>NC_084486.1:149094673-149694673 GCF_030035675.1 Rhineura floridana | reverse complement strand
TTAAACTGATTTAACAGTCGCGGGGTGGGGGCCTGATGTTTTGGTGTATATCTTGGGAACCAGACCACCTAGAAACTTAATTTTTTTTAATTAAAGCTGAGAGTCCGGAGATTAAGGTGACTCACCCAGAGACCTGGAGAGGACCCCCAAAAACCGGAAACCTGGTGTTGAGAAAATCTAGGTTATAATTATGCTTAGAATAGTATCATATTAAAATATGTATTAATATGTAATGTTGACCCAAAGTACAGCTATACTGGAGGTCTCAAGGCCTTATAAAAAACTTGGAATGAAATATGCTGACAAACAGGATAAAAGAGAACAGAAGGTTAGGTTGGATATATGTATGTTGTTAAACTTATGTTATTGACTAGATGGTAGATGTTATTGACGTAGATGTTATTAACATAGATGAGAATGACATACAGCCAAAAGGCAATAGCCCATGATAAGTTTCATTTTGTTGCTAATGCTTAAATCTTCCAAAAAGCATAGTGTGCAAAAAACATAGTGAAATAGAATATAAAAGGAAGCTTGCCACACTAATGGGCAGACAACTTACTTTGATGCATGAGCATAGTAAGAGTGTCTCTATTCTCGAGAATAAAACTTAGTTGAACCCTCGACTGGCTAACTTCTCGTTCTTGGTGGTAATTCAGAGACAGCCTACCAGGGAAACGAACAGCATTTTTACAACACTGGTAACCCCAATGAATATTCCGCCTTCATCAACTGCTAACATACAAATGCTGTTACCAAGGTGGCAGTTATAGAGCTTTGAGGATGGAATGCTCAGAGGGGCCACATTTGCAGAACCTAATATATATATATATATTATTTATATATATAAAATGAAAGTAGAAGATGGCCAGCCAGAACGTCCACTGAGCAGGCAGTGGATAGCTCCCTTGATATTCCTTGCCTCCTGACCCCGCCATGCTAACTCCTCCTACGGCTGCTATTGCTTGTCCATAAAGATCCCCAATCCAAACTGGAAGACTCCACAATTCAGAAGAAAGGCACATGCCTTCCAGCTGCTAGCATCCCTAGTTAATCTCAGCTGGCAGGACCTACAATAACTTCAGATTGAGATCCTGGAAAACTGCTGCCAATAACAGCAGATAATGCTGGGCCAGATGAACCAATGATTTGGCTCTATATAAGACAGAAGGTATGTCCATAATACTCTGTATGCTCCAGTTATTTCCCCTCTTCCCCACAAAAGTCAAGTTCTTTGAAAACCAAGCTACTTGAAGCAAAGTCAGCACAATTTCTTGTAATTGCATGCAATTTCTACAGAAAGGTAATGGGGTCTCTGTATACTTCACAACACTAAACACATCTTTGGCATCATGTAAATGTTAAAAAGTAGAACAGTAAATAAGCACAATCATTTCTGCCTCAGAAAAGAGATGTGAACAAACAAAATGCAGTGGCTAGGCATAACAAAATCAAGAGGTGCATTCCATGAGCATGGGGTTGCATGACTGACTTCCTTTTGCAGCGGCCCCAGTGGCTGATCTGGCATCTCCATCCTCAGAGAGCTCGACATTATGTGGGAGAAGTGTCTGAGCTTTCAAGTTCTCCAAAGCACTTCCTCCAGTTAGATACGAACTGTCCAGGTTTGTTTGTTTTTTTAACAAAATGCAAAATAAAATACACTTCTTTACTTTATAACATGAATCTTATCTGTCCCTAGTACACTTTTTTCCTCCTTTATAAAAATCATCATCATCCCATGCAGCCCGCCAAACAGTTCTATGTGACTAACATAAGAAGAGTCCTGATGCTGGGTCAGGCCGAAGACCCATCTAGTCCACTACTCTGCTCCCATAGCGGCCAACCAGATTCCCATGGGAAGCCCAAAAGCAGAACCTGAGCACACTACGACTCTCCCCAACTGTGATTCCCAGCAACCGGCATTCAAATGCATACTGCTCTCGACAGTGGAAGTAGAACATAGCCATAATGGCTCACAGCTATTGATAATCCTCTTTTAAAGCCATCCAAGTTGGTGGCCGTCACTGCCTCCTGTGGGAGCGAATTCCATAGCTTAACTATGTGCTCATTTGATCTCGGAAGCTAAGAAGGGTCAGACCTGGTTAGTGCTTGGATGGGAGACTGCTTGGAAATACCAGGTGCCGTAGGCTTAGAGGAGGGCAATGGTAAAAACCACCTCTGAATATCTCTTACCATGAAAACCCTATGAATACATCCAAAAGATTCATAGGGTCGCCATAAGTCGCAATCGACTTGACGGCATATAATAACATGTGAAGGAGTCCTTTCTTTTTGTCTGTCTCGAATCTTTCAACGTTCAGCGTCACTGGATATCCCTGAGTTCCAATATTTTGAGAGAGGAAGGAAAACCTTTCTCTATATATCTTCTCCACACACACACACACACACAGTGTGCATGCTTTTATCCACCTCTACCACGTGTCTCACTTTACTTTTCTCTAAACTTCGGAGCTTGGACTCCTCCCTGCAAGAAGTGAATCTGGGTCGGTCCTACTTAAGTTTTCCCTTCTTCTCTTCCCCCCCATATAACATTAAGATATAATATAAATAAACCCATGACACTCACTTGCACCCACAGTCACCTCAGATCCCACCCCAAAACTTCTTCTTTCCCATAGCTCCCCTCCCCCTCCCACAACTAACTCCTCATCACTCCCTTCCCCCTTTACCTCAGCCCTCTCCCTTCCACAATTAACTCCCCACCACTCCCCTCCCCCTTGCCTCAGCCCTCCCCATAACTAATTCCTCACCACTCCCCTCTTACCTCAGCCTTTACCCCACAACACCACTCCCCCGCCTCAGCCCTCCCCAACTAACTCCCCTCCCCCACAACTCCCCCATTCCCTCCCCCACAACTAACTCCCCTCCCCCCTTACCTCAGCCCTCCCCCAACTAACTCCCCCCACTCTACTCCCCCCTTCTCAGCCCTCCCCCCAACTCCCCCCACTCCCCTCTCCCTTACCTCAGCTCTCCCCCCCACAACTAACTCCCCTCCCCCCTTACCTCAGCTCTCCCCCCCACAACTAACTCCCCTCCCCCCTTACCTCAGCCCTCCCCCAACTAACTCCCCCCACTCTACTCCCCCCTTCTCAGCCCTCCCCCCAACTCCCCCACTCCCCTCTCCCTTACCTCAGCTCTCCCCCCTTACCTCAGCCCTCCCCCCCACAACTAACTCCCCTCCCCCCTTACCTCAGCCCTCCCCCAACTAACTCCCCCCACTCTACTCCCCCCTTCTCAGCCCTCCCCCCAACTCCCCCACTCCCCTCTCCCTTACCTCAGCTCTCCCCCCTTACCTCAGCCCTCCCCCCCACAACTAACTCCCCTCCCCCCTTACCTCAGCCCTCCCCCAACTAACTCCCCCCACTCTACTCCCCCCTTCTCAGCCCTCCCCCCAACTCCCCCCACTCCCCTCTCCCTTACCTCAGCTCTCCCCCCCACAACTAACTCCCCTCCCCCCTTACCTCAGCTCTCCCCCCCACAACTAACTCCCCTCCCCCCTTACCTCAGCCCTCCCCCAACTAACTCCCCCCACTCTACTCCCCCCTTCTCAGCCCTCCCCCCAACTCCCCCACTCCCCTCTCCCTTACCTCAGCTCTCCCCCCTTACCTCAGCCCTCCCCCCCACAACTAACTCCCCTCCCCCCTTACCTCAGCCCTCCCCCCCACAACTAACTCCCTACTCCATTGCCTCAGCTCTCGCCCCCCAACAGCCCCCCTCCCCTTCTGACCTGCTCTCTTCCTGCTCCCCAACCTCCATCCCTCGGAGGGGGAGGCGACAGTCAGAGCTCAGCTGCCACAGTCCCCGCCTGGAGGACGACGACGCCTTCCAGCACAGCTGCTTCCCCTGCCATCACCAGGGCCACAGCGTGACCAAGAGCCGCCGCCGCCAACAGCAGCAGCAGCACCACCACCAAGAACCGGTCGCGCCGCCGCCTCCCTCCCACTTCAGCCGCGGAGAACTACAAGCCCCAGCAGCACACGCGCGCCTCCTCACGCATGCGCCCGCTCGCCGCGGGTAGGTGGGGAAAAAATCCTGCCGTCCGCAGCGCCGGACACCATTCCCTCCAGTATCACCTAATAGACTGCAATTCCCAGGAGGCATAGCGAGGCAAGCGTTCGAAAGTGCCCGCCCCCTCGCTCGAAAAACCACAACCCCCAGGATGCCTCGCGCCGCACAACAGTGGCCGAATGTAACGCCGGGCTCGCTTTCTTGCCCTTTGAGGGTGACTCTAGTTGTGTGTTTTTTTAACGTAGAAGTTCTTCAGGAAAACGGAGCTTTTAAAAAAGGGCTGACATTAACGTACATGAATAATAACGTGTTTAAATTATTTGCACGGAAATTATATGTAGTATAATGGAGTAGTGATAGTAGCGCTGGCAACTACTGCAAAAAAAGCAGCCCTGTTACCCAACGGTTTGTAACAACTACCGCACTGTTTCAAATACTCCCTTCCTGGGTAAGCGGATCGAGAGGGCTGCAGCAGACAGTAGCGTAGTGGCAATTTCTGAAGTACAGCGTCCCTACATGATAGTCACAGCCACCACCCCCTTTCAAGAAAGAGATCCTCCCACAACAACAGACGTTCCTGGGAGCCAATAATCATGAAAGGGGAGAGTGTTAGCTACTGAAAAGCATCTTCTCAGTGGTTGATTGCCCACCTTTTATTCTGATTGGTTTGAATCAGCACAAAAGGACAAGGAAGCATGTTAGAAGACTCTTCTCAGTGGCTAATACACTCCCCTTTCATGATTATGGGCTCATAGGATGCTGGAGATATAGGGACCCTCCTCCCAAAAATATAAGGGGTCTAAGACTCCCTGAGACCCCAAATGACTACACCCCTGGCGGCAGAACAGCTGCAGTCTTTCCTGGATGAGACGGATTATCTGGATCCATTCTGGTCTGGGTTCAGGCCTAGGGTTGGAACCGAATCAGCCTTGGTCGCCCTAACGGATGACCTTGGTAGAAATAGAAGGTCAGGTGGGAGTGCAACCCTCCTGCTGCTGCTGCTTGTTTTCTCTGCATCTTTTGATACCATTGGATCCTTCTGGACCAGCTCTGTGGGATGGGCATTAGTGGCACTGTGTTGGGATGGCTCCGTTCATACCGGCAGGTTTGTGCACAGAGAGTAGTATTGGAAGAGTGCTCCTCAGGCCCCCTGGTGTTTACAGTGGTGACCCCCAAATTTTGGAATGATTTTTTTGATGAGGTGCGCCTGGCGCCAACACTGTTATCTTTTCGGCGCCAGGTCAAGACGTTCCTCTTCTCCCAGGCATTTTAGCATGTGTTTTGAAATTGCTTTTTTAAAAAATGTGTTTTTAAATTTGTATATTTGTTTTTAATGTTTTAAATTGTTGTAAACTGCCCTTAGAGCTTCAACTATGGGGTGGTATACAAATGTAATAAATAAATAAATAATACACTGCAGTAATACCCCAGGTAAGAAGTACATGAGTTCCTGGGCATTTCTTCTTTAACAGGAACGTTGGTACCAGAGGTAGGAATCATATGGAAAGAATAGGGATAGGTTCCTACACCACAAAAAAAGAAGAGCACTTCAACTTTTTAAACTAATAATGACTAACACATGTCTGAAATGAAACAACCGGGTCACGTAAGCCTTGCACAGAGACCACGTGAAGGCTTCTTCCAAAATGCATCCAGGGATGCCTGCCTTGCCTTTTTTCTTTTATCATGTAGCATCTTGCCATAGCAGTCTCAAGCTTTGAGGACAATTCTCCTCTCCGTACACTCGAGCAGGCAGGCAAGGGACAGCCGCCACCCTCTCGTGCTCTCTCTCTCTCTCTCTCTCTGTGCCATCCTCCCCTGCACTCGAGCAAATGCTTCTGCAGTAAACAGTGCTTCCAGGGCACCCAAAGCAGTATTTACTGCAGAGGTGCCTGTGCCACCTGGCAGGGCACCATTCTAGCCACCCATGATAGAGCTGCTGGCAGCAGTTGCAATCCAGTAGACAAGGAGCCACATTCTGCCTACACCAGAGTGTACTCCCCCCCAAAAAGACTGTGCTATAAGGATCTTCTTTTCTGGAGGATTTGTTAACTGAGATGTTGCTGAATGGAGTGCCACAGGGCTCTATCTTGTATCTGGTACTATTCAACATCTGTATGAAGGCGTTGGGAGCAGTCACCAGGAGTTTTGGAGCAAGGTGCCATCAGTACACTGATGATACCCAGCTCTGTTTCCATTACATCTGAATAAGAAGAGGCTGCGCCACTGTTCCTGGACCATTATTGCCTGCCCATAGTGGCCCATGCACTGATAACCTCAAGACTCGATTACTGTAACACACTTTATGGGAACTGTGCTTGTATCTGGTCTGGAAGCTGCAACCAGTGCAGAACTCAGGGGCCAGACTCCTTACAAAAACAGATGACTGGTGTAAGAAACGTGGTTTTCCTTAAGGGAAACACCCCCTATGAGACCCCAAAATGGTCCCCTGTGGAAGACCCACGACAGAGACAATTGTGAAGCAGTTTCAAAGCTTTATTTCGTTCTTGCAAGAGCGGGTGTCCACCAGAAGGCGGACACACCCAAATGACATTGGTACAAATCTTTTATCCTCTAGCCCGACGCTATGGTTCCCTCCCCTGCCTCCTCATTGGACAGAGTACTACAGGGTTCACAACCTATCCGAGACGCCTAATCATGTCACATGAAACTCCTCCCCTGTTGACATCTCCCACTCCTCAGTTTGAGACTACCTTATACCCTTATTTATTATTTTCCATATAAGGTATATTGCTCCTCCTCCCTTCCTCATTAACTAAGCATAAAAACTCCCTTTACGTCAAGCAAAGTAATGAAAGGATATAAACCTCATCTGAATCAGCCAAGTGTGAATCCCCTTTCTATATTAAAACAGATTTTGACCACAAACAGATCTCAACTGTCTGTGTCCCAGATGGTCATCTTACCTCATTCTATCTTTACAGGAGAAAAAACCCCTTTTTGCTTAGCAACACTCATTTAAAACATCAAGCAAAGCAATTAAAGAATGGAACCTCATCTAAATCAATCAAGCGTGGATCTTGTTTTCTATTTTAAAATTAACTCTATCTAAAAGACAAACAAAGCAGCTACAGCTTGATCAGCCTTTATAAAATATCTACTGCAAACAGTCTATTAACTTATTAACCATTTATTCTTAACAATAAAATCATGTATTTTATTTATTCTTAGAATATTCTGAAAAAGCAACACAATATATACACTTCTCACACTGGCAACATGTTATCCCACTGCTGAAAGAGCTGCACTGGTTGCTAATTTGCTACTGGGCTAGGTTCAAGATGCTGGGTTAACTCATAAAGCCCTAAACAACGGGCCCAAAGTACCTTAAGGACCATCTGAATCACTGAGATATTTTGATGGGGCATTTTTGGTGGCTCCCCACGCCCAGGGGCTGTTTGCCTTCACCAGGAACCGAGCATTTAGTGTGGCAGGCCCTACCCTGTGGAGCTCCCTATTCCTATATTACCCTCTATTCGGCACTCGTTAGGCCTCATCTTGAGTACTGCAGTTCGGGATACTGCACTTTAAGAAAGATGCAGAGAAACTGGAACAGGTTCAGAGGAGGGCAACGAGGATGATCAGGGAACTGGAAACAAAGCCCTGTGAGGACAGACTGAAAGAACTGGGTATGTTTAGCCTGGAGAAGACTGAAGGGAGCTATGACAGCACTCTTCAAGTACATGAAAGGTTGCCACACAGAGGAGGGCCAGGATCTCTTCTCGATCGTCCCAGAGTGCAGGGCATGGAATAATGGGCTCAAGTTGCAGGAAGCCAGTTTTCGGCTGAACATCAGGGAAATCTTCCTAACTGTTAGAGCGATATGACAGTGGAACCAATGACCTAGGAAGCTGGTGGGCTCTCCAACACTGGAGGCATTCAAGAGGCAGCTGGACAGCCATCTGTTGGGAATGCTTTGATTTGGATTCCTGCACTGAGCAGGGGGTTGGATTTGTCGGCCTCATAGGCCCTTCCAACTCTATGATTCTGCACCAATACGTGGTTTGGCAGGAACCATTCCTCCTTTCTTTCAGGTGTTTCTTGAAATCAATTTTTAGACAGGCCTTTGTAGCATGAAAACTATGTTTTTATTGGTTTTTACTTTGTCTTTTATGTTGTAAGCTGCCTTGATGCACTTCTATTAAGTGTGGCTTATAGATACTTTAATGCATTTAATAGCACCTATAACCACAACAATCATTAAAAATTCTAGAGACAACCTACATATGAATTAACAGCGCAATCCTACACAGGTTTACTCAGCTGCAGTCCTGTTCAGGGCCGGCACCAGACCTCAGTAGCCCCTGCTCCCTCCATGTGCGTGCACACTTAAATACACCCAGTTACACCACCTCTTGCATCGCTGTGTCGGCATGTCAGTGTGCATGCCTACCATCACACAAGATGCTGACGGCGGGGGCGGTGTTGACGCCCCTGCCACTATCTTGGGTAATGGTGGGCATGCACTTGTAGTGCACTGATGCAGTGACACAAGAGGTGGTACAATCAGGCATATTTAAGTGTGCACAAGATGCGCAAGCATGTGGGGCAGTGTCACCTGGGAGAGTGGAGCTCCTGCTCTGTGCCACCATCCAGTTGCAGTTTGCAATCATGCCCCGTGACCAAGTGCTGGAGGGGGTCATGGAGCAGGAACTCTACTCTCCCAGCCGCAGGGGTCATTGGTTAGTGTCCAACCTGGCTGCCTCCTGGCACTGCTTCTATTATTATTATTATTAGCAAATTTTAAAAATGAAAGGAAACTAAAAGAGAAAAAATAATGAAATAAAATAAAACCATAAATGAAATAAAAAGGTAATCTAGTCATAATCTCACTTTCCTGGGAGTAGGATTGTTGAATTTAGTAGGACTTACTTCTGGGTAGACATAGGATTGTGCTGTAAGCGGTTCCCATTCTTTCAGGTTTTACACTTTAGCATTTTTGTTGATCAATGATATTCTGCTTTTTGTCTGCAATGAGACAGGGCCTATTTGGATCGGTGAAAGCAGTTTGCTTATTGGAAGATATTTCTTGCCAGCCTCTATTCCCCTGATGAAGGCCTAAATATACAAGGCTGAAACGCGTTGGGCTTGGATTACAAATAAACACTTATTTTTCCAGCCTTTTGGTTTCCCTTTCTCATATTCCCCTATTTTTTATTAGCCAATTTGTTCAATCAGCAGAATCAAATGGTTACGCTCTTCCTGGAGTGTACCACAACAGGTTGCGGAAGGTGCCTTGCAATTTTGAAAACTTCCCAGTGGGAGAAAAATCTGTACACAGAAGCTGAGCACATAAGGGAACCTATTAAAATATTCCAGTATAAGCACTGTGCAATGTGTATTATTATTGTAGCAACAGTAGTCCCTTCTATGTGTCACTTTTCTGTTTTTGCAAATGTGAGTGTTGGGTAAAAAAAGCCAGTCTTGATGGCTGCTTTGTTTCATCATTGACCCTCAGATGACTTTTACCATGCAGGGGCACCAAGAGGGTGATTCCATAAATAGTCCTTCAGATCCTGTTATTTGTCTGATTTTCCTTTGTGGACATCTAGTTGCAGACAGCTGCTTTCTTGGCCTGGATAATAAGAGCTGTGGCCACCTCCTCCTCTGCCGCCTGTCGGTGTTTGTTCTGCTTTGCACCTGCCATCTGGCCACATAGCATCTGTCCTCCTCCATTCTGATAAACTGGTCCAGAGATTAAGCAAAGCATTTAAACCTTTATGGCAGTATGTTACCAATATAAACCGGGATTGCAGAAACCAGTATTTTCCCACAGAGGTGCAGAAATCAAGTTTGCAAGCCATGTCTTGCATTGCAGAAAGAAAGAAAGAAGGAACCAGTATTTTACTTGGTATTCAGAATAAGATGCATAATGGTCTTTCCAGTGGTGGCTCCCAGTATGTGGAATGCCCTTGTCAGTCAGGGGTGTCTGTCTCTGTCATTATTGATTTCTAGGAGGAATTTAAAAACATTCCTGTTTACTCAGACATTTGATTTCTGAAGGAGACTGTTCCTCACAACCAGGATATCACTGGATGAAAGACTATTTGCTTTTTTATTGTTTTATATGTTTGCCACCCTAGACTCCTTCAGGAGGACGGGCAGGATATAAAAAAATTAATAATAAAATTTCCAAATGTGATGATCCATGATGAATAGATATCTGCTATCTATACGTTTTAACCATCCTCCATATTAGACATTGCAATATGAAATATTTAACCTGTTCTTATACATCAGGGGCCACCAACTCATTGCCTGTGGGTACCATGGTGCCCGCAAAGGCCTTCAGCAGCATTCCCAGCAGGTATCAGAGTCTGATCCTTCATTTAAAAAAAAAACCTCTCTAACCCTCTTAGAAAGAATGTTTTGGAGCAAAATGTCCAGGTACCCTTCTAATTGATTTATGTTAAATGAGCCAGCCTGGTTGCTCCTGTGTTATTAGCCAATGAGTGAAGTCAGAGCTGTGATTGAGAATGAGTTGTTTGGACACTAGGCAATAGGAATTTCTGAGATCCTAAAGAGTTGCTGTTTTTGCCCTTCCTTTTGGTGGACTTTTCCTGCTTCCGTCTTTTTTTTCTAGCTCTTGGAATCTCCATAGTTTGCCCTTCCTTTCTCCTGAGCAAGCAGGATGCATTTTTTTCTATGCTTTTACCTGGGCTCAGGTTATAAGTTATTTTCTGTAAATACTACTACACAGTAAGTGTGGGTGAGTGTGAAATATTCCCCCTCCCAAAGGCAAATGTGAAAACTTTGCAAAGGCATGTCCCCAGCTTTGCAGGAGATAAAGACCAGGGACTCATTACGAATTCACTGTGTTGTTAACTTACAGTATAATATACATGTCTACTCAGAAGTAAGTCTCTTTGTGATTAATGGAGCTTACTTCCAGGCAAGCATCCACAGGATGGCTTTGGTTTAGGTTTGGCATTAGGGAAAAACAGGGTTCTTGTGCCTTTAACAACTGGATGACAGGCAGAAATTCAGCAAGTCAAGCCTTTCCTAGTATGGAAATACATACTAGAGACCAAAACTGCTCTCTGCTTTTGTGTTATGGTGTGCCCCCATGGAAGCCATTTCGTGACTGATACCCCCAGCACTCTCTCAAAATTTGAAATTGTCCCTCCGGTCCAAAAAGGTTGGTGACCCCTGTTATACACTTCTATCCTGCTAAATTCAGTGGGGCAGTCCCAAGGAAGCATGCATTGGATGCCATCTTAGAACCCAGTGTTTTATTCCGGAGAATTCAAGGTGCATGTTCATTCAAGAAGTAACCAATTCAAGGTGCTCTAACTGACCTGGGACCCGTATGTCCCAACACACAGTTTACAATCAGAGGCAGAGGTCCTTCTTACAGTACCACTCCCTTGGATGGCAAGGAGGGTGCGAGTGCAAAATCTGGCTTTCTCCGTGGCAGGTAGCACTCCCTCCGGGGAACTGTGCCCTTTGCCATATATGTCATTTGGGAAATAGGAGCGTAGGAAACTACCTGCTAACTGAGTCAGACTGGTGGTCCACCTAGTGCAGTATTGGCAGCACTGCCTGGCAGTGGCGCTCCAGTTTCCCAGCCAGGTGTTGAACCTGGGCCCTTCGGCAGGCAAAACTTGCAGGCTTCCCTTGGGGGCACTTGGTTGGCCACTGTGAGGACAGGATGTGGGAACTAGATGAGAATTTGGCCTGATCTAGCTGCAGAGCTGCCCTTATGAGGGTCGCTCGTGTGTGTGCCCATCCGAGTTCCACGGGCTTGAATGCCTGATCACCATCTTCCAAAGCAGCTACTTTACTCCCAACTTAATGATGGAAAACGGAATATCGGTGGACAGCAAGAAGTTTACAGATGTTCTTAAAGCGAATCTAAAAAAATGTAACATGAACATTGAGAACTGGGAAGTCTTTGCCCATGAACATCCCAAATGGAGCTCTGCTATTATTAAAGTTGCTGTGGACTTTGAAGAAGCACGAATACAGGGCAAAAGGGACAAACGAGCTAATCGGAAGGCATGTCAAACAAATCCCCATTACGACCATCTTCCATCTGGAAACCTATGTCCTCACTGTGGGAGGCTGTGTGGATCCAGAATTGGCTTCCATAGTCACTTACGGACCCACTGTTAAAGACCTTATCTTGGAAGACAATGTTACTTGGCCACGAGTGATCGCCAATGAATGAATGAATGAATATTTCGTCCATGAAGTGAGCCCCTTTTAATGCATTAGGAAAGGTTTGTCCCCCAAGAAAATGTGCATTGGATTGCAGCCTTAAAAGGTTAGGACCTGGGAGACCCAGGTTCAAATCCCCACTTCGCCATGAACTCACTGGCCTTTCAGCATGACCTACCTCACAGGGTTGTTGTGGGGATTAAATGAGGAGTGGGGGAGAACCATGTACGCCATCTTGGGCTCTTTGGAGAATGATGGGACATAAATACAATAAATAAATAAAAAAATTTTTATGTGCATTTAGCATATGGGGCAAAGAGACCAGCGGAGTGGATTACGATACGCGCCTCCTCACCTACAAGGGGTGATGCGCTCAGTTCGGAACATTACGATAAACTCCGAGGTGTGACCGAGGCTGTCCGCTTTTGCGCACGCGCAGTAGGCATAGCAACAGGGCGGCGGCGGCGCCTTTCCCCACTCGCCCTGCGCGCACCGGGGGCGGGGGTAGCGTTTGGTTCCGTCTCGAGGACGGGGGAGGCGCATGCGTAGTGCGCAGGTCGCGCATGCTCAGAAAGGAGTGGCTGTGGGGTTGGCTCTTCTCTTGTGTTTGGGAAGGGGAGGTAGCGACGGGATCAGCGGCCATGAGCGGATTCGGCGCTGGCGGAGCCCCGCTCAGGAGCACCGGTAGCGAAACTCTGGAGAAGATCGACATGTCGCTCGGTAAGGAGACCTGAAAAGACGCGGGCCTGAGCCTCGAGGGGTAGGGGGATGCTCGGACTGAACCATGTGTGTTATGGGGGGGGAGAGAAAGAAGCAGAAGAGAGGGCATAATCAACGCAAGCAACCCGGAAGGGGGAGTGTTGGAAGAGTTCATAAAGAGGAGGCGCTTAAAGAGGTAAGGACCGCAGCAGGTGAGCTGGGCGGGGCTGAGTGACAGGACAATTGAATGGGGAGAGGCTATGGCTCAGTGGAACCTCCAGTTACAGAGGCAGTATGTGGCTGCTATTAGTAGTAGTGGTAGCAGCAGCAATAGTGGAGGGGCTATAGTTCAGTGGAACCTCCAGCTGCAGGAGCAGTATGCTGCTGCTATCAGTCGCAGTGGTAGCAGCAGTAGTAATAGAGGGTCTGTAATTTAGTGGAACCTCCAGCTGCTGTTAGTAATGCTGCTGCTAGTAATAGTAATAGTAGTAGTAGTAGTAAGAATAAGAAAATAATAAATGCCATCTGTGTGCATGGCAGTATGGAAAGTATGAAAAGACAAGTCTCTGTGTTCAAGGACTTAAATTCTATAAATCAACACAGACAATAGAAGGAGGAGATGGTTACATATAAATAGTACTTAGGGGGACTGAGGTGTCATGTACCAAAGGCTTCATGGACATATACATTGAATTTTTAAGATAGCTTTGTTTGTAAGCTACTCATGAAATACTCATTAATGGGTGGACCTAAACATTTAATTAATAATAGCAATCATAATAATAAATCTGTGAATGACATTTGCTGGAGCTGGGGACAATAGTACCTCAATGCTCTGCTTGTAGGCTTCCTGGAAATGCCTGCCTGGCTAGATTTGGTATGATTTGATTTCTTATTTTCACCCTGCTTTTCTCTCTGTCAGCATCCAAAGTGGCTTATAAGATTAAAAGCAATAAAACAGCAAACAGATACTTTTTAAGATGGCTAAAAACCCAATTCAAAACAACATATTAGAAAAACCAATTCCCCCTCCCAATAGTTGCTAAAATAAAACAGTTTTCAATAAGTCTAACTATTAAAAGAGAAGGGGCCCAGGGGTCTTAGGGCAGGTGTGAGGTTTCCACATTCTTCAATACATTGCTGGAAAGGCTGTGTCATAAGTATCTGTCTGAGCCTTGGATCTTAACTGGCAGGCAGGGCAGAAGATAGTTTTTGCCATGATCTGTCCCTTGAGGGCTTTTAATCCTAAATCCAGCCCTTTAAAATGTAAAGCTTAAATAGAAACAGATAAGCAGCCAGTGAAGTGAAAACAGTTGAGTAATGTTCTCCAGTCTCTTGAATTCCTGATGGTAATGTGGCCTCCACCTTCTGAACCAGCTGAACTTCCTGGATTGTCTCAAAAGGCAGCACCACAGAGAAAACATTGTGGGATTCTAGGCTGGAAGTAACTAGGGCACGGATAACCAAGGTCAGGGCTAAATTCTCCAGATAAGACTGGCTAGCATCACAGCCAGAGCTGGTAAAAACACTCCTTGCCACTAAACCACCTAGACATCTGAAGCTGTATCACCTGCTTCTTCAAAGAGGGTGGGACACAATCAAGAACAAGCTGCATGACCTCCCTGGGTTGCCAAGTCTCCTGACTGACAGCACCAACATAGTGATGACTCCTCCTCCTTGGTAGATTCCTTTACTGCAGCTAATGCTTTCGGGGCTTGCAAACTGTCATGGGTGCCACATGCACACACTGCAGCCAAGGGCACACACCACAGGTTACTCTTTTGGCTGCAATAGAATGCTTCTTTCGAGCCTAATTTCACTGGGGGGAGAGGAGGCTGTGGGTGCCAGAGAAGGCCTCTGCACGTGCCCCTGCAGACACCATGTTGACAATCCCTGACCTGCTGGTGAAGGGTCGGTAGTAGTAATAGTAGAGGAGGAGGAGCAGTCATAGCAATAATAATAGTAGTAGTAGTTCAATAAATATAATAAATAGTGGTTTAGGAGATGTTTTGCGACCACCTTGGGCCTCGCTTTGATTCTGTAATGGAATTCTTATGCTCTAATATAGCAGATAGGGTACAGGCTTTCCATGGGTTCAATCCCAGGTATTTCCTGTTAAGAGGATCTTGGTCATTAGTGTGGCAGGGAAAGGCCTTTGGTAGCTACTGCCGGCCCGAGTTGACAAAACTGAGCAAGGCAGTTTCATAACTGGAGAAAGAGGAGGCTAGAGTTTGCTTTTGGGAGGGAGGTTTTTAGGGTGACTACAAGGAGGGCAGCATGGCCTAGCACTTGTAAAACTAGAACGACAGGTTTGCATTCATACGCTACATGGCTGATAAATATTATTTTCAGTGAACACAGGAAGTAAGATGGTAATGTAAGGGAGAGATGGGGAACCTCAGGTAAAATTTACATTTGTTGCTCCACCCACTGTTGCCTTTTGCTCCACCCACTACTGGCATGTGGCCCTGTAGGCTTGCCCAGGATGGAATGGGCCCCCAGGCTGAAAATGATGCTCCCTCCCTGCTATAAGGGTTAACACAGTTACAGCTAAAAGCAGTTAGAAACCACAAAATAAGCTGGAGTGATTCTAGACGTGTCTTAAATAAATAAGATTTATTTAGAGTGTTATCCCTCCCCCAATTCTATTTTAACATAGCGCTCACTGAAACCAAGTATGTTTTAGGTAATCAACCTCCAGATACTGAGTCTCTTCAGTGCCTGCTATTAACAGCAATATCACCACGCTATTTATGATTCCCTACTCTTCAAAATCAGCTAATCTGAAATTTGTGTCTGTAATTTCCCAATCCAAGGTTTCCTGCTGATGTGGGATGTGATAAGATGGGCTGCGGTTTCTGAAGCATGTACAAGATGACCTTAGTGAGAGAGCCAACAAGTTGTCTTGGGAGTCGAGTGCTTTTCTTGCAGGCTGACTTTGGAGTTAGTCTCTTTGAAGATTATTGGAGGGATATCTGGGGGGAGGGCTCTTGGTTAGGCAGCAGCTGGGCTCTATGTCTGTGTGTGAAGTTTAAATCTTGACTTGAATGTGAATTTGCCCAATCCCCTCAGACTTGTTTGTCAGCCTTGGTTCCCGAAGCCAATATGCTTGTAAGAAATCATGCCCTCCTTTGCAGGATTGTTGTAAGGATGATCCTGCGAAGGCAATTACAAAGCAGCTTATGACACTGGCATGCTGTGGAAATCACTGTAACAATGACTCTTGCCAAACGTCCAGCATTAGGTTCTAATTTTGCAGTTGAAACACAGGAATGCTAAGGATGCGAGTAGGGATGAAGTAATGGCGTTGAGCGAATTATAGCAACTTTTGTTAAAAGAAAATTGAGGCACTCTGGATTACTGACTGTCCCGTCCAGAGCCGGAAGGACGAGGCTGAGACGAGGGTGCAAGTAAATCTCATTTTATTAGAGTAATGGATACATCAAAGGCATGGCGCTTCATAGAAAACCCTGTGCTAACTCACTATAATCCCTAATTGCACTCTAGACGTGCTCTGTGGCATATGAAGGAAGTTGACTCAGCAACTCCCCACTGTAAGTGGCAAGCTTAAGTAGGGAACGTTTTTGATCGTAATCTCTGACTCCTGCGCAAGTCCTGTCTCTGCCCCGTCTCTTTCTCGCGATGGCGGGAACGAGGTGTAGGGGGGCGTGTTTCCAACGGCTCATCAGAAGACACCTGCTCCTGAGCAGCGGGCTCGAGGTCAGGGGGCTGTGCCACGTTGGTAGCATCCTGGGGATGGCTGGGCAAGGGAGGAGTTGGCACTGCCTCTGGAACTTCCCCTGACAGGTCCTCTGCAGGAGCTAGGGGCTCACGCCTTTCGTGGGAACTGGCTGGAGATCAGACGCACCCCCTCCCCCAAGGTCCTGCTCAGACTCAACAATTTCCAAATCTTCTGCGTCTTCTGGCAGCGGAGGCGCTTGAAACTCATGCCTCCCCCCTCCCTGTTCCTTCTGGGATAGCTGAGGCTCAACAGACAATTTGTTAGCGTTTGTAGATGCAGTATGTGTTCAGAGATATGGAAGAGCTCTTTATTTAACTTTAAACAGCCCTGCTTTTGTCAAGATTTTTATTTATTAGATTTTTATTCTGCAACTTCAGCACTTTCAGGCTCATTGAGGGTTCAGAGGGCCTTGAATGCAAGGAAGAGGAGATTCTGTAATGTTAATTGTACAGATTCTGCGGTGCAATTGGTTGCAGTTTATGTGCTAAGCTTTGTACAACTAGTGGTACGAAAAAAAACTTCTAAATGCAGCTTGATTTATCTTGAACGATATTTGTGAGTGAGCATACAGAAGAGGATGTCCACAGTGCTACCTGGCTGTGGGCTGATACACTCCACCAAACCAGCAGTGGAGCTCCCCAGACCCCATTTTTAATAAAGCAAGTGGGAAGCAGCCTTTTATTGTCAGACTCTTGGCCCCGCGTGACCGGCAACATCTCTCTGGGCTCTTGAGTTCCTTTGAACCGGAGAAGCCGGAGATTCAGTGTGGGACCTTCTGTATGCAAAGAGTATTACCCAGGGCTGTGGAGTCAGTACGCCAAACCTTCGACTCCGGCTCCTCTATTTTTCTACTGTCCGGCTCCGACACCTTCATAAACGGCAAATGTATATTAACTAGTAATAACAAATTTACTGTAGTAAAATGGTAGCACAAGGCATTTCATCACCACCACGTGAATCCAGAGCTTGGAAAAGTTACTTTTTTTAAACTACAACTCCCATCAGCCCCAGCCAGCATGGCCACTGGATTGGGCTGATGGGAGTTGTGGTTCAAAAAAGTAACTTTTCCAAGCTCTGCGTGAATCATCTAGATTGATAGAACATAAAATATATTTACTTGATTAAAATTTCTGAACAAGAAAACTTTCCTAAATTCCTATGAAAGTTCTTATTTTGAAGTCGGAGTCGGTACATTTCTACCGACTCCGACTCCACCCAAAATTGCTTCCGACTCCATGACTCTGACTCTGACTCTGACTCCACAGCCCTGGTATTACCATCACTGTCCTCTTGCCCTTCCTCAGACAGCAAGGCCACCCTGTCACACAGCCGTTACCTGTGGTGACTGGATGCTACGATGCATTCAAAGGTCTCAGTTTAGCATGCATGTATCTATTTGTAGAGTGCCTTTTATGTATGTGGCCACTTGACAAAGGAGAGGGGTGGCAGGGTGCTAGCCCAAGGGGCTTGCAGTCTAAAACAGACACAGGAAAGGTGGGGAATAGAGGCAGAGGTAGGCAGGGGAAGAAGACCTGATTATCTCAATTACCTGTACTTTTTACATTGACTTTAAAAGAGGAAGGCAATGGTAACAGAGGAAGGCAATGGTAAACCACCTCTGAAAATTGTTTACCATGAAAACCCTATTCATAGGGTCACCATAAGTCAGGATCGACGTGAAGGCAGTCCATTTCCATTTTTTCCATTTTGAAAGAGGACTAGACGCATTCATGGAGGATAAGGCCATCAGTGGCTACTAGCCACAACGGCTATGTTCCCTCTCTGCAGTTGGAGGCAGAATACTAGTCGATGGATATTGCACTGTTGCACTCAGCTTTTGCTGGCATCTCTGCCATCTGGGCATCTTGTTGGCCACTGAGGATGCTGGACTAGATGGGCCCCCTTTGACCTGATCCAGCAGGCTCTTCTTACATTCTTGTGGTTGGCAGGATCTAGTCTGTCCCTAGACCTTTGGTCTGGCCCAGCCACAGGGCTTTTCTTAGGTTCTTACTGGCTTGTTTGCAATAAGGGCAGGGGTTAGGTGAGTTTTCAGGAGGTAGTTGCATGGAGGCGATCCAGAAGACCGTTCCAGGCATAAGGGGAAACAGGTGGATTCTGTGCAAGGAGCAGGAGATCTTTGGATGGCTGGGGGTTAGGGTTGCCAGGTTCAGGGCCTCTTGGAGGTCTTCTGTATCTTTAAAAGTTGTGCAGGGGGAACGGAGAATTCCACCTTGTGGTTTTTCCCGTTACAGTGCTGCAAGAAAACCTGCACTTGGCTGACTTTCTCTTCTCCTAAAGATACAGGATCAGTCTCAGGCCCTGAGCCTGGCAACCCTACTGGAGGTGGTAGAGCGGGATGAGTGAAGGTCACTGGAAAGGATGTCTGGAAGATAAGCACAGAGAGAGGAGGAGAAAATGAAGAGGTTTGAAGGCGAGCACGAGAAGCTGAGGCAGGATCCGGCTGTGGATGGGAAGCCCGTGAAGGGACTTCAGGAGGGAGAGTCGCATGATTAGCGCAACGAGAGAGGTGATGATTGCAAATAGATGAAGATGAGGGTGTGGAAGACCAGAGAGGAGTTTGTAGCGGTCAAGGCAAGACTATGATTTGTAGACTGGAAAGAGTCAAAAACAAAAGTAGCGAACAGTGCAAGAATTAGTGGAGCCTGCTTCTACTTCTTGATCACGGGCTAATTTAAGTGGTTGGCGCCAGTTTTAATAATCACCGGCAAATGGCTTCTAGAAAAGTTTCTAAGGGTTTACTGTGATCCTGTGAGTTTACTTAAGTGAAAACCTGAGGGTTTGATACACGTCATGCAAGAGGTGGTATTGTTCCCCAGGAGAGAAATGTTGGATGCCAAAGCGCTTGTTATGTTTCTCCAGATGATATTATTAAATTGAATAAGAAAGAAGAGAGGAAGCAGTATTCTCCCAGAATGAAGAGGGGCCTGCAACAGGGTGGCACACGGCAGTTCCGGATGAAGAGGACCAAATGGGGGATCCAGGACTACACAGGCAAGGCGGTTTTGCTTCTTTGTTTTTGGAACTTCAGGGTGGATTTCATAACAGAGCAGTAAAATGTCAGAGTTGTTTGAAACCTGCCTTTTTTCATTAATACATACTCAGAAATATCAGTACAGTTTTATGTGGTTAGAAGTGCATATTGCATTTTATACTTTTAAACAAATAAAGTATTTTATTTATATAGAGCAATTTTTACCCTGCTGTTCAGCTGAAAGGCCTTCCAGAGTGACTTGCATATCATCATTCAAAACAAGACAGCCTCTGCCCACAGACTTATAGTCTGAAAGACACAGCATAAAAGAAAAAAAGGGGGGTGGGGAGGGAGAAGGAAAAAAGCAGACTCAGGCACCAGTTCTTAAAGTTCAATAGTCATTCTGTTAATAATGAACTTAAAAAGAAACAGTGTGGGACCAGGAGGATTCTGGTGGAGTTAGTCTTCCGGCTGAGCTTATAAAATAGCTCCGCTTTCCTTTTTCCTCTCTGTGCAGACTGCATAAGGATGGCTATGCATGGTCAGCCCAACAGTTAGTTTTGTTTGGTAGTTTTGATACTTGCAGTGGCCGGACAGATGTCTTGCACAGGTCCGCTAGCAACGCTTGAGATGCTATCTTCCTCTGATGTTAAGCCGCAGCATCTGGTACCGGGAAGCAGAATCCCTTTGATAATGAAGGTTGTGTTTTTTGCTATTATTGCCAATAGATGCTGGGAGAGTTCTCCCCCCATGTATTCATATCACCTCTTTAAAAATCTTCTTGGCTAGGGTTGTTGCAGAATTCTATGCCAATGATTTCCACATGCTCCTGTGCTCTAGCATATGTGCCTGTAATGTGCATAAGGAAGTTTGGATCTGATAAGAAAACAAGTGTATTTCTTTTGAAATAAATCTGCAAGTAGAATCCCTTCCCCCAGATATCTTTTAAAATTTCTGGATACGTTGCCTCTCTAGGTGAAGGCTCAGTCTCAATCCTTGCCTCTTTTCTTGCTTTTGTGCCATCACCCACGTATTGTTGTGTATTTCTATCATTTCAGGTTTTGGAAAGAACCGTTTAGGACGCAGAAAGCGGATGGCTGGAAAGAGGCCCCCTTATGGTGTCAAAACAGGACTAGCAGCAAGAAAAGCCTTAGGAGCTCACAAAGGCATCAGCCCCCTCAACAGATCACCTCTCAGTGAAAAGGTGGGTGCATGTGTGTACATACTTTTTTGGCAGTTTGGGGTGAGAACTACTCCAGTGTTCTTCTGTGTTGCTCTGTGAAAATGCCTTGCCTGCTCTAGGGATTTTACCTTTGGTGGGATCCAGTGTCGTTGCTCCACTCTTAAAAGGAGCCCTTCTGTAAGTGCAAGCCTCCTTTTATGAATGGAGCGGCTACATTGGATCCTACCCAATGCACTCTGATCTCCTTCAGTGGGCAGAGTCCCCTCCACTCTAATTCGTCTATCTCATTCATCCCCTGTAACTTGTAAGGCAAGTGGTTGCTGTTTCCTGCTGAAACTGGAGCTCAGAGTGTGGCTTATGCAAAACCATGATGAGTTTTCCTCTGAAGCAGAGGAAATCGAAAGTTAAGGAGAAGGAGCAAAGGTGAGAACTAACTTCCTTTCCTCCCAAGACATTGAGCAATAATTCAAGGTGATGAGGAATGCTGCCTCCGGAAAATTCTGCGAATTAGTTGGGAAGACAGACTAATGTTAGCGTTCTGGAAGAAGCAAAGACTACCAGTGTTGAAACAATGATCGTTCAACCAACTTCACTGGACCGGCCATGTTGTTCGAATGCCTGATCACCTTCTTCCAAAGCAGCTACTTTACTCCCAACTTAAGGATGGAAAACGGAGTATCGGTGGACAGCAAAAGAGGTTTAAAGATGTTCTTAAATCTAATCTAAAAAAATGTAACATGAACATTGAGAACTGGGAAGTCTTTGCCCATGAACATCCCAAATGGAGGTCTGCTATTATTAAAGTTGCTGTGGACTTTGAAGAAGCACGAATACAGGGCGAAAGGGACAAACAAGCTAAGCAGAAGGCACATCAAACAAATCCCCATTGTGACCCTCTTCCATCTGGGAGGCTGTGTGGATCCAGAATTGGCCTCCATAGTCACTTATCGACCCACCGTTAAAGACCTTATCTTGGAAGACAATCTTACTTGGCCACGAGTGATCGCCAATGAATGAAATGAATGGAAGGAGCCTTTTAAGGAGGCCACTGATTTCAGTGAGATTTCCATGGGAAATTTGCTCCCACGTAAACGGGCATAAGTTTGCAGCTTTAATTTCTTTTATTTATTAAGACACTTATACCCTTGTCTCATGGTCATGTACGGGACCCCCAAGGAAGCTTAAAACAATCAAATGTAGAACAGCATCAAAATCAATCACGTTGAAAAAAATCCCGTAAAAACAAAAAAGAAACAAAGGAATGTACAGCAAGAGCACAGACACCCACCTGCAAAATGAAAGCTAACTGTGTTGTGGCTGGAAAGGCCCTGTCTTGTGGTCCCACCAGCCTTGGGTTGTGCTGAATTAGGGGCTCTTGCCCTGGCTGGTGGAATTGTGAAGGCCTGAAGAACTACTGCCATGTGAACAGGCAGAAACTCAAAAAAGTTTGTAAAGCCGTGGCCAACCCTTGGTCAATACAGAAATGCATGAGTAGGCAGGCTAGTTTTTAAAAAAAAAAAAAATCTTGTGGGCTAATCATTTTTTTTTTGGACTTGCAAGGATGACTTAAGCATGACTTTCCATTTTAATGTTTTCACCAAAGCTGTTGGAATGTCATTCAGGTATATGCGTCATCTAGAAGCTAAAATGATGAAACTGAGGTTGTCAAACTTTGGACACATAATGAGAAGAGATGATTCACTAGAAAAGACAATAATGCTGGAAAAACAGAAGGGAGTAGAAAAAGAGGAAGGCCAAACAAGGGATGGATTGATTCCATAAAGGAAGCCACAGACCTGAACTTACAAGATCTGAACAGGTTGGTTCACGACAGATGCTCTTGGAGGTCGCTGATTCATAGGGTCGCCATAAGTCGTAATCAACTTGAAGGCACATAACAACAACAAAAGTGGTGATGCCCTTATTTTTAGACTTTGCCATGCTGCTCTGTGCTGTTCAACAAAGCTTATGAAGTTTACAGATAATAAAAAACAATTTAAGCATCACAACAAAACCAATATGCAAAGCAACAGATTAACAGCAGACGATCAGCAGATGGAGATTCTAAAGCAGCGCTGATGTCAGAAACTGATGTTTAAAAGGCAGCCTAAACAACTTTACTATATGCTGCTTCATTCCCATGCAGTGTGCATAATGCACGCAAACATGGAAAGAGCAGCCCATTGCATGGCTAAACGAAAGGCACTCAGTGAATAGACGGCATTTCACCCCATCCAGAGTGTAAGAGACTTTATGTTAAATCCTCGATCCAAATGTTCTTTCCTGACCTAGCTCAAAATAACCAGATTTCAGTGGACCAGCCGGATAGCTGAGATGTACTGTGTGTAATCGGGGAGAACGTCTAGCAGGTCTCATTAAATGTGTATATACATGTAAAAGACCATAGATATTTGTTGGCATGTACTTGAGTTGTGGCTCAGGGTAGCTACTCCTGGCTGCCTAGTTAACAGAAAGGTTACGTACAGCTATTCTGTCCTGTGTCTTCATCTGATAAGAACATAAGAACATAAGAAGAGCCTGCTGGATCAGGCCAGTGGCCCATCTAGTCCAGCATCCTGTTCTCACAGTGGCCAACCAGGTGCCTGGGGGAAACCTGCAAGCAGGACCCGAGTGCAAGAACACTCTCCCCTCCTGAGGCTTCTGGCAACTGGTTTTCAGAAGCATGCTGCCTCTGACTAGGGTGGCAGAGCACAGCCATCATGGCTAGTAGCCATTGATAGCCCTGTCCTCCATGAATTTGTCTAATCTTCTTTTAAAGCCATCCAAGCTGGTGGCCATTACTGCATCTTGTGGGAGCAAATTCCATAGTTTAACTATGCGCTGAGTAAAGAAGTACTTCCTTTTGTCTGTCCTGAATCTTCCAACATTCAGCTTCTTTGAATGTCCACGAGTTCTAGTATTATGAGAGAGGGAGAAGACCTTTTCTCTATCCACTTTCTCAATGCCATGCATAATTTTATATATATTAGGATATATATTAGGATCCCCTTGTTTCCTGACGGGATGGTGCAGGTGTCCAAGCTATTCACAACCGAGCTCTCTTACCCCAGGGTAGTTTGTCCATCTGTATGGGCTTCACAGCTGGGTGATACCGATGCACTGCACAGTGGCTTTGCCTAACTATTAAACAACCAAGAAAAACAAGGGGCTGGAAACTAGGAGGGGAGAGCGCTCTTGCGCTCAGTTCCTGCTTGCGGGCTTCCCACTGGGGTATCTGGCTGGCCACTGTGAGAACAGCACGCTGGAGTTGATGCGCCGCTGGCCTGATCCACCAGGCTGTACTTACGTTCTTAAAAGTTATCCCCCAGAGCTACAGTGTACACTCAAGGACAAATATAGTAAAGGTCCTCATAAAATTAAAATGTATGTGCCCATACATTGGAGATCTGGTTTATTGGTGTGATGTTGATTGATTGATTGCATTTGTATACCGCCCTGTAGCTGAAGCTCTCTGGGCGGTTTACAACAGTTAAAAACATTAAAAACAAATATACAAATTTAAAAACACATTTTTAAAAAGCAATTTAAAAACACATGTTAAAAAGCCTGGGAACAGAGGAAAGTCTTGACCTGGCACCGAAAAGATAACAGTGTTGGCGCCAGGCGCACCTCGTCAGGTTTACAAGTGTTAAAGGTCTTCGGTTTGGAATGGCTTTTGGCCTTTGAAAACCTAACTTTTTTCATCTGGCCTACATTGCTGTCTTGGGGAGGAAATGCATTATTTATTCATTTATTTATAAAGATGTATATACCTCTGTTCTGGTGCCTGCACACCACTCAGGGTGGCCAGCGACATTAGAATTCCCTAAAATTTGAAACAGGATGACTGCAGTGTAATAAAAATGGAGAGAAGCGCAGGGGATAAAACAGAGGCATCAGATAGAAGCTGAAGGGGAAGGGTGGGAGTAGCATGGGATGAGCAGTGTTGGATGAGTAGTGGGGATTGTGTGATTCGTGTAGCTGTGAGACAGAATTGAAGTATAATGTGTATGTGACAATGGGTGAATGCTGTTAGTGTGAGTTAGGATTGGCCTTGGCCAGATGGAACGGCAAAGAGGGAAAGGATCCCTGACTCTTAAGATATTTTTAAAATAAGTTAAGTTGTTGCTTTGGGGGGGGGGGAGGATTTTATTGTTTTATATTGTACTGTAGTGTAGTTTTTTTAGTGTCACCGTTTGTGTGTGGATTCTTTCTTCCTCTCAGCATTAGCTTAGCAAACCAGGTAAAGGCTATTTTAGTATTAAGTGGTATATAAATACGTTAAATAAATGGCTAATATATAAACAAATGCCTTCCGAAACAGGAAGGTTTTTGCAGTACTGCGTGACATCCTAAGAGAGGCAGCCAACTGAACCTCCTGGAGCTAAGAGTTCCACAGTTCAAGGGGTTGCCATAGAGGCAGCCCATTCTCTAGTCCCCATCAGCTGAGCCTCCACCATAATTGGGACATAGAGAAGGGTCTCTCTTGGTGCGTGGGCAGGCTGGCATGGGAGGAGGTGGTGTTTTTACGATAATTTTATTCCTCCTGTTTTAAGGCTTTTTTCTCTTGTTCTGCTAATCTGGTAATTGTGTTTTTTTTAGTGTGTTTCATTGTGTTCTTGTGAGCCACCTTGACCTTTTTTAAAGAAAGTCGTGATATAAACAAATAAAACGAAATCTTGTGGCACCTTTTAAAAGTGAACAGATTTATGGTAGCAGAAAGTCTTGTGGACTTGATTAGATGAAGTGGGTTCTAGACTATGAAAGCTTCTGCCACCATGAATCTTTCAGAGCAGCCTTTCCCAACCTGGTCCCCCCCCCCAATGTTTTGGACTACAACTTCCATCAGCCTCAGGCAGCATGGGAGTTGTAGTCCAAAACAATCCAAAGAGCACCGGTTGGTGAAGACTGTTTTGTGGTATATTTAAAGTTGTTCATACCATGAGTGGACCCATTGTGTGGTGTAGTCATTAAGGTGTTGGACTACGACCTGGGAGACCAGGGTTCGAATCCCCACATAGCCATGAAGCTCACTGGGTGACCTTGGGCCAGTCACTGCCTCTCAGCCTCATGAAAACCCTCTTCATAGGGTCGCCATAAGTCGGAATCGACTTGAAGGCAGTACATTTACATTTTTTTAATGGGGCTATTCTAAATATGACCTGGTTGGATATCACCCATAGGCTGCAATCCTAATCCTACTTACCTGGGAATAAGCCCCAAATGAATTAAGATGGGCTTACTCCTGAGTAGACGTGGTTAGGATAGAGCTGTTAATCTTGACAGTGCCATGAAACCCCTTGTTGGCTGTTTTGGTGCAACAGACTATTGCTGCTACCTCTTTGGAAACGTATGGGCCTGACTTGTAAAATATCTCTTCCTAAAGAACATACAGCGGAACTACTCTGTTTTGAAAAGGAAGACTGCCGTCCAAAGACAGTCTGAGTTACAGAGAAAGCAAGGCGCCATGCTCAGGAGACCTACCTTGTTAAACAGCAGGTGAGATTCCTATGCGCTTTGCAAATGCCTTGTGGTACTCGCCACTTTGATAAGATCAATAAAAAGAAGACAGTTGCTGCCCACAGGACTGCAGTCTAAAAGACATGACATGAAAGGAAACGGGGATAAGAAGGGAAGAGGGAAACAGGTGCCAAACAGAAGTTCAGCTGGAGGGGAAGTGGTTCATGAAGAGGAGGAGCCGAATGGATCTGGTTGCTCGGTAGAGGTGATGGAGTTGCCCTCCTTCCATCTCTCCCACTGCTGCAGCCCGACAGAGGAGCTGCTGCAAGGGGACACTTGAGGGAGAGGCCTGATTGAAGGGGCATCTAGGCATTGCTTCATCATGTGGATTGACTGAGGGCAAATCCACACCGCACCTTTAAAGCACATCCAACGAACATGTAAATTGGATGACTTCCCCCAAAGGATCCTGGGAATTGTGGTTTCCCCCTCACAGAGGTACAAATTCCCAGCAACCTTGACAAACTGCAGTTTGGGGGAAGTCATGTGCTTTAAGTGTGTGTTGAATGTACTTTAAACGAGTGGTGTGGAGCGGCTCTAAAATGAGCAGAACACTTTGTGTACCGCATGTGAACGCAGTGCCTTCCAATCTCCTTCAGCATCAGCCCTGCAGAGGATGCTGCCTTAGTTTGAGAGCCACTTTGTCAGCCGGGTGCTCCAGCACTGCACCTCCCAAAGCACCTTCATTAGAATGGCCCCAGCGCTGGAGGAAAGTCGCAACGAACCCTGACTTTCATAATGCCGCTTCTTAGCTGTAACTGGGCTTGGGGCATGGAAGTGGGTGTCGCCTTGCAAAAGCTACAGCTGAAGCTTTGTGGGAGTCGGGGCTGAAGCGCTCTTGAGTCTTCAGTGCAGTGGTGGGTGGTGCTGCTGCCCCTGTTCAGCAGGCGAGCCAGAGGTGGGGATGCCGTGGGCCAACACGTTCCTTGTCAGCCTGCTCTCAGCATGCAGGTGTTCCTTTGCCACAACAGAAATTCAGCCTACCGCCTTAGGCCGTTGGCTCTTCTTTTTAGTGGGTTTTTTTATATGTTTCCCTGCATGTGTCGCTACCAGTCCCACAATTGCAATAACTCTAAATAAGTGTTGCTGAGCTTGCTCACATTCATTACCTGTGCCCCTCCCTTATTATTATTATTATTAAATTTTATTTATACCCCGCCTTTCAGCCGAAGGCCCTCAAGGCGGCTTACAAAGAAAAATAAACACAGGTATAAAAATACAATATACAATATAATAAAAGCAATGCAATTTACAAAAATTAAATTAAATAACATTATAATAACAAATAACATTAAATAACAAATAACATTAGTCACGCTTCAGTTCAGGGGTGGAGAATCTCAAGCCCGGGGCTAAAGGTGGCCTTTGGGATTCTCCCCAGACCCCTTCCCCAAGCCACACACCCTTCCTCAGGCCACACCCCTCACCGGATCTGCTTTGCTGCATCCTTGAGTGCTTTGCCTGCCTAGGATGTGTCTTTGAATCTGATAATTGCTTGCCTAGATGGAGGATAGAGAGGGATGTGTGAGAGAATTAGCATTTGTTGCTCCACCCACCTTTGCACCTGATCTCATCCGCCATTGGCATGTGACCCTCAGGAGGCTGCCCAGAAGAAAATGTGGCCCTTGAGTGGAAAAAAGATTTCTCATTGCTGCTTTAAATTGTAATCTCCTTAGGGCAGGGAGTTTCCCTGTCCCTGTTTTGTGATTCTGTGATAGTACCATGTACATCAGTGGTGCTATATAAATGATGATGGAGACAATTTTTTATATACGTTTTACAGAACTAATGTACAGTCTCCTTCTGCCAGAATTGGAAACAAGTTATATCAGCAGAAAGATGCACGCCAAGCAACTTTCCTGTTCAAGCGGGGCCTGAAGGTATTGTTGAAGGCATAGCAATAGTGCTAAACTCCCCCTGCATTTCTCTGTGCGATCTAGATAAAGTCTGAAAAAAACTTGGCTGAAGTTGTGTTTTTTATGCGTAGCTGAGTTCTACTTCAGATGCTGTTATTCCACAGGTCTTAAGATCTCTGTCAGCATCACTAGAAGAAGTATGTGCATGTCAGTGTGGTGTTTGTTGTGAGCAAGCCTTCAGATGACAGCCTTGGGTCTGCTTCAACCCAAAGATGTGATGCAATGCCCAAAACACAGTACCTTTGCCTGGTTTTCAAGGTCTTTGTGGGTGAAAGCTGATAATGCAGGGTTCACATAGACGTGGCTCATGGTTCAACAAAACTTTTAAGCTGAAGGAAAGAAGGAACTGGAGTACATCAGCAAAAAGACGAAAGGTTCTCTGGAATGCCAGATAAGTTTACAACAATGCTGGCTATTGAAGTGAGCACATGTAATTCTCAGCCTGCCCACTTGAAACATAGCTAGAAAGTAAGGCAGGGAGTCCCTCGCGGGAGAACGTGGCGAGTTGGAAGTACCAGCTGAGACAGAACAAACAAAGGCATTTGAATCTGTCTCTCAGGCAGGGAGGCTCAAAGTAGGGTGGTCTGTTACCAGGCACCCAGTCTTGCTATGTAGGTCACTGGAAAGAGCAGGCAGCAGAGATGAAGGAGAACCCAAGCCCCAGCGGTGAGCAGACTCTGGGCCCCACGGTGGCTGATGCTGGCCAGGTTGGGGGTGTGAAACAACAGCACTTCAAAATGGGGTGGGGGAGGAG
The DNA here is from genome assembly GCF_030035675.1 of Rhineura floridana. Lineage (NCBI taxonomy): Eukaryota > Metazoa > Chordata > Lepidosauria > Squamata > Rhineuridae > Rhineura > Rhineura floridana. The sequence goes on along the minus strand of NC_084486.1, from coordinate 149,665,657 downwards.
GTCTCTGTCCAGTTGGCTGACGTTGTGATCCACTAGCCGCTTCGACTGAAGTTCTCTTTGTCAGCCCCCTCCTCCGTTTTTTATTCTGATATATTTACACTGTGCTTTGTTTTTACTATTCATATTCAAGATGGCTAACCATATGATTAAATCCCTACTGTGAAACAGAGACCTAACCCATCATACCATAGTGCCAATCAGCTTTGTAGATTGCTGTTTGCCAAGCAAGCGTCTTTATGGATCCCTGTGGATATGTTCACCCCCAGCCCTACTGGATGGGGTTGGTCAAGTTCCAGTAACCTACACAAAATCTGTAGTCTACTGAATTGTGGTTATTCCTGCCCCCAACGCTTTCAGAGTAACTCTTCCCCTCCCTCTCCCAATCCCTTCAACGTCAGCTTGTCTGTTTTCTCTACCTATATGGCTGGATTCCTTTTCTTTTCCCTCCCCAGGTGCAGGCACAAATACATCCTGAAGATGACCTAACCAGCCAGGACACAAACAGAACTCGTCCGTAAGTGTTCTACTTCATTTGGCAGAGCACTTGCAAAGGCAGTCATGCCTGTGTGTGTTAAAACTGCTGCTTTAGATTGTCATTGTCCTTTGTAACCAAACCTTCATGTTGCCATATCCAGAGAGCTGATGTGTGTCCGATTCCAGCAACTGAAAACATCTGTCCAATTTGGGTGGTGCCCTTAGAGTGTCGCTATGCTGGAAGCAGGGGGCAGTGGCACCTACTGCAGGGAGTGAGGGAGCTCCAGAAAGGGTCACCTTCCAGTGTTGATTGTGGCTGGTCTCATATTCTTAGTGTGCCATCATGATGTGGTGTCACCGTTTGTCCAAATGAACGTGTTGCATGCCTCCTGCTTGCTTCCAGTAGGCAGTTCTGGGGTATGGATAGTGGGGGAAGTTGTTTGTATACCGCTGCAAAGCTATGCACATTTACTTGGAAGCATGACCCATTGAACTTCTCAAACATGCATAGGATCAGGAGGTGTGTTACTGGTTCCCAAATGGAGAATGGACATCCTCTGGAAGGCTGTGGATAACCTCGTAGGGAGGGACAGGCTGCTGGCAATGAGTTAGAAGCCACCATGTGTTTGGAGAGAGGGGATGGCTTGGGCATGGTGGAAAGCATAAGTCTTAACGCCCTAGTTTCTTCCTTGGCCGCCTTCTTGTCCGTAGCAGTCCAGAGTTTAATAGGCAGGAATATTTTGCTCATTAAGTAGTATGCCATTGTTAAATAGGAGCCTCGAGTCCAGCGGCGTTCAGGATTTCTAACTAATAAACAAAATATCAGTGCAGTTTTGAAAGGTTCAGTCCACCATCTTGATTAAAAATGGTGTCCAATTGTATCCAAACACAGATAAAAACTTGCTCCTTGATCTCAGGAAACATGATGTTACATTTGGTTCTGAACGTAGAGCCTGACGCTGTTTTTATGACTCCTATGTTAATTTTTACCTTTGTAGTCCCTTTAGTACCACTCCCTATATATATATGTGTGTGTGTGTGTGTGTATATATATATATATATATATATATATATATATATATATATATATATATATATATATATATATTGTATTTTATGTGTTTTAATTGTATTTTATGTTAATTTATTTTAATGTTTTTGTGATTTTACTGTTTACAATTTTATAATGTACGTGTTTGATTTTATTTTTGTAAGCCGCCCTGAGTGCCCTATTATAGGGTAGAAGGGCGGGATGGAATTATTTTCAAATAAATAAATAAATAAATGTCTTCAGAAATGTCCAAATACACAGTGAACAACTTTCCAAAAATATATAGTAGATGATAATATTATTGATGCAGTCCCATCAATATGCATGGTGCTTTACAGAACACAAGAGAATAGGTCTCTGTCCCTAGGAGCTTACAATCGATCACTTACTGCAGGATTGGCAACAGAGGAAGAGGAAGAAAACAAAGGCAGTTATCAACAGGTAGAGAATATGCCAGGTGTTATATCAAACAGTGTTGCTCAGCTGAGCTCGAGGCTTCAGTCAGCAGAACAGGGAGAGAAGCAGTTTTCAGAGGTGTCCCACTAGCTGCCTCTCTCAAAGCAACTCTGGATTCCCTGATTCTCTGGAGCAGATGTATGGGAGGTGGGAGGCTGCAAGGGCTGGGAGGGGAAGTAATGAAAAATTGCTTCCCTCCCCATTATGCTGAGAGACCCATACCATCATCTGAACAACATCACTGAATAACAACCCATTACGCCCAGGTCTGAGGATTTCTGAACTCCTGCTGATCTTGACTACGAACCAGTCTCTGTTCTGTGCCTAACTGCTGCCTAATTTGCTTGGTTATACAACAGGGAACTTTTTCCTGTGGCTACTTCTGTATTCTGGATGCAAATGCCTTCCTTATTGGACTTGTTTGCCAAGAGGAAACAGTAGCTGCGTCCAAAACAGGAGAGTCTCCCTTCCGCTTCTCCCTGGGCACTCGGGAAAGGGGATTCTTTCATGGGTGTGTGTGTTGGGAGAGACAGCAGTATCACCTAGTGAGAAATGTGTGCTTATATAGTTTATCCAACTTCTTCCCGAGTGATTTTAAACTGTTCTCCACATTGGCTCCATTCAGGCGCAAGTTAAAAACATACTTATTTGTCCAGGTCGTTATTGCTGCTGATAATTTTATACCACATAGTTTATGCTGCGAGTCACGCTGTGTTCCTATGTTGGGAGAAGGGTGGGGTATAAAATCTATGTAATATAATAGTGGAGTAATATATATATATATATATATGTAATATAATAAGTTTAGTCTGGGTAATCTGGGTTTTCTGCTTCCCAACCAGATGGCAAACATCCACTACAAATGGAGGCATTCTTACTGTATCTATTGACAATCCTGGTGCAATACCATCCTCCATGTGAGTAAAGCAGCTTCATCTTGTATTAGAATCTCTTGAAGAAACTTGTTGACAGGAATAGTTGTGGGAACTGAGAAAAACAAACATGGCTGGCGAGTAATTGTGCTCACCCTCCAAGTCCAGCATCGCAACTGTGGCCTTTGTTAATTCATCACCTTCTCCTTTCACTATTTGCTTGGAAGTACTCATCAAAGTTCAAGGTCCTGGTTCTGGTGTACAAAGCCCAATACAGTTTGGGACCAGGATACCTAAAAGATCACCTTGCCCCTTATATACCCGGTTGATCCCTGCGCTCTGCAGGAGAGGGCCTCCTGCAGATACCACCTCATCAGGTCCGTTCTGTACGATATAGGCATTGGGTCTTTAGTATGGTGGCATTTACCTTTTGGAATTCCTTCCCATTACGTATCAGACAGGACCCATCTCTGTCTTTTTAGCCCCTAGTGAAGCTCTTCCTCTTTCAACAAGCCTTTTAAGTGGAGAACTTTATCCCAGTCTGCATCTGTACTGGAACTATTTTTAATGGGTTTTATATGTGGAATTGTTGAATTGTTGCAGCCCTAAAACAAGAGAAGTGTAACTGTTTTATTTGTTTTTATAATTGCATATTTTATTGTTGTAACCCTCCCTGGGACCGTGTGGTAAAGCTAATTAAATAAATAATTCATAGATAGCTTCTCTCGTCTGCTTTGGGAAACCCTGTTCAATGTGCCGTTAGTAATGTATTTTTTCTATAGTTCCTTAAAGCCAAGGCTGGCCAACACTCCTGTGCCTCCCTTTCTCATGAAGAGGGAGCAGTCGGAAGAGAAGAAGATCCCTAAAGGCGTTCCACTGCAGTTCGATATTAACAGTGTTGGAAAGCAGGTTGGTTATTCCGAGCTGTTCTTCATCCGGATAAAATGGGTGTGTGGTGTTGACACTAAAATGTGTTCCACCTGCTCCTTATTGTACTTTGGATCTCCATGACAGGGCCATTGAGTTCCTTTCTGGTGTGGTTCTCAATTCCTTGCACACTTCCCGTGGATGCCTGACCCCCATTTCACAGGGTCCTTCGGTCCCATTCCTGCTTTCCTTTTCCTTTTGACTTGCTGTTCCCCATCTCAAGTGTATTCTTTTTTAAAGAAGAAAATCTTCCTACATTTACTTTATTTATTATTTTATTTAACAAAATGTATATACTGCTTGACTGTCAACAGAACTTCCTAAGCAGTTTATAAAATATAAAACAAACATTAAAATTGTCAATAAAAGACAAAGTTAAAAACGGGTGTTTTAAGAATTCCAGATCCCCTGTCTGCTGCCTTTACTTTGGCTTCCATTTTTCCCCACTGTGTTTTCTACCAGTCCACTGAAACCATTCTGGGTGAGGTTAATCATCACTTTCTTTTCTGGCCGACTCATACAGAATGGTCTCAGTTCCTCTTGTTCTGGATGCAGCATTTCTCAAGCCAGTTGAATGCATGCCCTCTCTGCTGATCCTTCTCAACCCCACCCCCCCAAGCTCCAACGTACCCCTGGCTCTCTCTTCGTCAGTGTCTTTAGGACAGGGATGGAGAACCTGTGGGGCCTTCCAGATGTGAATGGGTTCCAGCTCCCTTCAGTTCCAGCCAGCATGGCTAGTGGTCAGAGACAGAGAATTGTAGTCTGGCAACCTCTGGAAGGCCATAGGTTCCCCTTTCCTTGCTTTAAGGTTTGATGTTAATTAGGGCTATGAAAATGGCGTTGCTACCTTATTTTGCTTTTAGTGTTTTATGCTGGACTGACCTTATGCCAGCTTTTTTTTAGGCTTTTGATGTTTTTAAATAGTTGCTTAATTTTGTGGTCTGTTTGCTGCTTTATGAGTTTTCTCCTAAAAAGGGCTATACATTTTTAAAGAAATAAATGAAAGAGATGGAAGTGCTAGCACACAGATGGATGCATGCAGCTGTATGTGGGGGATTCATAGATTGGGGTAATTAATAAAAAGGGTAACTATTATTCCCTCCTTTTTTATTGCTTTCTACTCTTGACCAGTTCCAGTCCTGTTCACTGAAGCTGGCACTAAGGCCAGGTGATCGGTTAGCGCTGTTCACTCACTTGGAGGCCCCAGTGGGTGAGAAGATGAATGAGCCACCAATCAGGTTCTGCAAGGTCAGGAGGAGGTGGTTATGGGGCCTGTTTGGTTGCTCCAGATAGTGACCCAAAGCGTAGGAACTTGGTGGCTCCTCTTTCTTGCTTTCTGAGTTCCTCTTTAAGGTTTTCTGCCAGTACTTGGACACCATCAGGCTCTCCCCACATTTCAGTCACCTGCTCTTAATGATTTGGCCCCAACATATCTAAGAGACCGTCTCGTATCTTTCCCAAAGTCCCCCTTCAGTTGTACAAACTGTTCAGTTGATGCTTATTGCGTGTATTCAATTTGTTAGGGGAAATCACTGATAACCATTTCCCCCCCATTGTCCCTCTTTAGCCTGTTTTGATGGGTGACAGTTGCACTAATTGACATCCTTCTTTGTTTACAGACAAACATGACCCTCAATGAGCGCTTTGGGATCCTGAAGGAGCAGAGGACAGCCCTTTCTCAGAACAAAGGTAGCCGCTTTGTGACGGTGGGCTAGGGGCTGCCCAAGGAGTCCCGTCTTTCTAAGGAACTGGACTAGCGGTGGGCCGAAAAAAAATGGGACTTTGTGTCAAGATGCTGATGAAACTGAGTATCTTTTTTTAAAAAAAACAAAAACATCTGCTTTGATTTTCACTAGTTAAAAAGAAAATGCACATGATACTGGACCATAAAAAGAGAAAATTTAGTGTGCTTGGTAAATAACATCCCGTGTCTGGATGGGAAGAATCCATATAAGCCCCCAGCAGGGGTGCGCAACGCCAATTGTTCTTATTTTGATTTTGTAAGTAGCCACCAGTGAAGTTGGTGGTCAGTGTGGTGGTCAGTCTTTGCTCCTCCCACAACTGCAAAGTTGGAAATTGGATCCTTTCATTGTACCTACCCCTTGCTGCCAAAGTTTGCTTAACCCTTGTGGGGATGGCAGTTCGCTGCTCCCGACTGCCCTTCTGTTGTTTCAGCTCAAAACTTCTTTATCCCACTGAAGCTCTGCAGTTCTCCTGGCACTGGAAGCAAAAACTGCTTGGCAGCTGAGGTGGCAAAGTAAGAATCCATAATTTGATGGGGACGAAAAGGTGTAGTGGTTATTGTTACGCTCTTAAGTGACAGAGTGAAGCCTCGCCTGAGGGGGTTGCAAGAACCTAGTCCACATGCTTGAGAAACAAACATGTCAGTCTCTGTGGGGTACAAGTATTAGACCAGCCTTTCCCAACTAGTGGGCCACCAGATGTTGTTGGACCACAATTCCCATCTTTCCTGACCATTGGCAGTGCTGGCTGAGGCTGATGGGAGTTGTGGTCCAACAACACCTGGTGGCCCACTAGTTGGGAAAGGCTGTGTTAGACCAATACAAGTTAGATGCTTTTTTAAGCTGCCAGTTTGCTTCAGATCCTTATTAGCTTCAAACTATTTTTTATGACCATTTAATGTTACCAGATAAATTATTTTGGTTGTTGTGTTGCAGACATGTGCACTTCGTGATTCCTATAGCTAGTGGCAGATCAAACAGGTGAGCATTGGGGGCAGGGGGCTGTCAAGGGACCCCCCTGTGGTATCAAGGGATCAAAAGTAGTGGGAGCCGGCATGTGAGCACCCATCCACCCAAATTCTTGGAATTCAAAGATTGTATATCACAATTTTCAGGATGGGCCCAAAGTCCTTGATCCGGCATTCAGGTTAGCCGTGTTGAGAACCATAGTGTGAGCTTTACAATTGCCTTTGAGGAGACCTCTCACTTCCTGGATGAAAAATGTCCATAGTAGGTCCATTGAGAGGCACACCTAGGTATAAAAGGATGCTACTAAGTTTGCTCAATTTCTGAAACCTGTTATGTGTAACATGATTTTTGTTATTTTATTGACATTTCTAAATAATTAGTTTATTGTGGAGAGCAAAACAAAAATTTCTTTGGCAGTCGCAGGGCCTTCTTTAGATCAGTTTTTAAATAGTCATGCATCCATGATAATTTAATGTTCAACTTCTTCTGTTTTTAATTCTTTGAAATATCTTCTATATCTTTGCAATGGAAAAAGTTTGGAATATAAAAGTTCCTCTTTTTTTACATTGTTAGTAGGAATTCTGTTGAAGTCTGTTAGAACTGAAGTAGACTATATATGCTTATGATCATCCTGTGTTTGGTTTCTACCAGGATGCACTTAAAAATTGAAATCCTTTTGCATCAGCGTGGATGCAAAACATTGATGCAATGCATCTCAAGAGAGCTAGTTTGTATTTAAGGAGAATATGCTTTAAACTGTACCTTTTGGTATTTTTTTTGAAATGTTAATACATTTGGATCTATTCTAAAGCTGTTGGACTTTTTAAAAATAAAAATATTACAAGTTTGTGGTTATGTGTACTTGAAATAGAATTTCAAAGGACAATTTAGTACCAATTAATAATTGCTCTTAAATCATCTCTGCTTGGCACAGTGAAGTTAAACAGGGTTGTGTTTGTGCCAGAGAAGTGCAAATCATGCCACTGGAATTGTTCCTTCAGTTTTATTTTGTTTGGTTTTTTACATCAGTCATGTTTTGGCACACAGTTGGGGTGATGGAGGGAAATGGAAAGGTGTGTGTATATGGGGGGGTGCTGTGGAGAAGAGAAAGCTCCTCAAGTTCATCCTTGCAACAACCCTGTAAGGTAGATAAGGCCCAATGAGTCTAATGGCTCAGTGGGAATTTGAAACTAGGTCTTCCCCGTCCTAGTCCAACATTCTAGCCTTGACATCATAACAGCTGTCCTGGTTACTGAAGGCCCTTTTGAAGCTAGCCTCCTATTTGTAAGCCTTTACATATTTACAGCAGCTTTGAAGACGACATAATTAATTTTTTCAAGAAAACAATGGAAGCTAGGGCTGCTTCATACACCACTTCCCAAATTGGATATAGCTAGCTAGTTTGAATGTTAAATGATGAGCGTGCAGACATAAGGAAACATGCCACCTGATGTTAAGTGACATTTTAGAAAATATAACTATTAAAGTGAAACTTAAGTTTCCAGACAAGTTGCAGTGGGAGGAGGGGAAGATCTCTGGTGTATTCTTGAACGTTATAAGTTCAAGTCTCATATGGGATACCGGTCCAGTTCACCTGCAAATGAATTAGGGGGTTAAATAATATAGGAAAGTCAGTTGTTCCCCTCATGTACCATAAATAAAGTTTGGATACCGTGGTACATGAGCGGATTTCCACTCATGCAATGGGACTTCCCCTTCCTTCTGTACATGCCCCCAAAAGCTGCTTGGGAGGGTCCCTCAACCCTGTGGAGCAGATATTGAGGCTGTGCAAGAGCCTGCAGAGTTGAGGAAAGGGAAGTCCTGTTTCATGAGCTTTTCCCCTACAGCGGCAGGTTTGCGTCAGCCACACCTATCCAGCACATGGGGAAATTGTGCAGAACATGGGATGAACTATATTGGGTGGGGGGGAATCTGGTTACCACTGGATTAAAGAAATGTTAGTTTAGTTAGTTGTATTTATTACATTTGTACCCCACTGGGTACCCAAAGGAGCCCAGGATAGCAAACATCAAAATGGTAAAAGAATACAACTTAAAATAAAAACATCCTTAAAAAATATCCATCTAAATAAAATGCAAGAAACCATTTTTTTGATCATCTATTCATGTGTCCTACGACGATACAGCTTATAAGACACATTCCCTGTTCTGTGAGGGAAAAGGGAGAAAGTCTTTTTAAAAAATGCATGGTACTTGTGGTCTTCAGTTTTTATAAAAGGGGAACAGCTGCGGCACTGGGAGACTGGAGAAGACCTGCCCTGGGAGTGAGTCTCTGAGCATATTCTAGGTGCTTGCTTGCTCCTCTGGGTTGCTGTCTCTTGAGACAGCTGAAGTCCCTGGTAAGTGCTGCAAAGACTGGGCACCCTCCAGAGAGAGGCTGCAGTTAATCTTGCAGCCTCTTGCATCAGCTCCTGGCAGGGTCAGGGGGTATAAAAGCCCGGCTGCCCTTGGGCAGCGGGTCTGCTGGGGTCGCCACCAAAGGGGCAACACCAAAGAGGATTGCTGCTGGTGTACCATCCACCCTACTGCCCGGCTGCTTCTCTCATTGAGCTGGCGGAGGCTGTCTCGGCTGTGGTGTTGGAGGAGTCCAGAACGATAGTGCTGGGTGATTTCAATGTCCACGCTGAGGCTGCCTCTAGTGTTCCGGCTCGGGACTTAATGGCCTCCATGACGACCATGGGGCTGTTGCAAGTTGTCACTGGCCCAACACATAGGGCAGGGCACACCCTCGACTTGGTTTTTGCTCCAGATGGAGGAAGGGGTGGTCTGGAGATGGGGTGGTGGTGGATGTCACCCCATTGTCATCGTCAGATCACTTCCTGGTGAAGTTTAGACTTACTGCTCCAATCCTTCCCTGCAGGGGTGGTGGACAGATTAAGATGGTCTGCCCCCGGAGCCTAATGGAATCCATAGGATTTCTGAATGCACTGGGGGAGTTCCCAGTAGATAGAGGAGGTAACCCTGTTGAAGCCCTTGTCACGCTGTGGAACAGTGAGACGCATCGGGCTGTTGACACGGTTGCCCCCGAGCGTACTCTCCAACATTGTGGAGCCCGGTTTGCACCTTGGTACACCAGTGAGCTAAGGGCAATGAAACAGGCTGGATGACAGCTCTAGTGCAAGACATGCTGTGAGGCTGATCAGGTACATGTAAAACATAACCATGCCTACTGGGTGGTGGTGAGGGCGGCGAAGAAGGCCCACTTCTCTGCCTCCATCGCATCCTCAAGTAGCCATCCAGTGGACTTTTCTGTATTGTCGGGTCTGCTGACATCAACTCCAGGAAATGAAGTTTTAGAACTTTTGGAGGCCTACTGTGAATTGTTTGCAAGGCACTTTGAGGGTAAAGTTGCTCGCCTGTATAGCAATCTTGATGCCTCATCCACATCTGTAATTCTCAGTGAGGTGTCGGGTGCAATGTCTGCTGCAACTTCTTGGGAACAGTTTCAGTTGATGCGGCCTGATGATGTCAATGAGGTGCTTGCGATGATGCGGCCAGCAACCTGTCCTCTCGGCCCCTGCCCTTCTTGGCTTATTAAAGCTTGCTGAGGGAGTTTGACTGAGTGGATCCAGGGTGTGGTCAATGCATCGTTGTGGGAGGGAGTGATTCCAGCCGCCCTGAAAGAGGCGGTGATTAAACACTCCTGAAAAAGCCCACCCTGGACCCATTGGTTTGCAACAATTACCAACCAGTTGCAAATTTCCCCTTCTTAGAGAAGGTGATTGAAAGGGTTGTGGCGCAGCAATTGCAAGTACTCTTGGATGAAACAGATCATCTTGACCCATTCCAGTCTGGGTTTAGGCTGGGTTATGGGACTGAATCGGCCTTGGTCGCCCTGATGGATGACCTTTATTGGGAGAAGGACAGGGGGAATGCAACCCTGTTACTCTTACTTGATTTCTCGGTGGCTTTTGATATCATTGACCATGGTATCCTTCTGGTCCGACTTGTTGAGATGGGTATTGGAGGCATTGTTTTACAGTGGTTCCGATCCTATCTCCAGGGTTGTTTTCAGATAATAACATTGGGTGATTGCCTTTCGACCCCCTGGCAGTTGTGCTGTGGGGTACTGCAGGGTACCATCGTGTCCCCCATGCTATTTAACATCTATATGAAGCCCTTGGGAGCGGTCATCAGGAGATTTGGGGTGAGGTGGCAGCAGTACACTGACACTACCCAGCTCTATTTCTCTGTAACATCTGAATCGGGAGAGGCCGTGCAAGCCCTGGACCGCTGCCTGGATTTGGTGGTTGGCTGGATGAGGGCCAATAAACTGAGTCGGAATCCTAGCAGGACGGAGGCACTGGGTTGGTGGTTCCTGAGTTCAGATAATTGGTCAGTTGCCTGCTTTGGATGGGGTCATATTGCCTCTGAAAGAGCAGGTCCATAATCTGGGGGTGCTCCTGGATCCATCTTTGTCACTAGTAGCCCAGGTGACCTCAATGGCTAGGAGTGCCTTTTACCAGCTTTGGCTGGTAAGAGAGCTGCAGCAGTTTCTGGATGAGGATAGCCTGACCACTGTTATCCATGCAATGGTAATCTCCAGGCTAGATTACTGTAATGTGCTCAAGGTGGGGCTACCCTTGAAGTTGGTACGGAACCTGTAGCTGGTACAAAATGCAGCAGCAAGACTGCTCACTGAGGCAACAGTGATGTCCTTATAGTTTGATAACTGTAAATATGGTAAGTGCGGGTTTATTAAGCGATATATGGTAAGTGACTGAGTGAGAGGGGGGAGTACATGGGCTAGAATGTTGGACGATGATTGGCTGAGTGTTTGAATGGCTGAAGGTATAAATGAGAGGATGACAGTTGAGTCAGGGGGAGTTGTTGGAGAGAGGGAGTGGAGTTGGGTTCTGGGCAGAGGAGAGTTGTTGAGAGGAGTGATTGGCAGAGTTCTGAGGGAGGTTTAGATTATATTTGACTGGTATTTAGACAGAATATATATGACTGGAAACATAAAGAGTGACACTAAATGAAACCATATGCTAGTAAAACATTCCTAAATAATCTTGTTATTTCCTGGTGTTATCAAATAAATACTTTTATCGGTTTACCAAAAACCTGATCCTTGGCTGGGGATACACAGACCAGAAGGGAGGGCAGGGTAATTACCAAGGCTGGAGGGAAACAGTATCAAATAAATGGTGGCAGCGGTGAAGGGAGATATTGTAACATCGTCAAGTATCCAGAGCAACCCAGGATTGTATGCTTTATAGACAAAGATACAAGGGGGTTGTGGATGGCAAAGGGCACCCAGACACAAAGTAACAATAAGCCATAGGGAGACTAAGGCGAAGTCTCTAGCAGTATTGTTTACAGGGAGTGGCTGGTGGTGCTGCCTAACAGTGGGATCATGTGAGATCTGTGCTAGAGTGTGTGAGAGAACAAATAAAAACCGAGATCCTGACAGGTGGTGGCCCTGGTGGGAGTATGTCAGGTACACCCAGCTGTGGGATCGTCACAGCAGCGTATCACCAACATGTCACCCTGCTGCTGAAAGAATTGCACTTGTTACCTGTTAGCTACTGGGCTAAGTTCAAGGTTCTAGTTTTGGTGTACAAATTACCGTACAGCTTGGGACCAGGATACCTGAATGACCATCTTATCCCTTATATGCCCAGTCGATCACTGCACTCTGCAAGTGAGGGCTTCCTGCAGATACCATCTTATCAGGAGGTCTGTTCTGACAACATAGGAAGTGGACCTTTAGTGCAGTGGCACCTACCCTTTGGAATTCCCTCCCTTTAAATATCACACAGGTGCCATATCTGTTATCTTTTTGGAGCCTACTGAAGACCTTCCTCTTTCAACAAGCCTTTTAAGTTGAGAACTTATCCCAGTCTGTGTCTGTGTTGGAATTGCTTTTTAATATTTTTTAAACTTTTTTTAAAAAATAGATGTTTTTAAACCTTTTTTAAAGATGTTTTAAAGCTTTCTTTAAAAGTGTTTTTAAAGATGTTTTGTTTTAATATATTTAATATATTTTGAAGTTTGTTTTTATGATGTTTCAAAGTGTTTTTAGTGCTTTTGTTTGCCACCCTGGGCTCCTACTGGAAGGAAGGGTGGGATATAAATAAAATAGATAAATTATGGCCATACTACCCTGAACATGTCCGATCTTGTCTGATTTCAACAGCTAAGCAGGGTCAGGCCTAGTTAGTACTTGGGTGGGAGATGGACTGAGAATACCGGGTGCCGTAGGCTTAGAGGAAGGCAATGGCACCTCTGAATGGAAAACCACCTCTTACCATGAAAACCCTATGAATATATCCAAAAAAGATTCATAAGGTCCCCATAAGTCATAATCAACTTGAAGGCATATAACAACAAAACAAATAATTAAATAATAAAGACTTGTATGAATAACTTTAAAAAATAATAAATCTGGTGCCTGACTAATTAGGATATTTATTTATTTATTTATTCTATTTATATACCGCCCCATAGCTGAAGCTCTCTAGGTGGTTTACAGCAATTAAAAATAGCTGATTAAAGTGCGGGAGGGTACTTTTTCTGTCTGTAATTAATGTTTAATCTGTCAATGATTAAACATTGTAGCCCTAGAAGGCTGACTTTAAACAGACACTTCCAAGGTTCTTGTTAACTGCCTGAGATCTGACTGCTCACAACCTGCTTCCCATTTCATGTGGCTGAAAGAGCCTAACAGGGAATGCCATTTCTATTGTTATTTCAGCGCATTAGCTGCTTGACACGTAAGGATCCTTCAAGTAACTTACAAAATTTAAAAGCCAAAATGACAGCATAACAGAAAAAATAACAATCCACTGAATAAAAATGATACAACAATCTATAAAATAGACCCAATAAATCAGCAACAAGAACAGACCATCAATAGACAGCAAAATTATCATCCTCTGTCAAATGCCTGGGAGAAGATACAAGTTTTCACCTGGGGCGATGCCGGACTGAGCTTCCTGAGGAGAGCATTCCACAAGCAGGAAGCCACAACCAGAAAGGCCCTCTCACTTGTCGCAACTCTGACTTCCTCAGAGGGGGGACCCGGAGGAGGGTCTCGGATGAAGGTGGTTCAGGTAGGTTCATAATGGGAGATGCGTTCCAAAAGATACTGGGGTCCTCAGCCATTCAAGGCTTTATGGGTCAAAATCAGTGCAATGAAACATACAGACAGCCTGTGCAGCTGTGCCAGGACAGTGTTACATGATTGGCTTGCCTCAAGTCGTCAGCTGCATTCTGAACTAGCTGCAGCTTTAGAAGGGATTTTGAGCCTAGTCCACTGATAGCTTTGGCTTAGCTATGGGAGATTAGATAGAAAGCTATTTGAATGGAAATTTAGCATCTGTATGGATCTAAACAATGAGGACTAGGCTGTGGCAGGCAAAGGATTGGATTCATCTCCAGTGCAAATCAGGGCCTTGCTTTTGTCCAATTATCTTCCTGACTTGGCCGTATCTGGTGCTGGTCTCCTTGAAAAGTCCCCAGATATTAATTAATGGGGACTGTCTCTTCCTTGCAAAGAGAGGACTGTATTTTCCACTTCTGGAAAACTTGACTGGCAGATAAGAGCAGAATGTTTGTGCTTTCTATACTAGGGCAGCTCTCGGGTATGCAGTTGGCAAGGCAAAGCTGCACCCACGCTGGGTCCAGCATTTGACAGGAGAATAAGTACATTTGTTTTCCAGGATATAAATGGGGTGGGTGGGGACTCTTGGTACAATAGCCAGCCAACAAAGTGAGCGAGGGAACTCATGGAGCCCAGCATTAATAATTTTTTAAAAATACAATTCCTTCATACTCAAAGCACATCTCCATATGTGGATATTGTCAAAATTTTAAATAGAGTTCCAGACACCACGGGATAGTATATGCTGACAATCGGAATACTGATTCTGCCAGACTATAGCAAAATCAAACTTTGGGGCACCATGTGTCGGAACGTTTTGGCTGAACAATTTGCCCACAAAACCTGAAAAGGTCGTTCTTTGATTCATGCACATTTGTTGTGAGTTGTTACAATCAGATAAACTAGTGCCTAGCTTGGTCCCATTGATGCATGACAGAGAGTCAATGTGTCTCTGTGCACAGATCATACAAATGCATTAACTTAAGTACTATCATGGATATTTGTGGAGGTGGCTATAACTCAGCAGTGAAGCACATGCTTTTTATGCAAAATGTCCCAGATTGAATCACTGCTATCTCTAAGTAGGGCTGAACCATTGGAGAGCTCTTCCCAGTCAGTAGTGTACAGAAGTCTCTCCCCATGTGGTGCCCTACAGATGTTTTGGAGAACAGCTCTCAGATATGCAGTGGTCAGAAGCTGTAGTAGAACAAACCCCTGGAGGGCACCGTGTTGCAAAAGGCTGGTGTAGATGGTAGTGAGCTGGATAGACTAGACCAGTGATCTGACTAGGCCTTAGGTGGCTTGCAATGTTTATTTATTTATTTATATATTTAATTAAGCTTATATACCGCCCGACTAGCAACAGCTCTCTGGGCGGTGAACATTAAAAATACAATAAAAATAACACAAAACTGTACACAAAACTGTACAGTCTAAAATCAAAATATAATAATTTAGAATTAACAGGAATTAAAATGCCTCAGAGAAGAGAAAGGTTTTAACCTGGCGCCGAAAAGATGATAGTGTCGGCGCCAGGCGCACCTCCTCAGGGAGACCATTCCATAGTTCGGGGGCCACCACTGAGAAGGCCCTAGATCTTGTCGCCACTCTCCGGGCTTCCCTATGAGTCGGAACCCGGAGGAGGGCCTTTGTAGTAGACCGTAGTGTACGGGCCGGTTCATATCGGGAGAGGCGTTCCGACAGATATTGTGGTCCCGCGCCGTATAAGGCTTTATAGGTAAGTACCAACACTTTGAATCTGGCCCGGAAGCATATTGGAAGCCAGTGCAACCGGGCTAGCACAGGTGTTATATGCTCAGACCGCTTAGTTCTTGTTAGCAGTCTGGCTGCCGTATTTTGCACTAGCTGTAGCTTCCGAATCGTCTTCAAAGGTAGCCCTACGTAAAGCGCATTGCAGTAGTCCAGACGTGAGGTTACCATAGCATGTACCACTGATGTGAGGTCCTCCTTACTCAGATAGGGACGTAGCTGGGCTACCAACCGAAGTTGGTAGAACGCATTCCGGGCCACCGAGGCTACATGAGCCTCAAGTGTGAGGGAAGAGTCTAAGATGACTCCCAGACTACGCACCTGTTCCTTTAGGGGGAGTGTACCCCCATCCAGGACAGGGTATATATCCACCATCCGATCAGAGAAACCATCCACCAACAGCATCTCAGTCTTGTCAGGATTGAGTCTCAGTTTGTTAGTTCTCATCCAGTCCATTGTCGCGGCCAGGCAACGGTTCAGCACATCGACTGCCTCACCTGAAGAAGATGTAAAGGAGAAGTAGAGCTGCGTGTCATCAGCATACTGATGACAACGCACTCCAAAACATTCTGTCCGTGCACTAAAAAAGGGAAAGGCAGAGAACTTTTTTCTGAAAAACCATAAAACCATGCAATGCACCATAACCTTAAGTACAGAACAAAGTACAAAGCAAAATATAACATATATGCTATTGGCATCTATACATGCATACAAGATAACCTAAGTAGCTCCTAAAAATATTTATTTATTTGATTTATATCCCACTCCCTCCTCCAAGAACCCTGGGTGACAAATATTTATTTGTTATTAAATTTATATCCCACCCTTCCTCCCAAAAGAATCAACACCTCCCAAACATAAATACTAAAACACAATTAAAATTGTGTATGTTGTACACCGCCCAGGGAGCCATTGGCTAAGGGCGGTTTATAAATGAAATTAAATAAATAATAAATAAATAAATAAATAAAATGTCTAAAAACAGACAAAACAGTTAAAAACTCCTAAAAGTAATTGCCTACTGATTGAAAATGATCCTTTCAAGATTGGATGGCTACTTGTCATCTTGTTTTCACAGCCATTGATAAAAATCCATGGCACCCATGGAATTTTAACATAAAATTGAGCTGACATTCCTGGTAGTTTGACAAATGAAGAGGCAATCATTTACTGATAAGAACATAAGAAGAGCCTGCTGGATCAGGCCAGTGGCCCATCTAGTCCAGCATCCTGTTCTCACAGTGGCCAACCAGGTGCCTGGGGGAAGCCCACAAGCAGGACCCGAGTGCAAGAACACTCTCCCCTCCTGAGGCTTCCGGCAACTGGTTTTCAGAAGCATGCTGCCTCTGCCTAGGGTGGCGCAGCACAGCCATCACGGCTAGTAGCCATTGATAGCCCTGTCCTCCATGAATTTGCCTAATCTTTTTTTAAAGCCATCCAAGCTGGTGGCCATTACTGCATCTTGTGGGAGCAAATTCCATAGTTTAACTATGCGCTGAGTAAAGAAGTACTTCCTTTTGTCTGTCCTGAATCTTCCAACATTCAGCTTCTTTGAATGTCCACAAGTTCTAGTATTATGAGAGAGGGAGAAAAACTTTTCTCTATCCACTTTCTCAATGCCATGCATAATTTTATACACTTCTATCATGTCTCCTCTGACCCGCCTTTTCTCTAAACTAAAAAGCCCCAAATGCTGCAACCTTTCCTCGTAAGGGAGTCGCTCCATCCCCTTGATCATTCTGGTTGCCCTCTTCTGAACCTTTTCCAACTCTAGAATATCCTTTTTGAGATGAGGTGACCAGAACTGTACACAGTATTCCAAATGCGGCCGCACCATAGATTTATACAACGGCATTATGATATCGGGTGTTTTATTTTCAATACCTTTCCTAATTATCCCTAGCATGGAATTTGCCTTTTCCACAGCTGCTGCACACTGGGTCGACATCTTCATCGTGCTGTCCACTACAACCCTGAGGTCTCTCTCCTGGTCGGTCACTGCCAGTTCAGACCCCATGAGCGTATATGTGAAATTAAGATTTTTTGCTCCAATATGCATAATTTTACACTTGTTTATATTGAATTGCATTTGCCATTTTTCCGCCCATTCACTCAGTTTGGAGAGGTCTTTTTGGAGCTCTTCGCAATCCCTTTTTGTTTTAACAACCCTGAACAATTTAGTGTCGTCAGCAAACTTGGCCACTTCATTGCTCACTCCTAATTCTAGGTCATTAATGAACAAGTTGAAAAGTACAGGTCCCAATACTGATCCTTGAGGGACTCCACTTTCTACAGCCCTCCATTGGGAGAACTTTCCATTTATTCCTACTCTCTGCTTTCTGCTTAAACAATTCTTAACCAATTCCTTATCCACAAGAGGACCTCTCCTCTTATTCCATGACTGCTAAGCTTCCTCAGAAGTCTTTGGTGATGAGCTCCAGCATAAAAATTAGAAAACAAAAGAATTTGTTCCACAGATTCTGCCTCCTGGTTGTTAAAAGGACAACATTCAAGGAGAGAGTAACACTAGTATATCTACCCAAAATCAATTGAGAAGGGTAGCCCATTAAATTTTGCCAGAGTAAAAGCCCTTTGATGTTTAAACACATGCACATTCCCAAAATAAGCATCTAACCAAAAAATATCCTCTTAAGAAGTACCTAAAGGACAAGGTGAGCCGTTTATGCATGAGTGGACTAAAAGGTCTTGAAAGGAAACATTGCCATAGTCTCTGGTAACGCAAAGCTAATGCAGAGTCAAGAGGGAGAGAGCTTTTGGGGCAACTTTAATAGTGTAGTAAGTTCAACAACACCTTATTGTCCTGCCAGCCTTTTTCTAGCATGGAATGTTCTGTCCTCCCAAACTAAAGAAAACATCTTCAATGGATGGCTGATATTTGATAGCAAGGAACCTGGAGAATGCCCTAGAAATACATGTGACTGATTCATATTGTTCTTGTTATGTGCCTTCAAGTCGATTACGACTTATGGCGACCCTATGAATCAGCAACCTCCAAGAACATCTGTTCTTCTGGTTCTCTGTCAACTAAGTTTAAAGCCTCAAACTTGTTCCTATTTGATCTTTATATTCTTCTGGGATGTTATTTAAATTGTATTTTGGCATTATGAGTGCTTTGTTCTTCTTTAGCTTTACTCTGATTTTCGATATGATGAGTTAATGATCTGTACCGCAGTCTGCTCCTGGTCTTGTTTTTGCAGAAAGTATGGAACTTCCCCATCTTCTGTTTCCAATTATATAATCAATTTGATTCTTATATTGACCATCTGGTGATGTCCACGTGTACAGTTGTCTTTTTGGTTGCTAAAAAAATGTGTTTGCAAGAAACAAATTATTGGCTTCACAGAATTCAATAAGTCTTTCTCCTGCTTCATTTCTGTCTCCTAGGCCCCATTTCCCCACAATTCCTAGTTCTTCTCTGTTCCCTACTTTTGCATTCCAGTCTCCCATGATTATCATCATATCTTGTTTTGGTGTGTGATTGATTTCCTCCTGTACTTCTGCGTAAAATCTCTCCAATTCTTCTTCTTCTTCTGCGTTTGACATTGGAGCGCAGACATGGATGATGGTTATATTAATAGGTTTCCCGTTTAATCTCATTGATATAACTCGCTCAGACCTTGCGTTGTAGCTCCTAATTGCTTTTGCTATATCACTTCTCACTATTAAAGCCACCCTGTTTCTTCTTGATTTCTCATTTCCTGCATAAAATATTTTGTAGTTGCCCGATTGAAAATGTCCCATTCCCATCCATTTTAGTTCACTCACACCAAGTATTGTAATGTTGACACGCTTCATTTCTTGCTTGACAATTTCTAACTTTCCCTGGTTCATGCTTCTCACATTCCATGTTCCTATTGTGTGCGTCATACAACTCCGGACTCTCCTTTCGCATCTGTGCGCATCAGCCTCTCGGCTTCCTTTCTGCTTTGACCCAGCTGCATCATTAGTCACAGCGCTATTTGTACTTGTCCTTTGTTCTTCCCCAGTAGCTTGTTGAGTGCCTTCTGACCTGGGGATCTCATCTTCCAGCACTATCTCGTGTTGCATTTTGGATCCTCTGTTCATAGGGTTTTCGTGGTAAGAGGTATTCAGAGGTGGTTTCCCATTGCCTTCCTCTGAGTTTGGATGCATCTTAGTCTGGTGTCTCAGCTTTGACCATTCCGCCATGGGTGCCCCTGCTAGGAGTCTAGCCTTTTGGTCTAGACTCCTGACGGTATTGCTCTCAGCTTCTTCAATACTCTCAAACCCCCTCACCACGTTAAGGTGTGCATCCTAAAGGGGGCTGATTCATAGGGTCGCCATAAGTCCTAATCGACTTGAAGGCACGTAACAACAAATTGCTATGTTGTTATGTTGTACACCGCGCTGGACTCCTGTGGGAGGAAAGGTGGAACAGAACAATAATATTTTGTGCATTGCCAAAAAAAAAGTTCACACCTAGAGAAACCCAAGTTATACAACTATTTTGCATTTTGCAGATTCGCACTTCTGATTGCTCGTGGGGCGACCGCCTACAACCAAGCACGGAGCGCTTGCGTCCCCAGAGATTGCTTTTGGACTCCAATTCCCATGAGCCCCAGCCGTCAGGGCCAATGTTTGGGAGGAGGTGATGGGTGTTGTAGTTCAGCCGCGCCCGAAGGACGGCATCACGTCTCTTGCAGCCTATCCCCGTCTAGATCCTGCTCCGCGCAGGCGCCTTTCTTTCCCGTGCCGTCCTCGACGCGAGCTTCCGCCCTTCTAGGGTTGGCCCAGGCTCGCTTGCCTTTCCCGGGCCGGTAGCTTCGGAGCGGAGCATGCGCAGTGTGGCGGAGCTCCTGAGGGAGGAGAGAGGGGGGTGGGGAAATGGCGGCCGCGGTGCTGGCGGCGGCGGAGGGCGGCGGCGGCGGCTGCTCAGGCGGGGGCTCTGGGGCGCTCATGCCGGGAGGCGGCGGCGGCGGCAGCCTGGCCACGGGGGGCTGCTCGGGCGGAGGCGCCGCCGCCGTGGCTGCTTCGACGGCGGGGGGCCCGTCGTCGTGGACGCGCTCCTTGGAGCGGGCGCTGGAAGAGGCGGCGGCCAGCGGCGCCCTCAGCCTGAGCGGCAGGAAGCTGAGGGACTATCCGCGGGGCAGCGCCGCCAGCCACGACCTCAGCGACACCACCCAGGCCGGTGAGGAAGCGCGCCCGTGTGTGTGTGGAGGGGGCAGCCTGAGGCGGCAGTGCCCCCGAATATATTGAGAGGAGGAACCCTCGAGTGTCTCTCTCTGGGGCTCTGCTGAGGGACGCCCCACACCCACACCGAGGGAGGGCAAGCGGACTTCTCCCTTTACCCACCCCTCCCCCCAATGCAGAATTTGGGGCAAGGCGGGGGCCGGCCTCCTTTTTGGGGGTGGGGGTATTTACTCCCGAGGAGACACGTGTAGGGTGCTTGGAGCTGGAAGAGAGGCGCTGCGCGTGTCGCGGGGGATGCTTCGCAATCCTGGTCAAGAACCCCCACCTTGATCAGCCTTAAGGCTGCTGCAGTCCTAACCCCTGTTTACCTGGAGGGTAAAGACTGATGGAATTCAGTAGGGCTTTCTTTGGAGTAGGCATGGTTAGGGCATAGTAGACGTGCCCTGCTAGGCTGCCATCCAAAGCACTTGTTGTTGTTCTTAAGCGCCTTCAAGTCGATTACACCTATGGCCACCGTATGAATCAGCGACCTCCGATAGCATCTGTCATGAACCACCCTGTTCAGATCTGGTCAGTTCAGGTCTGTGGCTTCCTTTATGGAATCAATCCATCTCTTGTTTGGCCTTCCTCTTTTTCTACTCCCTTCTGTTTTTCCCAGTATTATTGTCTTTTCTAGTGAATCGTGTCTTCTCATGATGTGTCCAAAGTATGATAACCTCAGTTTCATCATTTTAGCTTCTAGTGACAGTTCTGGTTTAATTTGTTCTAATACCCAATTGGTCTTTTTCGCAGTCCATGGTATGCGCAAAGCTCTCCTCCAGCACCACATTTCAAATGAGTTGATTTTTCTCTTATCCGCCTTTTTCACTGTCCAACTTTCACATCCATACATAGAGATCGGGAATACCATGGTCTGAATGATCCTGACTTTGGTGTTCAGATACATCATTGCATTTGAGGACCTTTTCTAGTTCTCTCACAGCTGCCCTTGCCAGTCCTAGCCTTCTTCTGATTTCTTGACTATTGTCTCCATTTTCGTTAATGACTGTGCCGAAGTATTGATAATCCTTGACAAGTTCAATGTCCTCATTGTCAACTGTAAAGTTACATAAACCGTCGGTTGTCATTACTTTGGTCGTCTTGACGTTGAGCTGTAGTCCTGCTTTTGTGCTTTCCTCTTTAACTTTCATCAGCATTCGTTTCAAATCATTACTGGTTTCTGCTAAGAGTATGGTATCGTCTGCATATCTTAAATTATTGATGTTTCTCCCTCCAATTTTCACACCTCCATCTTGGTCCAATCCCACTTTCCATATGATATGTTCTGCGTACAGATTAAACAACTAGGGTGATAAAATACACCCTTGTCTCACACCCTTTCCGATGGGGAACCAATTGGTTTCTCCATATTCTGTCCTAAGAGTAGGCCTCTTGTCCAGAGTATAGGTTGCGCATCAGAACAATCAGATGCTGTGGCACCCCCATTTCTTTTAAAGCATTCCCTAGTTTTTCATGATCTACACAGTCAAAGGCTTTGCTAGTCTATAACGCACAGGGTGATTTTCTTCTGAAATTCCTTGCTCCGTTCCATTATCCAATGCATGTTTGTGATATGATCTCTGGTGCCTCTTCCCTTTCTAAATCCAGCTTGGACATCTGGCATTTCTTGCTCCATATATGGTAAGAGCCTTTGTTGTAGAATCTTGAGCATTACTTTACTTGCATGGGATATTAAGGCAATAGTTTGGTAATTACTGCATTCTCTGGCATCCCCTTTCTTTGGAAGTGGGATATATATTGAACGCTTCCAGTCTGTGGGCCATTGTTTAGTTTTCCATATTTCTTGACAAATCTTTGTCAAAATTTGGACAGATTCAGTCTCAGTAGCTTGTAGCAACTCGATTGGTATGCCATCTATTCCTGGTGATTTGTTTCTTCCAAGAATTTTAAGAGCAGCTTTCACCTCACATTCTAAAATTTCTGGTTCTTCATCATATGGTTCCTCCATGAATGAATCTGTCATCCTGTCATCTCTTTTATAGAGTTCTTCAGTGTATTGCTTCCATCTTCCTTTTATTTCATCTCGGTCAGTCAGTGTGTTCCTCTGTTGATTATTCAACATCCCTACTCGTGGTTTAAATTTCCCTTTCATTTCTCTAATCTTTTGGAATAGGGCTCTTCTTCCCATTTTGTTGCCCTTTTCTATTTCTATACAATAACTATTGTAATAGTTTTCTTTGTCCCTACGTACTAGTCGTTGTATAGTTGCATTTAGGGTTCTGACCGTGTTTCTATCTCCTTTTGCTTTTGCTTTCCTTCTCTTTTTAACCATTTTAAGAGTTTCTTCAGTCATCCTCCATTGAGGTCTTTCTCTTTTTTTAACAAGAGGTATTGTCTTTTTGCATTCTTCCTTGATAATGTCCCTGGCTTCAGTCCATAGTTCTTCTGGTTCTCTGTCAACTAAGTTTAAAGCCTCAAACCTGTTCCTTATTTGATCTTTATATTCTTCTGGGATGTTATTTAAATTGTATTTTGGCATTATGATTGCTTTGTTGTTCTTCTTTAGCTTTACTCTGATTTTCGATATGATGAGTTCATGATCTGTACCGCAGTCTGCTCCTGGTCTTGTTTTTGCTGAAAGTAAGTCCCATTGAACCCAATGGAGCTTGCTTCTGAGTAGACGTGTATTAGATTGCAGTTTAAATTGTTTTATGTCGCCCAAGGCACGACATTAATAGGTGATTGAGGCTGCAGGCTAATGTACACTTACCTGGGAGTAAGTCCCATTGAACCCAATGGAAGTTACTTTGGAAAAAGCATGTATTGGATTGCAGTCTTAGTCCACAAACAGTGTATGGGTTAGTTAATTGCTGCATCTCCTAATCACAGAGATGGATGGATGTTTGCTAGTTTGTTTTTACTGATTTTTTTTTAAAAAAATTGTTTTAACATTATTGCTGTATGTACTTGCTTCATTTATGAATTTTTCCTGTCTCCTCATGGGAAATATTGTTTTTAAAAGGCTGGGCATAAATTTGCAAAATAGAATGTAAAAGTGACAAATTTGCGCCTGTCAAGTCAGAGGAGTTCAGTGAGCTTGACTTCCCAAGTAGGTGCGTATAGCATTTACACCCAGTTGGAAGTAGGTTGAATTCCCTGGGGCTTACTTGTATGTAAACATATGTAGGTTTTGACCTCTGGGTTTGCAGCAGGCGGGTGGGGGTGGGATAAGAAGGAATGTCTGCTAGTGAGTGCAGTTATCTATATTAAGGCTTAATTCCAGGCAAGGTTTAATATGGTTACAGTCCTCAAAACACATACTGGGGAGTAACCTTCATTTGAACTCAGTAGGACTGTCTTCTGAGTAAATATATATAAGCTTTGTATGTGAATCTTGTCATGCTTGAAAAAATCTTCAATACAAGCATTTGTATATTACCTGTGTCAGATGCAAAAGTTGAATGACTGGCAGTGAATGTTTTATATAGTTTTATTTATGACATATTATACTTGTGGGATTACAGTAGGGCCCCACTCATATGGCGGGTTACATTCCGGACCCCCGCTGTAAAGTGGAACCCATTGAATAGAATGTTGTGCGATGCCCCAAAACTGCCGTAAGAGCGGAACAAGCACCGTATGAGTGGGGCTTTAGTCTAATTGAGACTGCTGTATTAGCGAATCGCTCTAAAGCGGGGCCCTACTGTATGTACTAATAATGCATTATACAGTCTTCTGTGTGGATATGTGTATAGAGTAAAATAAACAAAACAAAAGGTTCCTGCAAGAGTGGAATGAATGAGGCAAATGTTTGTGTAGCTTTGTCAAATATAAAAATACTTATTAAAAACCTACCTTTCTAGCCAATATGGCTAACAGTAGTGGTGATTTTTAAAAATAGTTCCATGAGTTTGGCTACATGAACAGAGAGAGAGGAACAAAAGACTGGCCCTTGCCTCAGGAGCCTTACAGTCTAAACTTGATCAAGGGGGAAAGGGTGTGGAGAACGGGGAATCTAAGGTAACAAATTATTAATGTGAGCAAGTACACATACTAAGGCTTTGATTCAACCGAGGGTTGTAAAGTTTACTAATATTATACGAATGCCAAATACAGTGTACAACTGCCGCTACCTCTCTCACAAATTAAAATGATGCAAAACAATTTTTGAAACAAAATGGGTGGTGTGATGGAAGATGGAATTAGGCAGAATAAGAGTCTTGATCATTGGGGAATCAGGAATCCCTGAGGAAGAGGGAAATAAACAGAGTGGACTATTGAACCATCTGGATCTCTCCCCTCTTCTCTCCTCCCCTTTGTAGAGTATTTCATAGACCCATATAGGTTGGGGGGACCAACTGGAGAATAGATGGGAGCATTTTGAGGGTGAGCAAAGGTAGATCTAGACCCAGAGATATGTGAGAAATTGAAAAGCAAGACACCTTTTGATTGTGGGGTAGTGAAGACTTGGTGTTTGGGGGCTGGGTAGAACCTCTTTCATTCTGCAAAAACTGCTTTCACGTGAAAATGTATTTGCAAGTTGTACAGTTGAACATTCTGCTCTAAATATGGGCTTGATAGACTGGTAACTGCCAATTTCATAGTGCACTTACACAAGCAAATAGAGTCTGAATGTGGCAGCCAGTATCTAAGATGGGCAGAATAATTCAAAATAAATCAAATACTTACAGGCTTATCTAAATGAGAACAAGCTGTCAAACTGGACTGTGTGGGATGAGCAGATGGACCCAAATGAATAGTCAGATAGCCAAAAAGTAAGAAATATAATTCAGTGACTGGAATCACAGTGTTTATTTTGCATGATTTGACATGTGACTGTGACTAGACATGTTTATTACAAATATAAATTTTATGAGTCATCAATCTCCATTGTCAAATGAATTCTGATGTTACAATCTGCAGCTGCAAACTCTTAAAACTAATAAAATTGTTGACAAGCGGTTGACATCAGTCTGTAACCAGAAAAAGATTCAGTTGAAAGTGTTCTGGTTGTGAAAGTGGGAGGCTTGGTTCAAAGCCAGTGTAGTTGCTTCTGTATCTGTAGGGAAATCTTGGGCAGGTCAGTAGTAAATAACAGTGTGTACAGGACAGGGTTCATCAGTTGAAATGCTGTGCCACTTTTTTCATGTTAAAAATGGTGTAGGCGTTGTAATTATAGGAGTTGATATACTTGTATATGATTGGTACAGTTGTAATTCTCTTGAATCCATCTGATTCCAAACCTGAGTAAGAATAGTACTAGAGAAATCTAGTTCTGTTTTTAAAATATTCAAAGGTCATCTGCTTTTTGATAAAAAGAAAGTTGTGCTTTTCTCCAAGTGTTCAGAGTACTTTAGATACATGCCTCGTAATCCTGACAACCTGGTAGGATAGGCTTTTATTCTCTTATTACAGATTAGGGCTGAAACTGACTGAGTGTAGCTTTTCTAAAGCCACCTAGAGAGTTGAGCTGGCTGAGCTGAGATTTGATCTGAGGACTTTCCAGTTCATAGCTCATGCTCTTAATGACAGACTACAGCAGTTTCAAAATGTGACTCTGGCATGTAGCCTAAAAAGCTTAGAAGTCAAATCAATTGAGCCTGCAGCTGTAAACCCTGAGCATACTTGCTTTGAAAGTAAACGTACTGGAATCAATATATTTACAGTATTTAGGCTGGAGGTGTAGATGGTCTGACTTCAGATACTATGCTTTCTTCTAATGCTTGGCTCTGGTTTGAACACTTGCGGTTTGCAGTATTGTGTAATACAGTACTGTTTAAAATCCGTTCCTGTCTGTTCTCCCTTCAAAATCAATAATTGCTTATGTTTTTCATCTGCTATGCTGTTTCGGATAGACAATGTGCATATCCATCCCAATGCCTTCTCCATCTTTAAAATGTCAGCTGTCATTGGTGCTGCCCAGTGTGATGTGAGACTTGGAGGCTGGGAACTGCTTTTACTGAGCAACTTTGTGAGAAGAGAGGTGGCAACAAGTGCTTTCACCAGCTTCTGCCCCTTACAGCCTCCTGTTAGAAAGCCAGAGCTGTGAAACTTCACACAAATAATGCATAAGGCTGATAGCAATATCCATACATATTTTTTTTAGGCTGCTATCATGCTGTAATCATATGATGACAGCCTTCTAAATGCTGCAGGGCCATGGTGCTGGCAGGCCGGCAGGTCGATGTGGGAGGGAGGCAGGCCTATAGGCGGGTGTTGGGGAGGGGGCTGGTGAGATGGCAGTGGCCTGGACGAGCTCTGGAGGAACAGGTGAGGCAGGCAGGCGAGGCTGGGCAAGTGCCCAAGGAGCACGAGTGGGCTGACGGCCGCCACATGCCGATGCCTGGAGGTGCTGGGGATTTTGGTGAGGAGGAGAGGGGTGCTTGGGGCTGGTGCAAAGAGCGCACAGGGCAGAAGCCCATAATATATGTTTGCATGGAACTCGGGTATAAAACAGAACATTCTTCTACAGTCAAGCCAGGATATCAACCTTATTTAATTTATTTTTATTTTGCTAAGGTGTTTATAATAAACATGTAAAAAGATAACAAATAACAATAAAGATCACAAACATAACCATGAGGTTTCAGTGTTACTTTTTCATGGGGGGGGGACACAAGGTGGGAGCAAGGCGATACCAGCGTGCTGTCAAAGGGACTCCCACCAAGAATCTCATCAGGGAAATCCTTTCCAAAACTGTCTCTGGGTTACAGGTGCTCCCCGCCAAATCATTCACACATATGAAGAAAGGGAACCATGTTTCTTCCAAGGAGCCTGGTTTGGCATACCAGTTACTCAGCATAAAGACTGAGGATGTTTTCCAACCCCCGCAATAGTCTGCCACGCTACCACAAGCAGCAGGGCAATAAGAACATAAGAACATAAGAAGAGCCTGCTGGATCAGGCCAGTGTCCCATCTAGTCCAGCATCCTGTTCTCACAGTGGCCAACCAGGTGCCTGGGGGAAGCCCGCAAGCAGGACCCGAGTGCAAGAACACTCTCCCCTCCTGAGGTTTCCGGCAACTGGTTTTCAGAAGCATGCTGCCTCTGACTAGGGTGGCAGAGCACAGCCATCACAGCTAGTAGCCATTGATAGCCCTGTCCTCCATGAATTTGTCTAATCTTCTTTTCAAGCCATCCAAGCTGGTGGCCATTACTGCATCTTGTGGGAGCAAATTCCATAGTTTAACTATGTGCTGAGTAAAGAAGTACTTCCTTTTGTCTGTCCTGAATCTTCCAACATTCAGCTTCTTTGAATGTCCACGAGTTCTAGTATTATGAGAGAGGGAGAAGAACTTTTCTCTATCCACTTTCTCAATGCCATGCATAATTTTATACACTTCTATCATGTCTCCTCTGACCCGCCTTTTCTCTAAACTAAAAAGCCCCCAATGCTGCAACCTTTCCTCATAAGGGAGTCGCTCTATCCCCTTGATCATTCTGGTTGCCCTCTTCTGAACCTTTTCCAACTCTATAATATCCTTTTTGAGATGAGGCGACCAGAACTGTACACAGTCTTCCAAATGTGGCCGCACCATAGATTTATACAATGGCATGATGATATCGGCTGTTTTATTTTCAATACCTTTCCTAATTATCGCTAGCATGGAATTTGCCTTTTTCACAGCTGCCGCACACTGGGTCGACATTTTCATCATACTGTCCACTACAACCCCGAGGTCTCTCTCCTGGTCGGTCACCACCAGTTCAGACCCTATGAGCGTATATGTGAAATTCAGATTTTTTGCTCCAATATGCATAATTTTACACTTGTTTATATACTGAATTGCATTTGCCATTTTTCTGCCCATTCACTCAGTTTAGAGAGGTCTTTTTGGAGCTCTTCGCAATCCCTTTTTGTTTTAACAACCCTGAACAATTTAGTGTCATCAGCAAACTTGGCCACTTCACTGCTCACTCCTAATTCTAGGTCATTAATGAACAAGTTGAAAAGTACAGGTCCCAATACCGATCCTTGAGGGGCTCCACTTTCTACAGCCCTCCATTGGGAGAACTGTCCGTTTATTCCTACTTTCTGCTTTCTGCTTCTTAACCAATTTCTTATCCACAAGAGGACCTCTCCTCTTATTCCATGACTGCTAAGCTTCCTCAGAAGCCTTTGGTGAGGTACCTTGTCAAACGCTTTTTGAAAGTCTAAGTACACTATGTCCACTGGATCACCTCTATCTATATGCTTGTTGACACTCTCAAAGAATTCTAATAGGTTACTGAGACAGGACTTTCCCTTGCAGAAGCCATGCTGGCTGTGTTTCAGCAAGGCTTGTTCTTCTATGTGCTTAGTTAATCTAGCTTTAATAATACTTTCTACCAGTTTTCCAGGGACAGAAGTTAAGCTAACTGGCCTGTAATTTCCGGGATCCCCTCTGGATCCCTTTTTGAAGATTGCCGTTACATTTGCCACTTAATGTTCACTGCTTAGAAATGCTAATAATTAAGCGGTATATAAATGTCTTAAATAAATCAATGGCTACTAGTTACAATGTGGGGAAGGTGATCATGCATTCAGGTCCTCCCTGCGGGCTTCCCATAGAGAACAATAAGATCCATATGCAATGATTTGGGTAAAATGGAAATGAACTGCCTTCAAGTCGATCCGACTTAAGACGACCCTATGAATAGGGTTTTCCTGGTAAGCGGTATTCAGAGGGGGTTTACCATTGCCTCCCTCTGAGGCTAGTCCTCCCCAGCTGGCTAGGGCCTGCTCTGCTTGCCACAGCTGCACAAGCCAGCCCCTTCCTTGTCAGCATCTGCCAGCTGGGGGGCAACTGGGCTCCTTGGGACTCTGCAGCTTGCCCATGACTGCACAGGTGGCAGGGCACGTAATCCCTGAGCCACTCACTGTGGGGTGATCTTTAGCTGGCCCTTGATGCCCAGGAGACATAAGCGGGGATTTAAACTCACAGACTCTGGACTCCCAGCCAGGCTGTCCTCCCCATTACACTATACCAGCTGTTCTAATTTTACTTAAATATTTATCTGCTTTATAATCATTTAGACAGCTCAAAGCCATTATGTAGGGCTCCAGTTTATAAAACTCATGTGGTCACCTATGGTAAGTAAAAATTGCCTTTAGGCAAAGAAGCATTAAGAACATAAGAGCCTGGCTGCTGGATCAGGCCAGAGGCCCACCTACTCCGGCATTTTGTTCTCCCAGCGGCCAACCAGATCTCTATGGGAAGCCCGCAGGGAGGACCTGAATGCATGATCACCTTCCCCACATTGTAACTAGTAGCCATTGATTTATTTAAGACATTTATATACCGCTTAATTATTAGCATTTCTAAGCAGTGAACATAAAAATAAATCATACAGAAAACAAAACAACAAATATTATCATGAAACCAAACACTACCTTAAAATACCTACTGGAACAAGAAAGACTTATCCTCCATGAATTAATCTAATCCCCCCCCCCCGCAGACATTCACATTGGGGGTCATCGCTAGTTGTAGCAGCAAATTCCATAGTTCAACTATGTGCTGTGTGAAGAAGTGGTTTCTTTTGTCTGTCCTGAATCTTCCAACATTCAGCATCACTGGATGGCCTCCAAGTCTAGTATTACGAGAGGAACAAAAGCTTCTCCCTATTCACTTTCTCCACATCATACATAATCTTATGCACCTTGATCATTGCCCCCCTGCCTTTTTAAAAAACTAGAATATCCTAAATGTTGTGACCTTTCCCCAAAGCGGAGTTGCTTCAGTCCCTAAATCATTTTGCTTGTCATTTCCTAAACCTTTTCCAGCTGTGCAATATCCTTTCTAGGTAAGGCAACCAAAACTGTACACTATGGGTTGTATCTAATGCTGCGCACACAGTATTCCACTCGCAGAGCAAGACTTCCCCTTCTTCCCCTATCTCCATGTGTCCTCAAAATCTTCTCTGGAGAGTCCTCCAACCCTCTGGAGCAAATTTTGAGAGTGCATGGGGGGCGTGCAACAGAGAAGAGGAGGGAAAAGTTCAGTTGCATTAAGTGGAATTCTGCTGTGCTAATGGAACAGCAGTGTTGGATACAACCCAGTATTCCAATAGAGCCTCACCATAGATTTGTATTCATTGATGATCACTCATGGCCGAGTAAGATTGTCTTCCAATATAAGGTCTTTAACAGTGGGTCCGTAGATTTCCATAGATTTGCATAATGGTATGACATTGCAGGTTTTTTTCAACCTTTTTCCTAGTGGCCTCTAGCATGGAATTTGCCTTTTTCTCAGCTGCTGCACACTAGGTCAACATCTTCATTGAGCTGTCCACTGCAACCTTAAAGACTTGTTCCTGATCGGTCACTGCCAGTTCAGACCTCATGAGTGTATATGTGAAATTAGGATTTTTTGTCCCAATGTTCATCACTTTACACTTGTTTAAATTGAATCATATTTGCCATTTTACTGGCCATTCACCCAGTTGGGAGATAACCCTCACAACCCCCACAATCCCACCTTCAGCCATTTGATATCGTTAGCAAACTTTGCTGCCTTACTACTTGTCCCTTTTGCTGTGCAAAAGTTGGCTTTTTCCAAGCTACAGATGACTAATAAATAAGCACGTGTGGTCTAATTAAATGTAGGCTTGTTACTCATGTGGACTTATTTTCAAGGTTATTGTTGGGTAGTACAAAGATTGCGCCGTGTAGGATTGTTATGTTATGAAGATATTTAATTGCATTGCAAGTTAACAAATGGGGAACAAGGTGTGTTGCACACATGTGACATTGATTGGAACCATACATTGGAACCACATTTATGGTAGCAGTTTAACGCTGCCAGTGTTACTAATAGTAAGGTTGTAATTGTGAATAGTACCAAGGTCCCAGAATGGCCCTCTTCTCCAGTTTTCCTGATCACAAGAAAGTGGCTTGGAAGTGTGCAGGGAAGCAGATTTCAATTAAATATTAGGAGAAAGATCCTAATGGTAAGAGCTGCTCAGTAGTGGAGGAGACTCCACCTATCCACTATGATAAGTTCCTGCTTTAAGCTAGTGAGAATGTGTAGTGGTTAGAGTGTTGGACTAGGACCTGGTAGACCAGGATTGAAATCTCCAGTCAACAATAAAGCTCACTGGGTGACTTTGAACCAGTTACTATCTTTCAGCCTAACCTACTTCACAGGGTTGGTGTGAGGATAAAACAAGAGGGGAGAACCATGTATGCTGCTTTGAGCTCCTTGAAAGAAAGTTGAGTTCGCAATACAATGTGCTATGTAAAGCTTGTCCTACTCAGAGTAGACCCATTGAAATTAATGAACCTAAGTTACTCATCTATGGTAACTTCACTGGATCTACTCTTAGGACTAGTTCTGAATACTGTCCAGAGTAAATATATAATAATCACTGGAGATTTCTCCTTGCACAGTGAAATCATCTCTTTTTCTTCTTCCCCCACATGCCCCTTAAATCTGTTCTGGGATTTCCCCCAGTCCTCCAGCTCAGATTTGGGGATGGCATGGAGTCCGGAAATCCCATTGTGCTGCTGGTAATCCTTGCGCTGACACAATGTTTTAATTGAGTACCGCTCTTTAAGTTCTTTGAAAAAGCACTTAATTTATCAGAACCATGTATTCAGCATTCTGCTTCTCCCCAAGGCAAATATAGTCCTCACACTGACCCATGGATGAGTTGATTCAACACAGGGTTGTGGTTAGACAGACATGGAAATGGACTACCTTCAAGTCGATCCCGACTTATGGCTACCCTATGAATAGGGTTTTCATACTAAGCAGCATTCAGAGGGGGTTTCACATTGCCTCCCTCTGAGGCTAGTCCTCCCCAGCTGGCAAGGGCCTGCTTAGCTTGCCACAGCTGCACAAGCCAGCCCCTTCCTTGTCCGCAACTGTCAGCTGGGGGGCAACTAGGCTCCTTGGGACTCTGCAGCTTGCCCACGGCTGCACAGGTGGCAGGGCACGTAACCCCTGAGCCACTCACTGTACTCTGCTCCCCACTGTGCTCTGCTCCCCACTGTGCTATACCAGCTGTGTAGACAGACATAAAGTGCTGTTTACCTGCGTGCATTGCAGGTTCAGAGAGCCAAGAGCCTGTCATGCGTTACCATAAGATAAAGTAAATTGTGGTTACATTCCCTTTACCACTGGTCACCAATGGTAACCATGACTGTTTGGATTCTCTGAAGTGAATTCATGAAAGTCATAACAAAGGACTGACTCCACAGTTAACTCAAAGATTTCTTTTTCGTCTCAGCTGCTGTGTCACAAATAGCTTTAACTTTGTTTATCCTAAAAGTCTTGTAGTTCAAAATAAGGCGGCGTAGGTTCTAGTGGATCTGTGTCTTTCATCATGGCATACAAGTAATGTCCCTGTCTGCAGACATTCAGAGGTTCATAGCTTGGCAAGGACTTGAGCCTAGGTTTCCTGGATCCAGTTCCAAATACAATCCCTCTACCCTTCATACTGTATGAAACTGACCTATGTACCAAACAAAAAAACTTTTTATTTTATTTTTAGAAAAATTGCTTTTTAAAATAATCTCTAAGCAGTATACATAAAGTAATGAAAACCAGTTATGAATAGTACACAGATTAAACCAGCCAAAATTTAAAAACAACTGTATATAACTAAATTATATGTCTGGCCAGGCTTGCTGAAATAAAGTTTTTAGCAGGTGTTTAAAACAGTGTAACAAGGGTGTCTGCCTAATGTTAATAGTTTTGAACTTCTACAACAACCAGTGCTGTGAAAACAGTCCTTATTGCCATGTGACGGAAAGCATCTGTACAAAATCCTAATCAGAATGAATTATTAGTTGGTTAGAATTATAAACAATAGTCCATTTGTTCTCTGTTGTGTGCATTGGTGTTCATTTTTTGTACTTTTACAGTAGTTTGTGGAAATACTACCTGTCACCTGGCTCCCATCCACAATAATTGTTCAACCGTCATTAAACGCTCTTATGCAGCACCTTTTGCTGTCATAATTACCATAATAATGAAACAGAGAATAAAACAGCAACTTGGAGGCAGGAAAGGTTTGTTTATTTAAAATATTTATATTCTGCCTGACAGGAGATCTCCAAGGGAGCTTACAGTAAAAGAAAATTAACATACAATAAGATCTTTTTTTTTTAAGTAAGAAGGCAGTGTGACTAAAAAAAAAAAGATATTGTGCTCAACTGCTTCTTTTTGAAGGTTTTACAGTGAGGCATGGGAAAATAGCTGCTACCCCATGCATGCATCTCTAGACTTAACAGAATATTTCCTGATTTGATTAAGTTATATTTTGTTGTTTACTTCCAAATTGGCAGACTATGGTCTGCAAACCTCAGTTTGATTCTGGTTTGGAGGACTCATTCAAACTACAGTTTGCTAATTTGGATGCCATGGCAAGCTGTGGCTTGATCAAGCCAGGAGATACTCTGTTAAGCCAAGCACATGAGCACAGGACTTACTTCCAATTTTCCAAATACTGGTTTGAAGGATTGAAGAACCTGCCATCTTGTTTGTGGCTGAGCAATGGTACAAACACATCTTTTTTTTTAGTGAAAGAATTTTCATTACCTAAGGCTTGATAGTAAATGCAAATAGAAATAATCAACTCTAGAAGCAAAGACAGGTGCTATAAATATTTGCAAATATTTGCTTGGCCAGTCAGATCATCTTCTAAAAGAGGTAGGCTTAACTAATCAAATCAACGTGTAATCCATGATAAATCTCTACATGGAATTAATTGACTCCTTTTGACTCCTGTTTCATTAATGGCCCTGGAGTAAACAGCAGAGGGCTGTGATGATAGGAAATTACTTTGAATAGCTGTTTCCTACACTTTTGAATTGTTGAAAAACTAGTAAAATGTTAAGGCGGCGTTACAAGATTGATGACTCATTGGGTTTGATTTGGCATTTTAGTATTTTGAAAGAAGAGGAATCACTGGATATCAGTATTTTCATGTTGCTTGCTCGCTGGTAGGTTGTGAGATTTCCAAGTAATGAAATACTGAAAACTGATTCTCTTTATTTCTGCTTGTGAAATTGTACATTTTGTTGAAGTCACATCCATGACTTTAAGAATAGTAAAGATATCATTTAGTGTTGTTTTTAGAGAAGCGATGATGCTTTTAAATATTTAAGAGCTGGAGCACTGCCTGAAGATGCATTCAGCCTGTGGTCCCACCATGTAAAAGTAGCCTCAGTAGATGTTTTCAAATTGGGCAAAATCTGCACAGATGGTTAAAGGGTAAAGAGGAAGGGCAGCAGTAGCTAAAGCTGTAATCAGTTTAGCAATAGAAGGTTGGGTAAAGTGGATTTTAAAAAGAGATTTGGAAAATCAAAGATTTTGACATATGGCAGGTTGCATTGTAAGCATAGTAATCAGCATCATTTCACACTAAAGTAGGACATTCTGTTCAGAACTTTGAGGCCACATTTAGACAGGGCAACCACTCATTGACAACAAAGGCAGTGCATATGACAAATAAAAGTAAATAAATTGGAGAAGGTTGTGAAATCCTTCAAAAGTGTTTGAGGTGGAAGAACAATTACTATGTTCCCATTCGGGTTCTTGCTTTTAAGCACAGAAATGCCATAGTGAGGCCATCTGATTCTTACTACAGTTTTGAACCCTTGTCATCGGAATTGGTGTTGCTAGCTTTGCGACTTGTGGGACCCTATGGGTCAGACTCAGCTTTCCCCTTTCCTATGCAGTTGGAGTCTTTATATGGAGGGGGAAGCAGCAGGCATCATAAACCAGGATGTGGATGTAAGCAAATCTTTTCCATTCACTGCCTTGTTTTTCCGCAGAAAACGTTCTTGTGTTCTAAACTTTTTAGTAGCATAGCGAATGACTACATTACAAATCAAATTGGGTGACTGGAATGGTTACATTAGCCAAACCTAAAATCAATGTTGTAATTAACTATTTTCAAGCGACTCTCCTTAGGAAGCATATATATTTATGAGCATAGCTCTTCAGACATGATAAAATCAGTGCCTCTTTCACACTTAACACTAAACCATGGTTTAGTGGAGGAGAGGGGAACATTTTTCAGCACGAGGGCCACATTCCCTTCTGGGGTCCACGTATCAATGGAGGCAGAGACAAAGGCAAATGGGGATAGAACAACACGTGTAAGTTTTACCTTTGTACAGTAGCCTCATTTCTACACACACTCACATCCTCTATCCGGGCAAGACATCATCAGAGCTGAAGAATACATTCTAGCCAGGCAAAAACTCTTGGGGTGCAAAGCAGGGCCAGTGAGGGGTGTGGACTGGGGAGAGTTCTGAAGGGTCGCATTTGGCCCCAGGGCCTGAGGTTCCCCACCTCTGACTTAGTGCTACATGAGCCCAAGCAAACTGTTGCACACTCCTCCCCCCTTGCTGCTGTGTGGAAGACTTTTGCCTTTAAATAATCTTAATTTAGCATCGACATAAAAACAAGGGATCCTAGTTTACAAACAAACAATGGTTAGTAGCTAAACAAGACAGCTTCAAACTATGGTTTATGAAGCTGGGATATTTAACTAACCATTGTTGTAAACCATAAGCCCCGATTCTTAAATTAATGTAAAGCCAGAGATTCTTTGAAAGTGAACCTAAACTCTGCAAAAGTGCTAAGCTATAGTGCTAATCCTTGAATTTGTTTAAACATTACATTTTAAACCACACTAACTCGACTTTGTTTTAAAAATAATTCTGATCACATATGCCATTCATCTTCTTTTGGCTAGTGGAGAAGCCAAGTTTGCTGCCCTTTAAGAAGAGCTGATGGTGAAGCCCTGTAGTCCTATCTCTTGTCCTTTCCTC
Source organism: Rhineura floridana (assembly GCF_030035675.1). NCBI lineage: Eukaryota > Metazoa > Chordata > Lepidosauria > Squamata > Rhineuridae > Rhineura > Rhineura floridana. The sequence continues at coordinate 149,629,334 of NC_084486.1, read as the reverse complement.
TAGCCAGCTGGAAAGGCTGTTAAAATGAGGGGAGCATTTTTTTTTTTTAGCTTTGTTTACTAGTTCAGTCAAGCAATCTCCAGAAAACCCGAGTGCCTGGGTGTAAGTTTGTTTATCCAGGGGAATCACTCTTGTTCCACTGCGTGCTGTATTGCTCCAAGGTCTGCTGCCCTCCCTCAGCCTGGGCAATTTGTCAGTGATCTACAGGATGACCCTTCTATGTTTCCTCTCTCTCTCTCTCCCCCCCCCCCCTCTCTCCCCTCCCCTGTTTCCTGTCCTGTCTATTGATTCCTTTGCACTTGCCTCCTAGACAGTTCACAGTCCTGTACAGTCCTGTAATATCTAGTAGAACTCTGCAACTATAGAAACTGCAACCCTAGTGTTAATTTCCTGTCTCCTCTACCACCAGCCACCTACAGCCTCTCTAGTCCTGACCTTTCCTACTTGGATTGAGAGCCCGATAATTGTATTGTGCTTGTCTTCGTTGACAATATGAAATCTTTGAGGTACCACACCAGATGTGAATCAATTACCAAATAGGTAATAAATCCATAATCAATGCTACCATCATAATCTATACCAGCCTTCATCAACCTGATGCTCCAGATGTTTAAGACTGCAACTCCCACAAGTCCAAGCCTGATGGCTACTGGTCAGGGATGGTGGGAGTTGAACTGCAAAACATTTGGAGGTTGTGAAAGGCTGATCTGCACACTGTTCACATTATCTTTCATCTTTCATCTTTCAATACTTCTTTAAAAGTAAAAAATACAGCTTGCATTCTGTAAGTCCGAGCAAATTCTTAGTTGCCATTGTGCACTCACCAAAAATCTGAAGTTGGTTCACTTTTGTCAAGTGAAAATTGCTACATGCCTACGGGGCTGTGGAGTTGGAGTCGGAAGCAATTTTGGGTGGAGTCGAAGTCGGTAGAAATGTACTGACTCCGACTTCAAAATAAAATTAATATTGTAATAGTTCTCTTTGAACCTACATACTAGTTGCTGTATTGTTGCATTTAGGATTCTAACCATGTTTCAATCTCCTTTTGCTTTTGCTTTCCTTTTCTTTTTTAAGAGTCTCATCAGTCATCCATTGAGGTCTTTTTAACTAGAAGTATTGTCTGTTTGCATTCTTCCCTGATAATGTCTCTGACTTCAACCCATAGTTCTTCTGGTTCTCTGTCAACTAAGCGTAAAGCCTCAAATCTGTTCCTTATTCCATCTTTATATTCTTCTGGGGTGTTATTTAAATTGTATTTTGGCATTATGATTGCTTTGTTGTTCTTTAGCTTTACTCTGATTTTCAATAAGATCAGTTCATGATCTGTACCGCAGTCTGCTCCTGGTCTTGTTTTCGCAGAAAGTATGGAACTTCCCCATCTTCTGCTACCAACTATATAATCAATTTGATTGCTATATTGACCATTTGGTGACGTCCACGTTTACAGTTATCTTTTTGGTCGCTCAAAAAATGTGTTTGCAAGAAACAAATTATTGGCTTCACAGAATTCAATAAGTCTTTCTCCTGCTTCATTTCTATCTCCTAAACCCCATTTCCTCACAATTCCTAGTTCTTCTCTGTTCCCTACTTTTGCATTCCAGTCCGCCATGATTATCAGCACACCTTGTTTTGGTGTGTGATCAATTTCTTCTTGTACTTCTGCATAAAATCTCTCCAATTCCTCTTCTACTGTGTTTGCCGTTAGAGTGTAGACTTAGACAATATTAATAGGTTTCCCGCTTAATCTCATTGATATCACTTGCTCAGACCTTGCGTTATAGCTCCTAATTGGTTTTGCTACATCACTTCTCACTATTAAAGCAACCCCGTTTCTTCTTGATTTCTCATTTCCTGCATAAAATATTTTGTATTTGCCTGATTGAAAATGTCTCATTCCTGACCATTTTAATTCTCTCATGCCAAGTATTTTGATATTGATGTGTTCCATTTCTTGCTTGACAATTTTCTAACTTTCCCTGGTTCATACTTCTCATATTCCATATTCCTGTTGTGTACGTTGTACAACTCTGGACTCTCCTTTTGCATTTGTGTGCATCAGCCTCTGGGCTTCCTTTCGGCTTTGACCCAGTGGCGTCATTAGTCACAGTGCTGCTCATACTTGTCAGTTGTTCTTCCGTAGTAACTTGCTGAGTGCCATCTGACCTGGGGGTCTCATCTTCCAGCACTACCTCGTGTTGCATTTTGGATACTCTGTTCATAGGGTTTTCATGGTAAGAGATATTCAAAGGTGATTAACCATTGCCTTTCTCTGAGTTTGGTTGCATCTTAGTCTGGTATCTCAGCTTTGACCATTCTGCCTTGGGTGACCCTGCTAGGAATCTGGCCTCTTGGTCTAGACTCCTGACGGCATTGCTCTCAGCTTCTTTGACACTGTCAAACCCCCTCACCACGTTAAGGTGTGCATCCTAGAGGAGGGTGGTGTAGGAAAGTATCCCTATTCTTTACATGTAATTCTTACCTTTGGTAGCAAAGTTTCTGTTAAAGAAGTAATGTCCAGGAACGCATCTACTTCATCAACTGAGGTATTACTGTATAGCAGTGTAAGACTTGATTATCATTGTTTAGGTTTAGAATCCAGAAACAGAAGATATATTTTAGCATTGAGAAAATTAAGATAGTAAGGCTGCAATCCAATACACACTTACCTGGGAGTAAGTCCCATTGAACCTAATGGAGCTTACTTCTGAGTAGACATGGATTGCAGCTTTATTCACTAAAATGCTTATTTATGTCTTATGTTACTTTTCCATAATTATGGTAATAACTGAAGAAGTTATGAAGGAACCATTCTGTAGCATCCATGAAGCCTAATCTGATATTTAGTGATGTGTCCATTTTATTATTGTATTATGATGTATTTTCAAATGAAAGCAGAAAGTCAAATAAATGCATGGAAAAACTCCTTGGAAGAGACTTGCTTTATTAAAAAGTTTCCTGCTAGAGGTTTGAACCAAGCTGCCTCCTCCTTGTCTAATTTTGCAGCCTTTGAGGTAGGCTGTATCTTCAGTTATTTCGTTAGCAGTTTCTTCTTGCAGGCTATAATTTTGAAGAAGGGTTAGTTTAACCTCCATTTTAATACAGTAATCTGTCTTGGGACAATATTAAAGTGTGATCTTAGCACAATGATGTTTATTCAACATCTGTTTTACATCTAGAATTGGTATGTTCTTGTAAGTGTTGTGAAGCATTTTGGAACCCTTTACTTAAGGTGTTCTTTAACTTATAAACCCCAATTCTTTCTTTCTGGCAACTTCCTTAGTATGGGATTCCTGATCTAAATGATTCCTTTGAAGGATGTGTGTGTTGTTTTTTCATCACACGGGTATATAATACATGCTCTGTACAGTTGAGAGTCTCAGCATCTGTATTTAGGGCATCTTGGATAGAAAGACTTTTGACTCAGACTAGTTCTCAGATGAGGTACGTAGCCTGTACCTGAACAGTATCACTTCCAGTCGTGTGAGCCCCACCTGCAATTTCAATTCTTCTCCATGTTCCCCTCCCCCAGTCCTCTGCACACAGAAAATTGGCTAAGGGTGCAATCCAACTCATATTTACGCCAGGCTCAGGGGAGTTGGTGCGGTGGATTTCCAGCTGAGCTGGCTGGGTTCCTGCTTAGCTGGCCTATGCCGATGTAAGTCCCTCAGCTGGGCCTCAGCTGAGACTGGCATAAGTGAAGCCGGCGTAAGTCATGAAAAAGGGGTGTTCTGGGGGCATGTCAGAAGAGGGGCTGAGGTGAGGGGACTTAGGCCACATCCAACTTGTGTTCGGAGCACTCCTGCAGGTTTTAACCCAGGCAAAACTATGCTGGAAAAAAGGTCGTTCTAAGAAAATAAATACAATAGAAGTCAATGGAGAGGGCTTACTCTCCGGTAGGGGTGTTTGGGTTCGGGTCCCTGTATGTGGCTCCTGGCTAAGATGGGGTTCAGCCAACCCAGAGGCAGAGCATTCAGATGATGGTCTCATTCAACCCTAGCTATTTTTATATCTTGGGATGTGGTCAGAACTTACATGATGCAGCACCCTGGGAAGAAAAACCTATGTAGGCTGATTTTGTGGGATGATATTCTGACATCAGCTGCCCCTATCTGCAGCTTTTCTGCCCCTTCCCTCTGGAGGGATGAATCTGGATGGTGTCACCAACTGCCAGGGACCAGACCAGATTACTCTACCCCAATATATTGCTAATTATATGGTGTGTAGCATGGATTTGCATTGTAAGCCACTTTGGAGCCAATTTTGGCTGAAAAGTAAGGTATAACAACATGCTCACTTAAAATAGATTTTAGTGTTTTTAAAGAGGTAGAATGGTTTATGAAAGTTTGTTTCATAGACTGTGCCTATCTCTTCCATGGTGTTAGAAAGTTCATGTGTCAGGAAACCTGTAGATTTAAAGGATGCTAAAGAGTAGAATAATTGCCACAGATGAGATTGGGCTTGGTATAGCATTGGTAATCAACTAGCAATATGTATTAATAAATGTTGTTATTGTTGTTGTTATATAGGGTCTGTATTTTTCTTTCCATGGAAGTAACGTCAGTGCAGGTTTCTGCAGAGGTTTTCTAAATAGCAGTAATGTTAGGTCAGTGTCTGTGTTTTGATTACCGTACAAAGTGAATTTTAGCACAGATATTAAAAGTTATTACATGGCATTGTAGTTTGGCAAATGTGCCTGCAGCAACAATAATACTCTTCACTTACATAGCAGCTGCTTAAAATTTGAAAGAACTCTAGAAACTATTGTTTTTTGCCTCTGCCATCTAAGATATACCAGAAAGGTAAAACTCCTGTAACTTGCTCATTTTTCTACATGTTCCCTTGCAAAACCAGATTTCTTCCATTTCTAGTGCTTTCTCACACCCTCCACCTCCTCAGAGGTGTGTGTGCTGCTGCTGCTTTTCCTGTTTCTTGATATTTACTTCCTTTTTGGTGTCGATGGGTAATGTCCTGCTTCCTGTTTGCTGGTGCTGTGACAACTGGCCCACATGTTCAGAGTGAGAAGGGCCTGCAACTATTATATTGCTTTTGAAACATAAGCTTCTAACTCCAGATTTGTCATCTTCAATTTTTGCAGTTAGAGAAAGATAAATGTAATTGACAGCTTCATCTGAAGAGAGTGTCAAATTAATTTGGGCTAATGTGACAGGCAAAGTTTTCCTCAACATATAGTAAATATAGCGGGCCTGGGCCAAGAGCATTTGAAGACCCTCTTCTCCCAAACCAAACTGTCTTTTTACTTAGATATTTGCTACAGCCCTTCTCTGGTGCATCCCTGCCTTTGACCAGAGAAATGTCCTCAGAGAGGTCTGCCTGGTGCCTTTTGTTCTCCCCTAGTTGATGACCTGCTTTGACCATGTTTTGTGGCAAAGTGGGTTATAAATAAATAATGTTTGAGTACTTTTTGCTTTTCTTTCTCTCTCTCTCACAGAAGTAATAGATATGTCAGTGTATATGTAATCTAGCATGAGATAAACAGATTAAAAGCTGGCTAGTGTTTGGATGGGAAGACACCCAAAAGTGCTGTAAGATGTAGTCTTTGTGAAATTAGGTGCTGCGTCGTGTTCTTGAGTGCTGCTGTGTGTGCCCAAGACTGGAAGAAATTGAAAGCGTGTCTTTTCATTTTGGGGGAAATTGTATATACGTATGTTGCTATAGTGAGTTGCTATAGGTCACTTGCAATTTAGTAGGAGATTTAGCAATGAAGTAAAGGTTTCTTGATCCTCATCAAGAACTGAACCAATTTTGTTTATAAGTAAACAGCTTTGGCATTGGACTTCTAAGCATAAGCTAATGTTGCTTATATGGCCTGTTTTGCAAGAGGTGAAGAGCTGCAGACACAAAAATACCCTTTTCTGTTTTGGGAAGAGTACTGTGTTATACAAGAAAATTTGCTTTCTTTCTTTGTGCTCATCCTTGTTGCAAAGATTAATTTACCAACTAAGTATTGCCATTTGGTCCCTTTGAGTGAATAGTGGTGTTTTTTTTTAAAAAAATCGCTGTCTACATTGGTTATCGCAGAGACAAAAATCTGCTTCTGACTAATTACAGCTCAGATTATGACTTTCTCCCTGTTGGGCACCACCAGCTTCAAAGTCAGTGGGATACAGTGTTCATCATTTCCCGTTCAACAGATGTTTCATAGTGCTTCTGTACACTTTTAAAAAAGTTGCTTCCAACCTGCATAGCGTTACAGCACAGGAAGGGTGAAGAGAGTGCACTATTTGTACAAAGCTTGGAAACGTTTCAAGTGAAGTTACTTACATAAAAATTGCCCAGCAAATGGCAACACCTCTGTTTGCTTTATATCTTGGTAAACTCAGACCTTCTTCTTGCAAACAGTATTTGTGACTGTAAACCTGTTTTTGGGCTGTACCACTTCAGACTTCAGGTGTGGGCTTACATGATTCATTGCATCTACATAGACAATTAGAGTGAAGGCTTCTCCCTATATGCTCATTTTTATGTCTGCTGAAATTTTTTTTGTAAAGGGAAGCATTTTATTTTCTTTCCTTTTTTTGCAGAGAAAAGCATTGCAGTCTGCAGTGATGTCTCGATAGTTTGCCACATCATCTTTTTTAGCCGCTGTATTATTTTATGCTACTATAGGGCTAGATTTAAGTCTCTGGTTTTGATACCTGCTGTATAAATTACTGGAGTGCAGCTGGTTTCTCTGGCTGTTGTGTTTTTGTCTGTTTTTTGTTCAGACCATGTGTCTGGAGGGGCGAGGGAGAAGGGTGCTTCTACTGTAATACTCATAGGCAAGGGGAGATATGGTGGAGGCAAACTTTCCTCTTTCAACAATCTGTTTAAGTTGAGACATATCCCAGTTTGCATCTGTGTTGGAATTGCTTTTTAACATGTTCTTAAACCTTCTTTTAAAAACTGTTTTTACTCTAGATGTTTTGAAAGCTTTTTTAAAGTAACGTTTTGGAAGATGTTTTGTTTTAATGTGTTTTAGAGTTTGTTTTTATGATGTTTTAATGTTTTTGGTGCTTTTGTTTGCTGCCCTGGGCTCCTCCTGGGAGGAAGGGCGGGATATAACCCTAGCAACACCAACACCAACACGCAGCTGATTCAGCCAGGTGAAGAAAAGGGGCAACAACGTTTCAAGCTAGTGGTCTCTTCTGAAGGATTCAAGTTATCATGCCAGCCAGCTCTCTGGCTTGGTGGTGCTATTGTTGAACTCCAGTATACCTCTGGATAGAAGTTGCTCAAAACTGCAGGAGGGGAGAGTGGCTATTGCACACAAGTTTTGCTTGCGGGCTTCCCATAGGCATATTATTGGCCACTGAGAGAATAGGATGCTGGACTAGAGGGGCCACTGGCCTGATCCAGTGGGCTCTTGTTACGTTCTTATGTCTGTCTGTCTAATAAATCATCACTTATTCATGACTTGATTGTAGATGAAGGGGCTGGCATGGTGTTCATTACACAGATCTAGGTCATCTACCCTGCCTGGTACCTGGTGCAATGCCAGGATCAGCCAGGGTTGGGCAGGGAGTTGTGATTGTCTGAAGAGATTCAGTCACCTTTACTAGGAGACCAGTCTATCTTGGATTCAGATTGGAGAGTCTATCTCTGGTGCTTGGCCAAAGAAACCATGATTCTCTCCCCAAGCTGATAGAGTTGGTTTCTGGGGTTGTGTTGGATAATCCCAGGATGTAGGTTCTGGGTGATTTTGACAGTCACTCTGGGACCAACTTGTCCACATATCCTTCTACTGGGCTCCTACTGGGAGGAAGGGTGGGATATTATTATTATTATTATTATTAATCTTCAACGTGACTGTCTCAGTACATCATTTGCCCAACACATGAAACAGATAATTCCCTAGATCTGTTTTTTTCTCTCTGTTGAACAGCTGATTGATGTTTCAGTAGGTTATCCCGTTGTCATGGACTGACCATTTCCTGATTAACTAGTAGTGGTAGTGCTTATCTGCAAAGGTGGAGGACCAATTGACGTGGTCCGTCCCCAGAGAATTCTGGATTATCAGGAACTGAATGCTCTGGGAGAGTTTTCATCTGAAATTGCTGTCACCCCTGTTGAGGCCCTAGTCTTGCTGTGAAACAGTCATATGAAAAGGGCCATTGACGTGGTTGCCCACAGTGAATCCCAAATGGTTCCCTGGTATACACCCGAAACCCGCAGGGATGAAACAGGCTGGATGACAGCTATAGTGGAGTTGGTGTAAGTGTCATGATGAAGCATAGGTAAGAGCACACTTAGTGGTGGTGATGGTAGCAAAGAAAGTTTTGCCATCAGTGTACCCTGAAATATCCACCAGAGTTTTTCCAGTGAGGAAGCTGGTGGGAACTTCCCCATACCTGCTGTGATAATTTTGTGAGGCACTGTGAGGGCAAAGTTGCTCACATCTGGGCTGATCTTGATGCCACAGTTGGTCCTAGTCCTATGGAGAAGGTATCTCGCACACAGTGTGGTCCATTTTGTGCTCAGTTTCAGTTGTTGAGGCCCAATGTTATGGACAAAATGCCTGGAGGCAGTTGTGGGTTGGATGAGAGTCAGTAAACTCAAATTATATCCTGGTAAAATGGAGGTGCTGTGACTTGGTGGTTCCTGGATCAATGAAATAGGAAAATGTCCTCTTCTGGACAGGGTTGCACTTCCCCTAAAGGACCGGGTGCATAGTCTGAGGGTACTCGTAGATTCTGCTCTGTCACTTGAAGCCCAAGTGGTCTTAGTGACACAGAATGCCTTTTTCAAGCGATGGTTAGTTCAACAGCTATAGCCATTTCTGGACATTAATAACCTAGCCATGGTTATCCATGCTCTAGTAACCTCCCATTCCGACTACTGTAGCTTGTTCTTGTGGGACTATCCTTGAAAATGGTTAGGAGATGACAGCTGGTGCAAAAGGCAGCATCCAGAGTGTTGATGGACCTTTGTGCATGGAACTATGTCACACGAGTCCTTAATGTGCACTGTCAGGCTGTTTGTCACCAAGCTCAATTCAAGGTGTTAGCTTTGATACATAAAGCCCTATACAGTTTGGGACCTTTACCTAAAGGAGCACCTCTCCCCATGTTGTTATCCCCAGACTTTAGATCACCTGAGAAGGTCCTGAGGGCCTTCTTGACACTAGGATCCTGGCTCTGGAATGCTCTTCCCCCTGAAGTTTGGTTGCCGCCAATGTTATCCATAGTTCATTGCCAGCTGAAGATCTTTTTCTTTTTCACCCAGGCTTTGAAACAGGATTTTATTGGCCCTTACTAGGACGGATGAGAGATTGAAAGCTTTACTTATCTGATTGCATGCTTCTCCTTTTTTGTTTTATTATATTTTAAATACCACACTGAGATAATTTATAAGGAGTGAGATAGAAACCTTAATAAATTAAATAAAAACATCTGTTAGTGAGAATGACGTGTCTGATGTACAGAAAGTGGGAGTTTTACATTTTCTTCACTTGGTTTCCTTAGTTTGCAATCATAGGATTCTGTAGTTGGCTATAGAAACTGAAAGGTGGCTACTATCCTTTGATTTAAGGAAAGATTTCACTTGGGCACCATTCTTTTAAATGATTTATTGCCTCAGTTAAAACTTTGCTTGGCTTATGGCTTTGCATCCTTACCATTACCTATGTAATTTCTTTAGTAATTCCCCTTATAATGTGTAAAGTGTCAGCTTAAACAAGTCACTTAAAACAAGTGTGTACACTGACACTTTACACCATATCAGGGGAAGATCCTGATCTGTTTTCCCCAGAGATGGAGCTTGCAAGGCAGTCCTGAAACAGACTGGAACTTTAAGTAATGACAGGAACAAAGTGGGAATTCACACCTGAGACCACAATTCATGCTTCTAATCATGTCAAATTCTGAATTCATTTATAAGCTTCAGCTTGCAACTTGTGAAGCTATGAACTTGGGGACACAGTAGAAAGGCTCCCAAGTGGTTCAAAGCTCTGCCAAAGGTTATTGCTATTTGAAGATCTCCATTAATTCATCTGGCAAAAAGGACACACACAAAAGATTTCTCCAAAGGCAGATGGTTGCCTTTATGGCTCACATATTAGACCTTAAGGTGCTGCTGTGTCAGTAACCCTAGACTTAGCTACTCCCTTTCCAAAGTGCCAGAGTAAGAAAAGCCAGGCAGGAAAAGAGGCAGAGATGAGACACACCCTAGCAGCTTGTGTGGAAGAATGTCAGGACTACTTTATTTCTTGAGAAGCCAATAGGGCGTTATTGGCTAACTAAGGAAAAATTGGGGTGCCACACCTTAAAACCTTCCAACACCTATGCTTTAGGCAAGCAGAAGCCTTGATTACAAAATTGGAAGTACTTACCAGGATTTGAAAGGTTGTGTCTGAAACCTGATAATTTGTTGATCATAATGTATGCAGGTCTAAATAAACACAGAATGCTAATGTGTGCAAAAAGTTGCACTATATGGGAATACTCCATTTAGTTTGGCCCAAGGTAACTTCCTGGGCTTAAAAGTTAAATATACTTATATCATGCTTGTTACCGCTTCAACACTTTTATAAAAAATGAAATCCTGCTGTAATCTAATATTTCTCTACAGCAGAAAGGAGATAAGCTGTTGTCTTTGAGGAACATTTCTTTTCTAAGGTGTCATATCAGAATTCCCCCCCCCCTTTATATTTCAACTCATCCTTCCTGGACTTTTTGGTTCCATTTATCTTTTTTCCAAGAATCAAATGTCTAAATGAGAAGGATAATAGTCTTTATTGAGGTTTGGAAACTAAACAAAGACCGAGCAAGAAAGAGAAGGGCAGTATTTTGTCTGTCTGAGGAGTTCAAGAGAAGCAACTCCTTGTAGCTAACAGATAATTCTTGCATTAATTCCTTTTTATCTATGGACTGAGCCACCTCATTATGTATTGACTTGCTTGTTTTCTCATTAGGAACCAAAACAGCCCCGCTTGTCAACTCACACACCTGTCGTGCTAATAATACTTTTTATGGGTCTGGGAGGTGCTTCCTTTTCACATTCTGTGCTTATTTTCTTTCTGCATGGAGCTTCCCACTGGGCAGGATGTGTGCAAAAGAAAGGAGAGGTCCTGTTGTAGCGTGTGAAGGAGCTGTCTTACATAAGTGAAAAATGGGGCCTTGGTTCTTTTTGCTGGTGCTATAAACTTAAATGTATTATTAAAACAGATGTGTTATTCAGGAACTTGGTATCCCCATTTCACCTGTGTGCCCCTGTGTAGTGGGGTAGGATCAAGTGCAGAGATGGCAGGCCTCAGAGCTCACTTGTAAAAGTGACTTAAACCATATACTCTGCTATAGTTGCACATCTGCTCACAAAAGTGAAAAATATATTTAAAAAATTGTAATTTGGCGAGGGGAGGGGCTTCAGTAAATATACCTAAAAGGGTTTAAATGTTATGTTCACACTAGGGGCTTTGCCCCTGTGCACTTCATGTGCCAACCCCACCCACCCCAGGTACCCCCCCAAGAACCCCATTCTCCGAAGACACTTCCCCAGGCCTGCCTGGCATCCCTGCACCTCCCCTCACAATACCCCCCAGTTCCTGGAGGCATTGGTGCTCGTAGGCCGCCATGGGCTCACTTGCACTTATCACCTGCTTGCGTCACCTGTTCCTGTACTGCTGCAGCCCCCTGCTGCTGTCCTGCACCATACCTCCTCGACAAACGCAGCCATGACGAAGCAGACCTAGGCCACTGGCACCGCTGCCCCACATCTTCTTCTTCTTGGGGATCACTCGTGACCGAGTAAGATTGTCTTCCAAAATATAGTCTTTAACAATGGATCCGTCTGAATCTGTATCCACTGCCGATGTACCAGACCATGACTAGGGGCTTCTGGGTTTCACAGTCCTGCCCCTGTCACCATTGGCCAATTGCCATGGGACTTTTGTTATGGAAGATGCCTGTGTGTGAATTTGTTTTCTGTGGGGAGATCGGTGCATGACAATCAACACACAATCTTGACAGAAAAAGGCTTTGATCCAGTGGCATGGATACCACGACGATTGGAAGTCTTTTATCTGCTGCAGCCTTCATCCGCCTTCACAGCCGTTGTAACATACACATTGTTATCCTCCGCCTGTTCTGCCGTTGAGGACTTTCTTTGTCTGGTTCCTCTCCCTTGATCTTACCGCCATGGGTGACCCTGCTGGGAGTGCATGACTCCCAACGGCATCACTCACAGGGTTCATTGGAACATGCAAGCCCACTCACCACTACAAGGTGATGATCCAGCGAGAGGGCCCCGCATCACCACTCCCCTCAACAAGCACCACTGCGCTGCACAGCACACCTACGCAGCTTACCAGCAGCCTGCCTGCCTCCCCCCGACTTCCTTCCTTCCTTCCTTCCTTCCTTCCTTCCTTCCTTCCTTCCCCGCCCCCTGGCCCTGAGCATAGTGCCATCTTTCTGTGGCACTGTGAATTGCAGCATGATGCTTACATTTTTATTATATGTATAGACAGATATATTCAAAACTTCTGTTTGGAAATATTTTTATTAGAATATTTGTATGTATTTAGAACATGACAATTTAGTAGGACATTATTGCTCTGTATTTTTTAAATTTTAAGAACTGTTAACATACCAATTTTTGTAAGCCCCGAAGAGCTATGCATTCAATATATCAATATTTCCTAGGGTTAGTTGTCTGAAACAAAACTAATTACGACTTTGAAATTGCTGGATTTGACTGATGGTATATCCATTCATTATGTTGCTAATTAATTTTATGAAATAATATATTTTTAGAAATAGATTTATATATTTTTAGCAGAAAAATAAAGCTAGCAAAACCATTCCTAGTATGGAAACTTTTCAACTCCACATGAATAGGTTGGGGAACGTTTACACAGGGCTCCCATCTAATCAGAAAGCTGCATTGAGTGGGAAGGTTCCTGTTTGCTTCCAGACCTTTCATGTTGAATGACTAGCAGAGGCTTCTATCAGTCAACCCAAAATGCTTAGGATTCTGGTTTAGCAGTAATTTAAGTCTTGCATCAGTTTATACTGAAGGGGTTATGAAGTTTTATTTGTAGTTGATAAAGATTCTTGACAGAATATTACTTAAATACAGCTACTTTTTCATCCCTGCAAAATACTGGTTTCAATTATGTCATTTTAAAAGCAGATGCAGTTTTGAAATCAAGACAAGATACTTGTTACTCAGTTACTGGCTACAATCCTTTAGTTCCAGCTTGAACGTACAGTGTATTCTTCAGTGTGAAGGTGACCTTTTTGACTTTCAGTGTCTAAATTTAAACTCTGGGAACTATCTACTACTGTATTCTTTGGATGGTCTCTTGAGCATGGTTTTCTGAATGCTTGTGTTGTATTGTTGATTCATGTCTCCACATCGATTTATCTTATACTGTACCAGTAAGCTGGCACCATTCCAACTTTTTGCTAGACGCCTGCTAATTGCCATATTAGAAATTAAATATGGGAGGGAGAGGTAACTTTAATGGGATTTGTTAGTTAAGGGTGATATCAGCAAGAAGAATGGGGTTCTTAAAAGAACATTAGACTAAAGTCCAGTAATGGTTTCTGTTCAATGGATGCTATTCTGTTGAAGACATTACGAAGGGTCTATAGTAGAACAAGGCAATTTGATGACCTTGCAGTGTCACCATATATTGCTGTATAGAGCGATTGTATAATGTTAGGGAATAAAACTGCAGTGACATGTTTATCCTGTGTGTTTGTTTACACTTTTACACATCCACATATGTAAGGGAACCTATGACTATAAAGGAAGTTTCAAATTTTTGATGCCTGAAGCATACTTTTTTTTAAAAGAGGGGAGGGATGTATCTGTGTTAAAACTGGAGGCACACTGAAAACCCCCCAGCATATATTTACTTGATCAGCTCCCAGCACAGCAGGCAGGTAACTGTGGGGTACCCCTGGTTAATATTCCCTCATGGTCCAGGATGAGACGGTGCTTTCTGGGCAAAAGCAATGCTTCTGGGATTCCACATTGCCTGTCATCTGTGTCTTGCACTGAGAATTCTAGTGCATCTTTTCTCCATGCTTTGGGATATTGTTAATTCTCATGTATTGATTGATTGAGGTGGGGTGGGGCTGGGCAAAGGAAGATGAAACCTGGACGTGGATCCTTTGTTTAAGGCATAGAGTGGTGGATGCATTTTTCAAGACATGCTTGGGCCCCACTTAAAGCACACAATTGGGCCCCTACACACAAAAATTACTATGCAAGCCAGCACGGCTATAAAGTAACAACAGCGGCAGAGTATTATGAGAGATTTAGTTTGGGTTGCTCCCATTGTAACTTCTTTTTCCATAACACACGCAACATTTTCCAGCCATAATTATATGTTTCTAGAGAGCTCGAGTTGCTCCTCAAACATAAACTCACACCACTTTGCCTCACAGGATTATTATCATTATTTGATTTATATCCCGCCCTTTCTCCCAGTAGGAGCCCAGGGCGGGGAACAAAAGCACTAAAAACACTTTAAAACATCATAAAAACTTTAAAATATATTAAATACATTTAATATATATTAAAATATTTTAAAACACAACCACCATTAAAAACATATTAAAACAAAACATATTTAAAAACATTTTTAAAAAAGCTTTAAAAACAAAACGAGGTTTAAAATATATTAAAAAGCAATTCCAACACAGATGCACACTGGGATAAGGTCTCTACTTACAAGGTTTGTTGAAAGAGGAAGGTCTTCAGTAGGCACAGAAAATATAACAGAGATGGCGCCTGTCTCAGATTTAAGGGGAGGGAATTCCACAGGGTAGGTGCCGCCACACCAAAGGTCCATTTCCTATGTTGTGCGGAATGGACCTCCTGATGTGATGGTATCTGCAGGAGGCCCTCACCTGCAGAGCGCAGTGATTGACTGGGTATATAAGGGATAAGATGGTCTTTCAGGTATCCTGGTCCCAAGCTATATAGGGCTTTGTACACTTTGTTGAAAACTAGAACCTTGAACTTAGCCAAATAAGCTCACTAGAACCTTAAATTAGAATGACTGTGTCCTTGCCCCTCAGGATGATTGTGAGGGCAAATCATTAAGTACATTCTGCTAAATGTTAGTATATGCACAGATGTATGATGGAGTGTTTGGAAATCTTACTTTAACAAGCAGAACATTAACATATATTTGGTCCCTTGGGATTAAATATAATCTTTGAGCAGACTCGAGGTGTGTGGTGATGGGTAGGGGAATGTACCCCTCAGGATGGCAAGGAAATTGAATTATGGGACTAGTGAACAAAAGTTTCATAAAATGTGGAAATGATTTTAAATGAGGTTGTGGCTTTTTTAAATACAAGGGTTTGTGGAGGAGGTTGTGGCTTGTGTAGAGATGTGAAGGCCCCCTGAAAAATTGAAAAATTCAGGGGAAAACCCCATTTTTGGGGGGGGGAACAGGAAAATAAAAAAAAATCCTGGGAAAGCTACCCCTCCATTTCCCCCCCAAGCTGTCACATCTCTAGGCTTGGATGTAAGAGAAGATGGGTTCAAAGAATCCATGTGTGTCTGTGGAGTGGGGAGGATTTACATATGGAGAGAGTGCATCTATTTGTTACGCATTCTGTCTTGGCTTGGCTTTCTCCAGCACTGTGTCTAGAATAAATTTGTGGCATGCACATTTTTAGCATCTATCTGGATTTCCTGCAGTTGGAGTCTCCAGTTTTCCATTGCTTTGAGCCACATAAAATAGTACAGTCGCATGCTGCTCTCTTAGTAAAACATTGTTTGTGATTGCAACTTGGTGACCCTATCATGGTTGAATCTGTCTCAACATTCTACTGGTAACAGCTTCAGTGCTTGGAGCACCCATTCATGAAGCATGAATCTTAGATAGCACATAAGAAACCAGTTTTACATAAGGATATAGGGCAAAAGACAGAAAAAATCAAACTGGGTTCTATATACTAGGCTTGAAGTGTACATTTGTGCTTGAAGATGTAAGCTTTGTGCAGTTTTACTATTGTGTATTTATTGTGTAGAAAAAACAAACTCTCCAGTAGTGGGTTGCTTAAGTATGTAAGAAAGGAATACTAAGCAGACCAGTGGTCCAAGTAGTCTGCTATTCACCATGGCTAGATCTGGGTGCTTTAGTATGTTTTAGAAACTTGAGTCATTGAAGCTCTCTTTCATCTTTATTTTCACAACTGTTGATATGTTGTTGAATCCAGTGATTTTATTGGCACCAGATCATAGTCCTCTCTTGACACCCTGATATAATGTGTGATGTGTAACACAGGCAGTACATGCTACTAACTCCACAAATATCTGAAAAACCACCTCCTTCCCTACAGACATTCTTGGGTCTTCAGATCAGTAGAAGGGGCCTTCTTGGTACTTCCACCACCCTTAGAATTTGGGTGTGTGTGTGCAGCCGGGAGAGGGCATTATTTTTTAGCTATAAGTATGAATGGTTTTAATATTGGAATTAGTTTAATTTTATTTTAATCTAGGCTCTGTATGTTTTAATTATATGTGTTTTTCATCTGGAAGCCGCCGTGAGTTCCAGTTTTGGAAGGATGGCGGGGTATAAATAAAGACAATAATAATAATAATAATTTTGCAGCCCTGAAGTTGTGCAATTTTCTTCCAACAGAGGTGGACCTGGTACCTTCATTTTATACTTTCTATCATACGCTGGAGATGCATCTCATTACCCTGTCCTACACTTGAGGCATATATTTTTAGGACCCACTCTATTCTTATGACTATAACTTGTTTTCAACTGTGTTTAATATTGTATTGTATTGTAATATTGTATTTTTAAATTGCTATAACCTGTCCTAGGACCTTATGGTGAAGGGTGGGTAAGAAATTGAATAATCATCATCCCAACTCTCAAAGCAGGTGGAAAGAACACTAGTACTGAATATTATCAAGTTCCCCAATAAATGCAAACCAACCATGACATGCATTCATCTGGTTTTGATGTCACAATAAACCGTGATTTATCATTATGAAAGGGAGCCACAGTGAACCTCAAGCTTGTGGCTTTTGTTTCCATTTTTATTAACTATAGTTCAGTGTTATACCTGAAACCCTAAACTGTGGTTTAACTGTGGTTTAACTGTGGTTTGTTGGAACAAGCCAACTTTATAACCTATATGAAAGTTTCTGATCTCCTGTTGTAGCTGTGTCGGAAAAGAAGGGAGGAGTGTGCAAGCCTGAGCCTAGTTCCTGTCATGATAAACTATGGTCTAGCATGATGCCTGAACTGGCCAAGAGTGTAGTATATGTGGTGGCAGGTGCACATGTTGGCCTCTCCTCTGTATAAAATTGCCTACTTCAGCAACACGTGAACAGATTGTCAGTCTGTAGATGTTTAACATATTGAACAGACTCTTTTAAGAAACTATAGCTCAAGAGTGGCTCGTAGGGTTGTGTCATAGTCTATGAGCTGATTTGACTAGCCCGGTAAGGATCTTGGCTCTTCCTCTGCCCTTCCTGCTGTGAATAACCTATGTGTCTTCACTAGTGTGCCCTCACATTCATGCATGTGTAAAAATACCTACCAAATGATGCACCTCACATGGTACTGCCATGCTCATTTCATATGATTTGTTTTTAATAATATACATTTATGTGCAATAGTGAAAGATAATACAGTGGTTGGGACTGGATTACTGACAGTTATGAAAGCAGTAGGAATTTGGACAGCTGATGTCTCAAGGGAGATTGGTTGTAGATTACTTACCCAACAGACTAAGTAATACTGCCCTAAATGTTGGCATAGATACCCTGAACTTCCTAACATTCTGTTCTCCATGGTATATGTCTCATTCATTTACAAATTCAGTTGAACTTATGAATCACTTCTAATTAGATTAGACATGGGGGTGGGTGATCCAAGTCCATCCACATGTTAAAAAAAAATCCTGCTGCATACAAAGCTCCCAGGCCCTTTTCTTGGTATAACAATTTGGTTTCATTTCTTTGGACCAGTAGCAGAGACTGACTTTAAGTGTGTTCCCTAAAACCTTGAATTTGTTCATTTATACCAATTCCTGGAAGCCAGGTGAGACACCTAATTCACTCTGCAGCATAACTATCTTGCAGCATTTATTTAGTTAGTTCAGCTTATTTTAGCCAGCTTGGCTCAATGCTTTCCCCTTGCTTGAAAAAGAAACTTACTTAAGCTGTTGGCAGGGAGCCTGTACTGAAAGGAAAGAATGAAGGATGATTCAACTGGTTTAAGGGAGAGGGGTTTGCTAGAATTTTGCAAGGAGCAAGGGGAGAGAGTGAATCCTGGAAAGTGCTAGAACCCAAGACCAATTCTAGTATTAGACCACACAGGCTTTTCTTTCCTGTAACTATTTCTCTTGTAGCAGTTGTGTGGGGGCAGACAATTGCTTCCAGTCGTCTTCCTAAATTATGCTTTCAGAACAGATCAGAATAAAATTAGAGATTGCCTGGAAGTTGTGGGCTAACCAATAGGTATGATAGCTAAATGAAACCTCAGGTTCAGAGGGCTTGGCTTCAACCTTTCACACCAGTATTTATGTACATGTTCCTTTAAATCATTAGGAATTAGATGCAGGTGGCTGCATTGGAATGCAGGCTACACTTCTTTTCTTCACTTGCCATTTGCCCATAATTCATGTCAAAAACGTACTTTAATTTACAAGAGAAAAATATTGAGATTAAACATGCACTGTTAATGAAAAAATCATTGTGTTGCTATATGGGAAGAATCTTGTGAGTAGAATTGCTGTGAATTCAGTGAAATACAACTTGCTTTCTACTGGAACAGTGAAAATTGGAAGCCTATTAAAAATAGTTTTTTCCATATAAGGACCACTGTTCAGTGCTGGCTGCTCTCGTGATAGCAGTTAGGACTACCATTCCCTCTTTTTGCTTATTTTAACAAGCAGAGATACTTTTATTCTATAAAAAGGAATAGCATTTCCAAAGTTCTTTTGGGAAGCTTGCCATTTCTAATTGTGGTATTAATACAGGTGGTCTGGCATGTTACTCTAAACCCACATTGCAGTGTTAAACTACTGTTTTGCTATGGATTGCTGCATGCATTGTATGACTTGGGTACAAGTCTAAGAAACACGTAGACATGACTGTTTAGTCAGGCCTTCAGTGTACAATTGAGTAAATAAGGATATGAGGTTGCAGAAAATCTGTGTAAACATGACTAGAAACAAGTAAAGATATTACAACAATGTTATTTCTTTCTCTTCTATAGCTACAAGATTATTTTGCTTGGAATATCATTGCATGATGAAGTAAATCCCATTGACCTCATTAGGCTTCACATCCCTATAAAAATGTACTGGATATAAGATGACAGGAGAACTTATTGGTGCAGGTTTGCATGACGCACTAAACCATAGTTAATAGTGTACCATGACTATGTTGATCAAGAATGCTTTGCTCCTCTTCACTAGGGCTTAGAGGAAACAAACTACAATCCCTGTTTTAAACTGCAATCCTAGACATGTCTAGTCAGAATTAAGCCCTGTTTATTTATATTTATTTATTTATTTAAATTCAACAGAGCTTACTCCTAGGTAAGTGGGGTTAGGATTGCACCTCTAGTTATCCTCTGAACCAGGAATTGTGGTTTGCTTTGCTCCAAACCACAATAATGACCAAACTTTTCTTCAAAGGGAAACCCCAACATGAAACTACTGAATTACAATACATCAAGAGTTTCAGTGCTATCAGTTGTGGGCTAAAGGGTTTTTAGCCAATTATATCCATCTTAATTAGCTTGCCAATGCCAGGATATCTGTGTAATCAAGAACTGTTTTGTGAATTATCACTGCTTACATAGTTATCACTTCTTTTCTGCATTTCATTTCCCTATGACTTCACTTTTTTACAATCCCCACCCAAACCACGTGTACTGTAACTCAGGGTAACACATCATCTATCTAGTGAAATGAGCTGTAGAACACAAAAGCTTATTCCAGTGGCTGGGAATCACAAAGGAACATAGGAAGCTGTCTTATACTGAGTCAGACCATTGGTCCATCTAGCTCAGTATTGTCTACACTGACTGGCTGCTGTTCTCCAGGGTTTCAGGCCGGATTCTCAGCCTGCCCTACATGGAAATGCTGGGGATTGAACGTGGGACCTTCTGTGTACCAAGTAGATGCTCTGCCATTGAACTGTGGCCCCTCCCTTTCAGAGGTAGGCAAAGTGCTGTTTCACTCTCGTCCTGCTTTTGAGCTCCCTACTGGGGCATCTGGTTGGTCATTATGAGAACAGGATGCTGGACTATATAGCCTTTGGCCTGGTCCAGCACAATGTTTCTTATGTTGTTATGCCACAAGAAATTTGTTAGTTTTTTAAGGTGGCCCCTCTTTGTTGTGTTAAGGGAAACCATTTTGTCATTTTATGAATGGAAAGCAATAGTTGAGAGACAGAGACAGAAGAGCTTGCTATCTGCAATTCTGTGACTTGTTCCAGACGTCACAGCCTACAGCCCATTCCCTATGGCCAAACCAAATCCTGATTGAGCTGGATTTTGAACTTTCATTTCTCATGCAACTTCAATTATTTAAGGTTAGCCAACTTCTGTCATCTCAGGGGCCGAGCCAGGTCACTCAGTTCTTAGGAGATTGGTCCAGGGCCAGAAGAAGTGGGTTAGGTGACATTGGACCCTTTTGCCTTGGTATATTTCCCCTACAGAAACAGTGTGCGTCTCTTTTGTTGCAGAAGTGTTATTTTTGCATCGCATTTCACCAGTCTATAGACTGTCAGCAAATTTCTTCATGAGCTTGTAAACTTGTCAGAACAGGACTTGATGGAAACATCGTGATTTTGATGCCTTGCGTTTTGAAGTCCATCTGCGTAGTGGGAGTTCTGCTCCATGCCAAACACATATTGTACATGTCTACTGTGAAAGCTGGTTGTTGATTGTCAAATTGTTGTTATTACTGAAGTAGAAGTAGTGATAGTAATCATTTGATAATTAAATACTACGAATACATTTCTATACCACTTTTTAACCCTGAGGGAGTCCCAGGGCTAGTTATATATTTAATAAATTTATTAGCCACCATTCAAAATTACAGTATTTTTCCACAGCACCTTGCAACATTTAAAACAGTTTTAAAACCATGTAAAATATAAGCAGCATAATCACAGTCATAATAACAGTAGTAAAACATTTTAGGTCAATATATAAAAAAATAAAAATGGAGGCTCCTGTAGTTATTTATATTCTTCCATTCTTTGTGTGTTTTGAAAAATAAATGATAAATGACTAAAACACTCCATCCACTTCTCCCATTGACTGCCTTCAAGTAGTGATGAGTAATTAAAAACTTGCACAATAATAAACACACTACTGGCATAGTGTCATATTTACGATACCTGACCTAAAATTCATATTTTTTTTGCCGTTGATACTTTGCTTTGCCCAACAACTGCATAAATTCAAGCTTGGATTTAAAAGAGATGAAAGTTCCTCCTTAAGGTAGGCTTGTGGACCACTGGGGAGGGGATGGTATTGTTTTTACACAGGAGGAGCTTTTGCAGTTTTAAAATAAACCAAGTTCAAAAAATACTTCTGCCATAGTCAGCAAGGAGGAAGGCATGAGATCATCCTACCCTCCTGTTTCAGGAAATCTGCCTAGCATTGCACTAGGCAGTATTTATTACAAATCTTACTTAAATGCTTGTATTACAGAAGATGAAAACATGAAGTCAGAACTGAGACTTACTAAGAGACTGAAGGGTAAAGTCATTTTACGATCTTACCTTATTTTTCTAAATAACATAGCTAATATAAAAACATAATAAACAGAAACATTAAAATAATTCTTACAAGTTGCGTAAACAGCTGTGACCAGTTTTGGTGAAGGACAATATAGAAATATTTTAGTAATAATGTGTTTTTCTAAAAAAGCTCAGAGTAGGGAAAACACATTTCTTCTCATTTCACAGTCTTGCTATATGAAGTTCCCAAGATCAAGTGGCAAGAGTTTTTGTTTCTGCTTTTCCGCCGGAATCCAAACAAGAGCTAGCCCAGGAGTTCTTACTCTCTGTGTTGCTGGTTTTAAAAAAAACTTTTGATCATTAGATAACCCGTAACATACCTCAAACACCTTTTGCAACTGCTCTAATTTTTAAAAGAATTTCATCCATGCAACATGGGAAGTTGCTATTCAGGAGAAAGGAGGTCAAAGCACTCCTGGGTGCATGAGCTTAATGAACAGATCTGGGACATGGATGATGGACAAGTACTGAAGCATCAGGAAGGGTTAATTGTTTTTAAATACCGTAATAACAATACATCAGCATGCACAGTGCTTTATAGAGTTTCAGAAGTTAAAAAAAAACAGACCACTCCCTTTCTGGAAAGAGCTTACACTATAAAACAAACAGCAGGGAAGACAGTAGAAGAGGGTGGGGACAAAGGTATGAGGGACCAACGATGACTTCGAATGTGTGGAGTTGACAGATTTTCCCACAAAATTAGGATGCTTTTGAAGAAATGCAGAGAAGTACCGGCTAGTTAAATTGCTTTATAGAGGTGACTGCATCAAGCTTCAGCCATTAAACAAGGTGGCATTTCTCCCCCTCAAAAAAACAACAACCCCCTCTTTGTGGCCTTTTCTTTAAATGAGCCTTTTCTGTGTGTCAATTATATTAAGTTTTACTTATAAATAATTGGCTTAAAATAGTGTCTGAACATAATATAAACACTTATCAAACTATACACACAATCTCTGTAAAGTAAATCCCTCTGTAAAATACATTGACTTACAAGCCTGCTATTCTATGTAAAACTGTGGCCAAAATATGTGACTTTTGAGGTCAGGCATTATAAACACAACACTTTGTCAACAGTATATTTATTATTGTGCAATATATGAATATTTAGACTGTCAGTCAAAGGACATGCACATTTATGTTCCACGTGGTAGAAAAGTATCCTGTCCAGCCATTTGCTTGTGGAAAGTTTGGGTGTTTACTCTTCAAATAAAAGATCTGGTAAATCCAATACAGTGCAAGAAGCAACACAACTTCTTGATTTCAGAATTACAGTCTTAGGTAGATATAAATTGCTTACTGTAAAATGCATGTGAGCTGCATGATTTGAGGTTAACTTGCAGTCATTGGTTTTAATTGTTATAGCAGTCAATTAATATGCACACTTACTCAGTTTGGAAAGTTGATGTATATCCTGGTTTAAATCAGCAATTCTTGATTATTTTAAACCAGTGACTTAAATTACCTTGAGTTAAATCAATCAGTTTGTTTTACACTGTTTTTAGTAATATATTTTGTATTGTTTTGACCTGCCCTGGGACCTATTGGTGAAGGGCAGGTAATAAATTTCATCATTATCTGCTCTTGTCTGGTTTTGATTGGAAAACTTAGTAGACAAAGACAATGAATAAGAGCCCCATGGACAGCTGGTAGCAGTATGGTCTGCGCTTAATTATTAATGTTCATCGCCATTGTAAGAAACAACGGTTCTGAAGAGACCAAGACAAGATTTTTAGTGAAGCAGTTTCAAAAGCTTTATTATACGTTCTTGCAACGTCTTGCAAGAGTGGGTGTCCACAGGATGGGCACACCCAAATGACATTGGTACAAATCTTTTATCCTCTAGCGCGACGCTGTGGTCCCTCCCCTGTTTCCTCATTGGACAGAGTACTCCAGAGGTTACAGCCTATCAGAGCCGCCTGTCCCTGTCACATGAAACTCCTCCCCTGTTTACATCTCCCATTACTCAGATTTAAGCTACCCCATACCTATATTTATTATTTTCCATATATGGTATTTTACTCCCCTCCCTTGCACATAAATTAAGCAGAACATTCTCAGAACACTCCCATTACGACAAGCAAAGTAAAATTTCCCTATGACTCTGCCAAGCAAAACCCCCCTTTCTATATTAAAACAGACTTTGACCACAGATTGTCCAGATAGCCATCTTACTTCATTATCTGAGCATAAAAACACCTTTTAATCATTTAAGCGTAAATCCCCTTACTATTTTAAAGTGGAACTTTGACTGCAATCTGTCTGTTCTGGCTGCTTTTTATTTGAACTTCAGACAGATGTCCTATTCTAAGAAAAAGTCCCTTTTCTTCATCTAAGTTAAACTTCAGCCTCTATAGCATATCTATTACAAACAATCTATCAATTTATTAACTACTTATTCTTAACAATAAAATCACATATTTTATTTATCCTTAGAATATTCTGAAAAAGCAACACAATATATACACTTCTCACACCATGAATCTGTCATGGGTCTCAAGATGCATAAATACCAGGGAAGCAACATTATGAACAATAGTTCTGTGCTTGAATATGCAATCACCTGTAGAAAATATATGATGTGTATTTTGGTGGGTGGGTATGTATTAAGGCTTTCATTCTGCCTACTCAAGTCCCCTATCCACATCATCACTTCTCTGCTACTTTTTTTGAGATCTTGCAGCTTCCAAACCCCCCCGAAAACTTATTTTCAGTTTTACATTTTTAAGTTGTGATGCTATATAATCCACCGGTCCCCATCACTACAGTCCTATAGATCCATATATTCTCTCTCACTTTCTCTTAACCTATTGCTTTATTGGATTGTTGTTAGCTATGTTTGTATTGGATTTCAATATTTGTGGACTGCGTGCTTGTTTTATTACTATTGTTGGCTCTTAGTAATCTCTTGTGGTTATTTTTATATGTTTTATTCTGTAAGCCGTTTTCAGAGGATTTCACCCTTAAAGGCAGTCTTAAAATATTTTAAACAAATAATCAGCAGCAGAGTGATCTGAGCTGCAATAATCATAGCAGTCAGTCAGCCAGGGCTTAGGACAGTGGGGTGGGGCCAGATTGTGGCAGCTTCTGCCACTAGTATAGCACTAAGCACTGCCACCATCAAACACCTGCCACCACTTAGGACAAGTGGAGTAGGACCTGGTGCTGCTAGGCAACTGCCTCTCCTACTTTTAAGCAGTTGGTAGTAAATTCACCGCTCCGGCATCTCTGACAGGTGGTCATCCAGCTATCTTCTGCTGTCATCTCTCCTCTCTAAATCCATTTGACATTTTGGTCGGGCAGCATGAGTGCTCACAAATCCTTCTGGCTGTCTAATACATATGTGCACAGCACATGCATGTACAAGACCAAACTAATAAATAAATGGAGGGAAGCCGGAGTTGAGCATGTTGGGGTAGGATCTTCCTCTGTTTTATAATACGGTAAACCTTTGGCACGATGAAGGTGGGAGACCAGACAATCTAATTAGTATGCAACCTTTGGAGTCTGCTTTTATTTATATGCATCTAAACCCACATTTATTCAGGATGTAGAGGCCAATCAGCAGAAGCTTTGTTGGCTGAATTATATTTTGTTGCTTATCAGACCGTTTTGCTCTGAATTATCAAAGTGATTGAATTCATCAGAGGAAAAGTCTGGTCCAAATGATCTGCATCTAGAAGAGTGAGGTTATTTGCCATCTCAGCCATTGGAGGATTTTTGTGGTTGGAATGTACCCAAGAAATTGAAATTGAAATTTTACCTCTCAATACTATTGTTTAAGGGCCCCTGTCATTTCATTATGCATTATGGGCTGTATTCAGGGTTAGTCATTCTCAAAGAAGAGCCATTGAAATTAATGAACAGGACTAACTGGGTCCATTAATTTCAGTGTGTCTACTTGGAGTTCAGCTTAGTGGGTAGAACACGTTATGTGTTTGCAAACTATTTTTTATTTAATTATTTTAGGATACATTCAATAAATATTTGTGAATATATTGTATATTAAAGTTTTTTGAGATTTTTTTAATACCTGCGAAAAGGCTAGATTGTATACCTTTTGGGCAGGGACTGTTTTTTATTTTATTTTATGTACAGTGCCATGTGCATGTGATGGTGCTATATAAATACATGATAATAAGAACAAATGTTTCCTTCTTTTCTTTTACCCACATGATATTCCTGCCATGGGTATAGTCCTTCCCCACTTTTTTCCTTAAGTAATGGTTAGGTTCTGTTGACGACTTGTGGGAACAAGTAAATCTGTTTCCAGAACAACAATTATACTCATTCCCAAATCACAATCTTTGCATTGCAGCGTTGTTCATTTCAGAGTGCTGTTCTTCCTCCTTTTTATACAAAATTATATGTGATGGAAAACTTGGTGGTTGTTTTTATGTAGAACATAGCAAATGGTTGAGGTATATGCCAAAGAACCTGTGCTGCTGTGACATATAAATATAATTCCAAATACCTTTTCTAATTCTTTTTGCTTTATAGCTGTCAGACTTCCTTTTTCTCAGTGCTCTTGTTACCGCTTGGAACAGTCTCCTCCCCCCTCTCCCAGTTCCCCAGGAAGGCAGGGAATTTCCATCTCCATGTTTGCTTTATTGAAGGAAGTCAGTATGCTCTAAACTTACATGTGGAGACTTCACGGAAGGACGTGGGCAGGAGTGCAAAAACATGTGTATGAAACCCCTGCATGCATGAGCGGTTGCACTGCATTTTTGTTGTTGTTTCCTGCTATTGCTCCTCTTCCTGTACCCTCCTTCACAAATACAGAATTCACTTGTAATTGTTTTTAAAAAATGATTACTACAATATCATTACTACAATATCAAGCACAAAAGCAGGACTACAGCTGAACGTCAAAAAGATTAAAGTAATGACAACAGAAGGTTTATGTAACTTTAAAGTTGACAATGAGGACATTGAACTTGTCAAGGATTATAAATACCTCGGCACAGTCATTAACCAAAGTGGAGACAATAGTCAAGAAATCGGAAGAAGGCTAGGACTGGGGGGGGGGGCAGCTGTGAGAGAACTAGAAAAGGTCCTCAAATGCAATGATGTGTCACTGAACATTAAAGTCAGGATCATTCAGACCATGGTATTCCTGATCTCTATGTATGGATGTGAAAGTTGGACAGTGAAAAAAGCGGATAAGAGGAAAATCAACTCATTTGAAATGTGGTGCTGGAGGAGAGCTTTGTGCATACCATGGATTGCAAAAAAGACAAATAATTGGGTGTTAGAACAAATTAAACCAGAACTGTCACTAGAAGCTAAAATGGTGAAACTGAGATTATCATACTTTGGACACACAATGAGAAGACATGATTCATTAGAAAAGATAATAATGCTTGGAAAAACAGAAGGAAGTAGAAAAAGAGGAAGGCCAAACAAGAGATGGCTTGATTCCATAAAGGAAGCCACACACCTGAACTCACAAGATCTGAACAGGGTGGTTCATGACAGATGCTCTTAGAGGTCACTGATTCATAGGGTCGCCATAGGTCGTAGTCGACTTGAAGGCACATAACAACAACAAACAATATCTAAATCTGATTGCTCTGAGGAAAAGAGAGTGTGCTTGTTTGTCTTCAAAAGAGTTGGCAACTGGCGTTGCTAGAGTATTTTTTTTACTTTATTATCCCTGTTAGCTACTATTTACAAAATACTGTACCTAATTTTGAGCCACACATGGCCTATAATTTCCAGAGGGGTAGACATGTTAGTTTTTGCATCAAAAACAATAAATAGCCTTATGGCAGCATAAATGACTAACAAATTTATTAGGACAAACTTCATGGATTATGATAACCTGCTCTCATTCCTGATTTATTCAGTCTCACATTATGTATTGTTTCTATTTCAGATTTATCACGGAACAGACTCTCAGAGCTGCCTGCAGAAGCTTGCCTCTTTGTTTCCCTTGAGAGCCTTAATTTGTACCAGAATTGCATTCGCTATATTCCAGAAGCCATTCTGAACTTGCAGGCATTAACGTTTCTAAATATCAGGTAACCATGACATAATAGTTGCAGCTTCCAACACTATGCAACTGTTGACTCATCAGATGGGAGGGGGCTACCCCAAGCAAAACCCCAAGCCAAAGGTGATGCACCGTAGGGGAAAGTGTCCTTGGGAAAGGCAAGCAATACTTCACATTTCTAGCATTCACTGTTCATTTGCAGGGGCTAAGCTTGAATAAAAACATTGGCTGTGATTCAAAGAATTCTGCAAGCATGTCAGGACTCTCTGGATTTCCTGTTCTGACAGAAGCTGCTTGTACTGCATTAGAGGTCAATCCAGGGGGGTCCTCTGACTTTTCAGGCCATATTTTTGTGGATTTATGACATGAGGGCTTGCAGTTGAGATGGTGGGTTGGAGAACTTCCTTTTAGGCGCTTTGTGATATCATGTTGTGCTACAGGCTTCTCAGCATGATATATTCAAGTGTATTGTGGTGAAAACTTAGATCTGCTGATTTGATAGTAATGCACTGAATCATATTAAATGTGTACTCTGTAGTGCCCTGTATTTCAAGAAGTGCTTTAAGTATAGCTCATGTACCTTACACCAAGAGTCAAATGCGTTTTTATTCAGACAGGCCTTTGGCCTTATATGCTGACCTGATCTGTTAACAACTGACTGTTATTGTTATTGATAGTTCACTGCCTATCTATGTTTTTGATTGTTACTTTTATTCTCTCTCTCACTGCTGTTAGCTGTCTTGATCACCGTTTGGAGGACAGGCAGGATACAGATTTAACTAATCAATAAATAATGTGGTGTAAAAATAAGTAATAGAATTTGCTTTGGCACGATCCTCCGGTCAATTCAGTTTTGCCTAGCTTCCTTTGTTTTTTACAGTGAGCTTTTTTTTTAAATAGGATGTGAGTCAGAGGATAACTTCCTATTGTTATGCATTTTAAAATATTTATTATGTGCTCCAGTTGACATTAGGCAGTCTATGTTGCTTGAGGAGAGGATAACAGTAAAAATAACAGTAGTTCCCTTTTGGCAAAATAAAGTATTTAGGAGCCATGCAGAGTACGGCAACTGATTGTCAGCATTCTGGGCCACTGAAGGGAAAGAAACATTGAACTGAGGGTTAGTTTTCTTTAGTGGAAGGAGGGCATCCTGCCCAACCCATCCTGCTTCCCAGTCCTTGCTGTCTGAAGAAAAGGAGAGTTTCTGGTTTCCAAGGTTTCAGCTGGTGATAGTTGAAGCCCTGGGGCTGACCCTCTATATTATTCTTAACTGTTTTTCCTGATTCTGCACGATGCCTCTGTTTCATGGAAGTCACTACATTGTTGTGTTGCTTACTGTTGCACTTCTTATGAAATCTGAGGTTTGCAGCTTGTCAGGTTCCTTTGCTGTGCAACATTCCAGAACTGGGCAACCTCCTTCCACTGAAAGGCACAAAATCAAATCTGAATGGCTTTACCTTCAGAAACTGGGAGGCAGAACCCACTCCAGGATTCTCGTCTTCTATTGAAACGAACAAACCTTCAAGGCAAGTTCCATGTTTCTTTTTCTAGCACTTGAGAAAAAGAGCTGTAATCACCAGCCTTCCAGTTGCATCTACTCATTGTAATTATTGTTTGTAAACAAACTATGGTTAACGTACTTCATCGTGTCTGATTCAGTCACTTACTGTTATTCCTTTCGTGATGGATGTACCTGAATTCTGACATAGTTTTCTGGGGCAGACCAGTCCTTCTCTCCATTGCAGCATTTACATGTGAATTGTACATTTCTCTTCAGCTGTTTATAGTAGGTTCTTCCTACTTGTTTTTTTTTCTGCTTCATTGCTGGGCGTGCTCCTTCATGTTGGATTTAGGGTTAAGTTAAATTAATGGTGGAAAGTGCAGCTGTAGCTGCCTGTGGTTTCCTTTTTAGATGCATAACCACCTAGGATCCTCAGGCTGCCAGCTTTCAGCCACATGGTTCCACCCTTATCCAAACAGGCATAAAGACTACAGTGTGTAACATCTGTCTTTTGATCCATGGATAACAAAAACATGTAGCATCCATTCACCTGAGGCAATCTTGCAATGTGTTGATGGAGACCTGAGGACTCCAAACTTCCTCCGTTCCTATGAACAGCTGGTTTTCACTGATCAGCTGTCAGTTGTGCCAGTCCATGGTTATGTCTTAAGGTTAACTCTATAATGTAAAGAGACTGGAGTTAACCTTTATTAAACCTTTGTTTTAATGTATTTTAAGGTCTGGTTTTTTTTGATGTTTTAAAGTGTTTTTAGTGCTTTTGTTTGCTGCCCTGGGCTCCTGCTGAGAGGAAGGGCGGGATATAAATCAAATCAGATCAATCAATTAATCAATCAATAAAAATAAGAATAAAATAAATAATAAACCGTATCTCCGTATATGAGCCAGCCCGGGCCCTGAGATCCTCAGGAGAGGCCCTTCTCTCAATACCTACGTCCTCACAAGCACGACTAGTGGGGACGCGAGATAGGGCCTTTTCGGTGGTTGCCCCGGGGCTTTGGAACTCCCTTCCTAGGGAAGCAAGAATGGCCCCCTCCTTGCAGTCCTCCCGTCGGCAAGCAAAGACTTTTTTATTTCAACAAGTATTTGGAACTGAAAGCTGTTAAGGACAGGTCTTGAAGGGTGCTGCATTGCTGTTGCCTAACTGTATTATTTTAAACTGAGTTTGAATTATTTTAACTGTATGTATGAATGGTTTTAATACTGTAAATTGTTTAATTTGATTTTAATCTAGACTTTTGTATGTTTTTAATTATATGTGTGCTTTTATCTGGAAGCCGCCGTGAGTTCCAGTTTTGGAAAAAGGGCGGGATAAAAATAATGATAATAAATAAAATAAATAAAATAAAATAAACCTTTATGGCTCCACAACAGAGTATTTGTTGGGTTCATATTAAAGTTACTGTAAACCACCCAGAGAGCTTCGGATATGGGGCGGTATAAAAATACAATAAATAAATAAATAAATACCTTCTCCTGAAAGATATTCATCCTGCAGTCTTTCCATTTATTAAGAAAAAAATTATACTTGATTATATTAAATGGCAGTCCTCTTCAGGGGCAACGATGCGAGTTTGGAAAACACATAAGGCTTATGCCAGGGATATCTCCGTTTATCACCTTAGGGGGACATCCAGATTTTTTCAGTGGGGAATAAGCAATTTCATGTAGAACAGTATAAACAGGCACATTTGTTCAGATTTAAAGAATTTTATGTGGAGACAAATCTCTTGCCTAGGGAATATTGGCGCACACAACTTAGGGACAGACAGATTTCTTGGCTCTCTTGGTATCAGGTCGGGAATTTTATTAGGTGACCTGATACAAGGGACAAGCTCTGAGGGATGTTACGCCATTTGAAGCTCTTTTGCGGCCTCTAGAAGATACAGGCAAGGGTTTGGTATCATGCCTTTATGCGCTCCTCTTGCACAGAGATATGGTCTTGCCAGATAGTCTGAGAAAAATTTGGGAAATAGTGGAATATAGTGATAGAAGAGGCAGTATAATATCTGTGTGGTCCAAATTTCCATACTGCTCAGTATCGGCAGCCACAAAGGAATTAATGCTAAAAGTAGTTCCAAAATGGTATCTCACCTCTGTCAAATTATCTTTGGTTAGTAAACCATCCCCTCCAGCATAGGGGGGAGATATTCAGAGAAGGGCTCTTTCCCTTCCATTTGGTGGACATGTGCCAAAATTGCCAAATTTTGGGATCTGGGTTTTTTCAGAAATTGAAAAAATTACAAAGTAGGTGGTTCATAAAACTCCAGAATTAATTTTGTTAAATTTATGTTGAATGAAAATCAGGCCCTTAAAAGATAAATAGTTATTTGGTTTCTTATTGGTTGCAGCTCGGATGCTAATTGCACAATTTTGGAAAGATTTGAAAAGTATTTTCATCCCTCTGTGGTGTAGCAAAGTGTGGCAATTAGCATTAATAAACAAAACTATTAAGTTGATTCAGAAATTGCAAGACTGCAAAAGCATAAAAATGGAAAAATATATTTATTGCAGAATGGTGGAGCTTCATAACATACACTAATGAGGCAGATAATAAAAATAAGATTCTCAAAGCTTTTCAAAACCTCTGGATTTTGTAATTGTGACCAAATAAAATTAATAGATTATTTGTTGGTATGCTTATGGGCAGAGAAAATTATTTTGTATATGATGTATCCCTCTCACTTTTGGGTTATGTACATTTTGTTGTCAATAAAATAAAATAAAAGAGACTAGAAATAATATTAAACACAAATCCACATTCAGTAGCTTGAAAGAGCAAATGCAGATGGCTTGAGAGTAAAACATAGCTTTTTCTGTCTACTTGGGCCCCTGGTTCTCTTTCCAAAGGTAACCCTTCCTATTTTTCCTTTCTTGATGGAAGGGATTAAGGAGAGTATCACTAATTTTTTTCTCAGCATGGAGGCAGATCAAATCACCTCCATGCACTTCAGGAAAAGTTATCCAGAAATATTAGCTACAACTTTCCCCCCCTGTGTGACCTCACGCAAACAATCTTTTCCATTCCCTCATATCTAGCCCTCTAGGATAGTCTGGACATCAGAGAGGAAGAAGGTAAAGGAAACTAGTATTGCTCTATGGTTTCCCCAATGCTTTTCTTCCTCTTCGTCCTTGGCTAAATCATAGCTGGGTTGTGATAATGGACTGGATGAGGGCCAGTAAACTGAAGCTTAATCTAGACTAGACTGAGATGCTGTTGGTGGGTGGTTCCTCTGACCAGCTGAGTGGTGTTCAGCCTGCTCTAGATGGAGTCACATTCCCTCTGAAGGAGCAGGTTTGTAATCTGGAATTTCTCCTGGATCCACTGCTGTCTCTTGAGGCACACATGGCCTTAGTGGCACGGTGTGCCTTCCATCAGTTTAGGCTAGTGGCCCAACTGCAGCCCTATCTGGACAGGGATAACCTGGCTACTGTAATCTATGGTCTGGTAACCTCAAGGTTGGATTATTGCAATGCGCTTTACATGGGGCTGCCTTTGACAAAAATTCCGAAGCTTCAGTTAGTGCAGAACGCAGCTGCCCAATTGTTGATGGGTTCAGGGTGAACAGAGCATACAACACCTGTCCTGTTACAGTTGCACTGGCTGCCTGTATGCCTCCAAGCCCAATTCAAAGTGCTGGTTTTGACCTATAAGGCTCTTTACAGCTCTCCCAATATGAACCTACCCGGACCCTTAGATCTTCCTCTGAGGCCCCTTCTACAGGTCCCCCCTCTGAGAGAGGCTTGGAGGGTGATGACAAGGGAGAGGGCCTTTTGGGTTGTGGCTCCCCATTTGTGGAATATGCTCCCCAGTGAGGTCCGCCTGGTGCCTTCATTGACATCTTTTCAGCACCAGGTAAAAAAGATTGAGATGATGCTTTGTTTTAATATGCTTTCAAACCTTCCTGTGGTTGTGTGGGGGTGCTATTGTTTTGTTGTTTATTGTTATGTTTTTATAGTGTGTTTTATTTGTTTTTGTTTTAACATTGTGTAAGTCACTTGGGGACCTTCAGGTATCAAGCAACTAATAAAGCTAATAAATAGTGATAATAATATTTGGCTGAATGGCACTGACAGAAGCCTGAAACATTGTCCTTGTGCGATAGGTGCTTTTACCCATGTGGAGGCAGAGCTGTGTGAAATTATGTGGCCATTCAGTCAGATGGATCTAGTAAGGGAGGAGAACTGATGGTGCCATAACTGCTACTCCATACAAATTGTGTGACTAAAGCCCTGAGTGTTAGCTACACTGGAGAAAGTGGTGTGGGTGTGTTGTCTTTCTTTATTCAGGATGGCTGGCTTTGACAACCTGGTTTCATAACTTAATTTATGGACTGCAAAGAGTTGGGGGCATCTTTTTCATGTGGCATAGCAAGCAACTTCCAGTGAATTCCCAGAGATGTGAGAAGCAGTAACTGTTTAATGCATATAGAACTGAACTGGCCTCTGCAATTTCCTGAATCACAACTTAGTGTGTACAATGAAAGTTTTTATAATATTACCCTTTACTTCAGCCTCAGGAATTCAGCTGAGCCTGGTAAAAACAGATAACGTAGACCAGTGGTTCCCCTGCACAGTCATTTGGCAGACTGGATACAGCATGTAGAAAATCAGGAGACCCCGGTTGTTGACTGATGTGTCAAAACTGATCTGTCCTTTGACATGATTGTATTTTGATTTTCTCATGCTACACATGAACTGGCTATAGCGTCATCTCCTATTCTGACTGCTTGTTGTTTGTTTTACTTTTCCTCCTGCTCTTGAAAAGCCGGAATCAGCTCTCCACGTTGCCAGTTCACTTGTGCAGCCTCCCGTTAAAAGTTTTGATAGCAAGCAATAATAAGCTGGTCTCACTACCTGAGGAAATTGGACAGCTAAGGTGCCTGATGGAGCTTGTAAGTGTATTTAATTCCTTCATTATCTTAATGGATTTGGATTTTATTGATGAACCATCAGCTTTTTGTCCAAACTGATTAATATTAGACAGATACCCTGTATAGTTCAGTGAAGCAGCAGTAGAATATCCATGGTTGACCACATACTGCTGTGACCATGTGTTGAGTAATCAGGACAAGAATTCCACCATCAGGATAAGAATTCCATCATAAATATATTGATACTCTTGAAGGTTACCCACACTCTGACGATTTTAACATGATAGCGATGGTTGCAAATGGAGCACAGTGAACACTATTAATGTGCTCTGTTTTTAAAGCTTGACATGCTTTCTCCAACCCTCCTAGAAATGAGTAGGATAGTTGCCAAATTCATGAGGTTTTAATTTAGCTTTGTGGTGAGTTGCTAAAGAGTGTTGAATTTGCTTAAACAATGAGATGATGACACATTGAGGAGAGCAGCAAGTGATTTTTTAAATCATACTTACATCATCCTTTTGACAGAATCATTGGAATTATGCAGGTTATCAATGTGTTTTTCACTGATAACTTGTGGGCTTTCTGATTTGTTAAATTCATAATTAGATTGGTTGTCAGAGTTGAACACCAGAAAATACTCCCTTTAGGAAAAAGTCATCCTAATAATGTCTATGCCTTGCCCCCAGTTTAGTTGTTGGGATGTTTGATTTTGGCTGGCCACTGTTTTATCATCTTCAGTGATTCTCATTTTACCTACTTCGGAGATTTGGGGCAGGGTGGGGGTTGCATTTACTGGGCTAGATGAACCAGTGGAGTGACCGTTCCTTATTGGTAAAAAGAACAACTTTGACACTGGTGGTGATAGGATATATCTAATATTTTCCCCCAAGCCTTTAGCTGAAGAAAGAACGGCTAAGTCATTGCACTAATCTCTTTGTCTGATTATTTATTATTTAAGTCTTCTACAGTTTTGAATGCATTTTTTAAAAACTCTGTAGATTAGCTTTGAAGTTTAATATTACAGAAATACATATTTATTACAGTACTTCTGATTTGCATTTCTGGGCTGTACAGGCTGTTGTTTCCACAATATGTCACCAGGAAATTATTAGCATTTTGGGGAGCCTACTTCCTGCTGTTTTTAATATGTACATAAATGCAATTTTGCATCATAACTTGTAATTTTCAAGTTGCATATGATCCAGGATCTTGTCACCTTGCTTGGTTTTCAGGCACTATTGCCATCTGCCTTGGAGATTGAACTTGGGTTATAAACAATATCTGAACTTTAATTTCTCCAATCCTAAAATGGGATATAATTCCCCATGCCTTTATTATAAATGAAAAAATAAAGTTATTACCAGTCAGAACTCAGATTCATACAATATATTATTTATTTGATATATATGTAAGCTGCTGAGAGCCAGTGTGGTGTAGTGGTTAAGGCGTTGGACTAGGACCTGGGAGACCAGGGTTCGAATCCCCACACAGCCATGAAGCTCACTGGGTGACCTTGGGCCAGTCACTGCCTCTCAGCCTCAGAGGGAGGCAATGGGAAACTCCCTCTGAATACCGCTTACCATGACAAACCCTATTCATAGGGTTGCCATGAGTCGGGATCGACTTGAAGGCAGTCCATTTCCATTTTCATAAACTGCTATTCAACACAAATTTCTCAGGGCAGCATACACTTAAAAAAGAAGAAGCAAACAATAGAAAATACAAATTAAAGACTTAAAATATAGTAGAATCCCAGAAGCATCAGGCCTTAATCAGAAAATGAAACCTGGCAAGATGCATTTGAAAGACAGTCCGCATGGATCTTGCCATTTGCTTCCATAAAAATATCCTCCTTGGTGCTGACCTTGTGATGAGGTGGTCATTTGAAAGCTTTTGGTATTGGACAGTGAACTGGGTGAAGATTAGGCAGTCAAACACATTGTCACATAGCCAGATTTAGTAAAACAGATTAAAGACATAAACTCGCTTATGCTGACTCAAGCCACAGTTCCTTCTAGCCCACTGTTGTCTTCTCTGACTGGCAGCAGAGGCTCAGATTGAGGCTTTCACCAGCCCTGCTGCCAGGGATTCTTTAACTGGAGATGCTGGTGGCTGAATTACAATATTATACATTCAAAGGATGCCGTATGCCACTGAGCTGTTGCCCTTCTCCAAAGAGGGATTATTCTGCATACCTAGGATGGGCTTAAATCTCATATTTTTCATTTACAAGGCAAAGATCTGAACCACTGCATTGGTGTTAATGCAATGACACACAACACAAATGTGGTGAACATGATTAAACTGCGGTTCATTCCTCTTCATGGTTTTCCAGGATGTAAGCTGTAATGAAATACAGACAATTCCATCACAGATTGGCAGTTTGGATTCTCTACGGGACCTGAACCTCAGAAGAAATCACTTGGTGCATTTACCTGAAGGTAAGAAATGCTGGGGAGAACTTGTGTAAGATTGCTGTTATTTCCAGACACTTGCAAAAATCAAATTGTTGTTATATATGAATGCTTGTTTTCTTCTACAATTGTCTACAACATTTCTAATGTGTCTCTCTCTTCTCTTACAGAACTTGCAGAGCTGCCTTTGATTCGGTTAGATTTCTCCTGCAATAAAATCACAACTATTCCACTTTGTTACCGGAACCTCAGGCACTTACAGACAATCACTCTAGATAACAACCCACTGCAGTCACCCCCTGCACAGGTAATGCATAATCAAATGTTAAAACACGACTCTCAGCCAGAATACACTTTCTGTTAAGTGTATCAAATAAGTCCGCGAGAGGAAACCTTTTACTTTGTAGCTGAATGCAAACCTTCTGATTTTTTTTTATTGTGTAATGATTGCTAGAAGACAATCCTTTGTGTGCTTTTTGGGGATAAGTTGTTTAGGATCGAATTTACTCTTGAAAATGAAAGATCCTTGGAAAACTATTCACACTTACGCTATTTAAACCTTAGTGTTGGCAAGCTAAAAATTGGCATGCATTACTTGTTTTTACTGATGCTATGGGATATGCCTAATGGTGCAGTGGATAGTGTGTGCAAACCATGTACTGCGCTTGCAGAGTGTGAGGGTGCTGACAGCAAATTATGCTTCTGCAAAGAAAGCTAATCTAAGAAAGAGAGGACAAAATTGTTTGGGAGGGGACCTGGCATGGTTGGTAAAAGCAGCAGAGAACTAGGGGTACAATTGCAGACTGTGCAGTGTGGAATTGAGGAGGCCATGATGGTCCAGGAGGTGCTCTGCAGAAGAACTGAGTTGATAGACAAGTAGCAGGCTATTTATGGCATGAATTGTAATATATTGTAAGAGGGGAACCTGTATCCTGGCAAGCTTGGGATATTTTCTGCTGATGTGGATATCGCTAATCACACCAACCAACCATGGCAGTACATTACAGTTCTTTAAGAAGGTTTACTAAAGGTGCTCTGCTGGACTTCATCAGTGAATTTGGAGGCAAGCCATCTGTTCAGCACAAAAGGGGTTGGCTTTCATGAAAACACAGGCGTTGTGTATTCTACATTCCCAGCAGCGTGTCAAGCAACCGTGGAATGTGACCTGAAGTACCGAATTTAGCCTCTTGGAAATTGTCAACATTCATTGAAAGGAAGGAAGAAAGAAGCTTAAGCTTAAGAAATGTGCAACAAATGCCTAACGAAATCTTGGAAGTTAGCAAGGGGAATACACATCATGTTGGTGGGGAGACCTCAGCTGCATAGGCCATCTCTGACAAGGAACTTTGCTGCTTGAGATGGGAAGCTCAAATGCTGCCCCCTGCTGCAGTGGTAAAAGCTGAATAGTCATATACTGTATATGAGGGAGGGAGAATTGCTGCTTTAACAGTATGACAAAGTTTGTTTTCTGAGGCAAGGGCTGCTTCACACTGCCCTGTGGTAGAACCAGCCTGCTCCTTGTCACTTCCCATGAAAATAACATTTCATAATTAGCAGGGCTGCAGATGGTCAGATTTCAGAATGTAGAACAAGAACTCCGGACTAGGTTACTCAAAATATCTTCTTATCCCCTATTATATATCTGTTTGGTCACTTATCAGGAGATGCTCTCCTGCTGGTGCCTAAGATACCTGAGGCCTGCTCCATGACAACTTGCAGCTACTTGCCTTATGGAATTCCCTCTATACAGATTAGACAGGTGCTGGCCATTTTGGGTTTGGACTTCTGCTGAAGACTTACTCATTTCTGCAAGCCCAGTATGGGGTGCTTGTCAACGTTTGGATTTTAAAAGCTTACTCTAATTTTTTTTTACTGTATATTGTTTTAAAGACTTTGTACATCCCTT
Source organism: Rhineura floridana (assembly GCF_030035675.1). Lineage (NCBI taxonomy): Eukaryota > Metazoa > Chordata > Lepidosauria > Squamata > Rhineuridae > Rhineura > Rhineura floridana. The sequence continues at coordinate 149,590,885 of NC_084486.1, read as the reverse complement.
TGACATTTTTGTGACTGATCTCATAAATAAAATAATTAATGTGTGTATACCTACTCATTAACTGAAGAAGAAATTCTAAGTTGACATCTTCACAACTGCAGAATGGTGCAGCCCTCCTTCTGTTTGTAAGCAGGGGGAGAAAGAAGGGCAGGCAGGCAAGTCATAGGAGGGCCATAAACATCAGTGCCATAGCAGCTCCATTGGCTGCCTGTGTGAACATCCAAGAAGAGTTAAAGGTGTTGGTTTTATTGTGTAGGTCCATAAATGGCCTGGGAACATCATTATTTTAAAATATTTTTCCTCAGTTGCAGGCAGTTCATAATAACTTTAGAACATGAGAACACACAACATTAGAACACAAAAAACATAATAAATTTATAAAAGGACATAGTTGAACAGGTTTAAAATTAGTAGTTCATAATAACAAATTACTGTAGAAGAAGAAAAACACATAAGATTGTCAGCCACAGACCTTAGCAACCCTCTGGAGTAATTTAAAGTCTTGCATGATTTCCAGAAGACCTTTACAGCTCCTTACCTCACTCTTTGAGGAGAGCATTTCAAAGCCTTGGACAGCAGTGATAGTGGCCCTGCTCCTCACAGCTGATGGTTTTCACTCTTGTAGTTAAGGCAGTTGAATCATACTCTGATTGCAAGAACGATGTTGGCTTTTATAGGGAATGTTCCCCCGTAAGAGATGCCTGTCTTCCCCTGACCCCATGTACTCTCATTTAATTGTATAAGTGGCTCATTTTATAAAAGTCCTTCCCCAGGGAAGCCTGCCAGAGCCTGATGCTGCAATCATCTGAAAGAGCATAAACATTATTGTTAAAACTAACGTTGGCCTGACCCACATGTAATGCTCAACCAAAGTTATTTTTTATCTATGGTTTCATGTGAATAAGGAATGTGCTGGTACACATTGCTCAGAAGTGCCCAATTTAACCCCTTCCTGGCTTCTGTTGCTGCCATTCCAGGAAGGAAACAAACCAGAGGTTGGCTTTGTGTTACATGACAGCCAGTGCTCATGGTTTGTTTCAAAGCCACAAGTTGAAACAAAATGTTGCTGTTGGCTTATCACACTTATTATTTTGTTGGGGCTGGGGAAGCTGAAAAAGAGAAAGAAGAACCAACATGCAGGCACACATAATAAACTGACAATTTTAATCAGAATTCTCAGCGTCAAGGTATACCGAAGTAACTCCAATTGCCTGTGCAGGCAGGTGCTGCCTATCAAGCAGAATTCTGAAGGGGGAAAACTTTCACCAGAAGTAATGCTGAAAGTTAATCAAATGAAATGAAAAAGAGGACTTGAACTCCTTGCTAGCATAAAAGTATCTGAATAGATTGGTAGAATGAAAAATCTGAAAACAAATGGCAAAGCAAAACAGAAAAAATGAAAGGAAAGAACTCTTGCAAGTGTATTCACATCAAAGAGAAGAAGTCCATTTTCTCACTGAAAAACTTGGGATTTTGCTGTTTAGGGCAAGGATACAATACAGCCCCTTCTTTAAGAACAACCTGACATCCTGAGCAGCAGATAACATAAACTACAATGGGGAAACAAATCTTGTTTGTTTCCTCCTCAGTGTTCCAACAGCAGTGAAGCAGGAGTACACCAAGAAACTTTTGAGTAGCGTGCACCCGCATGCTGCTCATTCACATTAAACCATAGTTAAAAATTTAACTGTATTTTAATTCATTCAAAAAATTCATTCATTGGCGATCACTCGTGGCCGAGTAAGATTGTCTTCCAAGATAAGGTCTTTAACGGTGGGTCCGTAAGTGACTCTGGAGGCCAGTTCTGGATCCACACAGCCTACCACAGTGAGGACAAAGGTTTCCAGCTGGAAGATGGTCGTGATGGGGATTTACTTGACGTGCCTTCTTCTTAGCTTGTTTGTCCCATTTGCCCTGTACTCATGCTTCTTCAAAGTCCATAGCACCTTTGATAATGGTTGACCTCCAATTGGGACACTCATGGGCCAAGGCTTCCCAGTTCTCGATGCTTATGTTACATTTTTTTAGATTAGCTTTGAGAACATCTTTAAACCTCTTTTGCTGTCCACCGATACTCCATTTTCCATCCTTAAGTTGGGAGTAAAGTAGCTGCTTTGGAAGACTGTGATCAGGCATTCGAACCACATGGCCAGTCCAGCGAAGTTGATGTTGGAGGATCATTGTTTCAACACTGGTGGTCTTTGCTTCTTCCAATACGCTAACATTAGTCCACCTATCTTCCCAAGTAATTTGCAGAATTTTCTGGAGGCAGCGTTGGTGGAATCTTTCAAGAAGTTGGGAGTGGCGTTTATAGATGGTCCATGTTTCACAGGCGTACAGTAAGGTCGGTAGTAGAATGGCTTTGTAAATAAGCATTTTGGTCTCCCTGCGAATATCCCAATCCTTGAACACTCTACTCTTCATTCGGGAGAATGCGGCACTCGCAGAGCTCAGTCGATGTTGAATTTCAGCATCGATGTCAGCTTTTACAGAGAGATGGCTGCCAAGATAAGGAAAGTGATCGACATTCTCCAGCGTTGCACCATTAAGCTGGATTGATGGTGCTACAGAGGGATTGGTTCGGACTTGCTGATGAAGCACTTTGGTTTTTTTGATGTTAAGCGAGAGGCCAAGCTTTTCATATGCTTCTGCAAAGACATTTAGGATAGTTTGAAGATCTTCCTCTGATTGTACGGAGACTACATTGTCATCGGCATATTGAAGTTCTATGACAGAGGTTGTAATTACCTTACTTTTTGCTTTCAGCCTACTGAGATTAAAAAGCTTTCCATCTGTTCGATATGTGATTTCCACGCCAGTGGGAAGTTTCCCCTTAACAAGGTGTAGAATCATGGCGATGAAAATAGCAAATAAGGTTGGAGCAATGACACATCCCTGTTTGATACCTGATCCCATATCGAATGGATCACTTTGAGAGCCATTGTTATCCAAAATTGTTGCCGTCATGTTGTCATGGAGGAGTTGCAAAATATTCACAAATTTATCAGGGCATCCAATTTTCAGAAGGATGGTCCACAGAGCAGTTCGACACATGAACTGGGCCATTCAGTTTGTGTTAGTGGTTTCACTACTGATTTTTTGTTAAATCAATTTTTAATTTTCATTGAACTTGTCAAGGATTAATACCTTGGCACAGTCATTAACCAAAATGGAGACAATAGTCAAGAAATCAGAAGAAGGCTAGGACTGGGGAGGGCAGCTGTGAGAGAAAAGGTCCTCAAATGCAAAGATGTATCACTGAACGCTAAAGTCAGGATCATTCAGACCATGGTATTTCCGATCTCTATGTATGAATGTGAAAGTTGGACAGTGAAAAAAGTGGATAAGAGACAAATCAACTCATTTGAAATGTGGTGTTGGAGGAGAGCTTTGCGCATACCATGGACTGCGAAAAAGACAAATAATTGGGTGTTAGAACAAATTAAACCAGAACTGTCACTAGAAGCTAAAATGATGAAACTGAGGTTATCCTACTTTGGACACATCATGAGAAGACACAATTCATTACAAAAGACAATAATGCTTGGAAAAACAGAAGGGAGTAGAAAAAGAGGAAGGCCAAACAAGAGATGGATTGATTCCATAAAGGAAGCCACAGACTTGAACTTACATGATCTGAACAGGGTGGTTCACGACAGATGCTGTTGGAGGTCACTGATCATAGGGTCGCCATAAGTCATAATCAACTTGAAGGTACATAACTCCAACATTAGTCCTGCTCAGAGTAGACCTGTTGAAATTAATTGACCAAAGTTAGTCATGTCCATTAATTTTAATGGGTCTGCTCTGAGTAGGACTAACGTTGGATATGCTATGTGTTGTACTTTTTACCCTGTTCTTCCTCAGAAGAATTTAGAGAAGCTTAATTATGGTTTCCTGTTGCTTGTTTTTGTTTTTGTTTTTAATTATTTTTAATTATTTTTAAAATATACAGAAACAGATTTAATACATAATGGTAGTATATAACAGATAGTAATTGTTCATATGTACCATTTTCAAATGTTATTGATGGCTTCCCTTTTTTCCTTTAAGATCTGCATAAAAGGAAAAGTCCACATATTTAAGTATCTGAATATGGAAGCATGCAAAGCAGCACCAGATCTTCCAGATTATGATAGGCGGCCAATGGGGTTTGGCTCTTGGTAAGTTTGCACAGATTTCAAATTTGCTGGTTGTTTTTTTTTAATCTTTGTGGAGAATTTTGAGCTTTCTGCATTAAGACATTATTGGGCTTCTTTGTGTGGGGTGGGTGGGGAGAAATCGCAGTGTGCTGTCTGCTTAACCTTTTGTGCATGATTGTACAACTTCTCTGGTCTAACCCACAGGTGTAAAAACGGATCTCCTTTCCCATAATGCCGCTGTGTGTTGTTCTTGGCAGGATCTTCTTTTGGCTTAGCCCAGTAACATTAGTCTCTGAGCAGTTCGGCTGCATCATGAGTTACTAAAATAAGATGACGGGCTAGGAGTGTAGTTTGTGTTTATATTGTACAGTACAGAGTAACGCAAGTTAAATGAAAGAGACAGGATACAGAGCACTGCGAACCACCAACCGTTTAGGACAGGGCCGTGAAGTACACGTTGGAGAGTCATAAATAAATACAAGGCAAACTAGTGTGCTTGTGGCTGGGTCTCAGTGAAAAGGGGAGAGCCTGAGAATTCCTCTTCTAACCCCTGCATCCCAAAATGCATTTCATTGTGGGACCCCATGGGGTTGTCTTTGGTACTCACTGCATTTTTTTCTCAGTTGCCGGTATGTTTTCACAAGAGAATTAGCCACCCGTTGCTCTGCTAACCTACTTGCTTCTGCTCCTTCCCCAGCTTAAGAGATAGCAGTCGCCTTAGCACAGCAGGGATAAGGAGTGGGGGAGAATGCCTGCACCATGAGAGTGAAGCTCGTGCCCTTGTGCTCTAGAAAGGGGAAGGATGAAGGTGGGAGAGCCCTGTGTGTGTGAGAGAGAGACAGGCAGACTTGGCAACTTCTGTAGCGCTTCCTCTTTCTGCTTGGTGCAACCTTGCTGGTCAAGCCAGGCGAAGAACCAATAGTCATCTCTGCTTAGATTGCTGAACAGGAGGAGTAGGAAATGGGGGCAGGATGCGTATGCGGCACTGGCTGCTGCAACAATACTAGCTGGCCCTGAGCTGAGTTTCTTGGCCTGGAGGCAGTGAAATGCAGGAAATGAAGCCCTAAAGCAGCTGTGCTTGTGGCAGTCTCTGTTTCTGGCCTTTAGCGCTGGGCTTCCTGTGACTGAGAACGAGCTGTCCTCCCCCCAGTCAGGACATGTAGGTCCTGCTTGCAGGTTCCCATATACATCTAGTTAGCCACTGTGAGAACAGGATGCTGGACTCTGTGGGCCTTTGGTCTGAACCAGCGGGCCTTTTCATGTTCTCAGGGGTGGGCAGAAAGTAGATTGGGATCTACTGGTGGATCTTGGATTAATATTTAAAATTGGTTATTTGATTATAAATAAATAATCAATGATTTCTTAACAGCCCTTCACCAAAACCTCTCTATTGTTTAATAGCAGCAACAACAAAAAGGCTGCCCCCCAAAAAAACTAGTCTGCAGAGATGAAGAAACATGTGCGGTGGGGCTAGGAGTGGATTTTTCAGTGACAGGGTTGTGAGCCCCGTTCTGGTACTGAAAACAAATTCCTGGGCTGAGCATGTGCTCAGAGAGACACCCTGATCTCCTACTCTATGAGTACGTTGTCCCTGCTGCTAATCACTGTTTTACACCTGGCTCCAGTCAGTGGATCTTGGGGCTCTGGAAAACTATTGCAGGAGGGCTTGCCAGGGGGCAGTTGACAAGAGGCAAATTGCATAGCTGTCCTTTGTTTGAAAAGTTGATGTCGAGGTTGATAGGATTTAATAACTGATACAAGTTGGACTTGTGTAGCCCATCTCTACCAGTTTGATGTTTCAAAGCATTTAGTTTGTTTTCAAAGTTGGAACAGTAACTCTTAATGACTGAAAAAACACCTTCTGGTTGTGCCATAATGCATAGAAGTGTCTATATTTTGGATTGCGACACATGTAGAATCTGGCATCTTCCAGTAATTTTGGCATCTTGGGAATTCTGCCCATTCTCTCCTTGTTTTTGATTTGATCAATATTTTAATTGCACATGGCTGTGGAGAAAAGCTTGAAATTGTATGGTGAAACTTCAAAAGCTGTGGGTGCAGTGTATCAGAAGGTTGGGGGCTGTGCTGCTCTTCATGTTGCCCTGCCCTGCCCGGCCCGGCCTGTGCCCTTTTTCCTCTTTCAGTCCCATTGCTCCCTGTCGTGCATAATGTATGTGCATGTCCTTGAATGACATGATTTTGCTCAACTGATGGGGAGAGGGTTGATGCAGAGTATGCACATTGCATGGCATTCTTTATTTACACCCCCTACATTGCACTAGAGAGCCAGTGTGGGGTAGTGGTTAAAGTGGTGGACTACGACCTGGGGGACCAGGGTTCAAATCCCCACACAGCCATAAAGCTCACTCAGCCACTGTCTCTCAGCCTCAGAGGGGGGCAATGGTAAACCCCCTCTGAATACCGCTTACCATGAAAACCCTATTCATAATGTCGCCATGGGTTGGAATCAATTTGAAGGGAGTACATTTCCATTTCACATTGCATTGGATGAAACGGATTACTTGGATCCATACCAATCGGGTTTCAGGACTGGTCAAGGAACTGAAACAGCCTTGGTCGCTCTGGTAGATGATTTGAGGAGGGCATTAGATAGGGGAGAATTCTCCTTTCTTGTCCTCCTCGATCTCTCAGCGGCTTTTGATACTGTCGACCACAGTATCCTTTTACATCGCCTGGAGGGATTGGGAATTGGAGGCACTGTATTACGGTGGTTCCATTCCTTTCTCTCCGATAGGTATCAACAGGTAGCATTGGGGGAGGAGGTATCAGACCCTTGGCCTCTCAATTGTGGTGTGCCACAGGGCTCTATCCTCTCTCCCATGCTATTTAACATCTATATGAAGCCGCTGGGGGCAATCGTCAGGAGATTTGGGCTGCAGTGTCACCAATATGCAGATGACACTCAGCTCTATCTCTCATTTAAATCCTCACCAGAGTTGGCTGTGGAGACCATGTCCAAGTGCCTGGAATCCGTGAGTGGATGGATGGGAAGGAACAAGCTGAAACTGAACCCTGATAAGACCGAGGTGCTGCTTGTGGGGGACAAAAGAAGGTTGGGAGATGTTGACTTGAAGTTCAATGGGGTGACTTTACCCCTGAAGGACCAGGTCCGCAGCCTTGGGGTTGTACTTGACTCCAGGCTGTCCATGGAGGCTCAGATTTCGGCAGTGAGCCAGGCAGCCTGGTATCAACTACACCTCATACGAAGGCTGCAACCCTACCTTCCTGTTCATCAGCTCCCACTGGTAGTACACGCCCTGGTCACCTCTCGTTTGTATTACTGTAATGCGCTGTACGTGGGGTTACCCTTGAAAACGGTCCGGAAACTACAACTTATACAAAATGCAGCGGCTTGACTACTTATGAACAGTCGCCGCCGGGATCACATCACACCAGTGTTGTTCGATCTACACTGGCTTCCAGTTGTTTTCCGGGCCCAATTCAAGGTGTTGGTATTAACCTTTAAATCCCTATATGGTATCGGCCCAGTTTATCTTACGGAGCGCCTTCAACGCCACCAATTATGCCGCCCGACAAGATCAGCCACACAGGGCCTTCTCTCAATCCCGCTGACAAAAACAGCTAGATTGGCGGGTACTAGAGAGAGGGCATTCTCAGTGGCGGCCCCCACCCTCTGGAACTCCCTCCCACAAGATCTCCGGCATGCCTCTTCCCTAAATATATTTTGTAAAGCTTTAAAGACCTGGCTCTTTCAACAGGCCTTCGGGATTTCCGGGGAGGGTTAATTACTGAGATTGAAATGCCTCCTACCCTGTTTTAATGTTATTGTCTGCTGCTGTATTGTTCTCATACTGTTTTTATTGTATTATTGTATTTTATCATATTGTGTTTTAACTGCCTTGTACGTCGCCTAGAGTGGCCATTGGCCAGATAGGTGACACAGAAATTAAATTTATTATTATTATTATTAAACCACAACCAGTTTTCTCTCTCCTGGTGGTGTAAGGTGCGTTGTGGAGAAGGAGGTTTGGGGTGATATTCAACTAAATAGTGCTAGTGCAACTGGACTCCCACCACACACTCCTCCTAAATGTGTTCTGTGGGTTCCCCCAACCATCCAGAGTTGATTTGGGCAAGGTGCAGGGCGCTCATGGGGGAAGGAGAGGGGAGAACCCCTGTTGCGATAGCACTGCTATTTCGTTGAATACCCCTCATGTTGAGAAAGGAAAACGCCGAAGATCTTAGAAAAAAAACACAAAAAGCAAGAGGCACTTTTTTCTTAAAGCATGGCTCACGTGTGCCAGTGTGAAAAGAAACAGTCATACTAACTGGGGAGCAGGTAGCCTCTGGAAATAGTGGAGAAAGGTGCATCGGCTGGCTTTGTTCACCCTGCAGGCTCTTCTAGCACAGCAGAAACATGAAAGGTGCTTCGGAGCAACTGGGGAGCAAACTGGAATGGAAGGAAAGTTTTTTTCTAATGCAGATAGCAAATGGGACCTGATCAGAGTCAGCAGTGAGGATGCTAACTGACCCAGGCACTGTGCACATGTCATGCTGGGTCCTTTCTTGCCTGGATTGACTTTTACTTAGTTTCCAGGCCCAATTCAAGGTGCTGGTTTCAGTGTACAAAAAGTCCTGTACAGCTTGGAACCTGACAGCTTCGCATCTGAAGCTGGGAGGGTGGTCACAAAAGATACAGAATGCTTTCCCTAGGGAAACCAGTCTGACGCCCACCGATCAAATGTACAAGAGCAAGGAGCAAGTGTTGGAGACACAGAGAGAACAGAAAAGAACAGTATTTGGAAACTGTGTCCTGGTCGTTTAAATGTATATCTGGATCATTTTCTAAGAAAAACAAAAACAACAAAAAGCAAATTTGATTTGCATGTGTGGAAGGACTCTTGAGCCCAACCATCCCCTACACACGGGTGACTCATTGGGGAGGGCGAATCGGAGAGGCAACAGAATTTTAAAAAAGCATCCTGTACCATCTCTCTTCTGTGCCACTTAAGCTTCTTACAGGTTCCTGTGTTTAATATTTATAAATTGCCTTTGTACCGATCAGCACATCTGATGGATGAGAAAAATAAAACCATAAAATAATTTAGACATCTAATAACAAAGCAGTAACAATTAACAATTAAAGAAAACAAAAATACATTTCAGCATGTCTTCAAAACACTCCATGATCTAACCTGCACAAGGAGAGCAATGCACAGCCTCTGCTGAAAAGTTAATAAAATGTTTGCAGGTGAGTTATGCAAAATATAAACTATGCTGATTAAGCAAATCTGCTTGTATTTGCATAATTCTTATAATCATGGGAAAGAGTGAGGAGTCATGCAGCACACTGAAGAACCACCCTATTACGACTGGAAATCTAATTTATTGTGTCACCTTTCCACCCACCTAAGAAATCGGGAATTCCGCTTCTGAGATTTCACTAGCTATTGCCCAGCTTAGCTTTCCAACTTATTGTTGCAGCTATTCAGAAGCTGCTCTATTTTAAAATGGAAGTGGAGATTCTTGGGATGAATTCCGTGCTTTTCAGAAATTCCATGGTGCAATTGCAGGGTACCCACTTTCCTACTTGTGCAGTTGTGCAGAGAATCTCTCAAGTAACAGTTGCACATGTTCAGCTCTATTCTCCTCCCCACATCACTAAGCTAGAATGCCCTAACACTAGATACACATATAGAGAAGGACTGAGTTATTCCACAATAGAAATTCATATTGAGAGCAACCCACTTCTGATTCATATAGTGTCATCTTGCTTTAAGGCCACCGGCCTGATCCAGCAGGCTCTTCTTATGTTCTTATGTTCTTACATCATGCCAGCAGACCTAATGTTTGCAACACACTTTCTGTAAACATCTCTTGTTGAGATCTTCCTGCTTAGATTGCAGCCCTCTCAGAATAGAGACTTGCCTCTTCTGCACCCATGATGCTATATAAATAATAATTATAAACTGTTTTCCAAGCAGCTGATTTTTAAAGCAAGTGACAACCAGACACAGCCTGATCTGCAATTAGCAATGCCTGGATGGAACCATCCATTTGCTGAACTTCCTACTTGCCCATTCTTGCTGTCTTGCTGCAGATTTCCCTGGGGCATTAAAGTGCCAATAGGACAGTTGATTCATTGTTAAATGATAATCTGCACCAGGTCAAGACAAGTCTCATTGTTAATGTTGTCACCGTCTGTAGCAGTTTCCAAATATAGTGTCTGATGGCCGCAGTATTGAACTGTTTAGCTACTGTGTACATTTAGATACACTTATTCTCTGCACTATATTCTCTCTCGAAGCTCATAATAGCATGTTTGTAATGTCTGTGTCTATCAATGGCACAGAAGTAATCAATTTAATGGATAAAAACTGCTCTCATTGTGTCTCATTTGAAACACATTTGAAGTCTTTTATGAATTAATAATGGTTAACTTAAAAAACCATATAGAGCATCTGTTTTGAGTGTAAACGTGTTCTAGTGTTTTGTAAACTATCTTGAGTTTAGACATTTTGGGAATAAATAAATTATCTTGTATGACCTAAAAAGCATTTAATGGTAGGTTGCTGCTGGGTTTCCCATATAAATGGTTGCTGCTTACATGAAAAATGATGGTATCCCAGCATTCTAACCATCTCCAACACAAACTATTATTAGAAAAGCGAAATTGGGGCACTTTATAGTTTGTAGGTAAAAACAACAAATACTGAAATACAGATCTTTTGCCTCTGAGGGTAGGGAGAATGGTAGAAACATGGCTGTTTTTCAGATGAAGTACCAGAGTTAACCCCAAATTAATATTTAGTTATGTATTTCATTCAAATCCCACTTTTTCTTCTTTTCCAAGAAGCCCAAAGCGGCCTTTAAAGGGCTGCTCCTGTTTTAATGTTTTAGTCCCAGAAGTGTTCTAGGTGCTGTGCAGATTATAGGCATATTGATCTGTGTCTGAAGGGCTTGTCTGCCCATTCAAGATTAAGCAAAGATGAAAGGGAATAAGTGTGGAGTAGGAAAGATACCAAAGAGACCTTGGTTTGTAGAGCAGTTACATTTGCTGAGGCTGGCATCCTGCCCTGTTTCACAGTGCTTGAAAAACGTTTTGGTAGTGCCTAAATGCTTTGCAGGCCAAGGCAACTGACCAGAGGCCCAAACAGTTGGCTAGCAGAAAGGAACATTTCTTAGTCTGGAAGAATGATGCCTCTTCAGCTGGATCACATATGCATGGGAAATGTGCTATGACTAACAGGTTGACTATAACCCCTGATGCTGTCTGGTATCTAATCTTTCTCCCCAAAAATCCTGTTTACTTTTTACAATACAATAACTAACATTTTATCTGCTTGACAGCCATGAAGAACTATACTCCAGCCGCCCATATGGAGCTCTGGATTCTGGCTTCAATAGTGTGGATAGTGGAGACAAAAGGTGGTCAGGAAATGAAGTAAGTGTACTTGTTTTGTTTTTATTTGGTGGATAATGGTAGCATATGTGAAAAGGAAAAAAACAGGTAGAAGAGCAGTGGAAGTCTTCGTTGTGAAAACCCACAGGGCTTCAGTCTTGAAACAGCTTATTCTGCAGTGGCCTAAAGCGTGGGGCCAATGCGTCATTACCGCATCTCAGATGGTTTTCAGTCCGTTAATGGAGAGGCAGGGAGGGACTTGCAAGCAATGTTCTTTGTGCTATTTTTTATTTCAAAATGCTTCACATTAAAAGCAGTACAGAACCAGACAAAAGGTGTTTTTTTTTTAAATGCAACTATTTCGTGTGTTAAAGGAAGTTGCAAAGGGAGAGGAGGTGATCACTTGTGTAGATTATTCAACTGATTCCCTTTCAACAAGTATGTAGGGTACAGAGGCTGTGACTGACAGAAATTTAAAATGAGCTGCTGCTGCTGTTATTTTAAGATGCTTTTATTTTTTCTGAAGGAGGAATTAGAAGGCTGAGATGCAGAAACTTGCCCAAGGACACTCACTGAATCAAGCTGAGATATAAAACCATCTGGAAGTACACATTAGCAGTGGGAGCAGATGGAAGCCAATATAAACTCTATAGAGTCTAGACCAGTCAAATATACTCTGTCTGTATGTGATTTAAATCACTGTAGTGACCTGAGGAAGGAGCTCTTTCTAACATTAATTATATTGGGGTCTGAAGCTCCTGTTTTAGGAAGCTGAATAAAAGAGGACATGGGTCAAAATCTGTGTTTTCTTAATTGCTTGTGGGTGTTGTTGTTTTTAACAAAGCCTGCAGATGAATTTTCTGATCTTCCTCTGCGAGTGGCAGAGATCACAAAAGAACAAAGACTGAGAAGAGAGAGTCAGTACCAGGAACTCAGAGGGAGCACAGTTGTCACCAACGGTGGAGGTAAATGGCACCCATTTAAGAATAAAGCCACCAGTGCATATTTGGTTGCTTCCATAATAAATGCCTATGGGAAAGACTCTGGTGCTCTCTGTGGAGCAATATCTGTATTCAAGAAGGGTATATTGAGACTTATTGTCCTGTTCTGGACCTGCCAAGGAGCCCACAGGACCAGGCATCACCACAGAGAGTTCCTAGTGAGCAACATCCTCCAACAAGGACTGGAAGTGAACCGAGGGCTTTTGAGCCTCTCTCTCCAGTCCACCTCTCTTATGCTCCACCCCTTTGGAGAATTAGATTCTCTTAAAGGGCCAACCTTCTGTCCTGAAGATAGAAGATTCTTCTACGTCCAGTGGTTTCCCATCTGATGTTTACCATGCGCCGTTGGATAGGTGAGGTACTGTAGGAGACTTTCAGTTCCTCAGGCCCAGAGGAAGGCATCCATGAACATCTTGGCGCTGGTTGTATGGGTTCTGGTGCATCTGGTTGAGTGGGCCCCTGCTTGCCTCAGGTTCATTGGTCCCTTGATCTCCAGTATCAGGCTCATAGGCAGGAACCTGGTCTGGCTCCTTCGCTAGTGACAGTGTAGCCTCCGGCTCAGTGTCTTGGCCACTGCTGGACTTCAGTGTCATGAGGCTTAGGTCTGCCTAAGAAGATAGGCAGAGCCACAACTAGATTTTTCTAGCAAAGCTAGCTACATGGATTACTGTTCTGAAATTGTTATGTCCATCAATCTGTGGGTATCAGTACGCCTCCCACAAACTTTCTGTTATTTTTACCCTGCCTTTTGGACTTGAAAAGCTCTTAAAGAGGCTTAATTATACAAGACCATTTGGGGAGGAGCCAAATGGCATTTGTTCTTAACCAGACTGATAGAGGGGGCTTTACTGTAGTCTTTTCCTCAGATGCAGCTAGGTGGAATGGCTGCTGGTGGAAACAGGTTCTAGCAAAGGAGAAGCCAAATGCCATTTAGTCCCAGCCAGACTGACAAAGTGGACCTCAGTGTTCGCTTGTCCCTCAGAGCATATCGGTGGATTTTCATCATTTCTGTGAGAAACTGTAAAAGGTTTGAGAGCTGGGCAACATTAGCCTTTAACTGAGATGAAACTGGGTCTGTTTGAGTTTGATTTGTCTTCCTCTTTGTATAACTCGCTTCTCTGCACTGCTGTAAAGGATAATAGCTCCGTCCATAGCTCCTCCGGAACAGGAATCCCTGAAGCGTTCTGGATGCTGGGCCAAGTGCAATATTTTCATACGTTTTGTGGTGACTACAAAATAACAAAGCCTTACTAGACTTACAAAAGCAGTCATGAATAAAAAAATGTCCCAGTTAACATAATGAGAAGAGGAATCAATGAGATCTGACATTTCTGAGCTTTATGCTCTTGTTCTAGTTTTAATATTCTTCTGAATGCATGTCTCTGCTCATTTTTCTTCCTTTACATTTTGACCCCTCATCTTAGTCTCCCTCTTCCTTAATTGCACATTTTATATGTGAAAATAGCAGACAGCAAATAGAACTGCGAACTTGACTCCAAGCATAATCTTTGGTGTTCGCACAAAAAATCTAAGAACCAAAGACTTTTTGCACATTCGAGTTGGTCAGTCCAGTATCTCTGTGTATGTTAATGTGTATGCCTTGCTCACCAATTCACAAAGCTATTTCAGAGGTTTCTGCATTCACAGATGTGTTAGAAGCCAGAAATAAGTGCAACTTAAAGTACTTTTTTGGATACACGTAGAAGTCTGAGCAACTTGTGTCTATAAAATATAACATTAGAAGTGGTCTTGGGGGACTAATATTGCTACTTGTCACTAATAGATACTTCAAGGCAGGTGAGCCAAGGAGTAGGTTGGAAAGTGTTTTCAATTTAATGTGTGCTATGAACTGCTCTAAATCATTCATTTCTGGCTGCATTCGTGGGTAATAAAGCCCCAACGTGGTAGGATTTTTTTTGTCTATAATGCATTCAAAAATATGAAATGGCTCTTTGTTTAATATTACTTGGAAATCTCTTCACGATCACCACTTTTTCTAAAGAACTAGATGTATGTTTTGCTCACTGGGTATATAAGCCAGTTTGCAGCACGACATTTTTCAGCCACGTCTTGAATAAATATTGTCAAATCTGATGGAGCTCCTGTGAGAAAAATTGTACTTACTGAGACTACTGCTATGATGGTGTGACTTCTGTTATCTCTTTCTTATCTCACCCCCCAATCAGTTGCTGCTTATCTAATTATCGTCCTTTTCTTTACATATGCCAAGTGGAACATGATCTGGAACAGATTGACTTTATTGACAGTTGTGTCACTGGAGAGGAGGAGGAAGAGGTGAGGCAACCCAAGTGCATGGAGTCAGACAGCCTCAGCTCACAGTTCATGGCATATATTGAACAACGGCGAATCTCTCATGAGGTGGTGCTTCCTTTTAAATTGTGTGTGCCTCTGTGAAAGTCCCTTTGTTTGTATTATTACTTGTCTGTGGAGGTTTTTATTAGTTGGCTTTGACATCTACTGATCCCAATAGTCTTTTGAGCAGCCCAAATAGTGTTCTTGCATTAGCTGACACAAGGCATTGTTTCCTGTGGCCTGGCTACTTGTAGACATCTAGGCACAATTTATAGTGCTAGTTTTGACTGCAATAGAGCCTGAATTGTTATTTGCTCTGAGAGACCATTCTCTTCCATGTGCTATGCCTAATGTTGTCCTATCAAAAATCTGGGTGCAGAATCTGGGCAGGATCCAAAAGCATATCACCTTCCATATCTCCCTTCTTTGCCCACTCATGCATCCCCCAAACCTCCAGAGCCGATTTTGAGAATGCATGGGGTCACAGGAGGGACCAGAGAAAGGTAAAATCCCTTTATGTGAACAGAAGTCTGTTTTGCTCACTCACAGTTTTGGATACAACCCCATGTAAGGAAAAGGCATTTAGAGACACTTTTGCCAGCTGCCTGGTGTTTGGTAATGCTTATTTTCCCTTGGATATTGCCAAAACTTTCTTAACTTCAGCTTTTCATACTTTTGGCAATTCTTAATAACTAAGTCCCTTTCATTGTTCTTAATAGGACTTCAGTTTAGCACAATATGACTGAGATGCAGACGTGCCTGAAATCCTAGAGCCAGCTGGGGTTGCCGCAGGTGTAGCATCCCCAGCTGCTTAATGGTGGTTTAGGGATTGTGTGCTTTCTCCAGTCTTGCAGGTGAAGTTCCCCTTGCCCTCTCATTACGTTTAGCCTTAATCGTAATAAGGGTTATGTCTACACCACTGCTAACCAGTTTATTCTCAACCTGGGTTTTTAATCTTTCAAATCCTTATTGTGAACCGTAGACACAGTTGTTCCTGTTAAATATGAAGTGGGCATGCCACTGTGTAATTCTCTGATGGAAGTAATAATGAGAGCCCGTTTAAAGTTTCAAATTATCAATTGCCTTAATAAGGGAACCATGAATTAACCTTAGATTGTGCAGCCCACCCTCTTCAAGCACCAGTAATTCACCCACACAGCACAGCCTCACCTCCCATTACCCTCAAATCCAAATGAGGATGCCACAAGCATAGGAAAAAAACCCAGTTTTTTTTCCCAGAGGTACTCAGATGGATAATATTCTTTATATATGGTGATTTGTTGTCATTTTATGGTGTGCAATTTTATGGCACTTCACCATACATAGCTAATCCATTCTGATCTGTTTTGAGGGTTGCCTTTTAGTCAGTCTGTATTTGCATTATCTATTTTGGTCTGTGTACCTCAGTTATTGACTCATCAGCAATCAAACGGAGCATGAAGCCAAGTCCATCCACTAAGCCAAGAGAGGTTTCTAGGCGTGTTAGCACAAGTTCACCCCTCCCAGTGTCTTGTCATGGCAATTTCTGATGCCCCAAGGGAAGGCAAAAATAAAGGTCAAACATCTGTAAAATATGGCCTTTTTTTTCTTTTTAAGAAATAAAGACATTCAGCAAGTTTTGGGATTTATTCTTGGAAGACAAGATTGAACAATGCACTGCTTGTGCCCTTGAGAACTGTGCTGTTTTATATCTCCCGTGTGGTATTTCACTGAAAAGGTTATAATTAAGAAATTCAAGCTAATTTCTTTGTACCAGCGTTTTCACTTCACATTCTTAAGTTATTTTGTGGTTCAGACTGAAGGAAGCATCTCTTCCCCAGAATGAGAAGAGTAGGGAGGTCTTGTCTTGATCTGATATAATTAGATGCATAGCTTAACAAATTAGGCCCAGAAAACAGAACTGAATTCTCATTGTTCTGTAATAGTGCTTTCTGGTGTTTAAAAGTTAGACCATGCTGGTTTTTATGTCACAAAATGGAGTGAACTTACTGATGGAGCTCAGCCATTTTAGAAAGGCATGTTCCTTGATAGAACATTGTGGTTTTAGAATCTCCTTTTTGAGCGTAGGGGTGTCAGGCAGCTGTTACAGGGCCAATTTAGTAGGAACTCCAACTTTGAGAGGTACTTGATTGTCCATTCTGTCGTACTCGACAATAATCCTGAATCAGATCTTTGGGAGGGTGTATACAAGTGCCCCTTCTGTGCCACTCAGTGTCTATTCAATGTCTAACTATGGAGTAGCTGCTTCGGCTTTTGTTGTTTGTTTAAGAGAAGCCAGTTGGAACCAGCCAAATGGCCAATGTTTATGGGTAGCTAAAGGCTGAGGCTGGTTGCCCTGCATTTGACACGATGTGTGTGCCTCATTGCAATTTTGAAGACTCATTCAGAATGTCCTCTTGGCTGTGCCTTGTGTGTACCACCTGTGAGCAAAACAAAAACAAATCAAAACAAAAAACCCACATGAAAGGATGCTTTTTGTGGCTGTTCCACAGCTGTGTAAATTCTCCAAACCAGACATGCTTGTAAGACCTTATATTGGGGCTGGCTTTTTAATGGACCCAGCTAAGCTGGCACAGGGACAGTTTGGGATTTGGATGCATTTAGTGTTATATGTCAGATCATACCAATGTATTTTTGGCGCTTGCTTCTAATCTTGGGATGGTATGGGATTGGGAGATATATTTAAATCACCAGAGTTGTTGAAAAGCTCTCTGAACCCTGGGGTGTGCTTTGTGCAAAGCTGAAATGCTTGACTGGCTTGGGAGTAAATTTAACAACTTTTGGAAGGATACTCCGTGTCAGTGTGCAATATAATATTGACTCCTAATTTTACTATTTTTGCACTCTTAAGTATCTCCTTTAGAACTAGTGGCAGTAGGCATAGACTGCACTTTGGTTTTGGCTTTGTAACTGTTGCAAGCATATTGATGGGGAAACAACCCCCTCCTGTTACCATCTGGATGGTAGGAAAGGGAGGGCTCTTAATAAGCCTAAAATCACGTTCAGGAAATGTTAAAGTAATATGCTTGCTGCTCCGTGGCCTCTAATCTAAACCTTTCTGTGTAATGGGAGGCTTGAAACAGTGGGTTGCATCCCATGTGGTGCAGGAAGCCTGCACAGAAAACCTTCTACTTTGCTTAACAAGTGGTGCGTTCTGCGATCGGATTACAATCTGTGCCTTCATATATATGTTATAATGTGGAGCTGGTCTGAAGCTCATTTTGTTTGGCTTATTGTTCTCTCAGCGTCCCAACAATCTCTGCCACATTATATCCCACGTATGTGCTTGGGGCCCAACATAGCCACCATTATTCTCTTAAGGCTAAGGAGCAGTGAGAATTGCAGCTCCTTAATTACCCAGATGATCTTCCAGTTGGGTGCATCGGGGTTTCCCCAGGGGCTGAATATGCTGCTTTTGTGCACTGTGGGATAATATCTCCATGTCTGTGGGCCAGCTTAATTACTACTTGTTCAATGGCTGGCTAAAAAGGTCCTTTATGTTTTCCCCCAATTTCCATTCTTGAAATTGCAGTGGCTCAGATTTCCTCTGACCGTATATTAGTTCTGCCAGCCCAGTAATGAGTCAGGAGAGGGATGGCATTGCAGCTGAAGGCATAATTCAGGAGGAGACTCATATGCTGCTGAAATACAGAATTTCCTTCAAAGTCAGTAGGAGGGCACCGGTCCTTATTAAATATAAATAAGGGGGGGATGGAGCGACTCCCTTACAAGCCTCCCTTAGGCCACTGGCCTAATCCAGCAGGCTCTTCTTATGTTCTTAAATGTGAATGTGTATGCAGTCAAACCATTTTAAATTACAACTTTCTTTTGAAAAATAGTAATATCTAAGAACAAACCATTCATTTATGAATTGCGTTTCAGTCTGTTTAAGGAGTCAAAAGAGCCCTTAGTTCTTCAACAGTGACCATTCCCAGTGATGGTACCGCTGTTACAGAATTTCCTCCCCTTTAGATTCAGGACAGACATAACATTAAACTGTGGTCAGAGGTAGCCATGGTTTATTACCTTAACCCAGTGAAAAACAAACATATAGTAAAGCTTTAGTTTACATTGCGGAGGTAAGCCCTGTCCATGAAGGGGTGTGTTTCGTGCAAGCTATGGTTTGCAAACCCCACTTGGACCACATCCTGGCATTCCTATCCTTACCTGATGTTCAGGTGATCACACTTAGATTGAGACATGGCTAACTGTTTTTGTCTGGAGTAGGGCCTGAGAGGGTTACCAAGCCTGTTAAAAAGTTCCGCTGGCAGATGAAACTTTGTGTTG
Source organism: Rhineura floridana (assembly GCF_030035675.1). Taxonomy (NCBI): domain Eukaryota; kingdom Metazoa; phylum Chordata; class Lepidosauria; order Squamata; family Rhineuridae; genus Rhineura; species Rhineura floridana. The sequence goes on along the minus strand of NC_084486.1, from coordinate 149,571,758 downwards.
TTTCTCTTTTGGTTAGTGGTAGTGCACCTCATTAGTGTAGCAGAAAAGTGGTTAGTACATTTTAAAATAATGATGCTCCTTTTAATCCCGTGTGAATTGAAGCTGGAATATTTAAAAATCTAAATAAGACAATGCTGAGGTTTATAAAACTGATGAGGATCAAGTACTCAAAACTTCTGTTGAATGTCAATTAACCCATTTTCTTGAAACATAGCCCTTCACTTCCTCTTGTCTAGCTTGTCTTTGTGGTGGCCATTGCTGGAGGATAATGGTTGTCCGAGAGACCACTCTTTGCATGTGCATATATATATATATGTTTCTCTGTGTGTAAGTGTAAAGTCTAGAATGTTCTGTGCAATTTGTATTAGTTGAATCTATACATTTGCTTCTCCTTAAATCTGTGAGTGATACTGCCCAATTAGCCCTGTGGGCGAACTAGTTTCAACCTATGTACACGTAGCAATTTCAGTCTATTATTTGCCTGCTGAAAAATCCTTCAAAGCTAGAAGTATTGTTCATGCTCTGATATACTTTGATCTAGACATCTTAAAGACCAATAATGATTGAACTGGGCTGGGTGGGATCAGCAGACTTAATTAGGGAAAGGGAAGTGGCAACTGGGTCATTCACAGCGCACTAGAAATGTTGATTTTTGTATCCCATTTATTCCTTTGCCAAGGGTTCACCAGTAAAACCAATACCCATCCGAGAATTTCATAGGTCAGAAGATGCAAGAAGATACTTGCATCATAGCAGGTGAGTACTTCCGTTTCACATACTCAGAGCTTTAGGAATCAGGAAGATTAATCACATTGCCGACAATGGAATATCTCATCGGATATCTTCTATTTTTTAGTCTTCACACAGTAAACACATTTTTAGGTCAGGGTCCCAGACTCTTTTCCTATGTTGTATTGCTGTTACACTTAGGCCAAGTGCAGACACAATGTGCCTGTTATGTTAACCATGTTAATCTGTGCAGTTTTTCACTCCATTCCTCCCACATGTGAAATTTCCCTCCACCATTCCCTTTCCATAGCAGTATTTCATCCACATCTATGTTAAAAGAACCATATTTAGAAGAGCAGTGAAGACTGTAACTTGGTATAATAAAGGCTACCATTAATATTCAGTACATACATAATACCAGAGTATTAACAGGGGCTGCTTACAGGGACCATACAACTCCCTTGTTACAACAGCTCCACTGGCTCCCTATACGAGCCTGCCCGGGCCCTGAGATCTTCAGGAGAGGCCCTTCTCTCAGTCCCAACACCCTCACAAGTGCAATTGGTCGGGACGCGAGATAGGGCCTTCTTGGTGGCTGCTCCTAGGTTCTGGAACTCCCTTCCTAGGGAGGCACGAATGGCCCCCTCCTTGCCATCCTTCCGTCGGCAAGTAAAGACTTTTTTATTCCGACAGGCTTTTGGGATAGAAGGTGTTTAGGATTGGGCTTTACAAGGCTTCTTTTATTGTTTTATATTATTATCTGTATTATTTTAAATTGTTTTTAGATTTTTAAGTGCCTTTTACGGTTTTAAGGTTGTGCATAGTTTAATTGTATTTTAATTGTATGTTTTTCTATGTTTTTAACTACATGTAGTTTTATTTGTAAGCCGCCCTGAGTTCCAGTTTGGAAAAAGGGCGGGGTAAAAATAAAGTTTCAATTCAATTCAGACCACTTTTAGGTCTGAAAAAGGGGACAGGGAATGCATGTGAGAGAAAAGGATGTGTAAGCACGTAGAGGGCTCCTAATCCCATAGCCACAGTTAAGAAATGGAGAACATTATGTCTGCACCATGTTGTGTTGTGTTACTGATTATAATGCAATCATTTTATTGGGTCCTTCGATGCAAGATTATTTTGTCTCACTTAATACATGATCAATGTCAGAAGTAGTCTTCACTGTTCACCATTTACGGCAACATTACCCCCAGTTTTTTTAACCAGTGCTGCTTCATTAAATGAAGCTTCAAAGCTTATAAGCAACCAGTTTTTCCAGAACAGAACCTGCTAGGTTATATCATGGGAAATTAGAGAATAATGGTCCCAGAAAATTTAAGTCTTTAAAATGGTTCACTCCACCCCACCCTAGTTTCATCCCTGATCTAAATGTAGCAGAGACTAGTAAAGTAAATGTATTTTGAAAGAGTTTGAGCACTTGGCATATGGGCTTTTAATTACCTAACCAAAAATGGGCATGGTGATGATGAGCCTGACCTTAAATTAGAACAAGGCGTAAGAGTGGGATGGTGCCTCAGGCTGGCTTATGTTAACAAAATCTCTGTTGTTGGTTATCAGTATAAAAATAGATCTGGTTAAATTCATGCCAACTTAAGAAGGTTTTTGTTAAGCTGCATTATTCGTGATAGGATTCCAAACCAGATTTAAGTTTCTGGGACAGCGGGTGGGGGACGGTCTTTCATGGATTGGTAGGGAGACTGATAATACATGCCTTTTCCTTTGAGGGAAGCTGATGTTGCTTTACAAACTACCTTTGTCTGGATATCTGCCTGTTCTGTTCCCCCATGCTCAGCTTGTTCATTTGAAAATAAGCAGAAATTGAGAAATGCCGTTAAGCCTCTAGCACACTCTCCCCATGAGAGAGCTCACTCTGTGGAAGAATGCCCTTGGAGCTTCCTGGCGCTCACTGAAGTGGGGGAATGCAGGACAATATAACTCATTCATTCACAGTGCCATCAGTTACAGTTAAAGTTGAGGATCTGTCAGCTTTGATAAATGTGTTTCTCCATCTCATTCATTGTTAAGTCCATCGTTTCTGTAAAAATCCTATCTTTGTCAATATTTTTAAAATGCCACTACCCATGGCAGCTCGTTCTGCATACTGAGTCTTATAATGAATTTTATCCTTTAAAACATGGACGTTTTAGATATGATCGTCTTAAATTTACTATTCTCTTAAAAGGGTTTTTTGTTTACCATTTCTGTAACATTTCTTCCGTTTTCTTTTATTCTTTTTCTCTGGTTCAATAACCTGCCATTTCCTGTATATGCGTGTCTGCAGAGATGTAGATGAATTAAAACGACCTGAAAGTCTGAGCTTGACACATGATAGAGAGAGACAGCAAATTCTAAGAAGCTACTTAGACAGAGCAGAAAGGTAAGGAGGTGAAATGTCACGCGAAACCCCTCTAAATATGAAGTGTGAGTCTGGCCATCAATAGTTTTATTGCATAAAAACCTTTCTTTAAAATCAAGCTACATCCGCGGCATGCTATACAAAGTTACGTGCCCTCTGGACTGCACAAACTATTTACTGTTGCCTATGGCTTAATCCAGGTGTCGCCAACCTTTTTGGACCAGAGCTCACATTTCAAATTTTAAGAGTGCTGGAGGTACCTATCACAAAATAACTGCTATGGGGGCATAACATAACACAAAATAGCTGCTATGAGATTGTGGTATGACACAAAGTTAGAGAGTAGTTATGGTGAAGATTTTCCCATAATTGTACTTTCATACTAGAAAAGGCTTGACCAGTTTAATTTCTGCCTGCCATAAGCTGTTAAAGGCACAAGAACCCTGTTTTTCCCCATTGCCAACCCTAACCCAAATCCTAAGCTGCCATCATGTACCCACTTACCTGGAAATAAGCCCCATTAAACATAAAAAGACTTACTTCTGAGTAGACATGTATACCACAGTACTGTAAGTTATCTATACAGTGAATTCTTAGACCTGCAAAGCAGGAGACATGCTTATGCCTCTTTGCAAAGTTTTCAAATTTCCTTTTGGGGGGAGGGGGATTCTTTCTCATTCACCCATGCTTAATGTGTAGTAGTACTTGCAGAAAATAATTTCTAAGCTCTACCTGAACTCAGACGAACCCAGCCCAGCAAAGATACATCCTGATTGTTAGGGAAAAGGAAGGGCAAACTATGGAGATTCCAGGGACTAGAAAAAAAGACAGAAGCAGGAAAAGCACATTAAAAGGGAGGGCAAAACAGCTTTGTATGACCTCAGGAATTTCTATTGCCTGGTGTCTAAACAACTCACTTATCAGTCACAGCTCTGACTTTGCTCATTGGCTAATAACACTAACAGGCAGGAGCAACCAGGCTGGCTTATTTTACATAAATCATTTGGAAGGGTACTTGCAAGTTTTGTTCCATAACTTTATTTCTGGGATAAAAATGAAATTTATTTTTGCTTTAAAAAATGAAAGCTCAGATTCTCGGCTAATTGGTGGAGGTGCCATCCTGTGTGCATGATACCCCAGTAAAAATGTGTGCAAATTCCATTGCAGTGAGCACGCTCATGCTCTTGCACAGTGCTCTTGTTCTGCACCAGAGGCTTGTGCTTGAGATGTTTCCAGGAGTGTGTCTTAGAGGCTTTATTGCTGCAGTTCAAATCAGTAGTTTCTGGTTATTTTTAGATAAGGAGATTGCAGAGAAGCTAAATGAATTCTTTGCATCTGTCTTCATGGTGGAAGATATAGGGCAGATCCCTGAACCTGAACTAACATTTGCAGGAAGGGATTCTGAGGAACTGAGACAAATAGTGGTAACGAGAGAGGAAGTTCTAGGCTTAATGGACAATATAAAAACTGACAAATCACCGGGCCCGGATGGCATCCACCCGAGAGTTCTCAAAGAACTCAAAGGTGAAATTGCTGATCTGCTAACTAAAATATGTAACTTGTCCCTCGGGTCCTCTTCCGTGCCTGAGGACTGGAAAGTGGCAAATGTAACGCCAATCTTCAAAAAGGGATCCAGGGGGGATCCCAGAAATTACAGGCCAGTTAGCTTAACTTCTGTCCCTGGAAAACTGGTAGAAAGTATGATTAAAGCTAGATTAACTAAGCGCATAGAAGAACAAGCCTTGCTGAAGCAGAGCCAGCATGGCTTCTGCAAGGGAAAGTCCTGTCTCAGTAACCTATTAGAATTCTTTGAGAGTGTCAACAAGCATATAGATAGAGGTGATCCAGTGGACATAGTGTACTTAGATTTTCAAAAAGCGTTTGACAAGGTACTTCACCAAAGACTTCTGAGGAAGCTTAGCAGTCATGGAATAAGAGGAGAGGTCCTGTTGTGGATAAGGAATTGGTTAAGAAGCAGAAAGCAGAGAGTAGGAATAAACGGACAGTTCTCCCAATGGAGGGCTGTAGAAAGTGGAGTCCCTCAAGGATCGGTATTGGGACCTGTACTTTTCAACTTGTTCATTAATGACCTAGAATTAGGAGTGAGCAGTGAAGTGGCCAAGTTTGCTGATGATACTAAATTGTTCAGGGTTGTTAAAACAAAAAGGGATTGCGAAGAGCTCCAAAAAGACCTCTCCAAACTGAGTGAATGGGTGGAAAAATGGCAAATGCAATTCAATATAAACAAGTGTAAAATTATGCATATTGGAGCAAAAAATCTGAATTTCACATATACGCTCATGGGGTCTGAACTGGCGGTGACCGACCAGGAGAGAGACCGGCAAATTCCATGCTAGGGATAATTAGGAAAGGTATTGAAAATAAAACAGCCAATATAATGCCGTTGTATAAATCTATGGTGCGGCCGCATTTGAAATACTGTGTACAGTTCTGGTCGCCTCATCTCAAAAAGGATATTATAGAGTTGGAAAAGGTTCAGAAGAGGGCAACCAGAATGATCAAGGGGATGGAGCGACTCCCTTACGAGGAAAGGTTGCAGCATTTGGGGCTTTTTAGTTTAGAGAAAAGGCAGGTCAGAGGAGACATGATAGAAGTGTATTATGCATGGCATTGAGAAAGTGGATAGAGAAAAGTTCTTCTCCCTCTCTCATAATACTAGAACTCGTGGACATTCAAAGAAGCTGAATGTTGGAAGATTCAGGACAGACAAAAGGAAGTACTTCCTTACTCAGCGCATAGTTAAACTATGGAATTTGCTCGCACAAGATGCAGTGATGGCCACCAGCTTGGATGGCTTTAAAAGAAGATTAGACAAATCCATGGAGGACAGGGCTATCAATGGCTACTAGCTGTGATGGCTGTGCTCTGCCACCCTAGTCAGAGGCAGCATGCTTCTGAAAACCAGTTGCCGGAAGCCTCAGGAGGGGAGAGTGTTCTTGCACTGGGGTCCTGCTTGCGGGCTTCCCCCAGGCACCTGGTTGGCCACTGTGAGAACAGGATGCTGGACTGGATGAGCCACTGGCCTGATCCAGCAGGCTCTTCTTATGTTCTTAGAAGAGGAAATGTAGGCCTTGTGAGTCCTGGTGGTTTGGGAAGAGGTGGATGGACAGCAGGAGTAACATCTGGCAAAGCTGCAGAGGCTTTGCGGTGACCACTTTACTGAGGACTTCTACTGTGACTTCTTGAGCTTAATCAGCTCTCTGGTTAATCAGCTCTAGAATGGAGTTAAAAGGTATTGCGATGGGAGACAAGTTCTTTCTCAAGGCAGCACAGTCAGTTTGACATGTGTTATTGCAGTTCACGTATAAATGCAAGGTAATTCCAGGCCTCCCATTGACTATGAAGATGACAGTGTGGGGACTGGTTGAAAAGTCAGGGCTGTGTGTGCGAATGTGAAAATACAGATATATTGCGAGTATAGGTAAAATGCATGCTATTTGGTCGTGGATATGAGATTGTGGAGTATCATGGGCTATTTCAGTATCAGATGACAAGAGGATAGTGTCTGTAGGCTGCGAGGTCTTGGAACAATCCTGAATAATAAACTACTATTCATGAGCCCAGGAAAGCGTCATGTACCCTCTCCCCTCATTTCTGCATCTTTGGCAGAAACTGCCCAGGATTGCTGATTTTTTCTCTCTTGAAACATTCAGGTCTAAAACCTGCTTTATTTGAATGAAAACTGCAGTGGTTGGAGATGTTGCTGCAGCCACATCTGTGTCAATATTTAAGAGGAACAGCTTTATTATGTTAACCACTTTATTACAGCATTATACACAGGGAAAGAGAAATGTGTGTTTTTGTCTCTTACAAAGTTCTCTTTCTTCCCTCCCCTCCAGAGGTTCCAGTGACTCGCCTTGCATTCTGTCGCTGTCCAACGCCCATAATCAGGTAACAGGCTCTTGGGATTTGTGTTGCATGTTTGAGAACGTGCTGCCTTCTACTTAGTGTGCGGCTGTTCGCTTTACATGTTATGAGCATTCCAAATAAATTTTGTTCCAGATCTCTCACTGGGACGCAGATCTACACAGAAAGCGTGAGCATTTAATGGAGCGAACCCGGAGGGATGCCCAGCTTGCTGCCCTGCAGTATGAGGAGGACAAGATGAGGACAAAACAGATCCAAAGGGAAGCTGTCCTTGACTTTGTCAAAGTAGGTCAATTTAGGTTTTCATTTTCAATGTGCAACTCTCCAGGGCCTTCATCAGAGAGGTGGTGAGGGTTCCATACTTTTAATTTATTGGGGGATGGGGGAACAGTATTCCCTCTTCTGTAGGAATTTCAAGATCACTTTTTTTGCAAAGGATGACAATAGCAGCATGCAACTTTACGATAAAACATGGAACTCTGTTAAAACACGAACACAACTGAAAAGCAAATGCAATGCTGTGAAACATTACAACACTGCATTTGTATTCATGGCCACTGAATTGCAGGATCCAAGAGTCTCCCATGTGGTTGACCTTCCCAGACCCTGCCTGTTGACCTGGTGGAATGGAGAAAACCAGTGGGATACGGTTATCCCTGGATATAAACTATATCGGAAGGACAGGGAAGGACGTATTGGTGGCGGAGTCGCTCTATACGTGAAAGAAGGCATTGAATCCAGCAAGCTCGAAACCCCAAAAGAGGCAGACTCCTCCACAGAATCGTTGTGGGTGGTGATACCGTGCCCCAGGAGGGACTTAATACTGGGAACGATCTATCGTCCCCCTGATCAAAATGCTCAGGGAGACCTTGAGATGAGATATGAAATTGAGGAAGCATCCAAACTAGGAAATGTGGTAGTAATGGGTGACTTCAACTACCCGGACATAGACTGGCTGCATATGTGTTCCAGTCATGACAAAGAAGCAAAGTTTCTAGATATTCTAAATGACTATTCCCTAGATCAGTTGGTCATGGAACTGACCAGAGGGACGGCAACCCTGGACTTAATCCTCAGTGGGGACCGGGACCTGGTGCGAGATGTAAGTGTTGTCGAACCGATTGGGAGCAGTGACCACAGTGCTATTAAATTAAACATACATGTAACTGGCCAATTGCCACGAAAATCCAACACGGTCACATTTGACTTCAAAAGAGGAAACTTCACAAAAATGAGGGGATTGGTAAAAAGAAAGCTGAAAAACAAAGTCCAGAGGGTCACATCACTCGAAAATGCTTGGAAGTTGTTTAAAAACACTCTATTAGAAGCTCAACTGGAGTGCATACCGCAGATCAGAAAAGGTACCGCCAGGGCCAAGAAGATGCCAGCATGGTTAACGAGCAAAGTCAAGGAAGCTCTTAGAGGCAAAAAGTCTTCCTTCAGAAAATGGAAGTCTTGTCCAAATGAAGAAAATAAAAAAGAACACAAACTCTGGCAAAAGAAATGCAAGAAGACAATAAGGGATGCTAAACAAGAATTTGAGGAGCACATTGCTAAGAACATAAAAACCAACAACAAAAAATTCTATAAATACATTCAAAGCAGGAGACCATCTAGGGAGGCGATTGGACCCTTGGATGATAAGGGAGTCAAAGGTGTACTAAAGAACGATAAGGAGATTGCAGAGAAGCTAAATGAATTCTTTGCATCTGTCTTCACAGTGGAAGATATAGGGCAGATCCCTGAACCTGAACTAACCTTTGCAGGAAGGGATTCTGAGGAACTGAGACAAGTAGTGGTAACGAGAGAGGAAGTTCTAGGCTTAATGGACAATATAAAAACTGACAAATCACCGGGCCCGGATGGCATCCACCCGAGAGTTCTCAAAGAACTCAAAGGTGAAATTGCTGATCTGCTAACTAAAATATGTAACTTGTCCCTCGGGTCCTCTTCCGTGCCTGAGGACTGGAAAGTGGCAAATGTAACGCCAATCTTCAAAAAGGGATCCAGAGGGGATCCCGGAAATTACAGGCCAGTTAACTTAACTTCTGTCCCTGGAAAACTGGTAGAAAGTATTATTAAAGCTAGATTAACTAAGCACATAGAAGAACAAGCCTTGATGAAGCAGAGCCAGCATGGCTTCTGCAAGGGAAAGTCCTGTCTCAGTAACCTATTAGAATTCTTTGAGAGTGTCAACAAGCATATAGATAGAGGTGATCCAGTGGACATAGTGTACTTAGACTTTCAGAAAGCGTTTGACAAGGTACCTCACCAAAGGCTTCTGAGGAAGCTTAGCAGTCATGGAATAAGAGGAGAGGTCCTGTTGTGGATAAGGAATTGGTTAAGAAGCAGAAAGCAGAGAGTAGGAATAAACGGACAGTTCTCCCAATGGAGGGCTGTAGAAAGTGGAGTCCCTTAAGGATCGGTATTGGGACCTGTACTTTTCAACTTGTTCATTAATGACCTAGAATTAGGAGTGAGCAGTGAAGTGGCCAAGTTTGCTGACGACACTAAATTGTTCAGGGTTGTTAAAACAAAAAGGGATTGCGAAGAGCTCCAAAAAGACCTCTCCAAACTGAGTGAATGGGCGGAAAAATGGCAAATGCAATTCAAGATAAACAAGTGTAAAATTATGCATATTGGAGCAAAAAATCTGAATTTCACATATACGCTCATGGGGTCTGAACTGGCGGTGACCGACCAGGAGAGAGACCTCGGGGTTGTAGTGGACAGCACGATGAAAATGTCGACCCAGTGTGCGGCAGCTGTGAAAAAGGCAAATTCCATGCTAGGGATAATTAGGAAAGGTATTGAAAATAAAACAGCCGATATCATAATGCCGTTGTATAAATCTATGGTGCGGCCGCATTTGGAAGACTGTGTACAGTTCTGGTCGCCTCATCTCAAAAAGGATATTCTAGAGTTGGAAAAGGTTCAGAAGAGGGCAACCAGAATGATCAAGGGGATGGAGCGACTCCCTTACGAGGAAAGGTTGCAGCATTTGGGGCTTTTTAGTTTAGAGAAAAGGCGGGTCAGAGGAGACATGATAGAAGTGTATAAAATTATGCATGGCATTGAGAAAGTGGATAGAGAAAAGTTCTTCTCCCTCTCTCATAATACTAGAACTCGTGGACATTCAAAGAAGCTGAATGTTGGAAGATTCAGGACAGACAAAAGGAAGTACTTCCTTACTCAGCGCATAGTTAAACTATGGAATTTGCTCCCACAAGATGCAGTAATGGCCACCAGCTTGGATGGCTTTAAAAGAAGATTAGACAAATTCATGGAGGACAGGGCTATCAATGGCTACTAGCCATGATGGCTGTGCTGTGCCACCCTAGTCAGAGGCAGCATGCTTCTGAAAACCAGTTGCCGGAAGCCTCAGGAGGGGAGAGTGTTCTTGCACTCGGGTCCTGCTTGCGGGCTTCCCCCAGGCACCTGGTTGGCCACTGTGAGAACAGGATGCTGGACTAGATGGGCCACTGGCCTGATCCAGCAGGCTCTTCTTATGTTCTTATGTTCTTTCCTAAACTCCAGGCTCTGGCTTGATAAGCACCAGACATCTCAGGCCCCAGATGAAAGCTGCAGGGGAACACAGCTCCAAGTGTAGCATGGCTAGCATGCATGCAGATGCGCATGCAGACACACTCACACTGAGCCTGATTTGAGCCCTCTGCTCTGTGAACAGTTAGCCTGAAGGCAGAGCGTCCTCTTCTGAGAGGCCCATAGGGCCTGGCATTACCGAAATGGTACACATTTGGGTGGTAAGGTGAGGGATGGGACAGGTGATCCATACTGGCATCATGTTCTGCCCCATCTCTGATCCATTTTCTATCCCTGCAAGGGCTGCCACACCACTACCTAGAAGCTGAATGATGCCCAGATTTAGATAAAAATCCAGCAGCTGTCTACCTGGCTTGGCAGCAGGATGTGTAATAAGATACGGGCTGTTATTCTTTCTTCTGAAACCTGATGAAAAACAAACAGGTCTGAAAGGGTTTTTTACACAGCTTGTTATTTAATAATAGGCCCTTCTGCTTGCTCAGTTTTACTGGAAATTAGATTGCTTTTGTTATCTGTGGGGTTTTCACCACCTTGCAGACAGTAAACTTTTCATGTGGTGTCTCGGAGACCTGCCATTGCAGCACAACATGGCTGCATCAGGTTATGGCTGGACATAGGTGGAGAAAGTATGTCAAAGAAGGTGCTGGAATTCAGGGATGATTTGGAGTGCAATGTGTTAGTTGACAGACCCATTTTTTATTCTTTTGGGATTTATTTAATGCAATTACGAAGAAATATAGTGACAAACTGAGGTTGAGGTATCATAGATAACCCACCTTTACAGTAGCCTTGGGAGAATACTGATATGTTTGGGTCCAAAACAAAATAGTTTAGGAATTTTAAGCACAGCTCTGTTCTTTATCAGTTAATAGTTGCTTTAATACACTCTCCTGGCAGTGATAGATAGGGAAAAAGGATTTTGTAACGTATTCAAAAACACCCTCAAACTCACAGAAGGGAGCTGCTTATCTATATATTCTGTTTAGGTGTCCATATTGTTGTGTCTTTGGATGATTTCTGTATAAACGTAAAGCAAGCTTTTTTGTGTAACATCAACTCTAATCTCTTTCTCTTAGGCAGCTGGGTTGTATTCACAGGTCAGTAAATTGGTTCAGCTTAGGAACTGCTTACCTTTGTGGAACAGATTTTACCAATCATCACCGCTAAATTTCTTTTAGACTTGAGACTGCATGCTTAGCCCTTTCCCTATTAAATTGTCCTGTTTCATTTTTCCCAGCAAAAGGCATCCCAGAGCCCTCAGAAGCAAAGCCCTCTGGATAGTGAGGTAAGAACTGAAAAAATCAGCAGCCCTTTTACCCTCTTTGTGGGGGATGCTTGTCAGTTGGCTGTGATCCTGATAATACTTAACTGAATAAACTCCACTGGATCTCTCTCAAAAATATATCTGTTTAGGACTGTGGTGTAAGCACAGCATTTAAAGATCACTACTGTGCTTCAGCAGAGAGCTGTCTTTTGTCTTTGCCTTGTAAACCTTCTCTACCCACCTGTTTTCACATTGAGCATAGATTTGTCCATGTAGTCTGTGTCTTGTCAATGTATGTAAGTAGACCTATTTATGTCTGTGTAAAGAGTTTTCTTGAAAATGTGGGACCGATGTTGGAAATGGAAATGGACTGCGTTCAAGTCGATCCCGACTTATGGTGACCCTATGAATAGGGTTTTCATGGTTAGCGGTATTCAGAGGTGGTTTACCATTGCCTTCCTCTGAGGCTGAGAGGCAGTGACTGGCCCAAGGTGAGCTTCATGGCTATGGGGATTTGAACCCTGGTCTCCCAGGTCATAGTGCAACACCTTAACCACTATGCCACACTGGATCTTGTGGTGTGTGTGATGTTAGAGCAGATAAAGTATTGGGGACACTAAAAACACTTGAAGTTGCTGGTGCTTCAACGTTTCTTCATTAAGCAATAACTAAATTCCAACCTGAACTTCCAAGTCATCACTAAAAACAAGTGGATTGACCATCAAATGCAAGGCTGCTGACATTTGCACTGTTTAACACCATCAAACAGCCAAGCTCTCTGCTTTTCATGCTTGCATTTTCTCAGCAAGTGCACTTGTGTCAGCGCACATGCTGCCTTCATAGCGTGCTCTGTTCACTGAGTTCACTAGCAGCTGCACTAGCCTTCACCAACCTGCTGCCCTCTAGATGGTTTGGACTACAACTCCCATCACCTCACCTCCAAAAGGATATTGTAGAGCTGGAAAAGGTTCAGAAAAGGGCAATCAAATTGATGAAGAAACTCCCTTAAGAGGAAAGGTTACAACATTTGGGGATTTATAGCTTTAGGGGGAGGGGGAAAGGCAAGTGTGGGGGGCAGGTATATTAAATTATACAATGGTGTGGAAAAAGTGGGTAGAGAAACGTTTTTCTCCCTCTCTCATGGCACTAGGACCATCCAATGAAGCTGAATGTTGGATGATTTAGGAGAGACAAGAGAAAATATTCATATAGCACAGAGGTAAACTGCAGAATTTGCTCCCCCAAGAAGCAGTGATGGCCACCAGCTTGGATGGCTTTAAAAGAGGATTAGACAAATTCATGGAGGATAAGGCTATCAGTGGCTGCTAGCCATAATGGCTACGTTCTGCCTGCATTGTTGGAGGTGCTATGCATCTGAATGGCAGTTGCTGGGAATCACAAGTGGGGAAGGTGCTGCTACACTCAGGTCCTGCTTGTGGGCCTCTCAGGAGCATCTTGTTGGCCACTGTGAGAACAGGATGCTGGACTAGATGGGTCATTGGCCTGATCCAGCAGGTGGTTCTTCCATTCTTATCAACCCTAGCCAGCACAGCCATGATGGCTGGGACAGATGGGCCCAAAATATCTGGAGGGTGCTAAATTGGCAAAGGCTTAACTCCATTATGCTTGTAGGGTAGCCAATGCTCAAGGCTGATATTGGTGCCTTGAATCAGAATTTTGGTTGGTTCTCAGCCTTCCCGTCATTGGCATTAGTTTCATAAGAAGCGTTTGTACACCACCAGGGCCAATTTTCTTGTTTTGCCAACGGAAAATAGTTTTTACTTCATGATCAGATGATCATAAGACACAACAAAATATACCACAGATACGTAGGAAAGTGTTTTCCAGTAGTCTGCTTTCGGTGACTCTGGATTGATTTCAAATAGTTCTGTTCTTTTTATTTGATCTTTTGTTTCAGTTCCTCCCAAGCTGTGTGTGTGTCCTTTCCTAAATATTGCCTTGTTCTCCACTGGAAAGATTTGCACACCAAATGGGGTTCTTTCTTGGATACAGCAGCAGAAAGCAAAATGGCTCTTGAATTAATTGCAGATGTTTTTAATGCTGAGATTATTTAGAGACTTAATAGGTTACTTTCCTCGCTCCCCATTGTTTCAGTTATACTGATTGCCACCATGTGCCTTCTGCATTAAGAACCTTGTCAATTCCAGATGTCTGTCTGTGTCTGCATATTTTGTGGTGGTATTCTCTGTTTCTGATGTTGCCCTCTCTCCCGCATCCCCAGTGTCCCTTTCCATCCAGAAGGTCTCAGCACACTGACGATAGTGCCTTGCTGGTGGTAAGAATCCTGCACGCAATGGCCTGTTTATGTGTCAGCCTCCTAGATCATAGTTAGCATGTCTTTTATGGTTTGCTGAGATTAGGCAGTTGAGTGCTATTCTTAAATAACATAAAACATGGCTATCTTTTAATTATAATAGCAGTTTTGCTATAAATTGGTACCCTGGGCTCCTTCCTTCCTTCTGGGAGATGGTTGCAGCCAGTGATCGCAGCAATGTTTTCCAGAACTTCCAGTTCTGATTTAGTGCCTGGAACTCACAGGAACATTGGTTGATGGAACTAATAGAAACATGATGTAAATAAGCTTCAGGAGGGATGATCACCTAAAATTCCTGCCTGACCTCATAGAATCATCCACACGTAAGTTATGTGTGGACAACCCATTCGTTACAATACCCAAAAGTGGCCTGATAAGATCCAGGTGTTATGTCAACAGATAGTCCTCAGTGGCCAGCCAGTGCAGTATTGTGATGTGGAATCCTAGATTTGGAAGAGGCACAATGGGTCATGTCACCCAGTATCCTGTGTCCAACTGCAGGATCCCCTTTCCCCAAATCATGCAACACAAACGCTCATCCATCTTCTCCTCTGAAGATGTGAGGTCTTCTCTACTGCTGTTGTTGTTTAGCGAGTGGCTATCTGAATGGCTGGGGTGATCCATTTGATTATGTTGATAAACACTTAACCATGACTAAACACTTTATTGCCTCATTGTTTAAATCAATGGAGGTGCTTATACAGCTCTTCAATATGAGTTGTTTTAAAAAATGTTGTCAACATTTCATATAACACTATTTCCATGTTTTATGCTATTTCCTTCCTCGGTATCTCAAAATTAGCTATTGAAATCCAGTTTCTTGTCTTCTTTGGTCTGTAGAAAACTTGCTGTGCTCTGCCTGCCTATCCACCCTTGCACAATTTGCATGCCTCCAGTTTATTTGATCATTTATCTTCTCTTCAGTTATGTGCTTAAGATTTCATATGTGCAGCCGTGTTGCTGGCTCAGGAGCCCTGAAACTTGATCTAGCTGTGAAGTAAACCATCAGAAACACTCTTGTCTTAGGTATTTTGTTCAGGCAATGCATTGCCCTATTCGTGTTTTAAGAATACATGGAAGAAAGAGGCCAGAAAATGGGTTCTGAAGTTTGGTTGATAGGGAACCTTGTTTAATATTAACTATGGTTAAGATCAATGCCAAATTTAAACCTTAATCATGCTTTTAAAGGGTGGGAGGAATTCATGCCATCGTGGAGAGGGTGCGCACGGTTCTATGGCCCACTCCCAGTCCCTTATCTTGACTTGTTCTTTAATTCATTGTTATGTCGGCACTGGCCCTGGGTTGTGACTTTTTTGTTTGCAAACAACATTTGTTAGGATTACAGTACTAGTAATTAGAAATAGGGGAAAAACTGAGCATTTGGCCTTTTCTGACTAGAGAAACTTCTGTCTCTTGAAAATAATTGTTGTCTGGTAGTAGGCAAACTAGCTAGTTGGTAGCAAAGATATCACACACAAGTTGTCATTTTTAGTTCCCCTTTTGTGTTCCTTTTTCCAGCATTCTTACAGGTGTGAATGTAAACTGTTTCTGACCCCACCCTCATCCTGATTTTCATCAATGAGGTGAAAGTGGGATTTATATGGGATGGATTTTTTATTTGCATGGTTTAGAATTGTTTTCTGCCCTATCCCAAGATTTGGATCAAGCTGTGATATATTCTTGTTATCTCAGGCATGCATATTTCCTTGTTTGTCAACAGGGCACAATCCAGTTTTAATTTCTCTTTGACAAAGCACTATTGAGATGAATGGGATTTGGGCAACACCAACCCATTTCCAGCATATGGTTTACACATCTATTTCAGACTCTCTTAAATTATACTTGCTTATGTGAGGGTAATTCTCCCACAACATAATAGAGCATTGTGTAGAACTCAAATGAAGACCTTTTGTTTGGTACTTCCCTTATTACATCACACTGTCCAGACAGCCAAGACTGCTTTTTTCTTTCTCTGAACAATGATGTTAACTGCTGTATAAGGAAACTGCGTGGAAGAAGGCCTGACAGGCAGGCAGTATGAAATTACACCTGTGCCCTTTGGCCTTTACATGTTTGTTGCTTGCACAGAATGGAGTCGCAGCTGTTTTCCCTCCCCTTCCTCTGTGCCTGAGATTTTTAGCAGGCTTTCCAGTTGCCTGCTGTAGTTTGGTTTCTGCTGTGCATGAGGTTGTGTTTCTGAAGCATTGTATGCTTTCAGTTGTAGTTAAGTGCTCACCGTTCCCAAATTCTAGGAAGCAGAGTA
This sequence comes from Rhineura floridana, assembly GCF_030035675.1. NCBI lineage: Eukaryota > Metazoa > Chordata > Lepidosauria > Squamata > Rhineuridae > Rhineura > Rhineura floridana. Next base: position 149,555,344 of record NC_084486.1, on the reverse strand, counting down.
CTAACAAGTTGCACGTTTCTTCTTCAAATGCATGCGCTGAAGGAGAGAGCATTGGAGGTAGATTTGAGAGTGGCACTGCAGTCAGGCTTTCTAGTGACTCCAGAACATAGCTGGCATGGCTCTGTGCATGCACAGCCAGGCCAGAAGTCATGCGGCGCTGACATCTCAGCACATGCCGTCAGGTTAGGAGCCTCTCTCCCCTCACATTAGGCAAGGGGCCACTGCAAGAGTTGGGCACAACTCATAGACAGTGGAAGAACAAGTAGGGTAGGAGACTATTTATTCTTTCTTCCTGTAATTTTACATATTTTAATTTTTTTGTAACCTTGAATTGAAAAAGTCATTTGGAAATATCATAACTACTGAGTTGATGGAGGCTTGTATTCATGAGCAACACCCCCTCAAAGTCACCAGATGGGCTTGGAACTAAACACGATGATACGTGAAAGCACAACACATTCAGCATTAATTTTTGTTTGTATTGATTTTATTATATATATCCCACCTTTTAGGATACAAATCCTTCTAAGGTGGCTTATCAGAAACGTTAAACTACCTTTTTAAAAACCACAGTAAAACAATATCAACGTATAAAAAGTGAAATTGGCCTCCTCCCCACAGTTGGTGGTAAAATGGCTGTAGCGAGGAAGGGATAGTCCTATTGGAGCAGGCTCTGAGGTGGTCTTCACCTACCTGCCTTCCTCTCACTCCTGAAATCTTCCCCTTAAAACAGCTGATGGTAAGTGGCCCTGCTGGGGAGAAGACAGCCCAGTCGGTGCAGGTTTCAGGACATATTTATTATTACAACCATGAGGATGGAAATTGCTAAATCAGGGGTAGCTAATGTAGTGCCCTCTAGATGTTGTTGGACTCAAACTTCTGTGAGCTGCAGGAAGCGTTGCCCATGATCAGAGATGGCGAGAGTTGTAGACCAACAACATGTGGAGAGCAACATGTTGGCTACCATTGGGCTGAGTGTACATGGTGCTTTACACAAGCAAAAATGGCAGAGCCAGGGGTCTTGTACTCTAAATTTCACCAGTTACACATAGATAGGCTTCATTTCAGCTGGGGTGGGGTTTGTGGAGGAAATCAAGGTGAAATCAAAGGCTTCACAGAAAAGGTAGGCTTTCAAAAGGGATTGGAAGGAAGATGCCTTTCCTAAATAACTTTCAGCCATAGTGTTTAAAAAATTATTTAAGGATATAAATTCTGTACAGTGACACTTGTTACTGGACCAGCTTCTGGGATCAGCACTGCAACAGTTACCTTTAAAACTCCCCATGGCAGCTAGCCAATGTGTTCCTTCCGGCACGGCTGCTTAGTCTGCAGTAAGCAGTTATATTTCTGCTGTGTCTCTACACTTCTGGCCCCTGTCTCTGCTTGTCCTCTTTCATCTTTACTTTAAACTCTTTGGTGTGAGATAATCCTGATTTTGCATGCAAGTGTCAATTACCACCAGGTACCTATTGCAGCCCTGGGCAATCTTGGGATGCCAAAAGAATGTTGTTGTTGTTTTACTGTATATAATGTCTGTCATCTTTGCCTGTCATGAATAGCACCTGATGTCCCATAAGGAGACATTTTACTGTAATGAGTTACCCTCTTCCACGCATTACATGCTGCAGTTATTCCTAGTTCATTGCGTTCCTGAGAGTTTAATAATTGAGCTTTTTGAACCAAATTTTCAAGCAATCCTCAAACGTGCCTGTTGCTAAATGAGAGCTTGTGAGGCGAAGGGAAATAAGTCACTGGGGAAGCCTGGACAGTTTTCTGTATGGAGACTGCCCGTTGCTGGTTTTCCTGCATCCCCTAAAGGTGGTGCTGTCACATCATGCCATGTGGATGCTGATAAAAGAAAGGGGTTGCCCCAGCCTTGGAGCGCAATACTATTGCAACCCTGGCATTGGAAGGGCTATGATGAATACACAGAGGCTTCCTTGACACAGAAGGCTTAAAATTGTGCATGATTTGCCAGTAATTTATTCCACTTAAGAGCAGACTTGACTGGAAAAATCTGTTAAGAATTGTTTCAAGAAAGGCAGTAACATTACTTGAAGCACGCCTTTGTTCAAGTAATGAGAAGAGACCATAACTCAGTGGCAGAGCTAATGTTGCAAGGAGGTCCCATGTTCAGTCTTCGATGTCTCCATTTTAAAGGAGCTGTAGTTAGCAGCAGGCCTGGAAAAGACTTTGGCCTGAGACATTAGAAAGCTGCTGCCAACAAGAGTAGTTGTTACTGGGTTTAGATGGATCAGTGACATGACGTGGAATAAACCGCCCAGAGAGCTTTGGCTATGGGGCGGTATATAAATGTAATAAATAATAATAATAAGGTAGCTTCATATGTGAGTATGCAGTGCTAAGAGTAATGCCAAGGGAAGTCTGCTGGTTTCCTCTGCTTTGAGCCTTGTATCTTCTACAGGTGATTCTCTGTCTTTCTCCCTCTCTTTCCCCCCTTCTCTCTTGTCTGCCATCCCTGACAGAATGGCTTTGAGCCCGTCTTAGTGTTTGAGATTGACAGTAATACCAACACCATTAAAAGGAGGCCAGGGACACTCAAGCAGGTGAAGAGCATGCAGCGTGTGACTGTTTTGGCTGGATTCCCCTTTTATGTTTCCTGTTTATCTGGTACTGAGGGCAGAGTTGATCCCTATTCTTGGTCTGGCCCGATTTAAACTGGAGGCCATGGGAGACTTTTCATGTCCATAGAACAGAACCAATAACTGTTCTTACTTAAGGGGCGGGACGACTGGAGAGAGTTGGCAGTCATGCAGGTTTGTGCGCTGTGTCGGGAGGAGGGAGTGAAACTGGGGAAGGTTAAGCAAAAGATAGTCATCTAAGAATAGCTGGATCAGAGGATCAGACCAAGAAGGCCTATCTGGTCCAGGATTCTGTTTTCAGCAGTAGCCAATCAGTTTCCTCTGGGAGCTGAATGCAGGAGGGCCTAAGAAGCAACACATCTCTCCTGTTGTTCATTCCTCTGCAATTTGTATTCAGAAGTAGACGGCCTCTGAAGATGAAGGCCATTTGGCTATCATGCTAACAGTCTTGCTTAAATCAATCATCCTCAGTGAATTTCAGTCCATCTGAACCAGCGGCCATCATCGCGTCTGGTGGCAGCACATCCTTCATGTTAACTTAGTGTTATGGGGAGAATTGCTTTCCCCCAGTCTGCCCTGAATCTGCTGCCAACTGGCCTCATTGGATGACTCTAATGTTCTGAGAGAGGGATAAAAGTTTTGCTCTCACCACTTTCTCCATGTCATTTGTAATCGTATGTAACCTCCCATCATATTTCCCCTCATTTGCCTTTTTTTTTCTAAACTGAAAAACCCACAAATGCTTTAGTCTTTCCTCATGTGGAAGACGCTCCAGCCCCTAAATCATTTTGGTTGCCCAAAGTCATTGCAAAGACCACAGGATTTTAGTTTCTGCCTATTAGATCCCATCTGTGCCACCCAGAACCACCTACTGGTACACATTTCTGGTTTGCCATGTGGATTAACCAGAATAGGATTGCCAAAGGGAAGCAGTGTTATTCTGACGTAACGTGATGTTTAACCTGTCTGCAGTAGAAGTTGAGCATTAGCCTACAAATCTTAAAGAGCTTTTTTGCTGAATCTTGGACAACAGATAAAGGCAGCATCTTCTGACCACTAAAATAACTGCATGTCACATCCATCTGTGTCTGTCAAGTTTGCATCTGGTATTTCTTGTGCTTTGCAGACTTCTTTTGCAGTTACCGTTCTAATTTTTCATTGTGAAAATGATGAGATATTTACATCGCTTTCTTGTGGGTATTTAATACTTCACTAGACTCCCTAGAGTGAGGACGTTGAACATACTACACAGATCTAGTGTCTGTCAGGCTGGGAGACAGGGCGGAGACAGAGGTGAAAGCAGCCTGTCTTCTTTTCACTCAGACACACAAGCAAGCCTGACCTGGAAGACATTAGAGTGGTCAAAGGTATCTTCAGACTTACTCTGTCCCATTGTTGAGGCCTCATTGCTGTTTTGGCTAATTTTCCTAAGTTTCCCTTCCTGGTGAGAGCCTGGGTGGTAGAGCACAGTAGAATCAATGGCTGACATTTCTCACGTCCTAGAGTGAGGACTGCGGAAGAGTTCTGGGCTGTGTTCTGTAACTCGCTTGTCCTGGTGACTTTACATCATGTTAGAAAGTGACTGGAGGTCAGACCGCAGTGTGCCCTTCCTCAACTGAGGGAACAAAGAGTAACAGGCGGAGGAACCTTTGTAGATGGGCCTGTGCACTCGCTGCTTGGTGCTTATTGTACAAAATGAATTTCTGCTCTCTCTGTAATGTGAACAGAAAAGTCAGCCTGTGTGCATGCATGCCTTAACAGTGCCTTTACTCCCCTTGACGAATGTGATTATCTTGTATGTACATGTCGGAAACTGTAATCAATAAACAAATCATCTTATAATCATCATAATATTCAGTTGAATATTCACTTTGTACTCATTTGGCTTTGATAAAGATCTTATGTGGAATCAACTTTGCTTGTTTTTCAGTAGCTGGCTTAGTGGCCGCCTCCGCTCCCCTTTTTTGTGGTTCTTGTCCCAAATGCATTTAATCTCAGCTGTACTGTCCTCCATTATTCTTTTCCCAGAAGAGTTCTGCTCATTTTGTTAATCTTTTTTTTATGGCATGTCTTTTTTTATTCTCCTGGAGAATCATCTGTTTCCACCCACCTAAATGGTATCTGAGATATGTGTGGTTTGCCACCCTGGGCTCCTGCTGGGAGGAAGGGCGGGATATAAATGAAATAATAAATAAATAAAGTTTATTTGTGTTACGTTCTACTGCTTCATCTCTTTCCTTTATTCACAGAGCGATGACAGATCCACCATCTCACCAAATTCACCTACTGCTCAAACAGGTAAACTGAGGGGGAATAAAGGGGGAAACAGATGCATCACTGAGAAGGCTCTCAGGGTGCAAGCTAGGCTGCCATGGGTCTTGGCCAGATCCTGTGGGCCAATGTGGCACCATAGCCAAATGCTGTGGCAGCACTCTAAGCCAATTGTGGATGTTACACTTGAATAGAACTTGCAGCCTTGCGGCTTTATAGGTGTAATAATTATACAGCCACGAGAGTGCTGTATACTATAGTCAGCATGGATTTTTTGCATTCTGCAATGGTAAATTGAAAATAGCCCCTCAAGGCATTCTGATGCTTCCCATAAGCTCATTTCAAAACAAAACCTTACAAAACATATAGTCATGAACTCAGAAACGCTTGCTTAACAACCCTCTAAATTTTCATGGCAATACACAGTCAGAGAGAGTAGAGAGTTCAAAATGTAAAAAGTGGACTTTTTTCTGCCAGAGGTCTCATAATTTGTTGAATTAATTAAAATTAATCATGTTCACAGAGTCCCTGTAATCCTATTACTGACCTTGCCCCATACTCTGACCTTCATCTTCTGCAGTTCAAAAGTTAAAAAAATTAATTTAAGAAATTTAGCATTGAACACAATAATGTCGGGCATGCTCAGTAAGAACCAACTAAAACTTCTACAAGCCAGACTCACAGCTGCTGGGCTTGCCTAATCAGGGGGCCACACCTACACCAGACCTTGATTTCACTCTGTCCTGGCTTCCCCCAAAGAATCCTGAGAAGTGTATTTTGTGAAGGGGGCTGAGAGGAGACTCCTATTCCCCTGACAGAGCTGCAGTGGCCAGAGGGTTTAACAGTCAGCCGCTCTATTGAAGCTCTGTGAGGGGAACAGGGCATCTCCTAGCAACTCAGCAGCCTTCACTAACTACCGGGATTCTTTGGGAGAAGCCATGACTGTCTAAAGTGGCATAAAGGTCTGGTGTGAATGTGGCCAGGGACAGCTTTGGTTTAAATTTGGGTGAGAGGCTACATGTGCCTGCTATAGAATAAAAAGGTGGGGTAAACCCTGAAAAAGAATGATACTGTTCACAATGTTTTCCTTTTGGAAAGGAAAGGGGGTTTCCCTCTGCCCAGTGCCCACCCACCCAATCTCCTCCCCTGCCCCTCCTCCCCCCTTCCCGGCCCCTCCCCCAGGTCAGTTTCACCAATCCTAAGCATGGTTGCACAGGAGTAAATCCCACTGAACTCAAAAAGCATGCAAATGATCAAACCTGTTCTCCCTCCTATCTCCTTCATCTTGCCCCTTCTCTCCCCCTTCCTTCACTCCTCCTTCCCTCCCCCCAGTCCTCCCCCCTCCCCCTCAGTCAGTTTTACCTATCCTGAGCATCATTGCACAGGAGTAAATCCCACTGAACTCAATAAGCATGCAAATGATCAAACCTACGCTACCCTGCTCCTCCCTCTCATCACTTCCCTTTTGCCCCTTCCCTCCCCTTCCTTCACCCCTCCCCAACCCCTCCCAATCCTCTCCTTCCCCCTCTCCTTCCTCTTTACTCTCCCCTCCTCCCCTATGGTCACTTTTATCTATCCTAGCCATTATTGCACAGGAGTAAATCCTACTGAATTCAATAAGCATTCAAATGATCAGGCCTGCCTTTCACCTCCTTCCCCCCTCCTTTCTTCCTCCTTTCTTCCTTGCCTTCCCTCTTCCTTTTTCCTCCTCCCCTGCCCACTCCAGGCCTCCCTCCCCATGGTCAGTTTTACCTATCCTAAGCATGATTGCAGGGGATCCCACTGAACTCAATAAGCATGCAAATGATCAATCCACTCTCAGCAAACTTGCACGGGATCCCAGATCTCACTAATAGGCAAAAAACCTTGCAGTTTAAGAACATACCTATAGCCAACAGATATTTCTAAGAAACTTTAAAAAGCAGGGAAATTGGGCAACTATAGCGAATTCACCAGGGGAGCAGGAGACCTGACCTCCTCTCTGAGATATTGTACTGCCCTACAAATTGGTCAAAATGCAAACACAATTTGGGTTGGTCTTTCACAGTCCAATCCAATTTCGTAAGATAGGTCACCACGTTACCCTTCTTTTGTAGATGGGGTGTGTGTTGGCATTGGGACAGCAGTGCCTTGGCTAAGGCCTCCAAATGAGTTCATTTCAGAAGTGAGGCTTGAACCTGTATCTTCCTGATTCATAGCTCAGTCAGTCAGCCGAACTTTTACTCAGTAGAGGGCTAAGACAGCTCACTTACATGCAAGTAAAGTCTCCAAGACAAATATTTGTCTCCAAATGTAGCCAGATTCAGACAACCCGCATAATCTGTTTTCATGGTTAATAGATCATTACTGTCCGGGCAGGCAAGCATTTCTCTCACTGATGAATGTTGCCTGTGGTTGTTTTAAAAGGAGATCCTGGGGCAAACCAGAACATGGCCATAACTGGAGATGAACAGGCTATTATTTCACAGCTGTGGAAACCAGTTGTATTGGAATAAAACCTTTTTGTATGGGTTCAGAAATACAGGACTATTGTAGCCTGAGCTCCAGTTACATTAGTAGGGGCTGGGAGCTTTGATATGCAGGGTTGGTTTTCTGGGCTGAGGCTCCTGTGGGCATAGCTTAGGTTGTGAAAGTGAAATAAAGTAGGGAGGACTTTGTTCCAGAGGGTTGTGAGGAATGTTCATGGCCCATAGTCTTCTAGAATGAGCTGCTCTTTGCCTCACATCTTTATAACACTGGACAATACGTTTGTCAGTTTAAAAATGCTTTCCTCTAATTGTTGTTCTGCTGGGCTCACAGCATACTTTAAATAACATATTTTCTCCCCCCACCCCCTTTGCATGTCTGCATTCAGTTCACCTCTCTGCTCCGTATCCCGGTCCTGCTGCTGCCTCTGCTGCTGCTCCTTCCTACCGAAATCCTCCCCAGCGTCCTGAGAGCTTCCTTTTTCGGAATGTTGCTAGGGATGAAGCGAGCAAAGGTAGGCTGCACAATTGGACCTGTGAGAGTGTGGCTCAGTAGTCTCAGCATTTCATTTAGCCAGTTGGGGCATAAGAAGGTGCCTTATATCAAGTCAGCCCGTTGGTCTATCCACTTTAGTCTTGTCTGCACTGACTGGCAGCAGGTCTCCAGGATTTTGGGCAGTGGTCATTCCCAGCCCTACCTGGAGTCTGGAGATGCCAGAGATTGAAATTGGGGCTTTTTGCATTGAAAGCATGTGCTCTACAGGTGTGTTTTCTTGGGGGGGGACACTCCGGGACACAGCCCCTTTATTTTTTTTGCAGCCGCCCTCCTCCTGGAGTCCCTCTGTCTATCCCTACAGCCAATCAAGCCACAGCAATTCTAAAAGCTGCGCAGCCACTACAGTTAATCAGCAGTCAATATGAATCTCCTTGCATGCTAATTGGCTCCCGCCATCTATTGTTGTGGGGAGGAGAGAAACACAAGGAGGGAGAGAGTCAACAGGGGTTAAGAGAGGGAAGTTTACTGAGAAGAGAAGGGACAACCTAGCCTGATTTAAGAGGGGATTTGCATCAGAATCTTACAAAAATGAAGGGGTTTCAAACAGTCCCATGCAGACCCATAGCAGCCAACGTGGAGGATAGGTGAAGACAGCCACACCGGGGTGGGGAGGATGGGGCTAAGAGTGGTGAGGTAAAGCAGTGTTTTCAAAGAAGGGGGACAAAGGAAGGAAGGTTGCTTGTAAAATACAAGGTGCATTGCTTGTGAAGCATTTTTTCCCGATTGGGAGAAAGTGGAGGGTGGGGGAGAGATACAAAGGGCTAAGAAGAGTGGGGGTATTTTACAGACATCACTGCGCGAGACAGAAGTCCTTCTCACAGCTGATCTACAAAAAGCAGGTTTCTTCCCCTTGTAAAATCCAGGCAGCTTCATTCTTCTCAGCCCTTTGCTCTTTCTGGCTTCCCCCGCCCTCCAGAAGGCTCTCTCACACAGCCTTCCTTCTCCCTTTCTTCAGCCTTCCTTTGCCCCTTTCCTTGTGAGGAAATGCCCCCTCACCTCACTCTCCGCCCACTCCTCAGCCCTCTTTCTCTCTCTCCCCACATATCCTCTGTTTTGGCTGCAGTGAGTCTGTGCCAAGAGAAACACTAGTCAAGCAATGCCCCTTGTATTTTGCAGGAGGCATCATGTGGGTGGCAGAAGTCCTTCTCTCAGCTGATATGCAAAACGCAAAGGGAAGAAGCCTCCTTTTTGCAGATCAGCTGTGAGAGGGACCTTTCTTGCAGGCAGCAGTGCCTGTGAAATGCCAGCTTCTTTGCCCCCCCCCATGGGGAGGGGAGAAACAACCCCTTTGCTGGCTCTGTGTTTGGTGCTTTGGGAAGCACCAGGCACACGGCTAGCCATGCCTCATGTGCAGTGATTTCCAAGCACCTGATTGCCAGCAGGATGCTGTGGCTTGGGACCCCCCTGCAAGGGGTTTTCATATGTGGGTTGGACAATGATGTCATGTGATTGACAGGTGGGTGCCCCCACTCACATGTCAGATTTGGCCTGTGAGGCCGATCCTGGTGATTCATGAAGGGACCCTGGACTTCTAAATTTGCCACTACACTACTGGTGCTCTACCACTGAGCTGAGGCTCTTTTCCCTAAACATTTGGTGTTGCATAGTTTGTTAACTAGGGCTTGATCTCACAAACAGCAGATGAAAATGGTTAATCTGTGGCTGGGCTTTCTCACTTCATAATGCTGAAGTAAGCATTCTATCGGCAGTGGCAGTGGGGCTGACATGACTGAATGTTTCTCCATACCAGACAAAAACAAAAAAGCTCTTCATTGAAAACGCACGTGTCAGGACAAAAACTAAGCTAAGCTCCTTCTCCCTTACATGCTACTTTTCAGTTTGGGGTAATTGTTTTTATATGTAGGAACATTTGGTTGTGTCAGCCCCCACCTTTAATCTGCAGTGGTAGAGTCCAGTGGTTTACAGCTTCATCTGTTCGTGAAAATTAGGCTGGTGTGTGTTAAAGATCCACTTTTGTGCATTGGGCTGGGCAGTGTTTTCTGTTTCTCCTTTTTAGAGCTGTTGTGATTTTTACAGTTTATGCTTTGAATGGTGGAGTGTGTAATACCTTTCCACTCAAATTCAGCAAAAGTCCCCACATCTATCTTACGTCATGATGCCATTTCAGGAAGTGATATGACAGCCGCTCACATTCTTTGCCCTTGTGGAGTGCAGATGAAGTCGCACCATGCTTGCTTGCTTTATTCATTGAAGACCGAGATGGAAACCCTGTGGCTCTCCAGAGATTGTGGGCCTCAACTCCCATCAGTTCCAGCCAGGGTGGCCAGTGGTTGGGGATGATGGGAGTTGTAGTTCCATCAACATCTGGAGGGTCACAGCTTCCCCATCCCCAATTCAAGATATTTATATTTCACATTTCAACTCAGAAAGCTCTTAAGGCAGTTTATCAGCATCAATTTGAAACAATAAAAATACAAAAATAAAGCCTTTAAATGAAATTAGCAGCAGACAACAGAAGAATAAAAACAGCATAAATGGCAAATAAAATAAAAGGAATGAAAAGCAGAAGTGAACAGAATGGGTCTTGCCTGTTGCTTAAAAGAGAGCAGCAAAGTCGGCAGGTGAACATGTGTAAGTTCCACAGCTTGGGTACCACAACAGAAAAGGCCTGTTCTACACTCGCCACGTGCCTCAGATGGCACGCATGCAGAGCCTCTGAATTAGGTGGGGGGGGGGAATGGGAGAGAAATGCTGCTGGACCAACTGCTTTCTCACAAGTAACCAAGCAGCCCTCAGTTCAGACATCTGCAGTTGGGGAAAGATGAGGCTGGGGAGATGCTGCGACCTTCCAGACTCCTTCCAGTGGCTTATAAGCCTGGGAGAGGGGAAGCAGAGGAGAAGGCTGCAGAAGGCAGAGGCTGCTTCTTGAGCGGAGGAGCAGACAAGTGGGGAAGGCAGCTGAACTAGTGGGGAGGGTTAAGGTGGGCTATCTCCCCCTCCTAGTGAGTGTAGCTATTTCCATTTATCTGACGGTAAGGTGGCAGAACTGCCTAGTGATGGGCCCCGTAAGAGTTGGTACGATCAATTCCCATCCTGAGTGGGCTTGAACCCCTAAAACCATGGCAATGGGCTGTACCCCAGTTCTGTGACTGAGTAAGGGTATGTTTTGGCTTGGGGTGTGGAGAAGTGGCTGCCGCCAGGTAGGGTGGCAGGTCCAGGGTGCAGCACATGCACCTGGCCAAGACAAAGAACCAAGCTGACAACAGGAGTAGCTTGTCTAAATTACTAATGAAGTCATTCCAGGCTCCTACAAGCTGCAGGAAAGTGAGCCACATGCCAAGAATGGTCCCCCCCCCTCTAAATTTGGTCCTCCATTTTTTTCTTGCTTTTCCTAGCCATTGTGTCACTGCCTGCTTCTGCCCCGACTCCAGCTAATGGCACTGAAGACGATAGTTCCAAGCTCCGGGAAGAAGAGGTCGAACTGATAGAGCAACTGCGGAAAGTATGCAGGAAAAGGTTTCTCTGTTGCTGAAGAATGTAGCTGTTGTCTTGCTAAATAAGGCCAAAGTTCATGTAGTCCAGGGGTAGCCAACCAGATGTCCTCTAGACGTTGTTGGACTTCAACTCCCATCAGCTCCAGCCAGCATGGCCAATGGTCAGGGAGCTATAGTCTAACAACATCTGGAGGGCCCCATGTTGGCTATCCCTGATTTAGTCTAATCCAGTAGTCTGTTCCCAATAACAGCCTGCCAGCTTTCAAGGAAGGTAGCAAGTGGGACGTGAAGACAGTGGCCATTCACTGTTAGCAGAAGGGCTGTCCACTCACTTGGCTGGGGTGTGTATTTGTCTTGTCAAACTTAAAATGCACAAAAGTTGCTACCAGGCAGGATTTAACGATCTTGGATGGGAAGGCCTACAAATGTCACTATGCCTTCAAAACCCTTTATGTTAAGTATAAAAATGTGTTTTAACAAAATTGCCAATGGCTCAGGTGCAAGAATGGTGGGGTTGTGTTCAAGGAAGAAGGCACTGGGTCTTCTAACTGTCTCTGTGTACTGATCTTGTGGCTTCTGTTCATATAATTGTCTCTGTATTTTAAACGAACACAAACCTATCCAGGATCACTATCTACCCTAGATTTATATGAGTTGTAGAACCAGTTCTCAAGGACAGACTGAGGTGGTGACACAGTAAGATTTGTGCTTTCCGAAGCTCATGTTGTGGTCTCTCATATTTGCTTCAGTGCACTAACATGGCTACCACCATGTTGGAATCTGCTTACCCTTGAGGAATACCATAGATATCATTGGCATTCGATATTAAAACAACAACAACATGCCACACCTTGTTTATGTGGCTGGGCTACAGCACTGCATTGCCACACTGTGGGCTGCATCCTGTGATACAGTGTTTGTATACAAGAGTTTTCTTGCAAGTTGGTCTCATGACTAAAAAGTAATGTGGAAAGTGATTTGGAGACATCTGCTCCTATAGAACCGCTTCCAGTTTCTGAGTATGCTGGTTTCTAATTCATGGCATATCAGTCCTTTCATAAATACTTTCGTGGTAACTTATTTTAAATGTAGGGAAAAACATTTGGGAGTACAGGCCACATGGGGACAATTGTATCTTGGTTTATTATATTGAAATATAAATGAGCCTTGTGTCCCTGCGTACAGCTGCTTAGCTTCTTCCTTCAGTCAACTATGGTTTCCCTGTTACATTAGAACCAGGAATCTGTGCTTAATAGCTTTGGGAGCAAGCTAGAATCTAAAGCCAACTTCAGACCACGTCTTTATCATCCTGACTTGTTCCAAAGCTGTTAACCATAGTTTCTGGTTGGACGTAACTGGAAACCGTAGTTAATTGAAGACTTTCTGGTTGGTTTGTTCACTTGTGCAAAGGGAGAAGCGAAGCAGCTGCTTGCAGGGTACAAAACTTGCTCATAATTTATCCAAGATACAAGTATCCATACAAAGGTATCGCCTCTTCAGACAATATAGGATGAACATTTTGGACTTCTTTATGCCACTTGGTGGTCTTTGCTGTATTTTCCAGTTTATCTCTGGGTAGCACTTTTCTGTTGGTGGTGGACTTGAATGTCTGTCTTGTGTATGCCTCCTTTTTTCAGAAAATTGAATCACGGTTGAAAGTGTCTTTGCCCAGCGATCTTGGAGCAGCTCTGACTGACGGCGTAGTGCTCTGCCATTTAGCCAATCACGTGCGGCCTCGTTCCGTTCCTAGTATTCATGTCCCTTCACCAGCTGTTGTAAGTATCCAGTGGGTAGCATCGCTTCTGATCGTTAGAATTTGCATCTGTTTTTCAAAGATTATTCTGCCCTCCTGCTTGCAAAGGCCCTCAAGCAATAAAATAACAGATGACAAATTAAAAATGAGCAAGACTAGCAACAGTATAAAGTGACAAAAGCTGAACAAAGAAGCAGCAATCGGCTACATTTCAGATGTTGATGAAATAAAAGGTAGAAGGGAATTAGCCTCCCAAAATGCCCATGGTTCAGTGTATTCTGGAGAGAGAAGTTACCCACTGCTGGGAACACCCTGACCCTAGTGGATGCCAGCCTAACTTTTGACAAGGAAGATTAACCCGAAACAGGTTCCATCCCAGCTCCAAAGTTCTCAGTGTACACAGAGATTAATTTCTTTATATTTCTCTTGTATCTTTGCTAGAAGCAGCTATCGATGCTTGGGCCTCTGTGCGAAAAATACTCAACAAGAAATGTAAACACTGTTTTAGGTACTAATGAGAACCCAGTCAGGAACCTTTGACTACTGTGGCAAACATTGCAGTTCTGCCTTGTAAGAGCCCCCAAACCTTGTGTCAGCTGCCTTGGAGGTGCACATATTTCATGCAAATCCAGATCTTAGCTAATTAGTCTGGCTGCATATCTTGCACTTTGTGGCTGGCTGAGGTGGGGTGGCGGGGGCAAGAAAGAAATTCGGAGCACATTGATAAAACGTGCACAGTTGGAGACAGCAGGAAGGGAAATAGCTGAGGGACAGCTGGCAATGAAAGAGCAGGTGAAGGATGTGTGGGACAAGCAGGCATGTCACTTGTGCCCTTTCTTCTCCCAGTTAGTTGCTTGAAATTTCTAGGGTTCTGCCCACCACTCTCGGCTCCTAACATCTTTAAGAATTCTGGATTAACTATAAGGCACAGCTGATTTCAGAATGCCACACTCTTCTCTTCCCCTCTTCTGCAGCCTAAGTTAACGATGGCCAAGTGTAGACGGAACGTTGAAAATTTCCTGGAAGCTTGCCGAAAGATTGGTGTGCCTCAGGTGAAAGAGAAAATCTTCTGCTTTATTTTGCACTGCATGCAGACATTTTGTATTACTGAGAGCCCAGCATTTCTATAGCATCAGATTCTGCACCGGGGTGGTGGGGGCCCACACTGGAAATATATGTGATGTATACTACTATATCACAGGAGAACAAGCCAGTACAGTTATAGGCAATGCTGAAATGCTTATGTGAAGGTCTGCATTCAAAATAGGCTCTAAGGAAAAGATTGTAAAACAGGAAGAGAAATAAGGCTCCTGTTTTATTTCAGCTCATCTAAATACCTGGGGAGGGTCAGACTTTACCCATTCTTGCTCAGTGTATTGAGTTGGAAGTCAGGTATTATACTAGAAATCGGGTTTGGTTCTGCTGTTGGCTTCTGTTTATGAAGAAGGCACATCACTGGCTGTAGAGTATAGTATAATATAACACTGGGTACAATTAATAGTGTCTTAAAAACATGAGATCTGCTACGAATCTCATTAGTATTTCTATTTTCTACATTTGGGTACTTGCTCATAGGAGATTGTGTATTCATGATGAAAGTTCTAATGTATTAAAGATTTGTGCCATTGTCTATCTACATTGGGCATGGTGTTCTGAAGCATCCCCAAGCCTTCAGGTATACCTGTCTAACAGGTTGGATGCAAGTATGCCAGAGAGCCCAGGAGTGGTCCAGAATATCATGCTTGATGCTACACAGGTAGAATTTGTCTGCAGTATCTGATTTAATTGTTTTGGTCTGGAAAGAAACTTTGGGGTCACTTCAACAAATAAAAATCGCACCATAGGGCCAAGATTGCCCTAATATTATATATTTGCCATTCTGAGAAGAAGTGGGGACTACCTGGTTATATTTCAGGCGTGTCTTATTTAACGTTTTATAGATACCTTGATATTTTACCTGGTCTCTGGTGGTGGGTATCCAGGCATCAATTCCTATTCAGTGCTTGACATCCTAATTTGGATGTTGTGCTAATAATTTTTGGACTTGACACTTCATCTTCCAAATTGCTGCAGATGCTGGGTTCAAGCAGAGGCTTTTCCAAGGCAGAACCAGGAGTTCAGCACATCCTGGTCCAGTTGTCAGGTTCTTATGAATTTGCTCAGCATTCTTCAGAGAGCAGCCTAGCTGGTGCAGAAATGAGTCTGCCTGCTTGTGCTGCAGTTTTTTAGCATGGATATTTTTCAGTCATCTGGTTTTATTTTATTGCGTGGAAAATGTTAGGCCTTTTTTATACATGCCTTAATATTTTTTTTGGTGGCCATGCTCAGTTGATAGCCAAGTCATAATTGCTGCAAATTGCTTTGGCAAGGGATCTCTGTATCTTTACTGGGAAGAGCAACATGGACTGTATTGGGTTGTGAAGAGCACATTACTTTTCTTTGTGTTTTGAATAGCCACCAATTGACTGACGTGTAATTGAGATGCCAGAATTCCACACTTCACAAACTGTATACAGAAGTGTTGGCTCCTGCCCTGAACCAAGGACTTAAGACACATTGCACAATCCTCCAACTAAAACCCCCCCAAAGTCCCTCCCCCAAGTATGTTGTAGTGGTTCTCTCCTTTACTTGCCTATCCTCAAAGAGGCCCAGATGCATCCCTCTAGCCGTCGGTCCTCCTTGTCCCCCAGCATGGCATGCCACCACTCTCCTCCACCATGTTGTGCCCCCCTCCTGCATCCACCATGCAACAGTGGCCATCATCTGACAGTTCCCTGGAGACATAAGAGGTGGGCGGGACTTGGAAGAATGGAAGTAGGAAGTGTGTTTGAATTAGCCAGGTGCTGCAAGCAACTCTGAAGTTACAATGTGCCAGTCCCACGTGTTGTTAAATTGGGACACAGCAAGATTAGGTGAGTTGCCTGCTGCTGTCTTCCAGATACCTTGTCCATATCCCATTTGAACAGCTGAAATGTCTTCATCCTGATTTTAATAGTAATAGCTCTTGGAGCTACTTGTCCCTTGGAGTTAGCTAAAGGCCAAATGAAATGGCTTACCCACCCACCGAGGCCAGCTGCTCCTAGAGGTAGCAGCCTTTCTGCAGTCTGGCAATCGAAGAAGAGTCATTTGGGGCTAGATTCCATTTTCTCCGAGGGCAAGTTTTGTTTCCTTAAGTTTCTTGGGAAAGTCTGCTTCTGTTGAACTTTGGTGTGGACATGACAGCAGTTCATGTAGACTAGGTTCAAGCCAAGGATGTTGGTAGGGCTCAGTGAGTCAGCTGAAGGCATTGTTGGTGGTTGTCATGATTGCATTAGGAGAAAAATGAACAAGAGCCATGCTTGATGGACTCAAGGCCCTTGAGTCTCAGCTGAGGATGGGGGAGTCCACCAGTTCTTAGAGAACAGGATAAGACTGTGGGCACAACAAGGCTCCAAGGAAGTGGAGACCAGTCACTTACCTCAGTGCTCTGATATCAATCTACAGACTCATAGACAACATTGATCTATCCAACACTCTACCCAACTAGGAAGAATGAAGTTGGGCCATTTTGAGAACAGTGTCCATAACAACTTCTGATGAACCTTAATTAGGTGAATTTCTTGTAACCAGGAATACCACTAACTGTACAAATAGAGCAAAACTCAGATTCTCTATCAAGGAAAGTTAAACTCCTTTATCCTATTAAATTCAAAATTGAAGCCACTTACAGTTCAGTGTTCATAGAGGCTGTGAAGCATGTACAGAGCTCTGCACAAATAGGATCTGTCCCATACTCTTCACTGCTGGAGAACATGTTGGACATTGGAGAGAATGGAGGAGTTGCTACATACTTGCGTCTGAGGTCAGTCAGTCTCTCTCACTCGCATGCACACTCGCATGCACATGTGTACACACGCATACACTGCTGAATTGGGGAAAGCATGTGGTACCTCCTGATGTGTTAGTGTGTAGTAGTTACAAAAGAGAAATTTCTTAGTATGGCCCTATGTAGAAAAACTTACCTTTTGAGAGGGCAGATTAGATACCTTTTTAAAGCTGTTGTTCTCTAAAGATGGTATCTTGCATAGAGCCACGTTATTATTATTTATTAATTAAATTTATACCCCATGTTATGGCCAAAAGGCCCTCAAGGCGGCTTACAAAAAACACGAATATAACAGTACATCAATAGAACATAATACATCAATAAAATAATACAATTCTCAAAATTAAATAACAAATAACATTATTAAAAGCAAATTATTGAGCAAGTGTTACTTTAAATACTTGTATATACATGTCCACAAGCCAAGCACAAGAATAACACTGGCAACTGTGTTCTTCGTGATCAGTCAGATGACTCATCATTTTCACAGTCAGCTGGGTTCTTCCTTTTCAGACATTCCCCTTCCACCATGCCTACATTTAGCTAAGTGATTTGGTTGGCACAGATTGTGGCAGAAAATCTTTGGGTGCTGGATGTGCTTTGCACCTCACAACCATCTACCACCTGTCAGCAGAAAAGTGAAAAGTCCAAAAATGCCTATCCTTTTAAACAAAAGATGTGTTGCATGATGGCACACTGGGTTAACCTATGCAGGATACTACACTCAAAGACCAACTTTGCATTGCCAACCAAAAACGGATTCAGTTTTGGGATGTCTTCCATGCAGTCAATGGAGCTTCCCCAACAAATGCTCCCAGGGTGAATAACATCCCTTCTTGACAAAACAAAGGCCTGTTAGTGCTACTTTGTTTGATGACTATTTGTTTTCTTCTGATACAAAAAATATACAAAAAATATACAAAAATAGAGGTGAGAAAATGAAAAGTTCATTTGTGTAAAATGGATGATGTTGGGCTTTCTTGACTACTTCATGGATGTTTGCATGACTGATGACTGACGCTTTTTTTTCTGTCTGTTTTCCCTTCCTGCTCACACTTTGGACAGGACAATCTCTGTTCCCCTTCTGACATTCTCCAGCTAAACCTCAGCATTAAAAGAACAGTAGAATCTCTTCTTTCTGTGGGGACAGATTCAGAAGAAGCCAGTCTTGTCTCTCTTTCTACCCAGCTTTGTGGCTTTGCAGCATTTTACTGTGCTCTGATGCTGACAGTCTGTGTGTTCTATCACTGGGTTTTTTTCCTGTAGCTAAAGCTCAAAGGTGCCATGGACTTGCTCCAGCTCTTGCAGTTGGATGGTAAACAAGTCTGTGTTTTGGTTGAGAATTTTGTGTATGTTCATTCTTCCTGATCCACCAGCAATCTGCTCTGTGTGATGTGAAAAACTCTCTTGCTGACAATGACCTTGTCAGGCAGAATTTGCTATTAGCTAAGTGAAAAGTCCCTTACAGTATGTGATTGAAATACTTTATGCAAATCAAAGGGGGGGGACTTTGTAGAAATCTATTTTAATTGCACAACTTTGGATATTTTTGTAAAACGGGAAGTTCACCCACTTCTTTGGGGTGTGTTGATGGAGGCAGTGATGGAAATTTGATTATTGAAACTCATGGAACATTTTAAAGAACTGGGATACAATGTTGAAGGAAGACACTACATCTACCACCAAAAGATATTCCATCTAGACTCCCTTTGGTATCTTTAGGATGAAAGAAACAATGAAATGCGTTTTCATGTTTTTCTCCAAGTGCTAGGAATATTATCATCCTTTTTACAACAAAAAGTGGAGATTGCTCAGGATTCTGCAGAAACCTCAAACCTGCGCAGCAGGGGTCTTATTTTCTGCAAATTGTGGCATCATCCAAGCGGTGCTGATTGGCAGGATTTCTTCTTGTCTCCAGGGCACCAGTGGATTTGCAGAGCAGGCTATGTTGTGTTGCAGAACATGGAGAATGCAGGTTTTTAGACCTAGTGCAGATTTTATTAAAATTGTAGTATCCAGCCAAATAACTGTTTACACAAAGGGTCTTCAGTGGAGGAGGAACTCATGATAAATGGCTTCTCCTCTGCTTAGATCAGAAAAGCCACAGCATGCACACTTTTCTAGTTGCTGAGAAGTAATCTTTATTTAGTGTTGTGTTCAGCTACTGGTGATGTGTAGCACTGGGAAAATGCAGCCCCTTTCCTCACATTTCCTCACCTCTAAACTGGGCTCCTCCCCACCTATGCACCAGTGTGCCAATGCCACTATTGTATTTACTTTTCTCTTAGGATTTCTCAGTTGATCTCTGATGTCATGAAGGATTTTAGGCAACATCTCTAGAACAGACCTCCATGTGCTTTTTAGAGTGAGAGGCTTTCTTCTTTTTAGAAAATGCACATGAACAACTTGCATTCTCAGCTTGAATATCCATCCCTTAGCTTCCCAATAAATAGACACAGCACTGTTTAAGGAGCAGTACCTTATCTAAAATATTGTTCATACTGTTATTTATTTATTTATAGATGTATTAGCTGCTTCAATGTTTAACAAAGTACTCAGAACATTATGTAACAGTATACAGCAAGCTGGACAGTTCCCATTATGGGGTGGTGGTGTATATCCTTGTTGGGAGTTGTGTGACGCTGGGGTCCAAATTACTCAACTGGTGCTCACCCTTGAAAGGCAGGAATAATAAAACCAGGAATGGGGGGGGGATATACCTGCTGAAGCACCAACCACTTGAAGTCCTTCTTAGTCTGCCATCTGGCTTCTGAGATTTCACCAGACAGTTGCCCACACAGTTTCAAGTTGTTTTCTGCTGGTCTAAGGACTAGAAGCTTTATTTTTTTTCTTAAATTAGAAACAGATTCTCAGGAGGCTGAAGAATACTGATACCAGATTCCTTGCTTATTGTGATCACTCACGTAGAATACAAGCCCTGCTTTGAGGGTGGTTCAGGTGTTTTTAACAGCACTCCTGTAAATAGGTCTTTGGCCACACTGGATGGAGTGCCCAGGCTAATTTCCACCCCCCACCCCTAGCCAGCCTTGCAGAATGGCTTCTTGCCTCTGCACGGTTTGTGTAGCTCAGGTATCACCCAGGTTGATGCTTCAGCCTTTTTAGCCTATCTACACTCTCTGCTTCTGCCTTTCTCAGGGAGACCTTTACTCTTAAAGCGGATCTTAGACACAAGTGTTTGCCCTTCTGCCTTGGGATAGTACATTCGAAAGTGCAGCAGATTTGAAATTGCCTCAGCCTGACAGTCTTCAATGCACACTGTTTAGAATTTCCCCTTCATATTCCTCCGCTGAGGGCTAAAAGTTCAACAAAGCAAGAAAAAAATTAGTTCTTTATCTTTTTGAGGAAGTGCACGTTTAAGCACTGCTGTAGCCAAATGCAATGTAGGTGGGCATCTTATATCTAGAATGAGTGTGAGAGCAGTGAGTTGCTCTCCATGTGTGAAAATAAGAATATGAAAGTTGAATACATGCAGTTTAGTCTCATGAAAGACAAGGACACTTCTTGCTAACCTTGTTGCCTGCGTTTATGTAGTGTTTGAATTAGGCTCTTCAGTAGATCAATACAATGCCAGAGCACTTTATAGCTCTTGATTCCTGAATGAGAAGATTTATAGACAGCAGGAAACCCTATCAGTGTGAATTCTGTTACCAAGAGAGTGTCCTTCTTGTCTCCAAATACCAGGCTTATTATTTCAAGTGTGCAGGCTGAATTAGCTGACCTTTGCCTTTCCCTCGGCTAACCTAAGGTGTGATGTTTTTGCCTCTTTTTAGTCCATGTTTATGGGGCATTTTGCTGGATTCATACATCATTTGGGCTGAGTGTCCTGTTTTCCTTCCTTAGCCAGGTGTCTGCTCTGCAGGCTAGAAATCACAAGCTTTTTACATCTCCTTCTGCGTTGTGGCAGATGCCACCATAGTCAGGCCAGGTGGCTGACAGCCCATTAAAGGTATATAACTCTAGAGCAGGGCTGTGTTTATTCTGTGCTAAAAAGGATTAAAATGCTACAGCTTGTATAAAATTGTGGAGGTTGAACAGTTTTGCCAGCCATGGGGCAGATGATGAGCTAAATAGGGCACTGACATCTTGCCCACTGGAATCTTATTTAGCTACCCTCAGAGACTTCCAGCAGGCGTTGCCCACTACGTTGTGAAGCATATCTCCACAGCCATATGGGCTAGCAACTTTTTTGTTGTTTGTAAATGAAAGAAAAGTCTATCAAGCAGCTGAATTTTGTGTTCCCATAGCGTCACAGCACAAATGCAGCCCTGCTCATAAGGAGGGTTTTGTCAGATATAGTGAACACTCATGGCCATTTTTTACAACCCTTGTGGCTACTGTGCTGATCACAGAATGAATCCCTGCTAGTCCAAATGGCAGAGCGAAGGGGATTTCAGGGTTTTTGTAAGTGGGCCTGTCCATATAGAAAGTTTTGCACATAAGCCAGTACAGCAGCCTTTGACAAACTAGTGTCCTCTTGACGTTTTGGATTACAACTCCCATCAGGGCACCAGGTTCCCAAGGGCTGCAATGTAACCTTCTCTTGAAAGACAGATGGTGCTTCTTCCCGCATTTGTGGTTTAACTTACAACTGTGAATCCGCTCTATGCAAAGCTCTTCTGGAAGGGTAAACCCCACAACTACATCCTGAAGGATTAGCTGTCTATTAGACGTGCTTTCATACCCTTCCTCCCTTCTTGAAATACATGGTTAGCTTCCATTTTGACTAATGTATAACTCTAGCATGAACAAGACAGAAAATTAAAACTAACTCCTAGTAGGGCATCCTAGTAGGCACTTCCTCACCATTGCTCTTCAGTTGATGACGTGCTGTGAATTTCACCTTCTGTTCAATCCCAGATAATGATTCTGGAACAGAACCGTGGGAAATTACTATTTGTTACTGTGTGAGGTTGGCATATAGGAGAACATAAGAAGAGCCTGCTGGATCAGCCCAGTGGCCCATCTAGTCCAGCATCCTGTTCTCACAGTGGCCAACCAGGTGCCTGGGGGAAGTCCGCAAGCAGGACCTGAGAGCAAGAACACTCTCCCCTCCTGAGGCTTCCGGCAACTGGTTTTCAGAAGCATGCTGCCTCTGACTAGGGTGGCACAGCACAGCCATCACGGCTAGTAGCCATTGATAGCCCTGTCCTCCATAAGAAGACCAGGGTTGTTATATTCTCAACTATAACAGAATAATATGAACAACAGTAATGTTCTTGCAGAACTTGCACATTTATCAGCTGACCTCTCACTACCATAGCTGAGCATAATAGATGTACCTTCCTCAGTAGCTCTGTAACCAGGAGCCAGTATTCTAGCAGACTTGCAGGTGCTTTCTTTCTTTTTTGACAAGGTATTATTGCGTTGGGTAGAAAATTGCATCCCCTTTTTCCTCTATTTTCTATATTGCTCCTGTACTGAGCTGTAGCTGCAGGGGTTGTACAACAGCACAATATTTATTTATTTTATTTATTTATTGGATTTGTTAGTCGCCCATCTGGGAGGTTATCCAACCACTCTGGGCGACGTACAATCAGAAGTATAAAATTACAATGAACAATAGACATAAAGACATTAATACATTAAAATAGTGACTTCCCTTTTGTTTGTGCTGGAAGCCAATAATTAAATTTGACTTTAATTGATGAAAGGAAGCTCCTTATTTGGAATAGGCACACTTCATTGAGCATGGTTTGCTTTTGGGGTTTTACGAGTTGCTATTTCCTTTGAGGTGTGTGAGCTGTCGGCTTACTTTAGTGCCTGAGCGTTTTGCTGGACTTTGTTCCTCCCAGCATCTATAACATTCCAGCCCCAACTGGTGCTACCTTTCTTGGTTTTGGTTCTGGATGGGATGGGCACTCAGCACCCAGAGACGCATGTAAGCTCCCTTGTGGTTAGAAAAGCTGCCTTTTGTTGAGTTGGGCCCTTGGTCCATCTTAGCTCAGTAGTGTCTCTACAGTGACCGGCCACTGTCCCAGCCCTGCCTGGAGATACCAGGGGTTGAACCTGGGACTTTTTCTTAACATGCAGATCGTGTGCTCTTCCACTGAGCCGTGGTCCTTCCCCATAACACAGTGGTTAGTTTCTGAACATGCAGAGGGAAGCTTGGAACTAAGGTGATTGCCAGAGCAGTTGGGTGGCATGGACATTAGTGTACCTTCTTAAACAGTGCACTTGACTTGTCAGTCAATCAGAATGCTGCTGTTTGAGTTTTAGGCTTGTGGTAGGCTGAGTAGGTTGTTGCATTGCCTCCGTGAGGGTGAACTAACTCTCGATTGGTTGTCCACTCTATATGGATGGGATAAAGGACGGGGCCTCCATTCTTTACGACCTGCTGAGCACAGGGTGGCCAAGGAAAGCAGCTGCAGCCGTACGCAGATGGTGCCGGGGTCCAGCTCCAAGGGTGCAGTGCCACAGACGACATAGTTACAGAAGTGCAGCAAGAAGATGGCATTATCTCTCCCCTGTGGAGGGAATCAAATCTTGAATCGCACAAATAACTTTATGATATACAGCATTTTACCTCAATGAACTCTTAGATTTTGTGCCATAACTGCAAATTTGGCAACACTGAACAGCACAGGCTTAGAGTTCTGCCTTCATTTGCTTTGTATGTGGGACGGCCATCAAGCCTCTTCCATCGCTGCCTTTTAAAGGTTTCCCCAGTTTCCCCATAGTACCCCTTTCTAGACTGGGGAGCGTCTGCTTAAAAAACATCACCTCTGCTCCATGTGCAATGCCCAGCACACTGGTGCTTAAGACATGTCAAAGAATGTGCGTTTGAGCTGCAGCTGTAGCTCATCTCTTGGGTCCAAAACCAGCATTTGCTCCTCTTGTAGGCTGGGGATGCAATACTCAGAATTTTGCAACAGGTTGTGGCCTACAAACGCTGATACCTCAGTAAATGTGAGTCTCTAAGGTGCTGATGCACATTTTGCTCCTACAGGCTAATGCCACTGCTCCTGTGATGTGCATGTTTGTGTTTGAGTGATCTCAAGCCTGCAGTGTGTTCTTGGAAGACTCCCACCGCTTGCCTCGGGATCTCTCTGAAACCAGCAGAGATTCACAGTCAGGCAAGGGCCTTGTGCATCTTCAGTGTACAGGAGTTGATCCTGAATTAGTCAAGGAAACAGAGCACCTCTGTTTATGTGAATAAATGTGTGCTGAAACACTGTATATTTTTTAAAAGCTGTTTCTACTGGGGATATTTTTGAGAACATTTTATAAGAAACAAGCATGCCTGTGAAAATAATTAGGCTGCTCAATGAAACAGACATTCTTAGTTTTGAACGGAGGGAGGGAACGGGATGCTGTCAGTGCTTGAAATGGAGAAAGTAAAGCACTGTTGTATTGTCTTCCCACAAATCTGTCTGGTGTTCGCAAAGATCAGAACTTGTTTAGCCATAATCTTTAAAAGGATATTAGTTTGGTTACATCTAGCAGGTGGGAAAGGGTGTTTTTTGAACATTCCTTCCATCTCTCCTCATTCATGTGTTACGCAAATGAAAATGCTTCTCTGGGTTGTGCTCTTTGTACCAGATTTTCCATAGGAAGTCTACTTCTAATATCATGAATTAGGGTTAATTTAAAATTAAGAAAAAAGACTGCTTCTCTCTGTTCACATACTCCTGTGTAATTCTCCTTGTGGGGGTGTGTGTCTTGTTTCGGGGGCTGATCGTTGTTTTTAATGTGTTGATTAAATAAAGTTCCTGTCCTGGACTCTGGCTGGCTCGTTGTTCACTGTATCACACATACTGCTGTTAGTTCAGGCCAGAGGCAGACAACTCAGAGGTGTGTTTTATTAGGAATGCATCCTAAAAAGCAGGGCCTTGGCTGATATTTATTTATATATTTATTTTATTAAATTTATTAGTCGCCCATCTGGCTGGCTGTCCAGCCACTCTGGGCGACGTACAAAATAAAAACATATAAATACATTAAAACATTAAAAATCTCAACAATAATAATAAAACCTAACCCACCCCAAAAGCCTGCCTGAAGAGCCAGGTCTTCAAGGCCTGGTGGAAGCTCATCATAGAGGGGGCATGGCGGAGATCATATGCATGTAACGTGCCACTTTCATGCACATTTAAGAACCAACCTACATATTGCTTTTCTGTTGGGTTAGTTTTACGGTAAAATGATCACCTTCAACTGTTAAAAGGAATCAGGCATTTGGGTGGAGGGAGGGCATCGTGTCATATTGGCTTGGAAACAATGAGTATTGAAAACCACGAAAACTATATTTTTATTTGGACTTGATCCTTTAGCATTTGGGACCACTGCATTTTTCAGGTGGGCCTCTGTAATCTTAAAGGCTCCAAAGTGATTCTAATGAAATCCCACAGACGCCCCCCCTCAAAAGGTACTCTGTGGGCCAGCCTCTTGCGTTGCTAGCCATGGCTCAGGGGCTTGAATATATGAAGCTGTCTGATGCTGTTAGCCCAGCACACTCTAGTCTGGCTGGCAGAGCCCAGTCTGCCCCAGCCCTGCCGCCTGAGGTCCCTTTAGAAGTGGAAATGCCTGGGACTGGACTTGGGACCTTCTGCACGCCAAGCATGCCATCCACTGCTGAGCTGCACCACCCTCCCCTATTCTAATATCCCAGTGTTGACACACACAGACCTCGGTGTTTGTTGGATTTGGTTTCTTTTTTTTCTGTTGAGTTATTTTAGTTTTCATCCCCCTTTTTTCCCTTTATGTCTGTTTGTTTTGTTTTGTTTTCCCCTGTAGGAGCGATTATGTTTGCCTCTGCACATTTTAGAAGAGAGAGGGTTGACCCGGGTGGCAGAGACTGTGCAGGCACTTCTGGAACGGGCCCCCCCAAAACAACAGCAGCACCACCAGCAACAGCAGCAGCCTCAGCAGCATCACTTGGCTGCTGTGTAATGATCCCTGAGATCTTGTTACTTTTTCCTTGGCTAAGCTGAAGAATGCCCGGACTTGACTGCTGGGGCAACGTTGTGTTCGAAGAAGGAAATCTGTATCCGGGATTCCTGAAGGGAATAATTTTGCTTCATTTCTCCACTTTTTTTGGAGATCACAAATGTTTCCATTGAACTTTTTTAAAAAAAAAAAACTTTGTAAAGTGAATTTTGTCGGGACAGGTGGGAGGGAATTTCACTTTTTCTTGGCTTCATTTTTAAATGATACCATAGTAAATTTGGGGCAGTGTGTGGAGCGTTTTACAGCAGAAACGTGTGTTGTAAAAACTGAGAGATGGCTCGTATGTTTAATTCAGATAGGAAGTACCTTTTTGCAATGCTCTCATTTGTTTCAGCATACAAGGCATTGCTGGTGGATTAGACTCATCTGAACACCCTCTCTCCTCAGCCAGACCTTCCAGAGCATATGTCTGACGGTTTGGGTTTTTTCTAGCTTCAGCATGACTCCCGCTGGACTTCTGCATAGGAATACTTTTTCAAGCAGGATCTTTCTCTGGCATTCTGTGTCCCAAGACAGCACAAGAAATTAATTGTGACATTATTCTACTATAACTGATAACAGAAAGAGCAATTCCTGGTATAAGTCACATTGTCAAATCATCCTACCAAAAAAATATATGTTTGGTTACAAAGAGCAGAGCCCTTGATCTGTACATTTCAAAAACGATCCGTTAAATGGGCAGGGGAATGGATTATTGATGTCAACAGAGGCCAGATGTCTTGCAGAAAAAAGATGCTCTTCAGTGGATTTAAAAGAACAATTTTTAAGGGGAATTCTTTGCATGAAGATGTGTTAATCCACCATTTCCATTTCTGTAATCTCCCCACTTCTGCCATCTACTCTTTCCCTTATTCATTGCTTCTCTCCTGTGTTCACGACATGTAGGTTTTCAAAGTATGCTGAAAACCATGTTAGCGCTTTGTAAAGAAGGGGATCTGCCTAGCAAGCACCATAAGTGAGTTGGGATCTGGGCCTCATTTTGGGTTCATGCCTCTTTTTTTCCACCTGGAATATATTTCAGACACAGAGTCGTCGTCGTCCCCCCGCCCTGCCCTCCCCTCTCCCCTGATACTAGCCGGGGATTTCCAGGTGAAGCCAACGGGGAATTGGTGTTAATGTATTGAAGCCTATGCTGATTCCATGACTAGGATGGACCACAGGGAGCCAGGTGATCAAAGTGTGACCTGAAGCAAACCACTTAATCACTTAAGGGAGCCATATTTGGGGATATGTGTGCATACTAAGAGACACACACCCTTGCAGTGTTGCAGGATGCTGTGGGGAGACCCCTTTCGAGGTGCCTGTGCATGGCACTGGTCTCAGTATAGAATCATAGAATTATTGATTCTTGGGGACTTAAAATTACATTGCACATGAAATGAATAGAGTCAAGTGTGACCTGTATGTGAAGTGTATGAAGTAAAGCAGGAGAAAAAGGAATGCTACAATTGATGGCAGGAGGAGGAGGTGGAGATAGTCAGGAACAGAGTAGTTGAAATGTGTAGGCAACTGATTTGAGGAGTCTGAAAAAGAACCTCAAACTAGGCTGTGTTTTTACTTTTGAGGCATCTTCTGTCCCCAGAAGTCTTAGTGCCACAGTGCTGAAACAGAGTGTGAATGCCATTTTTTAATTGTTACTGCTTGTTTCATTGGATTTTGGATGGGAGATATTCCCAGGGCATCTTCTTTTTCACCATTTCCCACCACCACCACCCTGCAAGTGCTTAATTTTTTTATTTTGATGCCCTTCCTGGTGCGTTTTGCCTTGCTACGTTCCTGTATCACTGCAGGCTGCTTAATGCTTAATCCTTATGTTCATGACTCCTGGCTCCCACCACTCTTCTAAAACACATGAAGAATATTGCAAGCAAAATAGTAGCATATGCAACTGAAAGAAACTTTTTCTTTTAGCTCAGGCTGCCTCGGGGCCTGAAAACTCTGGGCCTGCCACAGGACTGTGTGCCTCATTGCAGATGCTGTGTGCCATGTTTTGTCGGTGTAGTTTTGCAGACCAGAAGCAATTCTTGAAGAATTACATCAGATTCAGTTGCAGTATTGAAGACCCATTCCCTGTTTCCTTTGAATTTCCTTTTGCCACCTTGCAGACCTGTTACTCGTGAAATGTGGTTCTTCCTCAAGTTTTTGAAGGCGTTGCATGGAATCTGCCAGATATTAGTTCCATATTTGGACTGCTGAATCTGCTTTACCAATTCTTCATAAGTTATTTCATACATGTCTGTGATTTTCTGTTATTTATGCAAGCAAGTTATTCTAAAAATGGAGGGAAGAGTAGCAAGGTTGTAGAAGAAGAGAGATTTCATGAAGGTTAGTATTTCACTCCCACACTCTTGCACTTTTTATTTTTACATGAAACAGTTTTGGGGCTTCAGCCCAGTTACCGAAAATGGGAGGTTCATCGCCCACATACTGTAAAGCCATCTCCTTCCATGTCAGGGTTGATTCTCTGCCTAGACAGCTCAGCCTGTATATTATCTTGGGTTTGAAAGGGGTATTCCTTGCAGCCCAGGTGTGTAGGTCAGGTTTAGTGCAGGAGAAAAGCAGTGACGTGTGGCAATGCAACTGAACCTCAGCCCACTGCTTCTGAAGTGGGGCAGGACCCACACACATGGTTGGCCCAGACCCTTAACATCCTCTGTGTTTTTTAAGGGCCAGAAAATCTCAGCATCCTTTGCAAGAGGACCCAGAAAGAACTGCATCCTACCAAAGACATGAAGCTGCCCTTGTCCAGTGCAGCAGTGACTCTGCTGGTAGAGCTGGGATGAGGCCCGACAGCAAGGGCGATTGATAGCAATTGAACGGGTACTGGGGCTCTTCTGCCTGGGCAAACAGCAATGCCCAGGGGTTTAACTGCCAGGAAACAATAAGCACAATCCAGTGGCAATGTCTCCTATGCTAATCAGCACCTATGATCGTGGGTCAAACAAATGTCATGCTTTTTAAAAAACAAAAGCCCTCTGTTTTGTTCTGCTGCATCATTTTGTCTCTCTATAAATTCGTGATGGTAAAAGGGCCTCCTGGAATCGATGTTAACAGCGTGAAGGAAATATTGGTCCTTTCAATCTATGGTATGTTCTATGTATTATACCAAAAAAAACAAAACAAGACCACTTGAGTTTTCTGATGCTAGTTTTAAATGGCTTGGGATTTTTAAATGTTTTGTTATATTTATGTGCAATTTTTTCTTTTATTCAGCGGAAAAAAGGTTTTTAAGGAAAAGTGTATAGAATTCTATTTTGTGTGTTGAAGCAACAATAGATGACTTTCCTCTTCTGGAGAATATCAGTGCAAGGCATCTCCCATTCTGAACATGGTGCTTGCTGTTAGGTTTCTACCAGTCCTTCTGTTTTATTACCAAGTCCCAAAGAGTTTCAAGCAACTCGCTATTCTGAGAAACAAGCAATTTTTCCATTCCACCTTGCAAGGGGTACCATTCATTCAAGGCAGCACCAGCAAAGGACTTTGGTGCTTGTATCGTTCAGTCCCCGTTTCTTCCATCAGCGGGAAGTAAACTTGAAAGCTTTATACATTCTCATCACCCTGATGTGTGGGAAACTGTATGTTGCATGGACAATCATTTTATCCCATGTGAAGCTAGTTGTCTGAGAGGACCCAATGAAAATACTGCAGCAAACACTTGGTGGGCCAGCTAGATCTCCCTTGTTTGTCTGGTGAATCCTGGTTCTGGTGTCCACCATTCCATCAGGGCAAATGGGGCACTGCCCCACCAACCTCTGCCAGCCCCCACCTACCTGTCTTCTTACTTGCAACCGGTCAGGGGGGTGGCTTTTTGGTTCTGGCTCCACCTTACTGTTGATCTCTCTGCCTTCCACTCTACCATTCCCAGTGAGCACCAACCACATTTCAGGCTTTCTGATTCCCACCACATAGAGACATTAAAATATGTCAGTCAAAAGTAATTAGCTGAATAGAAGGCAGGCTCACATTGTTGCTCTAAGTCGCTGTTGTTCAACCTTGGGTCCCCAGATGTTGTTGGACTACAACTCCCATCATCCCCATGCAGCATGGTCAGTGGTCAGGGATGAGTTGTAGTCTGTCAACATCTGGGGATTCAAGGTAGAACAACAGTGCTCTGAGTGGCCTTGAGTCTCTGCAAGTTCTTGCTGGATCAGGCTCAATAACCTCTATCTGTCCTAGGGATTTTTTGCACACCTGACGCAAGAAAAAAGAGCTCCCCCCCCCCCGCGCAGTTGCCTCTGAATGGGATGGAGAGTATCTGTCTCTCTTTTTGCTGCTGGTTAATCAAACAAGAGGGTAGACTCAGGAACAACTACTGCACTAACTTCTAATGAAGCTCATTAAAGGTGTCCTAGAGAACAGTATCTTGCAAACTTTCCTCTCATTTGAGTGGGGCAGGAGCTATTCCTGGCAAATCTGTGCCACAAAATATTTAAGGAATCTTTCCATGGCCTTTCAGTAATGACCAGTGCTCTTATGTCTTGGAAAGATTTGTTTAATTTTGTTTTAGGAGCAGTGGGATTTCCTGTTAATTTGGGTGTTTTTGTAAAAATTAAGTGTGTTTTGCAGAGGATTTGAGATGCCTCTGCTTTTAGCGCTCTCCTCCAACTCACACATTTGTTCTCCCTTGGACTGGCACTTGGCAGAATGCCCAGAGGATCAAAACTTCACTCTTGTTGTTTCTGCAGACTGTAAACGTGTAATTAGTAGTATAACTAAAGGATTTTTTAAAACGTTCTTTCCTGAATTCTTATGTCTGTAAATACATTCCATAGTTTTCAAAGACTATATAAGCATCATAATATCATGTACTTTATTTTAAATTGCCTGCATGCTACCAGTCAATTTCTAGTGCACATGATATTATAAACTCCAGGCCTGGGTGATTTGAAATAAAAGCTGAAGCTTTAAAACCTGCCTCTATGAACAGAAGCATTTATTGTGAAATAGGTTTGCCCAGTTTTTCATGTGTCCTATTGTGCTTCTATTCTGGGGAGGGCGGTTGACCAGCCATGTTCCTTGCTTGTTTAACGTCACATCAAGTGTTTGTGGCTGTTCCCAAGGGCTACAAAGTTCCTGTACAATAATGTTGAGATTCTATTCTGTGTATAGAGTGTGTGTCTGTTAGAGTGATTAAATAAGCTACTTGGTTTCGCTCGATTTCTCAGGCCTTCGTATACATGTGTACTTAATCACCAGTGACATTCTTCAGGGCAAGCTTCTACATAGTTAAAGTTCAAAGGTAATTTAAATGGATGAATCTTGTATGGTTGCATTTCTGCTTCATTACATGGAGGCACATTCCTGAGAGAAATTAAAAGAAAATGCATCCTCAGGATGGTGATTCTCTGTAAAAGGTCATGCACTATTTCAGGTCCATGGAGGTGACAGACCATTTTTCTTGGCAGCTGCCCTGAACTTTGGGGGAGAAAAACAAGATACAAGATTGCACCATAGTCCAGAGTAATTAATCCAAAATGTTTATATGACATGCTCACTTAACACAGCAAGAAAAATAAAGCCACCAAATTTAGTGCCCTTTTTGAGACTGGAATCAATAACAGCAGTACCATATTGAAGATCTCACTGCCTCAAGATGAATGCTTATAGTTTTTTTATTATTTCTGATCCTTTTGGCAAAGACATACAGTTGTCCCATTCCTTCATCCCACAACACCAAATTGCCCAAAAGCTCAGTGTGAATATGATGCTAGAGCTGGACTCTGCTCCCATCACTTTTTCTTCTTTGTGCCAGGTTTCCCTTTGCCTTTCTTCCCTTTTTCTTTTCCTGTTGGCTCTTCTTCCAGGATTTTTTTGAGGTTCTTATAAGGGCCAAGGAATCTACGGACCATCATGCCTCTCCACCAGGCCTGCAGCTGAAAGCAAGGAAGAGGAAAGAGCTGGATGTGAGAGGCATTGGTTGCCTGCACGAACTCCCAGCTGCTCTACAAGTTTTGCCAAAAATGGGCTCCCGGGAATGACTGCTGTGTAACAGTCCCATTTTCCCTAGACTCCCCCAGCTATCTAATGAAGCTGCCTGGCTTGAATCCAGCATTCCATCTGCTGCCTGTCTGCTCTAAGTCAGCCACAGCATCTAATGCCCACATTTATCCTATTTCTGCCAGCTCAAGTTGAAGAAAGGCCGTGTCTTGGATACACCCCAAGAAAGCATCTGAGTGGGGCACAATGACATCTGTCACAGAAAACCCTCAAGGTGTCCCTGGGCAGCCAAGCTCTGAATATGTGCCGTTGTACGAAGGAGAGCAAATGGATGACTGGGACTGGGCTCAGGCCTCTAGATGTCCACAAGGCTAAACATGAGGCCTGTTGAGAGATTTCTGTCCCTGCCTGCTTCTGACCTCTACAGTTCCATACGGTCATACCCGAACGGGCTGATTCTGCACTTGTTTGAATACATGTCTTAATGCAGTTAAGACAAGACCTGCTATTTATGTAAACAACCAAAGAACTAGTTGAATTTCATGCTGCGCCCTGATTGACTATTGGCTAGTAGTGCCACAGAGATGGTTATGGCTCCAACAGCGTCTCAGGCTTCATTTATGCTGTTACCTCTACCCATATTTTTTTTGCTTCAAGGCCACTCCTGCAGCTGATGGAGCTCAAAGGGGCTGGTCTTTGGCTGGATAAGACACAATCTGTGGCTGCCTCTTTTTCCACACAGTCATGGTTCAAGGAAAACTCTGCATCTTGTTTAGCTAATTATAATCTGAGGAAAGGGCTCTGTTAGGTAAGGAGAAGTACCCTAGGGGAGATTGTTGAGAAGCTCAAAAACACCCCAACAAAAACTAAGGGTTGCAAAGAGGATGGGTTTTTTGGGGGGCTGCTTCCTGCACAGTTCTGCCACCACGGCCCACTACCATTAAGGCGCATAAAAGGGCAACAGGCCATTCCAGATCTTGGGTCCCTGAAAGGGCAAGCCCTTAGACAGAACAGACTTCCTCAGACTGGGTGCCCTCCCAACGTTTTGGACTACAACTCAGCCCCAGCCAGCATGGCCAGGGGTTAGGGATAATGGGAGTTGTAGTCCAACGACATCTGGGGAAGGCTGCTATGGAATAAAACCAGGGAGATGCAGCACACCCCACATGTGCTCTTGGGATAGCGACAAAACGATGGGGAGGGAGAGGTTCTGTTTCCCACCCCAGGTCTCCAGAGGTAAGGCTCTTATCAACCCTTCTTACCTTCAGGATACTCTTCATCTCCAGAGCATCCTGTTCTACCTTCTTCCGGGCATGCTCCTTTTCCTTACGGTCCTCAATTATTGCTTGCTCACACAAAAGGCACTGTGGAAAGCAGAGACATGTTTGACTTGAACATGGGGTGGGCTTTAAATGTTTTTAAAAAAACTTGCCTGCAATCTTCAAATGACAGAGCCCCTCTCACCCTTGGGCTCCTTTCATAGGCCATTTTCTAATGTCCCAAGCAAACACTTTTTGCACCCCTCTGCTGTATCTTTACAAGGTAAGCTACATTCAGTTGAACGGGCTGGTCTACCCATTTGAACCTTGCACCGCTTCTGAAAGAACTGACACGCGATTGTCTTATAGCAGTGGTGTGTGATGTAAATGGGACTGTTCAGTCTTTGCACCCTCACGGGGGGGGGGTTGCACTACAGAAGCTTCGTTGTTTAATTCAGAATGAGCAGGTAGTTTGTCATCGGACTCGTCCCTTTGGGATCCTGCATTTTATTTTAATTTTTGGCTAGATGAATTGTGGTTGCAAGGAAGAGAGTCTTGAGTCTATACCATGTGCAGATCCCATTTAGAGACATTAACCAGCTCATTGCTCCCCATCCAGTAAATACTATGTTGGCTAATAGACCACCTGCATTGAATCTCACCTCAGTCATAAGCTCATTAGGTGTTCCTAGGCAAGCTTAACCTCCTGGCTCCTCCCAACATCTACAGTGTCAAAGTAATATTGATCTGCCTTACAAGATTGTTCTAAGGATTATGTGATGCTCAGTTGTTTTATATATCATTGTTTGATCACCTCATTTTAACATTGGTTCTAAGTGGTTAAAACTAATGAACTAAAAGTAGTATTGTTTAGATTGTTGATGAATATATATATGTTTTTCAAAACTTCTAAATAAAAAAGAAAAACCAATGAACTAAATTTCATAGCATCGATCTTTTTGAAAGATAATGTACATGAAATGCTTTGAACACTTTGAAGAGCTATAGAAATGCTCAGTTTTGTCATAATTCACAGCAACTAGTTATGCAGGGAAATGAGATAGAATACTATTAAGCAAAGTACCTTACAGAATTACATTTCCCAGGTTTCCTTGCAGGATGGTTAGTCTGTTTGAAATTTACTGGCAAGGTCAGAACTAGAACATTTTAAAAAAAATAAACATACACGCTTGGAGATGGTTAGTGCAGTGTCTAAAATCTGCTCCCTAGAGAAGGGAGGGGATGTGAATAGCTCCCTGCTGTAAGGGGGCAAGTAGCTCCCTAGAGAGGAGTTTGTTCTGTGACCATTGCTGCCCAGCTGCTTTGCTTAAGCGGGTCACAGAGCTGGAACTGGCTCCTAGCATGCAGTGGACTGAGTGCAAGCTCAGGATACCCGATGTCCCCATTCCAACCTAGCCCACTTCTGACTGCTGACCCTCTTCTGCCGCCGCCTACCCCTCTCCCCCAACCCCCTTCCTCTGCTGCTCCTCCCAAGTTCCAGCTCTGCCCCAGTCCCAACAGCCTGCGTGTTTTCTTCGGATACTGCATGTGTGCCCCCTTGAACTCTCTGTAGTATGGGCACCTGTGTTCACTGCAAATGGGGGTAGCAATGAGGATGTGTGGACAGAGCAAACCCCCGTTGTAGTGATGGGGGAGGAGGCCCATGTAGCTCTGGATCACAAAAGACAGAATCCGGAATGCCTCTCATTGAACAGGCTATTGTAGTCGGCAGCAGCTCTGCTTCCTACCTGCTTGGCCAGTTCCTGTAGTGCTGCCTGGTCAGCTGCTCTGGAGGCCTTTAGAGCGTTGAGCGCTTGCTGCTTGGCTTCTGTGTCTTTCTCATACTTGTCCATCCAGTACTCCAGCTTCTCTTCTATGCTCTGTTTGCAACATACACGTGTTGATACAGTGCATTTGTCTCCTGACTGTACTGGGGCTCGGCGTGGCCACCTTATTGGGATAACAGGATGTTTGAGGACTTAGAGAATGGGTGCTTGGTGGGGATTCAGGGATGACTAGCTAATATCCTTGCCTAATTGTCTGTTGCAATTAGAGTTATTTCTGATATTAAAAAGGCTCCAATCCAAATGTGTGTTTGTGGTCTCCAGTATGTACAGAAAGTTCCTGTGTGTAGAGGCGTCTGCATTCACTTCAGCATCAGCAGCAATTTCACACGTCCAGCAGGTTGCCCCCTGCCAGGGAAGATCTGTGTACACAGGAACTTTGCATGCAAGTGGGAACACCTGTGTGCATAAAGAGCCACTTTGCTGGGCTGTAGCACTGAGGAGGAGAAAGAAAATGGAAAATAGGTTGCGGTGTCCAAATCGGAAATTCTCTATGAATTCTGCCCTCACCCCCAGCAAGTTATCTTCTGTCAGGAATCCTAGCTATCACTCAGGTGGTCGACTTGTGTCTGGCCTGTAGCACTTTGGACTGCAGCTGCCAGCAGCATACATGATCAAATGTGTCCTTCCTAGACACAGAACAATGGTGTCAGTGAGAGGTTTTCAGTAGCCTTTTCCTGGTGTGCTAGCATTGCTTTTCATATTCTTGTAAGGAGATTTGTGAGGGCTTGCCCTGAAAGACAGGGCACAAATACAGTTTTCTGTTGTGCAGGGAGTGTTTTGAATGGAAGAGCATTCAGTCCAGCGAGCTTCCACACACACACACCCCGCCACCCTCCAGGATATAGCTCAGTCCCAGGATTCTCAGCTCAGCAAGTTCTAGGCCTTAGACTTTAGAGACAGCAGGTCACGGTTCAACTACCAGCTCAGTCCAAAGGAACTGCAGGCCAACACACACAAAGTTGGCGGAGGTGAAAAGATGTATGAGGTAGAATGTTTTCATCGGTATGAAATAATTCTTTGGATGAGAGGAAAATCACAATGAATTACCTCAGAAGAACAAGAAAGTAAATCTAGTGGCTAGCTAGACAGTGTACAGCATTAATTAAACAAAAGGTTATAGCCGGGATGGAGAACCTGCGGGGGCACTCTGAGTATTGCTGGACTCTCAACATCAGTCCCAGCCAGCGTGGCCAGGGGAGAGAGAAGGTAGCTGTCGCCCGTCAACAGCTAGAGTGGCACAGGCTCCACATTCCTGGGTTAAAGGGAGTGCCAGGAAACCACCAGCCACCTACCATTTGCTGCTGCTTAAGGAAATTCTCAATGTCCATGTGGACTCTGTTCTCCTGCTCAGTTTGATTCCTCAGCTTCTGTAATGGGAGAAAGAGTGTACATCATTCTTTGGCTCTAAGCAAGTATCTCTCAAATGCTGAGATGGCTCCGCTGAAGACCAGCCACTTTGGGAAACCCATGTATCACATTCCTCTCTGTGCTGGTACTGCAGAGTGAGTTTATGGACCACAGATGGTATATTTGAACAAATGTTCACCGGTTTCATGCCTAAACTCTGCCCTCAAATCCATCACCGCCTGCCCCACCTCGTGACTTGGCTAGCTGAGCAGCAGCTGATGAGAGAGTGACGAAAGAAAAGAGCTTGGGGGGTACGCCTTAGGTGAGGATTCTGGGTGACTGATCAAGGTAGGTGATCTGGTAAAGTAAAAATTGGCATTAAGAGTGAAGAAGAAAACAAGAAGCACAAGCCAGGCCCTAAGGTTTCATCATGTTCCAGGATCTATCTTTGAGGCTAGGCAGGTAAGAGCACGCTTAAGCGTATGGATGACGATCAAGGGCATGAGATGGGCCATGCCTGCCCTTTGCCCTCGGCAGAAGCTTTCAAACTGATGTGAGGAGGAGGAGTGCCACAGCTCAGTGGTAGAGTGGTCTGCGCATATAACACCTGTCCTGGCTCGCTTGCACTGGCTACCTATTTGTTTCCGAGCTAGATTCAAGGTGCTGGTGTTGACCTATAAAGCCTTACACGGTGTGGGACCGCAATACCTTGTGGAACGCTTCTCCCGCTATGAACCTACCCGTTCACTTCGTTCAGTATCTAAGGCCCTCCTCTGGGTACCAACTCACCAGGATGCCCGGAGGACTGTTACTAGATCTAGGGCCTTTTCTGTGGTGGCCCCCAAATTATGGAACAGCTTACCAGAGGAAATACGCCTGGCGCCTATGGTTCTTTCTTTTAGGCGCCAGGTTAAGACCTGGCTATACTCCCAGGCATTTTAATGTTTAATGCTTTATGTTTAATGTTTTTAGTTTAATGTGTTCCTTTGTTACTGATTTTATTCTATATTGTATTTTAATCTCGTTTTTGTACACCGCCCAGAGAGCTACTAGCTATGGGCGGTCTAGAAATGAAATGAAATAAATAATAATAATAATTAGCCTGGCCTGCAGAAGGTCCCAAATTCAGCTCCCGGCACCTCCGGTTTCAGAGGATCAGGGAGCAGCTGATGGGAAAGACACTTCTTTGTGCAAGACCTGAGACAGCCTCTGCCAGTCAGAGTAGTCAGTAATGGGCTCAGTGGACGAAACGTCTGGCATGATATAAGGTTTTCTATAATAAGGTTACTGCTTGACTAGATCGAGACTTGGATCAACTCCAGCTTGCTTAATTTGGACTGAGGCCCATCACAAGCCTTGTTTCCGGCACCAGGACTCGGCCCTCCCAGATAGGTTAGTATTCCTGGGTCGCCTCAGAAACAGCTATACGTCTCTCTTGGATTGAGGGTGCTGAACTGAAAGCCATGAGCAGCTGCTGCAGCAAGTCTGTATGAAATGCTGGCTGCCCCTGCACTGCGGTCACCACCATGGGCAGAATGCAGCCGCTTTTGCTCCATGCCTAACGTATTCGACTGGGAAGAAGCACACATGATTTGAGAAGCCAAGGTGGTGGTCTGGGGGGCCGTGGGCCTCGGGACCATGCGGGATTTTTACCACAGCAGCCTCCTTTCCCAAACTCACAAACTGCTTTTCAAATGCCTATTTAGGATTTTGGCACTTGAGACTGCTAATAAGGAAACTATCTTATGCCCCCCAGGCTTCCCCCCCCCAGTGAATTTGAGAAGCAAATTGGATCTGGTGTTTGTTTTTGGTTTTTTGCAAGCAACGTAGCCAAGTGGCCAGAGTGCTAGGCTTGGAATTTTCTTGGCCTGCATTTTCTATCAGGAACACGGAATTAGCAGTGGTTGTGTGGGTGAAGCTGAAGATTATAAAGCACATTAAAAGTACCAAATAAGTGATACATTAGCAGTTGTCTCTGCGTCCACAACCTTTGCAAAAAAATTCCAAAGCTGCCATGAGGAGCTGTAAAGCATATATTGGGCATGGTGTCTAACTGGAGCCTCTGTGTACAGAGGAGTCGTGTACTTCTGAGTACCAAATGTTGGGTAAGCACCCGGGCAGGGCTGTTGCCTATGTTTCCCATAGGCATCAGGCTGGCTGCTCTTGGAAACCGGTTGCTGGACTGAAACAACTTTGATCTGACCCAGTGGGGTTCCTCTCATATTTTTAAAGTAACTTGCAGAATCAATGGAAGATGCTGCTGATGGCGAAGCCCACAGAGGAGCCTTGGAGTGTGCTGCTTTGTTTATTTATTTAGACAATTTATATACTACTTAACTACAGTAGTCTCTAAGCTACGTGCAAGGAATACAATGTAATGGAAATAAATATAGGTTAAAACTATGGAATCAGAATTCAGTTAAAATGGTTTCGGGGTGGGGGGGTCTTCAATAGGTGCCAGAAGTTCAGCAGGGAAGGGGCCAGTCTGACCTCAACTGGAAGGGAGTTCCATGAAATTGGGCCCATAATGCTGGGCGCACAGCTCCGGATGGATAGGAACCATACATACTTGCTGGCATCCTAAGAGGCCAGTTCCCTGAACATCCCCTGCATGTTGTTGAACTCTACCAAAAATCACCTCCTTAGTACATGCAACTGCATGTGCTCAGGGCAAAGGGCTTACTTCAATTTCATTCTGCTGATCGTTCTCCGCACCAAAGCACTTCTTCTGCATTTGAGCCACCTGGAGCTCCGTGTCCTTCTTGACATAACGATTCTCCATGTCAGTTTTAGCCTTCATCTCTTGAAGTTGGTCTTTGAGGTACGCAATCATCTCATTCCGATTCTGTGGAATGAGAGAGATGGGGAGAGTTGGTGGGAAAAGGGGGGATACAAGCAAGAAATGTTCCACATGCTAGTCAGCTATCCTCTTCGGATACATTCCCTCAATAATGTGTCCTATGGGACGTTCCAACCTCACTGAGGCAGAAGAACCTATGTCTGTACCACTTCTTGCTGCAGGTGGGGGCTCACATCACTGAATGCTCCTTAGCACAAAGGATTCCTTTTCTCTGGTGTGCTAGATTTCTATATGCAGGGGGCAAAATTCAACCATGTGGGTTTGTCCTTGCAGCCGGTAGCTCAGAACATCTCAGGCATATCTAGGCCTTTAAGGATGAGTTCTGCTTTGCCATTAAGGTCTACCTTGTTGACTATTTGGAGTTGGAGAACAATTTGAACGGTCTATTTGGCATTCTTAAGGATTAAAGCAAGGAAATGGTCATGATCGTTTGACTGGAACATGCCTGCTTTCAAAGCTACTGCAGGACGGACTGTTGCGAGAGTAACTGAATACTTCATTCAGCTGGAAGAGCCTTCACATTATGTACAGATGCCCAGTAGGAGACTAGAGGTGTTAAAACTGCAGGAAAAGTAATTCTATCTTTGAAGAGAGGGTGGTTAGCAACTGAATCCTACCACATGGTGGCTGAATAGCACAGGAATTAATGTGTATGCCAGACCAACACTAGTTGCAACCTATGGAGGAGGGGCCTACCTTTTTATTAAGGTTCTAGACTCCTGTACTAGAAATCATCAGATTCAGTTGTCAGCAAATGCAAATGGGATATAAAACCCTGAATTGATCACGCCACAGGTCCGCTTGTCCCAGTATCCATCAGTGGCTGGCCAGATGCCTCTGAGAAGCTAAGGGGCACCTCCTCTCTGCTCTCCCCCCACAACCACATCTGGTATTCCGAAGAATGCTGCATCTGAACAAGGAGATTGTCTTAAAGTGCCCAGAGGGCAGTCTGATTTGTGGCTCTGGCCTTTAACCATTGGGTCTGTAGGCTAGGCCAGCGTCTTGCAACATCTCCTCCAAGAGAAAGGCTGTCCCTACCCTCCCAGGCCGGCTCTGGCTCCCAGAAGAAGAGGTGGGTCATTTCTCACAATACCTAGCAATGGGAGGAACTTATCGGAACACCCTCTAGGAGCCCTGAAAGGCAGGAATTCAAGGCAAAAAAAAAGTCCTTTTTTTATAGTCACAGGGAATGGCCACTTTGGCCACCAAGAGCTAAATCTTACCCTTTCTTAAAGCTAAATGGAAATGGACTGCCTTCAAGTTGATCCCGACTTATGGCAACCCTTTGAATAGGGTTTTCATGGTAAGCGGTATTCAGAGGGGGTTTACCATTGCTTTTCTCTGAGGCTGAGAGGCAGTGACTGGCCCAAGTGGCTATGTGGGGAATCAAACCCTGGTCTCCCAGGTTGTAGTCCAACACCTTAACCACTACACCACACTGCCTCTCTTTCTTAAAGCTATCTGAGCCCAAATTCTGTAATGTAAATATAACACAGGCATTTGCTTATGTGTCATGCTGCAGCATTCTCCTGATTTGGGAAGTTCCTACTGCACAGAGACTGTGGCTGCTGTGAACACACCATACATTTGAAAGAGATCAAACACATGTTGTTCCCTCCCTCGGACAAAGAATTCTGGGAACTGTAGTTTGTTAAGGGTGCTGGGAACTATTTCTGTGAAGGGTGAACTACGGTTCCCAGGCTTGGGGGGGGTCAGGGGAATGTGCTTTTGACGTGCTTTAAATGTATGGGGTGTATGCAACCCACTGAACTGCCTGAGTGGCACCTGAGAGTATCTAGAATGATCCTGGTGTCTGTCATCTTCTGTGCTCTGTTGAGTGTTAAAATGATTATTAATTTCACATGGAATGTAAAATAAAGGGGCTTCAAGGGCGATTACTGCCTCAAGCTCACCTGTAGCTCGTAATCCTTTTCTTTCTTGACATCATTGAGCTGCTTCTGGAGACACTTTATCTTCTTCCTTCCTATCTCCTCCCTAGAAGGTGACAGGGGAGGAAGACAGAAGACCCCATTTCTTGGCACACAGCAAGATGAGGCGAGGTCTTTAACTCCTTTGCCAAGTAGGGAAACTTCCTGGCCGGCATCCAGACTTCAAAAGGGACGGCCGATTCCCCCTTGCAGGTTGGCAGCCCCTTTATCCCTAGCAAAGGTCGGGAAGGTGAGGAGGGGGCGATACGACAGTGTTCAGGTGCTGTTGGGAAAGAGCACACTAGGGGGAGGGCGTGGAGGGCGTCCTTGTAATCCTTTCTTGCCTTGCAAATATGCAAGAGGAGTATAAGGGGAGGTCAAAAGATCCCCCAGAGAGGGTGTAATTCTCCCCCACATACACAGACAACCTGCTTGCCTTGCCTGTCCTGCTGCCTCTGCCGCCACCCCAAAGAAACAGATAGGCTGCAGACCAGCTTCCCACCCAGGCTGCTGCAGCTGCCACTGCTTCCCCACACCACCACAGTCCAGGCCACCACCACTGCCACCTTGCCTCTCTGGTATAGAACAATGGCCGGGGGGGGGGGGGGAGAGCTGGAGACAGACATGTCTAAACAAAGGGAAGTTTGAAACTTTTTGAGGTTCCAAAAACTCCTCAAGGCAGGCCCTGATGGAGGGCATTTAGAGACAAGAGATGGTGTGTGCTCTGTACCATCTCTTTGTGCTGTTTTCACTGACAGACTGTGTGCTTTAAAGAGCTGCTGGGACTGAGGGGTCTTGTGTCTTACGTCTGCCAGATTCCCTCCATTCCAAGCAGTTCTGCCTACCCCAACCCGCAGGCAGTTCTTGAAGCCTCATTTAAAAAGCAATCTCGTTCTGTACAACATGCTACAACGGACCTCCCTGCACTCAAAGATGTTTTATCTTCTGACTCTTGTTGTCTGCCAGCCCTATCAATCTGGAAATGGCAAGCCTCATGGGCTGTGACATTTCCATACAATGAGTGACCTTAAGACGTTGCAGAATGGAACTCCCAGAAGAAGAGTAGCCACTCTGCTCGTTTTGCAGCAGTCCTCTCTAGTTATTTTGAGCTCTACTCTATCAAGTCCTACTCAGAGCAGACCCACTGACATTAATGAATGCACGTTAGTCATGTCCATTAATTTTCATGGATCTACTCTGAGTAGGACTATCGCCACATATCACCCTTTATTTATTAGCAGTATTTTACGCCGGTCCCTAAATACCTGCAGAGGCATCCACCAGAGAGCTCTACCACCTTTTGAAGAAAGTGTGCCTTGACCTCCAGCCATTATATTTCTACTGTGGGCAACAGTGGTGGGACCACGGCAAACAGCCATGTGCTGTGTAAAATGAGAAGCTGCTCTCCTGTAGGCAGGAGCTCACAGGCTTTGCATATGTACATATTTTATGTATTAATTTAAATTGTGACTACTGTCCTTTTAATGAAAGTGTGGGTGATTCATTCTGCTGTGGGCTATGGACTAATGCAATAAATGCTATTCTGTCCAGTTTAAAAAGGACTGCAGCTAGTATTGCCAAGATGCCCAGCCTGAGGTTCTGAAGAGCTCCTGTCTGTGTAGGCCATGCTGGCCACCATGGTCTGCATCAGTATGAGGAGTCAGCATCCACATAAAGCTCCGACCTGAGAACAAGGTTATGCAGGTTGGACTTCTTTTCCTTTTCTTTCTCCATAGCTAGCTGGAGAGAGTGAAAGGTCCCCAATATCAGCAGTTCATCCGTCACGTCTTCAATCACGTCGCTTGCATATTTCCTGCCGGGAAAAGACAGGAAAGGCTCAGCCCAACAGAAAGGTGAGACTGCTGGCCATGTACAGATGGGCCCAACCAGCTCGCGTCAAGCCCTTTGCCACTTAGAACTGGTCATGCAGTTAGCTGGCTGCAGAGGGGAAGCGTCCTATGCCACCCCAGCTGTGGGAACAAAGGAGCTTGCTGCCCTGAGAATAAGAGGGGTAGCCTTGATCTCCAGAGGAAATCCCGATATCAGGGTGGAAAAAGCAGGCCAGGGTGAAGAGCCTCCATACAGGCACCCTGGG
This sequence comes from Rhineura floridana, assembly GCF_030035675.1. Lineage (NCBI taxonomy): Eukaryota > Metazoa > Chordata > Lepidosauria > Squamata > Rhineuridae > Rhineura > Rhineura floridana. The sequence goes on along the minus strand of NC_084486.1, from coordinate 149,512,136 downwards.
TCAGAGTGGAACAGTTATACAAACCCTCAGAAGTGTCAGCCTTCAACCCAGATGTCCTGTGCCCTCCTCTATGTCTCCTTTGTCCTTCTATGACTCCTCCTCCATCATGATTTTGTTACTCATCCAGTATATATCCCATCCTTCATCCCAAAAGGAGGTTTTCCAGGGGACCTGGCTGGCTAGTGTTGGGAGCAGGAGGGTGGGCTTTTGGTTGATCCAGCCTCTGGGCCCTTATGTTCTGGACACTATGGCACACCTGCATACCCATTCACTGTTGCCTTACGGTGGTTTTGCCTTCAGTCAAGTGACCAATCAGGGACCTTGAGAAGTAGGCAGGAGCGGGCCCTCTATTTGGCAACCAGGGGCCTGCCACCCCCCAGTGTGCCTCAAGCCACTGGAAGCAGATTTTAGGAAGAGAGGGTGTGGGCTGCAGTCTTATCATCAGCAATCCATTGCTAAAAAGGAGTGGAGCCAGTGGGAAATTTGAGGGTTTGGGACTAGAAATGGAGGCAAATTCCATATTAGGGATCATTAGGAAAGGGATGGGGAATAAAACTGCCAAAGTCAGAGTCAGAATATAAGAGTCCAGCTGGATCAGCCCAAAAGCCCATCTAGGTCCGCATCCTGTTCTGACAGTGGCCAGCCAGATGCCCCTCAGAAGCCTGGAAGCAGGACCTGAGTGCAGCAGCACCCTCCCCGCTTGCGATTCCCTGCAACTGGTATTCAAAGGCATACCGTCTCCAGCCATGGAGGGGGAACATAGCCATGGTGGCCAGTAGCCACTGATAGCCTTATCCGCCATGAATTTGTCTACCCCCTTTTTAAAGGGATCCAATTTAGCAACCAGCTTTTCTAAATTAAAACACCCAAGTTGTTCCAGCCCCAGGATGATTTTGCTTTCCCTTTTCTGAACCTTTTCTGGTTGTACAATATCCCTTTTGAGATGCAGCAAATAGAACTGTGTACAGTATTCCAAGGGAAGTAACACTTTTTGTCATGGCATTATGACGTCGGCAGTTTTATTTTCAGTCTGATGACCCGTGACATGCCATTTGCCATTTTCACAGCTGCAGCACACTGGGTCAGCGTTTTCATTGAGCTCTCTGCCATGACCCCAAGACCGCTTTCCTGGTCAGTTACTGGCAATTCAGAGCCCATATGCATATATCTGGATAATGCCATTGAAACAAATCTCTGGTATGACAGTATTTTTGGTGCTTTTGTTTGCCACCCTGGGCTCCTGCTGGGGGGAAGGGCGGGATATAAATCAAATAAGGAAGGAAGGAAGGAAGGAAGGAAGGAAGGAAGGAAGGAAGGAAGGAAGGAAGGAAGGAAGGAAGGAAGGAAGGAAGGAAGGAAGGAAGGAAGGAAGGAAGGAAGGAAGGAAGGAAGGAAGGAAGGAAGGAAGGAAGGAAGGAAGGAAGGAAGGAAGGAAGGAAGGAAGGAAGGAAGGAAGGAAGGAAGGAAAGGAAAGGAAAGGAAAGGAAAGGAAAGGAAAGGAAAGGAAAGGAAAGGACCACACTTGGAATACTATTGTCGAGTTCTAGTCACCTCACCGGAAAAAAGATCCTGTAGAGAGGGAAAAGCAGCAGAAAAGGACAACCAGAATTATCAAGGGGCTATGAAAAAAAGTTACAGTATTTGGGACTTTTCAGTTGAGAAGGCAAGTAAGAGGTCATGATAGAAGTGTATAAAATTATGCATGGTGTGGAAAAAGTGGATATACAGAATTTTTTACTACTCATACAAAACTACAACTTGGAGACATTTAATGAAGAGGAATGTCGGAAGGTTTAAACAGACAAAAGGAAATGCTTCTTCACACAGTGCAAAATTAAGGTATGGAATTTGGTCCCACAAGAGGCAGTGATGGCCACCAAATTAAAAGAGGATCAGACAAATTCATGGAGGAAAAGGCTGCCAATGGCTTGTAGTCATGAAGGCTGTGTTCCTCCTCCAGTGTTGGCGTTTCTGTGCCTCTGAATACCAGTTCCTGGGGAACATGGGTGTGGAGAATGGTATTATGCTCATGTCCTGTTTGTGGGCTTCCCTGGTTGGCCTCCGTGAGAACAGGATGCTGGACTAAATGGGCTTTTGCGCACTGTTGAGGCTGGCAGAGCAGGAGACAGATGTTCAGGCTCATGAGATGCAATTCACTGAAGGCTCTCCTGGGCAAGTTCCACTGAAATGGACCTGTGCGCAGCCATGGAGATGCTCTTCCATAGCTGCTGTTCATTTCAATGGAGCTTCCACAGGAAAACCACCTGGTAGATTCTTCCCAGTGCTAATGAGGGAGGAGGAAAGCATCTATTTGGATTTTCCTCATCAAGCACCAAAAACGTTTCTCTAACCTTCCTTGTGAAATCAGAATTCAAAAGAATACTTTGCAGATAAACATTCTGTCTGCTGTAGCCTGACTCTGTTTTAGGCTGCATTAACAGAAGTATAGTTTCCAAATCGCGTGAAGTATTAGTTCCCCTCTATTCGGCACTAGTTAGGCCTCATCTTGAGTACTGCATCCAGTTCTGGACACCACAGTTCAAGAAGGCTGCAGACAAACTGGAACAAGTTCAGAGGAAGGCAACGAGGATGATCAGGGGACTGGAAACCAAGCCCTATGTGGAGAGACTGAAAGAACTGGGCATGTTCAGCCTTGAGAAGGGAAGACTGAGGGGAGATATGATAACACTCTTCAAGTACTTAAAAGGTTGTCCCACAGAGGACAGCAAGGATCTCTTCTCAGTCATCCCAAAGTTCAGGACGTGGGCTCAAGTTGCAGGAAGCCAGATTTCACCTGAACATCAGGAAAAGCCTCCTAACAGTTACAGCGGTACAACAATGGAACCTATTATTATTATTATTTATTACATTTGTATACCGCCCCATAGCTAAAGGTCAATGACCTAGGGAGGCGGTGGGCTCTCCAACCCTGGAGGCATTCAAGAGGCAGCTGGACAGCCCCTGTCGGAGATGCTTTAAGTTCAATTCCTGCATTGAACACGGGGTTGGACTCGATGGCCTTATAGGCCCCATCCAACTCTACGATTCTATGACTCTTCTAGAGCTTGTGGGCAGGTCTTACTCCTGCTTCTTTGTTGTAGAAGGAAGATAGGAAGGTCGCCTTACTCCTCATTGGCAAAGAACAGCGAGCTGCTGTGGACGTAAGGTGCACCAACACTATCCCGCTTCCAACAAAATCAGCCGCTATGTGTCAGTCAGGGATTGGCTGTGGTTCCCACATGGCTGTCTCACTGCAGTGCAGTGGGATTTATGCTGGGCCCAAGATGCAAAGTGGTCTTTCTGGAAAAGCCTTGAGGCTTCCGGGTCTCACCTGTCAGCTTGAACCTTCTTGAGGTTATCTGTGGACAAAGCGCTCTGTTTCGTGGCAACAGTGAAAAGGTAGTTAGCCCTCTTCAGCTCGTTGCCCGTGTCCTGTAGCTGCCGCCCAAGTTCCGCAATCTTGCCGAGCTCGCTGGGGATCTTAGCCTGGCTCTCTGCCCGTGAGTCCATCAGATTCTTGTATTTCGTGCTCAGATCCTTCTGGTTAGCAAGAATGCCCTTGATCTCTGCATCATTGAGCTAAAAAGCAACGAAAGAGACCCTTGCGAACAGGAGGCACAAAAGGGAAAGAGTGAAAGGGCTCTGTGCAGCAATAACCAATGACCTAGAGAGGTAGTGGGCTCTCTGACACTGGAGACGTTCAAGAGGCAGCTGGACAGCCATCTGTCGGGATTTGGACTCCTGCATGGAGCAGGGGGTTGGACTTGATGGCCTTATAGGCCCCTTCCAACTCTACTATGATGAGCCATCAGGAGGGACCCAGGGGTTCACATGCTGCCTCTCCCTTTTGGAACAGTTGCTGCAGGCCAACAGCAAGGGAGAAATGTTGTCCTCATGTCCTCCGTCTGGACTTCCCAGAAGCTACCACTGGAATTAACTAGATGGAGGCTGAGGTTCATTCATCAAGGCCTTTCTTTGTGTTCTGGAGCACAAATTTCTCCCTTAACTTTTTCTGGCTGCCCTTAGCTCCATTTGTTATTTCGGCGATAGTATTAACTGCAGCTAAAGCCAGTCAGGGTTCTCTGTTAGCCAGGACATATGAAACTGCCTTATCCTGACCATTGGTCCATCTAACCCACATTTGCCTCCTAGGCTTCAGGGCAAAGGTCTTTCCAACCGTTACCTGATGCCAGGTAACTGGAGATGCCCGGGCTTGAACAGAGGCCCTTTTGCATGCAAAGCAGGTGCTTGACCACTGACATACGATCCTTCCCTACGATTGCTTGATAGTACTAACAGATGGTAAAAGAATTACAATAATATTTTAAAGTCTGTTTTTAGAGTGCTTTTAGTGTTTTGTTTGCTGCCCTTGGTTCCTGGGAGGAAGGGAGGGATATAAATTTAATTAAAGTAGGGCTCTGCTTTTCGGCGTTCCGCTAATATGGCGATTTTCAATTATAGTAGGGCCCCACTCATACGGCGCTTGTTCCACTTTTTTGGCTTTTTTCGGCATGACGTGCTCCGAGAAGGGCGTCGGGTGCCATTTTATTGCTGGTGTTCCACTTTTCAGCAATTTTCGCTTTTCGGCGGGGGTCTGGAACCTAACCTGCCATATGAGTGGGGCCCTACTGTAATGAATAAACTGCTGCTGCTGCTGCTGCTGCTGCTGCTCAGAACAGAATCCCTAACAGGCCCTGAGTGTGGCCAATCGTGTTCCAAAATTCTTGCCCTTGATTCCAGGGGTGGCTGACCTTTTCTTGTCCCAACACTGGCCAACTCACCAAGGGCCTCACACGCGTACAGTACATACAGACCAACATAGGCAGGCCACATAGACACAGGTACACACAACCGGCACATTATTTTTGTATATCTCAGTGCAGGTTAAATAAAATTTAAACAGAAACAAACATTTAAATGAAAACAATGCAAAACCATACAACAAAATCAAACGATAAAACCATCTCAACCCCTAAATAAGCCACTTCCTACGATTGTAATACAAGGTGTCTCATCCGCAAAAGCCTGGAGGAAGAGATGGATTTTCAGCTGTTGGCAAAAGCTAAACAGTGTCAGTACCAGCCACACATCAGAGGAACGAGCACCACTGAGAAAACCCAATTCCCAAAGCACCTCAGGCTTTGCTCAGTGCCTGACAAGAAGTGCTTCCCCAGCAGATCTTAAATGTCTGGGCAGGACAATGATGGGAGAAGTGCTCCTTCAGCTAGCTGAGATGTAAGTCACTCAGGGTTTTGTACATGAGCATTAAAACCTGGATGTGGCTCAGTAGCATATAAGCAGCCAGTGCAAACTCTCCAAATCCAGTGTACCAGTCAACACTGTAGTTGCTGCATTTTGTACCAGCTGCGGCCTCTGAATCATCTTCAAGGGCAGGCCTACATAGAGCTCGTTACAGTAATCTAACCTCAAGGTTACCAGAGCATGGATTACTGTGGTCAGGCTATCTCTATCCAGAAATGGCCATTGCTGATGAATCAACTGAAGCTAGAAATAGGGGCTTCTTAGCTCTTATGTGACCTGGGCCTCCAGTGACACAGCTGGATCTAGGGGGATACTCATGCTACACACCTATTTCTTCAGAGGGAGTGCAACCCCATCCAGAACAGGCATCCTACCCCATTCCCAGACACTTGTATTGTGCAAAGAGAGGGGATAATCTGCAAAGGGCCCCAGAGTCTGGCTTGCTTGCCTAATCAAAACTTTGCAAGAAGGCCAGAGTTGTAAATGTATTATCTCCTACATGTTCATCTTGTTGCCTGCATCTTTCCTGTTGGCTTCTGACCATTTGCACATGTTCAATATTGTAATGAAGTGAGGCTTGCTGGTCACACATGGCCACTCACCCAACAACGTGTGGGCTATAGCAGTCTGATAGCCTCCAAGGTCACTCGTGTTAACACTGTTTTCGTATTAAAAATTATTTGTGGAAATGCACTTTTTTTTTTTTGCAAAGCATCAAAGTGCAGTGTTTGTTTACTTACTTAAGGCATATGTATACTGTTCTTCTTGGATGCAAAGTGGTTTACAAAATAACATGGCTCCCCAGATGTGTTGGAGTATAGCTCCCATCATCCCTAGCCATTGGCCATGCTTGCTCAGGCTGGTGGGAAACTGACAACATCCAGAGAGCAACAGGGTCCCTAACCCTGTCATAAAATCTAAAAACATAATTAAGAACCATTCTGTTTCAATAAAAGTCTACGATAAAAATTCCGTGAGTTCATTAAAAACGATATTTCATCATGTGACGGTCATTATCAACAGATGGCTTTTGCAACCCCTCTAGGATACCATCAGGCGACACTCCATTTCTGACCTTGCTCAGGATGTTTGCTAGAAGAGCCTCGAGATGGGGCTGTAAAAGCCTTGCCCCTACCATTGACTAGTTCACTTCCTATAACGAGGGAAATGTGGAGCAAGACTTAATCTGATGGCCACAGCCAGTAGATCTGCAACATTCTGCTTGGGAACTCTCTGTAATTCTGCTTTTGCACAAATACGCTCTTGGAGCATGATGATTTGCATGGAAAGACAAAGCTATCAGCGGCTTAGAGATGGGATCATCGCACAGTGGTAGAGCGCATGTTATAAATGTTGAACGTCTATGGTCAGTCGCCAGCATCTCTAAAGTATAGTAACAGGACTAGAGAGGGCTTATCCCAAAAGCCCTGGAAAGCTGCTGCCGGTCAAAGTAGATCGGGCTGCATTCCCCTCTGAGCAACCTTCCAAGGGCCACATCCCAGTAGTGGGCAGGGCCAGAGGCAAAAGTGGGTGGAGCAACAAATGTAAATTTTACCTTTGTGCAGTAGAGTAGTTTCTACACACACTCAAACTTCTCTTTCTGTCCTCCAGCCTGACAAGAAAGAGGCAAAAGCACTCAGGGGGCAAATTGGGGCCAGTGAGGGGTGTGGTTTGTGGAGAGTTCTGAGGGCCAGACAGAAAGGCTTGGAGGGCCGTGTTTCCCCATCCCTGGAGCAGGCGGTGCTGGATTTGATGCATTACTGAGCTGAGCCAATATTACAAGCTTCATATGTTTGTGGGAAGTTGAAAAAGATGGGAAGGGCAAAGAGTAAATAGAGGAGGTGGAAGGAAGCCTTGGACTATCCAAGAGCGTGATGATTCATAACATAATGGGAGATTAACTTCACAAGCTTGAGTAGGAATAAAAGAATAAATTAAAATAATAGAGACTATTCCAGAAAGTCTCAGGATGCTGGGCAAGAACGTACAGGCTAATCCTGATAGTAACAGAAGTGGCGTGCGTGGGAAAAAGTGTGAACACATTCTCAGCCTCCCACAAGTTTCTTAAGTACTTACGTCACTGACATCTTTCCTGCCCTCATATGAAACTGGCATGATGTAGCCGAGGATGGCAAGCTGGTCAATGCAATCCTCCAGTACAGCAGAAAACCGTACAGCGTCCAGAGGCAGGAGCTTAGGCGGCTTAGGCTTGGCCCCTCTAGGCAAAAGAGAGAGCAGCCACCATTTAGAAAGCAAGTGGGACACTGTGAGTCAGTCATCACCCAAACTGGCTGCTGCTGTGTGATAGGGCCCCATGCTTTGAACTGCCAAGTTCCGTCCCTGGTACCAGCTGGAAAAGCCTCTCCCCAAGACTTTGTGTGTGTGTAGGTGAGCAGTTCTGGGTTAGAAGGGTCCTCAATTGGATTCAGGGTAAGGTAGCTGTCAATAGTAATAACAACAACAATAATAATGGATGGTGATTATGATGACGGGTTCCTGAACAGGGACTTGAGGCTCCCAGCCGCAGTCTATCTTTGTGCTAACTCCCCCTGACTTGGAGAGAAGTGGTCACTCAGTGGCAGAGGACACACTTTGCATGTAGGAGAGCCCAGGTTCAATCCCCCACATGTCAGGTTATAAGGAAAGAGATCTTGCCTGACACTCTGGAGAGTAAATCCTAGGCTAAATGATTTGGTATAAGTAACTTCACATGTACTCGTGTGTTATGATCCTTCTTGCTTGGGAACCCTATTAAACCTCTTATCAGTTTGATTCAAAATGACCGATGAAGCTAGGTGGCCCCATCAGCTGCAGTAGTGTATTCACAAATTCAGAAGTGTACAATCCCGTCGTGATAGTCACAACCACGCACCCCTTTTTTTGCTGTTGGGTTGAGAATGAGATCCTTGTTAATGCCTTCTCCCACAACAACAGATATCCCCGGGAGCCGATCAGCATGAAAGGGAAGGTGCGTGTTAGCTACTGACAACAACCTTCTCAGTGGCTCACTCGCCTCCTTGCATTGTGATTGGCTCCAGTCACCAGGAAAGGACAAGGAAGTATGTTAGAAGACTCTTCTCAGTGGCTAACATACTCCCCTTTCATGCTGAGTGACTCATAGGATGCTGGAGACATAGGGACCCTACTCCCAAAAAAGTAAGGAGTGGAAGACCCCCTGAGAACCTGGACAACTACATTGTTGTGGCCCAGGTTGGGAGGGGAGGTTTTGAGGTGCCAGACTCCGACATTGAGGACTGTGACGATGAGCTGGAGGAGGAGACAAGCAGCAAGGATAGTCCACAGAGTGCGCAAATCCCAGTCACTGACACCTCAACTCCCCCCGATCTTGGCCCCCCTGCTGAAGCGCAACCACAAGTGCCAGAGGCTGCCCCTTTGGAGATGGTTCTGTTAGACACACCCTCTGCGCCTGCAGCAGAGGCACCGCCCGTTTCACCTGACCTTTCCCAGCCAGGCACCCTGCAGGTTCCCAAGGTCGAGCAAGCTGACCGCCCCCATTCTCGGAGGGGGAAGCTGAGAGCCAGCCCCCGTCGCCCCGCTCACGCCAGCAGCAGAAGCGGGAGATTCAACAGACATTGAGGAGGAGCCAACATCTTCTCACAAAAGCCAAGCCTTCTTAAGGGGACGGGTTCACTGCTGAGTCAATGTCATAGCGCTGCAAAGTCATGCTTAGTCAGGGAAAAGTTCCTAGAAAGTGTAGTTAGGTTATGAGGTGCACTGCTTTTGATGTAACTTTAATAAAAAGATAAAAAATCCCAGCCGCATCTGAGACTGGATCTCTCAACTTTGGGCAGGACATACATCCCTGATCAGCTCATTGGCCTTGGTTGCAGCCCCTCACAGGGTTGCTCCTTTACCTAAACTGGGTTGCATCGGCAGTGCCAAGACCATCTTCTTGGACAAAGAGGAGGGAGACTGAGAGGCCCTTTGTTCTGTACAATTTATCCTAGATTCTTATGACAGAGAATGTAAAATGTTTATGTGCTGCTTTCTATTTTAAAAATATCCACAGTGGCTTATAATAAAAGTTCTCAAATTAAAATAATAAAATAAAAGACAATTATTTGTCTTTTTCGCAGTCGTACTTGTTCATATCATTAGATGTGGGCCATCTTTAAGAGCCCTGGAATAACCCTGCTGGAGGCCTGTAGAGACCATTTTCAGCTGGCAGTTGATCCATAAAGCAGCCTCTATAAATAGATCACACAAGGGCTATCAACAAGTATAATAGGGTTTTATTTATCTAGATGGAAAATGAAGACGTTTGGGCTTCTGTGCACACAGCTTCCACTGTGAAAAGAAAGGTATGGTTGTCTTGTACATCTCCAGCCCCTGCTTTGGGGAGGTGGGGGACATTCAGTTGCCTAAAGCCCAAACAAGCAGAAAATTCATCCAGATATATTTGTAGTCTTGTCAGCAATCTCATTTTGTTTGAGAAACATCCAGATGCAAGGCTGATCTCCCTTTCTCCCACTTTGAAAATGGATCTTCCCACTGCTTAGGTTCTGGGCAATGTCACGATGGTTGCCTTTATATCTGTAAGACTGCCAAAAATTTGAACGGAGCTTACTTTATTACAACAAACAAGGCACCAGTTCAATTCCCCTGCAAGTTTGGTAGCTTTGTTTGGAACAGGCCAAAGGCAAATCTAGTTTACTATCCTTTTCTCACAATGGCCAACCAGATGCCTCTGGGAAGTCCACAGTGGGAGTGCAATAGCACTCTCCCTACTTGCAATTCCCAGCAACAGGTATGTTGCCTTCATGATGGTTAGTAACCATTGACAGCCCTGTCCTCCATGAATTTGTCTAATCCTCTTTTAAGCCATCCAAGCTGGTGGCCATCACTTTCTCTTGCAGGAGCAAATTCCATAGTTTAACTACATGCTGTGTAAAGAAGTCCTTTCTCTTGTCTGTCCTGAATTTTCCGACATTGAGCTTTATTGGATGGCCCTGAGTTTGAGTATTATTGGGGGGGACGGGACTTTTCCATATCCACTTTCTCCCTGCTATGGAAAATTCTATACACACCACTACCATGTCACCTCTTACTTGCCCTTTCTCTAAACTAAAAAGCCCCAAATGTAACCTTTCCTCATAGGGAAGTTGCTCCATCCCCTTGACCGTTCTGGTTGCCCATTTCCGAACCTTTCCCAACATTACAAGATCCTTTTTGAGACAAGGCAATGAAGAACTGCACACAATATTCCAAATGCGGTTGCACCTTGGATTTGTATAATGTCATTATTATATGAGCAGTTTCAGTTTCTCTTCTCATGATTCCTTGCATGGAATTTGCCTTTTTCACAGCTGTCGCACAATGGGCTGACAACTTCGTTGAGCTATCCACTAGGAGCCCAAGGTCTCGTTCCTGGTCAGTCACCACCTGATCAGATCCCATGAGCGTATATGTGAATATGTGACAGATGTAAAGAATTCATTTGGCTTCTCCGCAATCCCCTTATCCACCTTTAGCACACCGCTGACTCCCTTTTCATCCAAGGTCCATCTGCCTCCCTAGTCAGTCTCCTGCAACTACCAAATACTATGGGGAACAGTGGCTCTCAGTGGGTTCCCACAGCAAATGAGCATATCAGTCAGGAGTCTCAGCTTCCACCACGATCAAACATGGCAAGAAAACATTAAGCCACGTGGGCCAGGTGAACAACAAAATCAAGCTCTGGTTAAGCTCCTGCCACCTAGATTCAAAGGAAATGGGGCTGTGTGGGCAACCGTAGCATACGGCTCCAAACAGTCCAGTCCCTCAGGCAGTGCTGGTCGGAGACCGATCTTGGCACTCTTCTTCCTTTCTGCTCAGAGGCTTTGAACTCAGATCTTCCCCTCCTTATTGCTGCACTCCAACCCCCAGGGCCTCCCACACTGTGTTGAAAGCACAGAGCGGGAGGCTGCTGTTGCCCTTCCCGGCACCACCCCCCTCCCACCGGACGTGGCCTGGAGGAATTCCCGGACACGTTGAGCAGTGGAGAGCGATGCTGATGGAACTTTATTTCTGTCATTTATTTTATATCCCACTTTACAGCAGCATATTCAAAATGCAAAATAAAACCATTGATCCATTGACTTACACAGCCTGCTTTAGAAGCCACGTTGTTATTATTACTAATGTTATTTCCATTTATCAGTTGCTTCCTATGAAGTATCTTGAAGCAATTCCATAATACAAAAAAATTAAACAAAACTTTTGCTAAAGGAACTTCCATTTCTTCCCTGTCGCACAAGTCATATCTTTGCTTTTCTTGTTGGTTTGTTTTGTTCCTCAGCTGTGATCATCGTTCCAAGACCAGGAAAAGCAGGAAATATTTTGATTCAATCTGCAGTGCCCTCTTTTGGGCAACTGAGAGGTAAACAGGATTTGATTGCCTTTAAAGTAAACTGTGGCTACTATTTGATTTACAGCGCAATCCTACGTGAGCCTACTGGGAAGACAGTAGTGTTCAGTTGGGCTTTCTTCCCAATAAGTATGTTTAGGATTGCAGTCAAAAAGTCCCATGTGAATACATAAGTAATTATAAAGAAGAGCATGGTCAGGTTTCAAGAAGGATGTCTGTCTTTCTGTCTCTGTACACAGTATTCCAAATGCAGCCAGACCAAAGATGGTATAACAACAGTATGTTATTGGCAGTTTTATTTTCAATAAATTTCCCAATGATTCCTAGCATGGATTTTGCCTTTTTCACAGCTGCTGCACACTGGGTCGACATCTTCATCAAGCTATCTACTATGACCCCAAGGTCTTGTTCCTGATCAGTCACCCTGATCAGTTCAGAACCCATAAACATATATGTGAAATTAAGACTTTTTTTGCTGCAATATGCATAACTATACACTTGTGTAGTCCCATCTTACTCTGTACAACAAGCAGCTCACAGAAATGCTTGAAAACCTGGTAGATTTCATCTAGGATGTCATCACAAAACTCTGGTGCCACCACTAAATATCCCTACTTCCTGTTGAGGACCTGCCAAATCAGAATCCTGTGCCAGTACACTTCCTAGGGCATATGTTCCGCTGAACTCAATTGGACATTGTTGAGTAGAAATTCTTAGGATCACACGGTATATAGCTAGGGTGGCTGTGAGTCCTACTTTACATAGGACAGCCCCTCTATTTGACAGACTGTCAGAGGAGAGTCCTCTAGGGCCATCTAGTCTCAGTCTCTTTAAAGATAAAAAGCAGAAGAGAAGCAGGAACCCTGAAGTTGCAAACTGAGCAAGCACACAGCCACCTAGTCACGGTCTTCCCCACTATGGTGAGATGTAGTATATTTCTATTTAAATTACGGTAATTATTTCTAAATTTGTATCCATACAAATATATTAGCATATGGAAAGTTTATACAGATATGTATCCACTTTTGTCCTCTTTTCTTGGTGATGCGTAAGTGCCACCCAGCATATAGCCTCCGGCAAACAGTTCTCTCAGCCTCAACTCACGCAGCACATCTGCAAAAATATTTCTCGTCATTTATATTTTAGAAAATTTCTTCCCAGCCTTTTACTGCCAAAAGGAGTCCCAAGGCAGCTCCCAAATTAAAAACACACATAATACAATAACTATAGATAATAATTAAAACAGCAGCCAGAGAGAGGCATAAACCAATTTGAGTCAGTTTAAAAATGCATTGTCACAGCAGGAGGCTAAAGGAGATTAAAGACACCACGGAACAAAAAAGTATTCACCTCTTCTAAAATTCAAGACAGAGGGAGCCAACTGAGCCTCTTCCAGAAGGGAGTTCATGCCCCCACCAAGTGCACCTGCAAAGGTGGTGCAAGACAGAGCAAGGTCTCAGAAACTGTATTAGGTCACATCCACACCATACATTTAAAGTACATTTAAGCCACATTTAAGGAACACGGTTTCCCCAAAGAATCCTGGAACTGTAGTTTGTTAAGGTGGTGGGAGCTGTAGCTCTGTGAGAGGTAAACTACAGTTCCCAGGATTCATTGGGGGAAACCATGTGCCTTAAATGTATGGTGTGGTAGTGCACAAACAGGGTCATGTGCGAGGAGGTAATCCTTTAGGTAAGGATTGGTACCAAGCTGTTTAGGACTTTATAGGCAATAAGCAGCAGTTTGCATTGTCCCTGGAAACAAATCAGAAGCCAGTGCAAACAAAAGGACCTCATCCAAAATGTTCTGAAAAGCAAACAGCAGAAACAACTCCAGCTGCTGCATTTTACACCTGCTGGAGTTTCCAAACACTCTTCAAGAGCAGCCTCACATAGCCTAAGGCTGCAATCCTGTTCCCACTTAACTGGGAGTAAGCCCCACTGATGCATCTGGTGAAGTGGCGCTTAGTCCACAAAAGCTTATGCCTTCATATAGAATTCTGTCTCCTGGGTGGCTTGCCCAGTGCCTCAATAGCTATTCTTTTCAGTGCCGGGCAATCATCTTTTAAAACAATTACTGCTCTTCTTTTCCTAGATATTTTTATATTGTGACACGTGAAGAACATAAGAGCCCTTCCGGTTCAGGCCGAAAGCCCATCAACTCCAGCATCCTGTCTCACAATGGCCATCCAGATGCCTCTGGGAAGCCTGCAAGCCAGCCCCGAATGCAACGGCTCCTCTCCCCACTGGTGGTTCCCAGCAACTGGCATTCAAAGACAGCGGAGGCAGAAAACAGCCACTGTGACTAGTAGCCATCAATGGCTTCCTCCTCCACGATTCTATTACTGCCAAATTTTATCTGCTGTTTTATCCCTTTGAGTTTTATCATTCTTTTTGTGCAGATGCTGTATTTATCATTTCTGATTATTTCTTGTGTTTTTAAATTAATGTTTTAGTCACAATACACAATATGTTTTATTGGTGTATCTGTATATTGGTGCTCTTTTGTAAGCCGCCTTGAGGGCCTTTTGGCTGAAAGGCGGGGTAGAAATATTCAAATCAAATCAATACCGTTATAAAAATCTATGGTGCAACCGCATTTTGAATACTGTGTACAGTTCTGGTTGTCAGAGCTGGAACAGATTTAGAAAAGGGCAACCCACATGATCAAGGGGATGGAACAACTCCTCTCTGAGGAAAGGTTGCAGCATTGGGGGCTTTTTAGTTTAGAGAAAATGAGAGCAAGGAGGGAGGGGAGGACAAGTGGTGGAGGTGTGTAAGATTGTGCATGTTGTGGAGAAAGTGGATAGGAAGAAGATTTTGTTCCCCTCCCATAATAACTAGGGCCCAGGGCCACCCAATGAAGCTGAATGCTGGAAGATTCAGGACCTTCTTCACACAGGGCATAGTTAAACTGTGGAATTCACTTCCACAAGAAGTCGCAATGGTCTCCCAACTTGGATGGCTTTAGAGGCCAAATTCAAGCCTGTCAATGGCTACTGGCTACTAGCCAGGATGACTATGTTCTCCCTCCCTGCCAGAGGCAGTATGCCTCTCAATACCAGCTGCTGGGAATCACAGGTGGGGAGAGTTGCTGCTGTTGCGCCCGAGTCCTGCTTGTGGGCCTCCCAGAGGAGGCACCTGGCTGGCCACTGAATGAGAACAGGATGCTGGAGGAGACGGGGGCCCTTGAGCCTGACGCAGCTGCTGCAAGACTCTCCTGACGTGCTTCTGTGAAGAGGACAAGGGAGAGCCCAAATGGATACAAGACCAGCATCTTCCAAGGTTTGTTGACTAAGGTTGCAATCCAGTGCACACTCACCCCCTCTAGGATGCACACCTTAACGTGGTGAGGGGGCTTGAGAATGTTGAAGAAGCTGAGAGCAATACTGTCAGGAGTCTAGACCAAGAGGCTAGACTCCTAGCAGGGGCACCCAAGGCAGAATGGTCAAAGCTGAGACACCAGACTAAGATGCAACCAAACTCAAGAGGAAGGCAATGGTAAACCACCTCTGAATACCTCTTACCACAAAAACCCTATGAACAGAGTATCCAAAATGCAACACAAGATAGTGCTGGAAGATGAGACCCCCAGGTCAGAAGGCACTCACCGAGCTACTGGGGAAGAACAAAGGACAAGTACGAGTAGCACTGTAACTAATGACGCAGCTAGGTCAAACTTGTGAAAGGAAGCCCAGAGGCGCACAGAGGCGAAAGGAAAGTCCGGAGTTGTACAACGCACACAACAGGAACATGAAATGTGAGAAGCATAAACCAGGGAAAGTTAGAAATCGTCAAGCAAGAAATGGAACTTATCAACATTACAATACTTGGCGTGAGTGAATTAAAATGGACGGGAATGGGACATTTTCTATCAGGCAAGTACAAAATATTTTATGCAGGAAATAGAAATTAAGAAGAAACGGGGTTGCTTTAATAGTGAGAACTGATGTAGCAAAAGCAATTAGGATCGCAAGGTCTGAGCGAGTGATATCAATGAGATTAAACAGGAAACCTATTAACATAACCATCATCCAAGGCAACGCTTCAACTGCAAACACAGAAGAGGAATTGGAAAGATTTTACACAGAAGTACAGGAACAAAATGGATCACACACCAAAACAAGAAATTAAGCAGGAGAAAGACTTATTGAATTCTGTGAAGCCAATAATTTGTTTCTTGCAAACACATTTTTTGAGCAACCGAAAAGACGACTGTAGGCATGGAAATCACCAAATGGTCAATATAGGAATCAAATTGATTATATAATTGGTAATAGAAGATGGAGGTTCCATACTTTCTGCAAAAACAAGACCAGGAGCAGACTGCGGTACAGATCATGAACTGGTAATATCGAAAATCAGAGTAAAGCTAAAGAAGAACCACAAAGCAATCATAATGCCAAAATACAATTTAAATAACTTCCCAGAAAAATATAAAGATCAAATAAGGAACAGATTTGAGGCTTTAAACTTAGTTGATAGAGAACCAGAAGAACTATAACATTAGACATGACAAGACTCTTAAAATGGTTAAAGAGAGAATGGTTAAGGAGAGAAGTTCTAGGCTTAATGGACAATATAGAAACTGACAAATCACCGGGCCCGGATGGCATCCACCCGAGAGTTCTCAAAGAACTCAAAGGTGAAATTGCTGATCTGCTAACTAAAATATGTAACTTGTCCCTTGGGTCCTCCTCCGTGCCTGAGGACTGGAAAGTGGCAAATGTAACGCCAATCTTCAAAAAGGGATCCAGAGGGGATCCCAGAAATTACAGGCCAGTTAGCTTAACTTCTGTCCCTGGAAAACTGGTAGAAAGTATTATTAAAGCTAGATTAACTAAGCACATAGAAGAACAAGCCTTGCTGAAACACAGCCAGCATGGCTTCTGCAAGGGAAAGTCCTGTCTCAGTAACCTATTAGAATTCTTTGAGAGTGTCAACAAGCATATAGATAGAGGTGATCCAGTGGACATAGTGTACTTAGACTTTCAAAAAGCGTTTGACAAGGTACCTCACCAAAGGCTTCTGAGGAAGCTTAGCAGTCATGGAATAAGAGGAGAGGTCCTCTTGTGGATAAGGAATTGGTTAAGAAGCAGAAAGCAGAGAGTAGGAATAAACGGACAGTTCTCCCAATGGAGGGCTGTAGAAAGTGGAGTCCCTCAAGGATCGGTATTGGGACCTGTACTTTTCAACTTGTTCATTAATGACCTAGAATTAGGAGTGAGCAGTGAAGTGGCCAAGTTTGCTGACGACACTAAATTGTTCAGGGTTGTTAAAACAAAAAGGGATTGCGAAGAGCTCCAAAAAGATCTCTCCAAACTGAGTGAATGGGTGGAAAAATGGCAAATGCAATTCAATATAAACAAGTGTAAAATTATGCATATTGGAGCAAAAAATCTGAATTTCACATATACGCTCATGGGGTCTGAACTGGCGGTGACCGACCAGGAGAGAGACCTCGGGGTTGTAGTGGACAGCACGATGAAAATGTCGACCCAGTGTGCGGCAGCTGTGAAAAAGGCAAATTCCATGCTAGCAATAATTAGGAAAGGTATTGAAAATAAAACACCTGATATCATAATGCCGTTGTATAAATCTATGGTGAGGCCGCATTTGGAATACTGTGTACAGTTCTGGTCGCCTCATCTCAAAAAGGATATTATAGAGTTGGAAAAGGTTCAGAAGAGGGCAACCAGAATGATCAAGGGGATGGAGCGACTCCCTTACGAGGAAAGGTTGCAGCATTTGGGGCTTTTTAGTTTAGAGAAAAGGCGGGTCAGAGGAGACATGATAGAAGTGTATAAAATTTTGCATGGCATTGAGAAAGTGGATAGAGAAAAGTTCTTCTCCCTCTCTCATAATACTAGAACTCGTGGACATTCAAAGAAGCTGAATGTTGGAAGATTCAGGACAGACAAAAGGAAGTACTTCTTTACTCAGCGCATAGTTAAACTATGGAATTTGCTCCCACAAGATGCAGTAATGGCCACCAGCTTGGACGGCTTTAAAAGAAGATTAGACAAATTCATGGAGGACAGGGCTATCAATGGCTACTAGCCATGATGGCTGTGCTCTGCCACCCTAGTCAGAGGCAGCATGCTTCTGAAGACCAGTTGCCGGAGGCCTCAGGAGGGGAGAGTGTTCTTGCACTCGGGTCCTGCTTGCGGGCTTCCCCCAGGCACCTGGTTGGCCACTGTGAGAACAGGATGCTGGACTAGATGGGCTACTAGCCTGATCCAGCAAGCTCTTCTTATGTTCTTATGTTCTTATGTTAGAGAAGGAAAGCAAACACAAAAGGAGATTGAAACACGGTTAGAATCCTAAGTGCAACAATACAGCGACTAGTACATACGGACCAAGAGAACAATTACAACAGTTATTGTATAGAAATAAAAAAGGACAACAAAAAGGGGAGAACAAAAGCGCTATTCCGAACGATTAGCTAAATGAAAGGGAAATTTAAACCAAGAGTAGGGCTGTTGAATCAACCGGGGAACACACTGACTGACCAAGATAAAATAAAAGGAAGATGGAAACAATATATGGAAGAACTCTATAAAAGAGATGCCAGGATGACAGATTCATTCTCGGAGGAACCGTATGATGAAGAACCAGAAATTTTAGAATGTGAGGTCAAAGCTGCTCTTAAAATACTTGGAAGAAACAAAGCACCAGGAAGAGATGGCATACCAATACAGTTGCTACAAGCTACTGAGACTGAATCTGTCCAAAGTTTGTCAAACATTTGTCAACAAATATGGAAAACTAAACAATGGCCCACAGACTGGAAGTGTTCAATATACATCCCAATTCCAAAGAAAGGGGATCCCAGGGAATGCAATAATTATCGAACTATTGCCTTAATATCCCATGCAAGTAAAAGTAATGCTCAAGATTCTACAACAAAGGCTCTTACCATATATGGAGAGAGAAGTGTCAGATGTCCAAGCTGGATTTAGAAAGGGAAGAGGCACCAGAGATCATATCACAAACATACATTGGATAATGGAACGGAGCAAGGAATTTCAGAAGAAAATCACCCTGTGCTTTATAGATTATAGCAAAGCCTTTGACTGTGTAGATCATGAAAAACTATGAAATGCTTTAAAAGAGATGGGGGTGCCACAGCATCTGATTGTCCTGATGCGCAACCAATACTCTGGACAAGAGACTACTGTAAGGACAGAATACAGAGAAACCGATTGGTTCCCCATCGGAAAGAGTGTGGGACAGGGGTGTATTTTATCACCCTATTTGTTTAATCTGTACGTAGAACATATAACACAGAAAGCGGGATTGGACCAAGATGAAGGAGGTGTGAAAATTGGGGGGACAAATATCAATAACAAGATATGCAGACAATACCATACTAGTACCATGGTATCCTTCTGGAGAGATTCACGGAGTTGGGAATTGGGAGTACTGCTTGGCAGTGGCTTCGCTCCTACTTGGCGGATCGTCTCCAGAAGGTAGTGCTTGGGGAGCATTGCTCGATACCCTGGACTCTCCATTGTGGAGTCCCACAGGGATCGGTTCTGTCCCCCATGCTTTTCAACATCTACATGAAGCCTCTGGGTACGGTCATCCAGAGTTTTGGAGTGCGCTGCCACCAGTACGCTGATGACACGCAGCTCTACTACTCCTTTTCATCTTCATCAGGTGAGGCTGTTGATGTGCTGAACCGTTGCCTAGCCGCGATAATGGACTGGATGGGAGCTAATAAACTGAAACTCAATCCAGATAAGACTGAGACGCTGTTGGTGAGTGCCTTTTCCGCACAGATGGAGGATGTTCATCCTGTTCTAGATGGGGTTACACTCCCCCTGAAGGAACAGGTTCGTAGTTTGGGGGTTCTTTTCAATCCTTCCTTGTCACTCGAGGCTCAGGTAGCCTCGGTGGCTCGGAATGCGTTCTACCATCTTCGTCTGGTAGCCCAACTACGCCCCTATCTTGGTGGTGACGACCTCGCCTCAGTTGTTCATGCTCTAGTGACCTCTAGATTGGACTACTGTAATGCACTCTACGTGGGGCTGCCCTTGAAGACGGTTTGGAAGCTGCAGCTAGTGCAAAACGCAGCAGCCAGATTATTGACAAGGACCAGTCGGTCCTCACATATTACACCTGTTCTGGCCCGTTTGCACTGGCTGCCAATTTGTTTCTGGGCCAGATTCAAGGTGCTGGTACTGACCTATAAAGCCCTACACGGTGTGGGCCCGCAATACCTGATGGAACGCCTCTCCCGCTATGAACCTACCCGTGCACTTTGTTCGACATCTAAGGCCCTCCTCCGAGTACTGAGTCATCGAGAAGCTCGGAGGGTAATGACAAGATCCAGGGCCTTTTCTGTGGTGGCCCCCGAATTGTGGAACAGTTGTTATCTTTTCGGCGCCAGGCTAAAACCTTCCTATTCTCCCAGGCATTTTAAATGCATTTTAAATACATTTTAAATATATTTAATATATTTTTAAGTATTTTGATGTGTTAATTGCTTTAGTTGTTTTTGATATTGTTTAATGCACTTGTATTTTATATTGTACTTTTATATGTTGTACACCGCCCAGGGAGCCATTGGTTATGAGCGGTCTATAAATGAAACTAAATAAATAAATAAACAGAAACCAGTAATGATTTGAAACGAATGCTGATGAAAGTTAAAGAGGAAAGCACAAAAGCACGTCTACAGCTTGAACGTCAAGAAGACTAAAGTATGGCAGCTATGAGAGAACTAGAAAAGGTCCTCAAATGCAAAGATGTATCACTAGTCCGGATCATTCAGACCATGGTACTCCTGATCTCTGCGTATGGATGTGAAAGTTGGACAGTGAAAAAAGTGGATAAGAGAAAAATCAACTCATCTGAAATGTGGTGTTGGAGGAGAGCTTTGCGCATACCATGGACTGCGAAAAAGACAAATAATTGGGTGTTAGAACAAATTAAACCAGAACTATCACTAGAAGCTAAAATGATGAAATTGAGGTTATCATACTTTGGACACATCATGAGAAGACCTGATTCACTAGAAAAGACAATAATGCTGGGAAAAACAGCAGGGAGTAGAAAAAGAGGAAGGGCAAACAAGAGATGGATTGATTCCATAAAGGAAGCCACAGACCTGAACTTACAAGATCTGAACAAGGTGGTTCATAACAGATGCTCTTGGAGGTCACTGATTCAAAGGGTCGCCATAAATCGAAAATGACCTGAAGGCATATAACAACACATTTACCTGGGAGTAAGTCCCATTGAACTCAATGGAGCTTCCTTCTGAGTAGTCACGTATTGGACTGCAGTCTACACTGTTTTATGTTATCCAGGGCATGAGGTTAATAGGTGACTAAGGCTGCAATCCAATACGCACTTAGAATCATAGAATCATAGAATAGTAGAGTTGGAAGGGGCCTATAAGGCCATCCAGTCCAACCCCCATTGAACCCAATGGAGCTTCCTTCTGAGTAGACATGTACTGGATCGCAGCCTAACACATGTAAATAACAAATACCCGTTTATTTTTTATTTTTAAAAAATCGTGGGCCACCACGCGAATATTTATTAGTAAGGAAAGCAAAGAATTTTAAATTTATAATCTGTTGGCCAGAATATCCACTTCGGGGGCGCGGGGAGAAGCCACAGGATTCCTTCCCCCACAGGGCTGCTCTTCTCCCCACACAAATGTTTCCCCCTTAACATCCAATATGAAGAAGAGTTCTGTGAGACTCGGAAGTTTGCGCACGTATTTTGCCGTTTCGGGGGGACTGTTCCCCCCCTCCGTTTCCGACTCACCCGAGGGGCTCCAGCTGAGGAGGACTCGTCGCCATGGTTACCACCAAGCTTCAGGAGGGGCCCTCGCTGAGAAGAGCGCGGGTTATGCTGAAGCCTGCCTGCTTTGTTTGTTTTAGACTTAACTCCAAGGGTCCATGGGGTGTCCTACGCGGTGCGGGAGCAGAAAGAAAGCTTGGTGTAAAAGCAAAACGGACAAAATTTCGTTTCTAAATGCTTGTTAGAAAGCAGATTTCAGACAGGCCAGTCGTATAGCCACCTCAGCAGAGACCTGCCGGGGGTCCTCGCGATTTCCTATCCCAGCTTGCCCCGCGGCTGCGCTCTTTCTTTCTCGCCGCCATCTTAGGTCGGTGCTGCTGGGTGAGACCCGAGAAGAGGTGATCTGGGTGGGAAGGGGCCAGAGAGCTGTGGGGAAGCGGCTCCAGAGGTGGGCGGAAAGGCCCGGCGAGGTTTGGCGATTGGGAATAGCCGGGTGTCGCGGAAGGCGGCGGCAGGATGGCTCGGATGCGGCCTGGATGCTGCCGGCGCACTCAGCCTGGGTCTTGGTTGATGCCTCTCTAGGAGAAAAAGGGTCCACCTCTGCCCCTTTAATTGCCTGGGAGAAGAGGAACATTTTAGTAGGAGGGAGGGAACTCTTGGCAGCCCAGGGCTCTGCTGTGGTCAGTGTTTGGTGAGGGGGGGAGATGAATTGGGGGTACAGAGGTGTCCTTGCTCTGACGCGTAATATAAAAAGAAGACCCCGTCCAGCATCCTGGTTTCCTTCACTGGCCACCCAGGTGCGTCTAGGAAGCCCACGTGAAGGCACCAGCCCTCCCCTTCACCCTGCCCTTAGCAACTGACGCTCAGAGGTTGACTACCCCTGAACGAGAAGGCTCCATTTAGCTGGTGCGGCTAAATTGTCCACCAGTGGCTATTCTCCCTTATTTTTTTTCTAATTCTCTTTAGGTGTGTGTGTGTTTAAGAAATTGTTTTTGTTTCACCTAGGTTGACCACAAATCACGGTGGGCTAACCTCTAATGTGGTAGGAGAGTAGGTTCTGGTCTGGGAGAGTGTGATATTTAAAGCTGGGAAACGTTTTTCAAGCCAAACAGCCATAGCTCATGAGGCAGAGCATGTGCTTTGTATGTGGAAGGTTCTTTGGATTCAGTCCTCAGAGTCTCCAGGGAAAAGGGTCTTGTTTAGCTGGACTGGGGAAAACCTCCCCCCCATAACTTGGAGAATTGATGCTAGTCAAGAGAAGACAATGCTGTAGCTTTTGAGAACGGGCAAAAAGGAAATATCAGTTCACACAGTGCGCATCTGCTGGCTTTGATGCCCACTTCGTGCATCTGATAAAGGCATTTACGCATAAGAAGAGTCCTGATGGATCAGTGGTTGGACAGATGCATGGAGGTGCACAAGTCTCATGGCTATTCACTAATTTGTTGTAGTTGTTATGTGCCTTCAAGTCGATTACGACTTATGGCGACCCTATGAATCAGTGACCTCCAAGAGCATTTGTCATGAGCCACCCCGCTCAGATCTTGTAAGTTCAGGTCTGTGGCTTCCTTTTTGGAATCAATCCATCTCTTATTTAGCCTTCCTCTTTTTCTACTCCCTGCTGTTTTTCCCAGCATTATGGTCTTTTCTAGTGAATCAGGTCTTCTCATTACGTGTCTAAAGTATGATAATCTCAGTTTCTTCCTTTTAGCTTCTAGTGATAGTTCTGGTTTAATCTGTTCTAACACCCAATTATTTGTCTTTTTTGCAGTCCATGGTATGCACAAAGCTCTCCTCCAGCACCACATTTCAAATGAGTTGATTTTTCTCTTACCCGCTTTTTTCACTGTCCAACTTTCACATCCATACATAGAGATCGGGAATACCATGGTCTGAATGATCCTGACTTTGGTGTTCAGTGATACATCTTTGCATTTGAGGATCTTTTCTAGTTCTCTCACAGCTGCCCTCCCCAGTCCTAGCCTTCTTCTGATTTCTTGACTATTGTCTTCATTTTGGTAAATGACTGTGCCAAGGTATTGATAATCCTTGACAAGTTCAATGTCCTCATTGTCAGCTTTAAAGTTACATAAATCTTCTGTTGTCATTACTTTAGTCTTTTTGAGGTTGAGCTGTAGTCCTGCTTTTTTGCTTTCCTCTTTAACTTTCATCAGCATCCTTTTCAAATCATTACTGGTTTCTGCTAATAGTATGATATCGTCTGCATATTTTAAATTATTGATATTTCTTCCTCCAGTTTTCACACCTCCATCTTGGTCCAGTCCTGTTTTCCGTATGATATGTTCTGCGTATAGATTAAATAAATAATAATGATAAAATGCACCCGTTTCACACCCTTTCCGATAGGGAACCAATCGGTTTCTCCGTATTCTGTTCTTACAGTAGCCTCTTATTCAGCGTATAGGTAGCGCATCAGGACAATCAGATGCTGTGGCACCCCCATTTCTTTTAAAGCATTTCATAGTTTTTCATGATCTACACAGTCAAAGGCTTTGCTGTAATCTGTAAAGCACAGGATGATTTATTTATTTATTTATTGCACATGTACACCGCCCCATAGCCAAAGCTCTCTGGGCAGTTTACAGCAATTAGATTTTCTTCTGAAATTCCTTGCTCCATTCCATTATCCAACTAATTAATTAATTAATTAATTCACTAATTAGAGCCCTTTGGAAGGCTGGCTTTCTGAGCAGCAGTTGGCATAGTAGTAGTGTGGGTGGCTGTGTGTCTAGGACAGGAGTGGGGAATCTGTGGCCCTCCAGACATTCTGGACTCCCATCAGCCCCAGCCAGGATGGCCAATGGGCTGGAATGATGGGAGATCATCTGGAGGGCCACAGCCTGCCCACCTCTCATCTAGGAAGTTCCCACCTGGAATCTAGCTTCAGACAAGCTGTTATTTTTCCAGTTCCATTTTCTTTTTGCTGATTGGGATGCTAACTCTGACCTACTGTGCACGGTTATTTTAAGGTTTGTGCCCATATTATTCTCCCAAAGAGTTCAGGGTAGCGTACATGGATAAATCCCACTTTATTCTCACGAGAACCTTTTGAGATAGTGTGGGCTGTAAGAGAGTATATTAATAAAATGACCTGAGGAGAAATCTAAATACACACCTCCACAATCCAGTTCTGGCACAGCTACATCACCTTGGTTCAGCCAGGCAGCGCAATATAAATGTTGAGCTGTACTGTATTATCAACTTTTAATGTTATGTGTCCCTGAATAACTTTATATGTCCAAATAACAAGGGGTTTGTATTGCTTTTGAAAGATGTTTTGACTTTTGTGAAACCAACTTATTTTGTGGCTGTCTTGCTGCAGAAAATGGCAAGTGAAGGGAGCATAATAGTTTCATATGTCAGAGTAATAAATGCCCATAGCCATTCGTCCAAGCCATTTCACCACTCTTATGTGGCCTGCATTTGTGACATTTGGCTAAAGCAATTGTTAATGAGCGGTAAGAGGGAAAGAGGTCTTTCGTTTGTTTGCAATAGTTTTTTAATGGCTTTAAATTATTATTGGAAAATGTGTGCAAAGATTCACAAGTGGTTTACTGATCTTTTATGGGGGTGCTTAGTAGGGAGAGGACAGTCAAGGCATTGAGACCTCAAGCTGGATGGAGAGAACTCCACTGCTAACTTCACCATGAAGGTTGAAGATCTGGCTTCTTTTGAGGCTCTTTTCTGACTGGGAATAATTTCTTCCGGTTAAAGAAGAAACGTGAGATTTCCCACATAGCTTTGTTTTGATTGTTGGAGTCTGGAATTCGTCAGAATTGTCTGTCTTCCAGCAGCTCAGACAGAGCGAGGATTTTTATGCTAGCTCAGCTGGATAAGTGACCCGGTTTTTTTTAATACGGATTAACAGGCAAACATCCTCCTGTCTACATTCATCATTTTCTTATCTATACAGCTAAAGAGATTTGTCAAAGTAACAGCAATTGAGATAACCTAGGTGAGGTAAGACTTTCCTTTTTTTTATTCACGGAACTAAGGGGGAAGAAAATATAAATAGCTTATCTTTTTTTTTATTGCAAAAAGCTGACATGGAAAATAGCATTTTAAAGATTACAACGGACGAGAGATTTCTGATTGGAAGAGATAAGAAATCTTTTTGATTTATGGCTGGGACTATTTTTCCTGATCTACTTTTTTTTTGACGAATCTGCTCATTCTCTCTGCTACTAGCTATTTCGACGCTGTGAACTAAAGCCGTTCTTACACTTCCGGGCAGATAAGAGATAAGGGCTGTCTAGCGGGTGACGTTAGTTTGTTGGAAAGATTAACTCCTTTGTAACTGGTTAAAGAAATAAGCTGCTCTTTGTTTGGGACATTGAAAATTGAAGGAGTTTTGTTCCTTTGGCTTTAAGAATGACAATTAAGAAGATCATGGATGTACAAGAAGGGACTTTATCTCTAGACATGTTTCAGAAAATAATGAATGGGATTAACTCAATAAAACAAGAACTGAGAAATAATAGACAAGCGTGGAGAATTGAATTTCACGAAATGAGACAGGAGCTGAAAGAAACTCAGGATTCTATGAGAAAGGAGAATAAAGATAGATCTGGAAAACAAAAAAAGGATGAAAGAGAAATTAAAGGCAAGGTTCAAACTATGGAGATTGGTTTAATTATGGACATGAAAAAAGATTTGGATTTCCTGGCTGTGATGGATCCTGGAGACAAATATTACAGTTTGGAATTCAGCGCTGTCCCTGAAGGAATTTAAGAGATTGGAGATAAAGATATTATCGGTTCAAAAAAATTCTTGGACTGGAATGATTTGATGGAACTTGAAATGGAGAAAGTTAACAGAATTAATCCCTGTTTTGTCAATGGAAAAACCTTCAAGAGATGTACTAGTGTATCATGTGGAAAAGAGGAACAGAGATGCGGCTTTGCAACAATACTTCAGTGATACGTTTGGATTTGATGGCAAGAAAATATCTGTGATGGAGGAAATTCCTATCAGACTTTTATTATATGACTATGACAGCAAGATTTTTGGGTGCGTAAAGATGGAAGATGGACCCAATATGGATAATGACAGAAGAGCGATTTAAAATTACTGGACTTAGTAGATTTGATGAGTTGGATTAATTGGCATGTTTATTTAGAAAAAAAAATTGATTGACATATATCTCAAGGATTGGAAACTTCTCTTTGACTTTTTGTGGAAGATTAAAATGATATGATGTTAATGAGATTTGAAACCAACTAAGATAACCGTTGGAGGAAGGTGATTTTATAATCTATTAAGAGATAGGTTTGTTATATATTATAGATTTATAGCTGAACTATGACAAATCGGAAGTCAATATTCTTTCTTTTTTATATATATATATATATTTTCTTTCTTTTTGTATTGTACTAGTTATTGATTTGTGTTGTTTTCTTTTTGTATTGTTTTGGTTTTGAAAATTGGAATAAAAATTAATTGAAAAAAAAAAAAGATCTGGCTTCTTTTGGGCAGCCTCTTGTGCTTGCTTCAGAAAGACTAGAATTACCCACCGCATATCTGTCAAATTGATTAGGCTGATGTTGAGCATATCCCAGCTGATAGCTCTTTGTATTCCTTTCCTTTCTCAGGCCTGCTGGGGACAGGACTTCAAGACGCCATGACTGGCAGGTAAGAAACAGTGTTCCTTGGCAACTTTTCCACTCGTCCGCTGACTTTACAACCTCTCACATGTGTGTTATTTATGTTGCATTAGTTTTCACTGTTTCATGCTAGAGTATTGCCACTGTACTACAAACTACAAATGGATTGTGTTAGAATATCCTAGCATTATAGAAGCATCTATAGTTTTTTCACCTATTCGGCGGCAACAGCAGGCTTTCTGTTGATACGGAGTCTGCTCTGCTCTATAGGCTTGCGTTGTAATGCAGTGTGCTGGAAAGGCTGGGATTTAATGGTGTGCACTTTCTTCCCTAGGTTGTGGTCTAAAGCCACTTTTGCTGGCTACAAGCGAGGCCTCCGAAACCAGAGGGAACACACAGCTCTTCTGAAAATTGAAGGGGTTTATTCCCGTAATGAGACGGAATTCTACTTGGGCAAGAAGTGTGCCTATGTGTACAAAGCAAAAAAGTGAGTGCCCATCAGCAGTGGAGGGAAAGAGTGCTTCACACTTGCATTTTTTGTGTAGTTTCTTAAGAGGGGGAGGGCCTCTGTGGCAGCACCTGTGTTGTGGAATTCCTTCCCCACAGAGGTGCATGTGGCATCTTTGCTCTTCAGCTTTGTCTGATGCTGAAGATGCACCTCTTCACCCTGGCTTTTGAAACCTGAGATGTAAATTTTAAGAGCCTTTAGTTATGATTGTGTTTTAAACTGTTTTTACTCATGTAGTTTATATTGTTGAGGCCCTCCCTGGGATCTACTGGTGAAGGGAGGGTAATAAACAATAATAATAATAATAAGCATTGTTGTTGTTGTTATTTAATATTTTTAATTATTTAATAATAATAATAATAATAATAATAATAATGCCACTGCTGTGGCTTAGAGGACACATTTTACTTTGTCTTGCAAAATAGGTGATCTTGGGTCTGGAACAAAGTTCAGAAATAAAACACATGTTACACTTGAGTACTGGTGGGTGTGAGGATGCGTGTGGATAAGAGAAGTGGCACCCGTGCAGGTTTGCTTCCTTTTTATGTCATACATGCATTTGGAGCAGTGTGACTTGAGAAGCTGCTACCTACTTGGGGTGGAGACTGCTAGGTTAGCAAAGGTAAATGGGTGTCCCCTTTCTCCCCCCCCCCTTCTTTTTGTGGTTGGTTAGTTCTTGCTGCAGTTTGCAGCTAATGTAGATGACGGCTTCTCTGCCTGATTCACTGAATCCTGCTGATCTGTAGGGCAATCTGTTGTCAAAGTGATCTAAGCCTTCTGCCTGCTGAAGACCTGGTAGGGATTGAAGCTTGACACTTTAGATCTCTCTGAATGAATGATTCCATGGGTCTCTGATTCTATTCATCCATTCAAGCCATCCCAGTCGTCATTGTACTGCTACAAGAATTTCCCAAAGCTCCTTTTCCATTCTGTAGTTCCAACTTGTGCAAAAGACAGCAAGTGGGGTGTGCTGCTGGGATCAGAGACAGTCAAAAAGTTCTCATTTTGAGAAAATCTGCATGCTGGTTCACACATTCATTGCTTTATCGAATGTAGCATTGGGACGACTTGCTTGCATGTGTGAATGAGTCACCGCAGAGAGAACTAGAACTTTCATGCTGCCTGATGATCAGTAGATACAAGCCGTGTGTTTGGTGCTGTACGTGCAAAGTAACACTTCAGTGAGTGTTCCTGCATTTGATGTGGACAGTATTGGGGCTTAATAGTTTGTTTGTCATTGTCAGTAACACCGTGACTCCTGGGGGCAAACCCAACAGGACCAGAGTAATCTGGGGAAAGGTGACCCGGGCCCATGGCAACAGCGGCATGGTGCGAGCAAAGTTCCGCTCCAACCTACCAGCCAAAGCCATTGGACATAGGATCCGAGTGGTGAGTACAAGAGCCACACATGTCTTAGTAAGGCCTGGAGAGGAGAGATTGTTTGGCCTTTTGTATAAACTGCCTGGAGGGTTTTTTAATAAATTAAAAGGCGGGGTATGCATGAAATGAAATGAACAGTGAGCAAGTTTTTGTGTATTGATAGGTTGGCACCCACATACAGGCGGGCCCCGCTTATACGGCAGGCTCCGTTCTGGACTGCCGCCGTAAAGCGGAAATCGCCATAAAGCGGAACCCATTGAGGATAATGGGGCGCGTTGCACGAAAATGAAATGACACTAAAATGGCGCAGAAGCGCAAAACTGGCTTTAAAACGGTGAATTTCCCCTAATTGAAAGCCGCCGCATTAGCGGAACGCCAGACAGCGAAGCCCCAGTAAGCAGGGCCCTACTGTACACTGTCCTGCTGTTTCCTGCTTGGTTGTCATGAGTGTCACAGTTGAGTTGTGATGTGTCGTGGAGGGCTGGTGACTGATATGGGCTGCATTGTGCCATTTTACTTCAAGGATCTCATTCACATGCTGTAGACAGGCAGACAGCTGAAACACCGTGTGCTGGTGTACAGTGTGTGGATGACCCTGTTAGCTTCTGACAAGCATGTCAGCTGACCAAGCCTGCCTCCAGTGGTAGATGTAAGGGTGAGAAAAGTGAAATGGTCAGGCTTGAACTCGGGATGAGTGCCCAGAAATGTTATTTGTTTACAAAAACATTTGTATACTGCTATTCCACAAAAAAATCAAAGTGGTTTACAACAATTCTAGCAGGACTCCAGAATGCAGTCAAAATCTCATCATTTCCAGACAACCTGTTTTTTGAGCATTCACCATTATTTGTTTGCACAAAGTTTGTGGAGAGGTTATATAATTCCCGCTGTTTATTGAGCATGCATTGTGATTTGTTTGTATCCTGTCTTCTCTTCTTCCAGGCATTTTAGGATGTATTTTTAAATTGTTTTTTTTTAAGTGTTTTTAAATTTGTATATTTGTTTTTAATGTTTTTAATTGTTGTAAACCGCCCAGAGAGCTTCGGCTATGGGGCGGTATACAAATGTAAATAACAATAACAATAATACAATAAGAGCCACACAAAAATTACAGACTTTTTGTAAACTGCATCTCTAGCACTATTACCAATAGTTACTGAAGTTGTGGTCTGGGGAAAACCTACCAGTAGATGTGACTGGCATGTTGACCCTATGCTGTGAGGCCCTCATGCAGGGCAAAAGGTGTCCTGTCCTGTCTAAACAGTGGTGAGAAGTTTGATTGCATGTTGGGAATGTAAGGTGATGAGTTTTAAGGCCAATGCTGCTCTGTGTTTCTGGATAAATAAGGAAGCTATGACCTGGGACTTGAAGAATTTGCAAAGTGAGGGTGCTTTCCAATGTGTCCATAAAAATTAGAGCCGATGAAATGACTGTCAAAATTACTAAAGGCAATGGGTGATATCCAGTGTTGGTCAGATGCTGAGTAGACCCATTGAAATCCGAGTCAGTTAATTTCATTGGGCCCACTCTGAACATGACTTCATTGGATATCAGTCAGTGTAATGTTGGCCGTTGATGATTCTTGTATGCGATATTGAGGATATAAGAAAAATAGTTTTGCATGGAGGTTTTCTTCCCTAGCTACGTGTTCATGGGGCATGATTTATTAAGACATTTCTGTAGTTTCCCCTTCAAAATGTCTAACCTTCCCTTTTTTTTTTTTTTTACAGATGCTGTATCCATCTAGAATCTAAATTTGGACTGAAAATAAAATTGAGACTATATTCCACTTTTGTATATTTGGTCTTGTCTTGTCTTTTTTGTTTCCTGTCCTTGAAGTTCAGACGTAGGAACATGATTTGTTCTACAGTCAGTGGAAGATGATTATTTCTTGTTATGGCACAGAAGTAACAGATGATTTTTAAAATAAAGCTGTAACCCATTTGTGGTTATCCACTTGTAGCATCCTTGCTTCTTTCTACTCAGGTTATCTGTTAGGATTTGAGATGTTTATGATCTCCCATAGTGTAAATCCCTCTTTATAGCAAGTGTGTTATCATAAAACCTGATACCAATACAGTTAATGTCAGTTGAAGGACGTGCCTGTCTTATGGTAGTTCTGAATCTCTCAAGTATTTTAAAATGCTGCGCCTTTAGCTCCAGTGGAAACTTTCTTCACTCAGCCCTCCACTTATTTGAATTAGCTGACTTACTTCACCTCAAATCTATAAATGAAAAGATGCCTAAACTCACACAGTTAAGAGTATATAAAACTGGATGAATTCATAATTTTGTTTACTTGTTCCCATGAACTGTGCCCCTTAGTCGTCCATATCTCTAATCTGATTGGTTCCCTGGCTACCAAAGTCACCTTAGCCCCATACCTTGCCAAGAATAGAATTGCTGGTTCCAAATCAGAAGATTGTATGTCCCTTTAATATCTCCGGAGCTGTTACTTATCCCATCTGACTCCTCTACAAGTCCCTTCACCCACCATCTTACCTACTGATGCAAATGGGACTTATGCTCTGTTACACCAGGGAGGGATGGGGCAGATTGGAAGTATATGTGGCTCAAGAGTTTTGCAAACTGTTAAACAGACACAATCTTCAGGGCTGCATACATATTTAAAGCATATTTAAATCCTGGGAACTGTGGTTTAAGGATGCTGAGAACTGTACACCTATTAGGAGTAAACTATGGTTCCCAGGATTTGGGGGACAGTGCTGTACACAGCCTAGGTTGCAACCTAGTAACCCTAGTTGAGAATCTCAGCAAGTGAAGGTGGGATCCAATGAAATTCCTAGTTACAGGTTTGACAGCTTAAAACTATATGCCCAGAAAGGAAGTTGAAGAGAAGGTGAAAGGCGACACAACTTCCTTTCTCCCAGTAAAATAGGATTTTTTATGGTTGTTGATGGTTACGGATGTTTGTAAGATTCCACCTAGTATTGCATGCAGAATTGCCCACATTATTCTGTATATTTGGGTTTTTGCTGCTCAGATACTGTTAAATTAGACCTGGTCTTCTCTTCTTTGAACTATGATATATTGAATTTCAGAGCAGCGTTCCGGTACCCCTTTGAAGGAAATAATCTGGTTCAAAGTGGGAATAAACGGAGCTAAAAAAATATGAACCTCCATCACGAGAACCTAATTTCTGCTTGAACAAAAGCTACTGATTTGACAACCCAGCACAATTGCTTATATTTAAAAATCCAGTCAGAAACAGCTCCAGTGGAAACTGCAGCTGTGACAAAATGGTAATAGCTTATTCAGGCAGCTACAGAGTAAAGTCTCATCTTTGTTGTTGCATGCCCTCAAGTCAATTACTACTTACGGTGACCCTATGAATCAGTGACCTCCAATAACCTCTGTTATAAACCACCCTGTTTAGAACTTGTAAATTCAGGTCTGTGGCTTCCTTTATGGAAACAATCCATCTCTTGTTTGGTCTTCCTCTTTTTCTACTCCCTTTCCCCCAGCATTATGGTCTTTTCTAGTGAATCATGTCTTCTCATGATGTGTCCAAAGTATGATAACCTCAGTTTCATCATTTTAGCTTCTAGTGATAGTTCTGGTTTAATTTGTTCTAACACCCAATTATTTGTCTTTTTCGTAGTCCATGGTATGCGCAAAGCTCTCCTCCAACACCACATTTCAAATGAGTTGATTTTTCTTTTACCTGCTTTTTTCACTGTCCAACTTTCACATCCATACATAGAGATCAGAAATACCATGGTCTGAATGATCCTGACTGTAGTGTTCAGTGATACATCTTTGCATTTGAGGACTTTTTCTAGTTCTCTCACATCTGCCCTCCCCAGTCCTAGTCTTCTTCTGATTTCTTGACTATTGTCTCCATTTTGGTTAATGATTGTGCCAAGGTATTGATAATCCTTCAAGTTAAATGTCCTCATTGTCAACTTTTAAGTTACATAAATCTTCTGTTATTACTTTAGGCTTCTTGACATTGAGCTGTAGTCCTGCTTTTGTGCTTTCCTCATCAGCATTCATTTCAAATCATTACTGGTTTCTGCTAGTAGTATGGTATCGTCTGCATATCTTAAATTACTGATATTTCTCCAATTTTCACACCTCCTTCATCTTGGTCCAATCCCGCTTTCTTTCTTTTTTTCAATTAATTTTTATTCCAATTTTCAAAACCAAAACAATACAAAAGAAAACAACACAAATCAATAACTAGTACAATACAAAAAGAAAGAAAATATATATATATATATAAAAAAGAAAGAATATTGACTTCCGATTTGTCATAGTTCAGCTATAAATCTATAATATATAACAAACCTATCTCTTAATAGATTATAAAATCACCTTCCTCCAACGGTTATCTTAGTTGGTTTCAAATCTCATTAACATCATATCATTTTAATCTTCCACAAAAAGTCAAAGAGAAGTTTCCAATCCTTGAGATATATGTCAATCAATTTTTTTTCTAAATAAACATGCCAATTAATCCAACTCATCAAATCTACTAAGTCCAGTAATTTTAAATCGCTCTTCTGTCATTATCCATATTGGGTCCATCTTCCATCTTCCATCTTTACGCACCCAAAAATCTTGCTGTCATAGTCATATAATAAAAGTCTGATAGGAATTTCCTCCATCACAGATGTTTTCTTACCATCAAATCCAAACATATCACTGAAGTGTTGTTGCAAAGCCGCATCTCTGTTCCTCTTTTCCACATGATACACTAGTACATCTCTTGAAGGTTTTTCCATTGACACAAAACAGGGATTAATTCTGTTAACTTTCTCCATTTCAAGTTCCATCAAATCCTTCCAGTCCAAGAATTTTCTTGAACCGATAATATCTTTCTCTCCAATCTCTTCAATTCCTTCAAGGACAGCGCTGAATTCCAAACTATAATATTTGTCTCCAGGATCCATCACAGCCAGAAAATCCAAATCTTTTTTCATGTCCATAATTAAGCCAATCTCCATAGTTTGAACCTTGCCTTTAATTTCTCTTCCATCCTTTTTGTTTTCCAGATCTATCTTTATTCTCCTTTCTCATAGAGTCCTGAGTTTCTTTCAGCTCCTGTCCCATTTCGTGAAATTCAATTTTCCACGCTTGTCTATTATTTCTCAGTTCTTGTTTTATTGAGTTAATCCCATTCATTATTTTCTGAAACATGTCTAGAGATAAAGTCCCTTCTTGTACATCCATGATCTTCTTAATTGTCATTCTTAAAACCAAAGGAACAAAACTCCTTCAATTTTCAATGTCCCAAACAGAGAGCAGCTTATTTCTTTAACCAGTTACAAAGGAGTTAATCTTTCCAGCAAACTAACGTCACACGCTAGATAGCCCTTATCTCTTATCTGCCCAGAAGTGTAAGAACGGCTTTAGTTCACAGCGTCGAAATAGCTAGTAGCAGAGAGAATGAGTAGATTCGTCAAAAAGAAAAAAAAAGTAGATCAAGAAAAATAGTCCCAGTCTTATCTCTTTCAATCAGAAATCTCTCATCCGTTTAATCTTTAGAATGCTATTTTCCATGTCAGCTTTTTGCAATAAAAAAAAAGATACGCTATTTATATTTTCTTCCCCCTTAGTTCCGTGAATAAAAAAAGGAAAGTCTTACCTCACCTAGGTTATCTCAATTGCTGTTACTTTGACAAATCTCTTTAGCTGTATAGATAAGAAAATGATGAATGTAGACAGGAGGATGTTTGCCTGTTAATCCGTATAAAAGAACGGGTCACTTATCCAGCTGAGCTAGCATAAAAATCCTCGCTCTGTCTGAGCTGCTGGAAGACAGACAATTCTGACGAATTCCAGACTCCAACAATCAAAACAAAGCTATGTAGGAAATCTCACGTTTCTTCTTTAACCGGAAGAAATTATTCCCAGTCAGAAAAGAGCCTTCTGACTGAATTTAAACTGGAAAAGTTTCATCCAAGACGAGAGCTCGTCTCAGAGGCTGCACAGGCGTAGGGATCCTCCTGGGAAGTCCGGTCCAATCCCGCTTTCTGTATGATATGTTCTGCGTATAGATGAAAGAAACGGTGATAAAATACACCCTTTTTGATTGGGAACCCATTGGTTTCTCCATGTTCTGTCTTTACAGTAGCCTCTTGTCCAGAGTATAGGTTGCACATCAGGATAATCAGGTGCTGTGGCACCCCCATTTCTTTTAAAGCATTCCATAGTTTTTCATGATCTACACAGTCAAGGCTTTGCTGTAATCTGTGAACCACAGAATGATTTCTTCTGAAAATCCTTGGTTTGTTCCATCATCCAACGTAGGTTTGCAATATAATCTCTGGTACCTCTTCCCTTTCTAAATTCACGTTGGACATCTGGCATTTCTTGCTCCATATATGGTAAGAGCCTTTGTTGTAGAATCTTGAGCATTACTTTACTTGCATAGGATATTATGGCAATAGTTCAATAATTACTGCATTCCCTGGGATCCCCTTTCTTTGGAATTGGGATGTATATTGAACACTTCCAGTCTGTGGGGCATTGTTTTCCATATTTAATGTATTTTAAGATCTGTTTTTATGATATTTTAAAGTGTTTTTAGCACTTTGTTTGCCACCCTGAGCTCCTGCTGGGAGGAAGGGCGGGATACAAATTAAATAATAAATAAATATTTGTTGACAAATTTTTGTCAACGTTTGGACAGATTCAGTCTCAGCTTGTAGCAACTCTTGGTATGCCACCTGTTCCAGGTGATTTGTTTCTTCCAAGTATTAAGAACAGCTTTCACCTCACATTCTAAAATTTCTGTTTCTTCAGCATATGGTTCCTCCATTAATAAATCTGTCATCCTGTCATCTCTTTTATAGAGTTCTTCAGTGTATTGCTTCCGTCTTTTATTTTACCTCGGTCAGTCAGTGTGTTCCCTGTTGATTATTCAACATCCCTACTCTTGGTTTAAATTTCCTAAATTTCCCTTTAATTTCTCTAATCTTTTGGAATAGGGCTCTTGTTCTACCCTTTTTGTTGTCCTCTTTTATTTCTATTCAATTATTGTAATAGTTCTCTTTGAACCTACATACTAGTCGCTGTATTGTTGCATTTAGGATTCTAACCATGTTTCTATCTCCTTTTGCTTTTGCTTTCCTTCTCCCTTTTAACAGTCTCATCAGTCATCCATTGAGGTCTTTTTAACTAGAAGTATTTGCATTCTTCCCTGATAATGTCTCTGACTTCAACCCATAGTTCTGGTTCTCTGTCAACTAATTGTAAAGCCTCAAATCTGTTCCTTATTCCATCTTTATATTCTTCTGGGGTGTTATTTAAATTGTATTTTGGCATTATGATTACTTTGTTGTTCTTTAGCTTTACTCTGATTTTCAATAAGATCAGTTCATGATTTGTACCGCAGTCTGCTCCTGGTCTTGTTTTCGCAGAAAGTATGGAACTTCCCCATCTGCTACCAACTATATAATCAATTTGATTCCTATATTGACCATTTGGTGATGTCCACGCCTACAGTCGTCTTTTTGGTTGCTCAAAGAAATGTGTTTGCCAGAAACAAATTATTGGCTTCACAGAATTCAGTAAGTCTTTCTCTTGCTTCATTTCTGTTTGCTAAGCCCCATTTCCCCACAATTCCTAGTTCTTCTTTGTTCCTTTTGCATTCCAGTCCCCCATGATTATCATCACATCTTGTTTTGGGGTGTGATGAATTTCTTCCTTCTGCTTAAAATCTTTCCAATTCTTTTTCTACATTTGCCATTGGAGCATAGACTTGGATGATGGTTATGTTAATAGGGTTCCCATTAAATCTCATTGATATAACTTGCTCAGACTTCGCGTTATAGTTCCTAATTGCTTTTGCTACATCACTTCTCACTATTAAAGCAACCCCATTTCTTCTTAATTTCTTATTTCCTGCATAAAATCTTTTGTAGTTGCCTGATCGAAAGTGTCCCATTCCCGTCCATTTTAATTTACTCACACAAAGTATTGTAATGTTGATACATTCCATTTCTTTGTTGACAACTTCTAACTTTCCCTGGTTCATGCTTCTCACATTCCATGTTCCTATTGTGTATGTCGTACAACTCCGGACTCTCCTTTCACATCTTTAGAGTGAGGCAAAACAGGTTTGACTACAAGTGCAACAAGAATCTGTGAAAGGTAGCTGGAAAAAATGGTGGAGCAAGTGTCTATTTATTTATTTAGTATTTGATTTATATTCTGCCCTTCCAGCAGGAGCCCAGGGCCTTTATTGGCTGGGTTGCCAATAGAGGGAGCTGTTTCAGCAGGTCTAAACTACGTTCTGCTAAACAACTAATCTCAGATCTCACGACCAAAAATCCACCTTTAATCTCAACCTGCACCATGTGGCCCATTGTCATATTTTTATTTTAAGTATTATTTTGACCTTAGGAACATACGCTGCTGCGGACTGAGTCAGACCATTGACCCATCTAGCTCTGACTAGCAGGGGCTCTCCAGGGTTTCAGATGGGACAAATCTAGCCTACCAGGAGATGCCAGGAATTGAACTATACAATGCAGATGCTCCACTGCTGAGCTATGACCCTTCCCCCTTCTCCTGGGAGGAGCTGTACACATCAGCATGGTGGTACAAGGAAAAGGCGGGAGACAAGCTCCTGCAGATTTCTTGCTGCATAAACATTGTGAAACATTTTTTAAAAAGGTATGCACTAGCTTCCCCCAGGTATCTTATGAACTTAAGATACATTAAAGCTCTAAAAATTAAAACTAAAAGCGGTGGCAAAGCTATACTAGGAAACAACCAATCCATAGCAAGGTTTAATGAAAGCATTTGTTCCAGCATTTGTGTTTCTAACCTTTGCTGTGCCTGACTTTTTTTAACCTGTTTTAGAATTGCTTTTATTTTGCTGCTGTCTGACACTGTTTTGTGATGGTTGTTTGTTGTTTACCTTTTGATGGCCTATTTAATTTTGCAAGCCACTTTGCGCAGCCATGGAGAGAAGAGGATAAAAAGAGTAAGGATCACATTTCTAAAAGCTGTCCAGAATAAGTCCAGAGTATTCCATAAATGGGGATGTTGCAATAAAAGTGGCCCTGTTTCAGTATGATGGGTGGCTTCTTGTTGGCGGTGGAGCATTTAGAGCAGTGCCTCCCCTGAGTATGCCAATGTACAGGCGGGTTTATATTGGAGATGGCGGCCCGCCCTTCAGATATCTTTATTTTTCCTTGGCACTTCTTGTTGGATCAGGAAACTACAGCACCTAAGTACGTAGTTTCTTACTTAGTTTCTATGTGTCCAGCTAGTTTTAAAATTCTGGGGGATGTATGTGTGGGGAGGGCATTAAACTTGGGGGCCTTTGAATGAGATCTGTGAAGCTTCTGTTCTGTGGCCATGCTGCTGTGTTGGGCTCTATATGAAAGAGGAAGGTAGACCTTGCCCTCTTGCCTCAGTAAACAGGTTGGATCAATAAGGCACACAGTGAGAGATTGGTACAATATTGTTAGCTATTGCAAGACTAGAGCTAGCTATGGTGTGGCCTGCAGCTGGCTCTTTCTAATCCATATTAGCAAATGAAGCAAGTTCCCAGTAAGCCGTATTTAAAAGATCTCACATGAATTCATCCAGTTTTATATACTCT
This sequence comes from Rhineura floridana, assembly GCF_030035675.1. Lineage (NCBI taxonomy): Eukaryota > Metazoa > Chordata > Lepidosauria > Squamata > Rhineuridae > Rhineura > Rhineura floridana. The sequence goes on along the minus strand of NC_084486.1, from coordinate 149,473,654 downwards.
TAACTGTGTGAGTTTAGGCCTCTTTTCATTTATACATTTGAGGTGAGCCTTGCAGATACCATGGACCGTGAAAAAGACAAATAATTGGGTGTTAGGACACATTAAACCAGAACTATCATTAGAAGCTAAAATGATGAAATTGAGGTTATCATACTTTGGACACATAATGAGAAGTCATGATTCACTAGAAAAAACAATAATGCTGGGAAAAACAGAAGGGAGTAGAAAAAGAGGAAGACCAAACAAGAGATGGATTGTTTCCGTAAAGGAAGCCACAGACCCAAACTTACAAGATCTGAACAGGGTGGCTCATGACAGATGCTATTGGAGGTTACTGACTCATAGGGTCGCCATAAGTCGTAATCGACTTAAAGGCACATAACAACAAGAAAAGGATACACCACTTTATGCATATGTGCTACACGCACATCAAATTTCCTTTGGTTATTTGGAGGCCAACTAATCCCTATGTATGAGGCTGGAAAGAAAAAAACATCCTGTTAAATTGACTAGAAGACCCAGGGGATTTCTTAGCTGGAGTGGGGTGGAGGTGGGAAGATGTTGCCTGCAGCATGCAATTTGGCTTATCTGCGTGAGCTGTTAGCAGATTCCATGTGCTCAGCACTCTTGGATCCTGCTGGTCTGGCCTGTGCAGGTTGGTCTGGGGCTATGGGATTGCTCAGGAGTGAATAGTCTTGCCTTGCAGCAGGCTTTTGTGGACCTAGAATACAGCCTTCAGATGCTGTCTGTTCTCAAACCAGCACTCAAACCCAGTGCTATCTGGAGCCAATGGAAATCATAGTCCCAAACATCTGGACGGCACCAGGTTGGCTGAGGCTTCCACAAATGTTAATGGGCAGCTGGAAGCTACCTGCTTCTGGGAAAGGGACTGTATCCTCTTCTGCTAGCTTGAAACATTTAAAGGGGTAAAGGACACACAGGTCTTTCCACCTTGTTAATTTCTCTTGCAGCAGTTTGGCAGTTGTAAGGAATGATCCTTGCAGTCTGCCAACTGTGGTCCCCACTCTACTGGGTTTATATGTGAGGAAGGCCATTTTTCTCCTCTGAATTTGATTCTGCTTGGTTACTTCAGTGTGCGTATGCTCAACTCTGTTTTGATGAGTTAAAAAAGGCAGGCCTGGATCCAGCAAAAGTTCACCTTGAGTCAAGGGGCAAAGTCCAAGCAAACAAAAAGTGTGGAATCAAAGAGGTCACAGGTAGCTTGATCCCCAGTTGCAACTGGCTGAGAGGCAGCCTTGGTTCCATCGGACACCTCTGGGGACATCAGAAAAGCTTCTAACCCCTCTGTGATGTGACTGCTGACCAGGGCACTGCCTGCCAGTCTTAGCATACCACTCTTGCTAAGTTGGCAAGTGCTTTTTAAAAGCCGCTCATGAGGGCTGGAAGACAAAATTATTCTCTCATCACTGAGCAGGAAAAGAAAACCTTGGCAGCAAGCAAGACCTCACCTCTGTTAATCAGTAAAGAAAGGTAAACATGCTTGATGTGTACGGTGTGGGTGATGCTCACCTTTCCAACTATGCTTACGTAGAAGATTGAAAAGAAGGTTAGGTTATAGGTTGCCAGCGGCAGGAAACTGAGTTGAACATTAGGGAAAAGTTCCTAATTCACAAGCTATTCCTCCATGCTGTCTATCCAGATGTGCACTACGTGTGTATGCATGCGCAGGGAGGTGGCTGGTAGCTCAGCACACCCTCTCACAAACCCCATAAACACAACTCCTTTCCTAATTCTTATCCCACCTGCTCCTTAAGGCTCTAGGGCAGCCTTTCCCAACCAAGTACCCCCCTGGTGTCTGGGGCTATCAACCCCATCAACCCTAGCCACCATATAATGTCCAGTGATCAGGGATGGTGGGACTTGTAGTCCCAAACATCTGAAGGAATGTTATGCTGGCAAAGGTCAGGCTTCAGATGGGTACTGCTGGGACTGGGTGTATGCCATGTCATGTTTCTTTTTTAAATTAATATTTATAGGACACGAAAGGGAGGAAAATAAAAAGTGCAGGAAAGGGAAGGAAATCCTTGGGACTAGTGCAGACACAGAAACTAGCTCTCTGAGAACCTCAGATTTCTCTCTGTCTTCCACCCTACGCAAGTTTCTACCCCTTATTGCTGTGGAGATATGTTTGGGGACCTAATCTCAGAAACACCAGGGGAGTTCCTGATGTCCACTGGCCTGGGTGTACAGTGTTGGTGCCCCATCAATCTTATGACCATTCCCCTGGATGACAGGAATGCATAATGCCAAATAGTCAAAATTGTGGAATAAATTGTGCAATTTCTTTTTTTTTTAATGCAAATTTAATTTTTATTGTTGTAGAGCTTGGGAGTGGAGTTTTTATTAATTTATTTCTTAGCACAGCTCAGTTGGGCAAACACTACTGTTGTATATTCAAGTTGTTATCGGCAACAATGACCCATCTGTCCCTTCCTCATTCAGAGAAGCAAGAGGCATTAACAAAGTTTGAGGACACATTTCAGTCAGGCAAAAGCAGAGCATGGAATAGGGCTGGGGGCTTGCCTTGGGTAGAGTCCCAAGGGCCAAATAGAGAGGCCTGGACTCTGGAAGGCCATATTAGATCCTTGGGACTGAGGCAACGTACCCCTGCTTTAAATGGAAATGCCAGGGAACTCATGTACTCTGCTACTGATTTACTCCGTTTTGTTTTTCAAAGTTCCAGAGTGCAGGTTCCCCTCACAGCATACTACAGTACTCATTCTTAGCAGACACGATGTACTTAATCAACCAAACATGTTCCTGAGCCAAAATTCGTCAATATAAAGGAAAAGACAAAGCATAAAGGAGCAGCCACTACTTTTGTTGTGGTTTTGAGTCTACCAAGTTCATGGGATTTACTCTGAAGTAAATGTGCATTGGATTGCACAGCCTTAATCTCTCAGTTATGTTTTCCCCTGCAGGTAAGGACAAGCAAAAATGTGTGCTCGTGACCCAAATAGGATGAGGAGAGTCAGGTCAGACTTTAGGTACATGAAAGGAAGTGCTAAAGGCCATGTTTGCTTACAGGAGATCGTGCTGGATTTTACAGCTTCAGGATGCTACTTTGTATTTTTATTTTTTTTGCATTGCAATGGAGATTCTGGCACTCCAAAGGGATGTGGTGCTAAAGGGAGAGAATTTTGAGGCAGTACAGGGCCTGCCTCTTCCCCACGTTAAGTTACACTTGCCATTTTGTGCCACTGTGAAATCATAGAATAGTAGAGTTGGAAGGGGCCTATAAGGCCACCGAGTCCAACCCCCTGCTCAGTGCAGGAATCCAACTTAAAGCATAGAATAGTAGAGTTGGAAGGGGCCTATAAGGCCATCCAGTCCAACCCCCTGCTCAGTGCAGGAATCCAACTTAAAGCATACCCAACAGGTGGCTGTCCAGCTGCCCCTTGAAGGCCTCCAGTGTTGGTCATTGGTTTCATTGTTGTACTGCTCTGTGTTTTAGGGTACTCTCATGAAACTAGGACTACAACCCTAAACACAGTTTTTTGGGAGTCTCCTTGAAGTCATCAATATTTGCTTCTTTTATTAATTACATTCATACCCCACCTGTTCTCCAAAGAAATCAAGGTGACATACATGGGTCTTCCCAACCAACTGCCCCCATGTTGACTTCACAACCACCCTTTGAGGTAGGCTAATTTGAGAGAGTCTACCCCAAGGTCACCCAGTAAGCTTTATAGCTGAATGGGGATTTGAACCTGGGTCTCTGCACTACTAGGCTGATTGCTATGCCACGCTAGTTTTTCTGAGCACTTCTGTGATCTCGCGCCTATCACAGAAGCGCTGCAGCTTAGTGGCAGGCTAAATGCTTTGCATGCAGAAGGTCCCAGATCCACCCCCCAGCATCTCCGGAGAGGGTCAAATGCAACCCTCCAGACCTCAGGCCTCTTTCCGATCCATCCCCTTTGCTGACCCTGTTTCTGAGTGCTTTCGCCTGGCTAGAATATGTCCTCACGCTTGCCTGGATGGAGAGATGTGTACAGAAGCTCTGGCTGAAATGTATGTGGCTGGAATGTGACCTGCGGTAGAAAGCTAAGAGTCAAATCTGTTGTTGTATTTACTTTCGCTTCTGGCTCAAGGATGGGAGGCAGAGAGTAAGAATAAATGGATAGATCTCCCAGCGGAGGAATAAAGAGGTGGGGTCCACGAAGCATCTGTCTTGCTTTTCAACTTGTTTATAAATGATCTGGAGTTAGGAGTGAGCAGCGAGGTGGCCAAGTTTGCTGCTGATACCAAATTGTTTAGAGTGTTTAAAACAAAAAGGGATTGAGAGAAGCTCTCACAACAGGCTGAATGAGCGTTAAAATGACAAATAGGATTAAATGTAAGCCAGTGTAGAGTGATGGACCTGGGATGGGCACTCTACATTTCACCTGTATGCTAATGGGGTTTGATCTGGTGGTATGTGAAGAAGAAAGAGATCTTGAGGTCAAGGTGGACAGCTCAATCAAAATGTGGACCCAGTTATGTGGCAGCTGCACAAAATTGTGAATTTCATTGTTAGGAATCGTTAGGAAAGGGGTTGAAAATAAAATGAACACTATCATGATGCTATTATATAAATCTATGACAGTGAAAAAAATGGATAAGAGAAAAATCAACTCACTTGAAATGTGGTGTTGGAGGAGAGCTTTGCGCATACCATGGATTGCGAAAAAGACAAATAATTGGGTGTTAGAACAAATTAAACCAGAACTGTCACTAGAAGCTAAAATGATGAAACTGAGGTTATCGTACTTTGAACACATCATTAGAAGACATGATTCACTAGAAAAGACCATAATGCTGGGAAAACAGAAGGGAGTAGGAAAAGAGGAAGGCCAAACAAGAGATGAATCGATTCCATAAAGGAAGCCGCAGACCTGAACTTACAAGATCTGAACAGGGTGGTTCACGACAGATGCTACCGGAGGTCACTGATTCATAGGGCCGCCATACGTCGTAATCAACTTGAAGGTACATAACAACAACCACAACAAATGATGCTTCTGCCCTTGGAACACAGTGCACAGTTCTGGTCACCTCACCTAAAAATGACATTGACAAGGGGGAAAAGGTTCAGAAAAGTGCAACCAAAATGATCAGGGGGATGGAGCAACTCCCCTGTGAGGAACGGTTGCAGCACTTGGAGCTTTTTAGTTTGGGAAAAGTGAATAGAGGGGACATGACAGACGTGTGTAAAATTATGCATGGTGCAGAGAAAGTTTTTCCCTCTCTCATAATACTAGAACCCATTAGAACTGTGGAATATCCTGCCACTCGATGATGGCCACCAATTTGGCTGGTTTTAAAAGGGGGGTAGTTCATGGAAGATAAGCCATGATGCCTGTGTTCTGCCTCTACCACTGAAGGCCTCTGAATGCCAGTTGCTGGGACTCACACGAAAGGAGAGAGATGCTGTGCTCTTGCGAGGCTGATGTTCTTCTGGACTACCCCTAGGCACCTGGCCGGCCACCGAGGGGACAGGATGCATTTGGTCTGATCCAGCTGGCCTCTTCCTCCATTTTGGCCTCTAGCCATGCTCATTTTGACCCCTGGCCTTGCCCACTACTTGCATGTGGTCTCCCAAAGGTTGCTGATGAGGGCATGCTGCCTTCTGGCTGAAAAGCCCAAGTTTGGCTCAGCCTCTGCAAAATGCATGCAGCTAGTACAGCATGCACAAAACCTTTGGGAAGCTCTTGGGGGTTTTCTCCCTGAATACCTGTCCTGCAACACTATGGCATGTAGCCCTGTGACTCTAATGCTGTAATTCTGTAGCAAAGCACTACAGTTTCAAGGTGATCATTTTCAAACAGCATCCGTTGCCTCCAGTGACTGTTAGGAAGTCCGTGTATAAGACTCATAATTAAGACTGCCAGGACTACAACTCTACCCACGTTGCCATGGAAATAAGAACTCTTCAACTCTGGGACTGCAGTCTTTTTTTGCACACATTGTACCACAAGTTGTGCTTCACTCAGCTGACAAGAAAGTGCCTGCCCTGCTGAAAGCTAGCAGGTCAGTCTAGCACTCTTGTCCCTGGCTTGCTAGGTTTCTGCGGGCAGGGATCTCTTTTCAAGTCGGGATATGCATTCCATCAGGTGCGCCTCCACGGTCTGCGGCTGGTAGGAGGAGCCTTCCTCGTCAGGAGGGCCCACAGCTCCTACTCTGAGAGAAGAAAGCCCAGGTTCAAGCCCCAGTGGCGTCTCCAAGGAGGGCTGCGAATGGCTCCTGCCCGAAAACCCGCAGGGCCACTGCTAGAGTAAGCAACGCTCAACTGGATGGGCCAAAAGGTCAGACTCCATATGAGGTGGGTGTTCCTACGTGCACGGATTTAGAGGACAACGACCAAGCGTGGCTTGTTCCTCCTCCTGGGGCGGGCGCCCAAGGGGAGCCACGAGTGAGGCCTGTCCTGGAAAAGGGGCTGGCCGGAAGAGGTTCCTCCTGCTGCTGTTGCTGCTGCCTCGCGGCCCGGCCAGAAGAGCCGTCGGCGGGGGAGGCGTGCCTGCCCGCGGCGTCCTCTCCATGGAGCCGGAGGCGCTGCGGTTGTTCCAGAGCCTGGTGGAGCGCGCGGGCGGGCGGCAGCGGCTGCTCCTGGTGGGCGAGGCGCGCGAGGGCGAGGCGCCGCCGCGGGCCCTGCTGGAGACCTTCGCGCGGGACCTCTTCGCCGAGCCCGAGCTGGGCAGGGAGCGGGAGCAGGAGCAGCCCGTGGCGCGCCGGGTGCGAGTGTGCGTCGGCGGGGGTTGCCGCGTCGGCAGCGGCTCTGGGCGGCCGTGGCTGGCGTGCCCGCTCCTCTTCGTGCTGTTCTGGGCGAGCTCGCTGGTGCAGCCGCGCTGGCGCCGGGAGCGGCTCCGCTTGCGCGAGATCCTCCGCGACGTGCGGAGCCACTTGTCCTCCGGCCGTCGTTTCCGCGGCCCGGCCGCTCCGGCACCCGTAACCTGGCCCGCCGTGGTCGGCGTGGTGGTGATGCCGCCGCCGGGAGAGCCGCTGCCGGCTTGCCACGCTGCGGAGCCCGCGGCGCAAGCCGAAGCCGACGCCCGCCTGCAGCTGGAGGCGCTACTGGCGCAAGTCTTCCGAGAGCGGCGCCCGGCGGCGCAGGAGACGCTGCAAGCCGCCGCCTACAGTCCGGGGGGCGCCCCGGGGGCCAACGAGGTTAGGGTCGCCGCCTGCCGGGCGCTCAAGGCCGCCCTCAAGCTCCGCGCAGGTGTGTGGGGCGGGGGTGCTCAACGGGTTGCCGGTGAGGCGACTTCGGATTCCATTCGTTGATCCGGATTAATTCCACCCGCTTCTTGTATCAGTCTCTAGCTAATCTACCCAGCTAATCTATTTTTATCTTTATATATGTGGTTTTCTCTCTCCCCTCCCCGCTTATTTTATCCTCACAACAACCCTGTGAGGTAGGTTAGGCCGAGTCACAGTGCCCAAAGACACCCAGTGAGCTTCCTGGCTAAGACGGAATTTGAATCCGGGTTTCCCAGGCCCTAGTCTGACACTTTAACCACTACACCACTCTACACATATTTCAGTCACTGGCAATCACACTACATGGGTCAGTGTGAAGGTTGTGCTTGTCGCCCCCCCATCTCTTAATTATTATTTTTCTCACTAGTACTTGCAGGTTTCTTTCCTCCCGGAACAGGGTTGCCACATCTCTTTTGTGACCTTGCACCTGTGCCTGTGTGTTTGGTCATCCCCACCTTCTTTTTTCTTGGCCTGAAATTGGTGGTAGAAAATACCAGCATATGCTGAATTGTCTGGTTGCCATAAAAGACAGAGGAGCTGAGCCAAGAAAAAAATGTGGCAATCTGAGTTACTCTCTTTTTTTTTTTTTTTAAAGTGGCTCAACCTTTTGATGAAGATGCTGGTTGCTGGCCTGGAGGAGAGTTAGGCATGGTTGAGGGCGGGGAGAGAGCTAGGCATAAAGCTCCCATTTCTTTGGGTAGGTTTTCAGTTCCCAGCTCTGCTAGCAGCTTTCAAGCCTCTTGGCTTGGTGAGTATGATCGAACTCGTGTCTGCAGCCAGCTACTCTTCATCCGCCTGAATAGAAGCTGATAATCCCGTAGGGCTTCTTGGCTCTAAAAAGGAAGATCTGTCTGTTTTTCTCTCCCCCCAAAATTGGGCCCAAATAAATCCCATTCATATTTACTGACCCACCCCAGTAAGTTCAGTAGGGCTGTATAAAATTGCAACGTGAAAATAGGTGGAAGCTGTAATAAATCAGGATTGTGGCAAATTCCATGTTGCATATCAATATGTGTGAAGAAGCCCTGGTTTTTGGAAGGGGGATTCAGATAAAAAGTGGGCTGAACTTTTGTGCAGAGGAGCAATTGAAGGAGGGGGGTGGGAGGGAATAATTGTGAGCCTGAGAAGCTAAAGCAGCCACAGTGGTCAATAAGAAGCAGGGGGGGGGACACCACCTAAATAATAAAGGTATAGGCTGATGGGAGTTGTAGTCCAAAACAGCTGGAAGGCGCCATGTTGGTGAAGGCTGATCTACCAGCTGGTCAGATATCTTTTTTGTGTCTACTCGTCTGACCATTGCAAAACAAACGTTTAACAGGATAAAAGTTACACAAGATAACATTAACTTTGACCCAAATAAACTACAAGGTAAACTATAAATATCAAATTTCCCTGGCAGATCACAACATGCCCCTTTTTAAAAGGAAATAAATCAGAATGAGATATTAAAATAAAATGGCAATGCATAAAATGAATGTGTGCAAATCTGAATAACATTTAGAACAAACTTAAAATTCTGACTCTCTTAAGAATTTCCCTCATCTGATCGGTTACTGCAGACAGAAAATATGCCATCTTCCCAGCTGTGTATTTTGTATATCTTGTCCTCCCAGAAGAAATTAGACTCATGGTCGGACCCCATCTCTCCCTAAAATTTGGCCCAAGTATTGGTTTCTCAACACATTAAAGAAAGATCAATATGTATGTAATAAGTGCAAGTTTTTCAGCCTGGTTTAAACCACAAGGACCGGTAAATTCAGAACATGACATATTCCGAATCATCCTTCTAAAATTGCTAAAAGCAATTAACTTGGATTTAGTAAAGGCCATCTCTGTTTCTGCAAATCCAAGTGGTTCTTAGGGCCTGAGTAAAAAATGGGCAGGAGGGAGAAGGCTAAACAGCCCTCTCTTTCCCTTCCTCCCCTTGCTGCTTTTCTGCTCTAAACCGTTTCCTCCCAAGGCAGCTTTTCTGTTTTTTTAAAAACAAGCAAATGAGCTTTGAGACTTCATTCTGTGCTTTTGTGCTTGATGTAGCTTGGCTCAGGCAGCAATTTGACAAGGCAGCAGATTTCTTGGCGTGCCCTTAATGGTGGAGAAGAGGGAACAGATCTGACCCCACATCGCACAATCAGCTGGATCCTTCTGCGCAAGCCCCACAGAAGCAAACAGACGTGTTGCTTAACGAATGCTAATTTACACATGTAGCGTAGATTAACCTGTTAGGGCAATGAAGCTGTCGTCCATGACAGGACCCCAGCTGGTCTTTGGACTGTTAGAGATTGTTGCTCTCCATATGCCTGGGTTTTGATGTCTGTTCCCTTCTGCTGGGTTTTTAAAAATCTCTGTAGTTGGCTTGGGACCGTTTGCATCTCCCACAATGTTGACTGAGGCTTGTGAGTAGTGTTCTAGCTAGTCATTCCCACGGCTTGGGCAACCACTCTGCTCCCAGGAAGGTGTGCTGGCACCAGTTATCATTGGCTGCTGACCTTTATGGGTGAAATGGGTGGTTCTTGCTTTACCGGCTGTTTTGCAAAACAATGCTTGCTGCTTGCAGATGTAAAACCGTCTCTGGTATGGGGAGTGAGCCCACAGCTTTGCAGCAGAACTGAAGGAGGGCTGGGATCTCTTCTCAATCATTCCAGAGTGCAGGACACGGAATAATGGGCTCAAGTTGCAGGAAGCCAGATTTCGACTGGGCATCAGGAAAAACTTCCTAACTGTCAGAGCCATATGGCAATGGAACCAGTGACCTAGAGAGGAGGTGGGCTGTCCAACACTGGAGGCCTTCAAGAGGCAGCTGGACAGCCATCTGTCGGGAATGCTTTGATCTGGATTCCTGCATTGCGCAGGGGATTGGACTTGATGGCCTTATAGGCCCAGGGCCGGATTATCCATTAGGCTTAGTAGGCTGAAGCCTAGTGGCCCAGAGCTCTTGGTGCCCTGTGCAAGAGCTTCCGAACCGCCCGTCATCCCCCCGCTTCACTTACCTTTTTCTCCGCTGTTTTTTGTGGTTTGCCATCAATCAAGATGGTGGCTGAGGTTTCCCTAAAAGGGGCTGAAGCCTCTGCCACCATCTTGATTGATGGCAAACCTGCGCGTGCAGTGTGCGCAGCCACAAAAAAGCGGAAAGGTAGGTGAAGCGGATGGGATGGGACGGGATGGCAGGCAGCTCAGAAGCTCCTGTCCTGCAATCCCTCCTGCGGCTGTGTCCGCAGATCTGCCTAAGAGGAGAAGGGGACCCCAAACTCCAATCAGCCTAGGGGCCCTCCTCAGCTTAATTTGGCCCTGTATAGGCCCCTTCCAACTCTACTATTCTATGATTCTCTGAATAGTGGCTTTGCTCGCAGACTGTCCCTGGTTCAATCCATGACGTCTCTAGTTAAAAGGATCAAGAAGAATAAGGGTCACCAACCTTTTTTTGGACCAGTGGGCAGTATGGGAATTTTGAGAAAGTGTCATGGGCACCAGTCACAAAATGACTGCCGTAGGGTTTGTGGCATAACACAAAATGGCGACCACTCTTAAAAGTGCAGAAAGAGGTAGAACCACAAAATGGGGCAGGCATGCCCCCATCAGCCCCCCCTCCACCTCTCAATGGGGGAAAAGGTGCACCACCATGGTCACTCACAAAGAGAAGCTCTTTGCACCTCTCCTCTGTTGAGAACAGACAGACAAGCAATTTGCAGACCATAGGAATAGGCACACTCAGTGGCATCCAATGTTTAACCTAATCAGAGACAGTAGACCCATTGTAGTTAATAGACACCACTCACTTAGGTTTGTTCATTTCAATGGGTCTACTCTGAACAGGAGTTAAATACAGACCATTAGTTTTGTTTTTGCAGAGATGCTTATTGTCATGATGATCAGTTTATTTGCATGCCTATAACAATTCAAAACACACTAGAAACAATGATAAATAATATACTATTGGGCCGAGCAAGGTTCTGGTTTTGGTGTACAAAGCCCTATCCAGCTTGGGACAGGATACCTGAAAAACCATCTTATCCGTTATATACCTAGTCGATCACTGCACTCTGCAGGTGAGGGCCTCCTGCAGATACCATCTTATCAGGAGGTCTTCCGCACAACATAGGAAACAGACCTTTAGTGTTGTGGCACTGACACTTTGGAATTCCCTCCCCTTATATATTAGGCAGGCGCCATCTTCCAACAAGCATTTTAAGCAGAGACCTTATCCCAGTCTGCATCTGTGTTGTAACTGCTTTTGAAGATGTTTTTGTTGTTATGTGCCTTCAAATCAATCACGACTTATGGCAACCCTATGAATCAGTGACCTCCAAAATGTTTTTAATATGTTTTAAAAGATGTTTTGTTTTAATATATTTTAACTTTTTTTAAAAAAAATATGTTTTAGAGTGTTTTTAGTGTTTTTGTTTGCCGCCCTGGTCTCCTACTGGGAGGAAGGGCAGGATAGAAATTTTATTTATTTATTTATTTATTTATTTATTTATTTATTAACAACAACAACAACTGCAGTAAAAAAACCCAATCCATACAACGTTGTGTAAAACAATACAAATAAGCTAACCTAATTTAATAGCCTAAACCAAACAACATTATATAAAAAAAATACAAATAATTAAATAATTGAAACTATAGAGAAGAGAAAATGGTGCTGATACAGAAATGGAGGAATAGCCTACAAAACATCACGTTTCTTGGGGTCTTGATCAGTGTTTCCCAAGCGTGTTCCAAATATAGCATATCCCAACCTGATCCCTTCCAGATGTTTGACCATCATTTCTGACCCCTGGTGATACTGCCTGGGGCTGAAGATGGAATCCAACAACTACAGAATAGCCAGTTGGTATCATAGCATGGGTGACAGCTGAACTTTATGAATTAAAACTGGAAGACCTCTCTATTCTTATTCCTGATAACATGTAAGAGCATTGCCTCCTCTCTGGGTTTCAGCATGTGACTGATCTGGATAGGGCTTATTGAATAGGAGGCAAGTCCAGAGTAGTGACTCACACAGGGAGACAATGGGCACCCTCTTCTGAGAGGGCAATTCTGTGACATGTCTGCATTGGGTGTGCTGCAGTGCCCCCTGCTGGAGAGAAGCATCAGCATGAACTTTCACCCTTCCCCCAGCAGACAAGAGGCTGACTGCTCTAGCCTTGTTTCCTTCCAGTGAATTGTGCAGAGATACAGTGGGCAGCCTCCTCTCTGGGCAGGTATACTTCGGGCCCGATCCTCAATCCATTTATTGTGGCATCAAACAGTTCAGAAAAGGGCAACCAGCATGAGCAAGGGGATGGAGTGGCTCCCCTGTGAAGAAACATCTGGGGTTTTCTCGTTTAGAAAAAAGGCAAGAGAGGGGAAGGGACGATAAAGGTGTATAAAATTATCCATGGTGTGGAGTGATGATTTCCAGCTTCGATCACTTTGAAAGAAGCTTTGACAAATCCATGGGGGATTAAAGCTGTCTGTGGCTACTAGCCACGATGACTTGCATTCTCCCTTCACTGTTGGAGGCAGCGTGTCTCTGAGTACCACTTTCTGAATTTTACCAGGTGCCCGTATGATGTAGTGGCCGGTGGACTGTGTTTGCTGGAAACATTAAGTTGGAGTCTTCCCCACCATGACATTTCCAGTGCATCTAGCCATGCTATTTTCAAGGTCCTCTTTAACATCTTACTCAGGTTTGAGAAGACGCCCCAGGGGCCAATGAACCATCTAGACCAGGTCTGGAGACTCACTGAAAATGTTACTGTTTTAAGGGATGTTGTGGCCACCATCTTGATGTGTGTGGCCCCATCTTAATGTGCCTGACACACCTCAGCAATCTGCTTAGCACAATCTGATTGCATCGGTCTGCTCTTTACTTGGCTCATCCCCCATGGGGAGTACTCTGCTGACAAGTCTTCAACCAGTCCTCTAGCTCCCGGGGCCAGGTGTTCCTACGGGTTTGAATGGCTTAGCAGGAAACTTAGCATTGTTCCAGCTTAGCATCAGATCAGGTCAGGTCCTGCTTGAGGGCTTCCCTTTGGGGCACCTGGTTGGCCGCTGTGAGAAAAGGGGGCTGCACTTGGATGGGCCCCCTTTGGCCTGATCCCGCAGCCAGGCTTCTGGTGTTCCTAAATGGTGCGCCGGAGCTTTACTAACTGCTTTAGCGAGTTCCTCCTGGGGTCATGGGGGAACTGAGTGTGAGACTGATTTGGGCAAGGGCCATAGCTCAGTGATAAGAGCGCTTGCCTTGCACGCAGAAGGTCTCAAGCCCAGGCCCTGGCAGCATCTCCAAGTAGGGCTGGGAGAGACTCCTGGCTCAAAACCTTGGTGAGCTGCTGCCAGTCAGTATAGACAATACTGAGCTAGATGGACCAATGGGCCTGACGTGGTATAAGTCACTTTCTTATGTCCCTCTAGTTTCTCACATCTGCAGTGAGCCAAATTACTCCTTCTGTTGGCACTGTGTCCACCTGATCTGACCTCTTGCTCTCTTTTCCATGTCAAAGATGGGGCAGAAGCCAAGGAGCAGAGGCCCCCTGCCTTCCTGCAGTGTCTCCCCTGGGGCAGAAGGAGCCGGCGGAAGAATGGGCACCTTGGTACAGATGCAAACAACTTGAATGAAGGTAAGGCAGCATGTGGTGTCGTGCAATAGAGTAGGTGCCTCTCGTCACCCAGCTCATCCACTGTGGTTTTGACATGGGTATCATCCACTGGGGAGTGCAGAATTGGATTCCTGATTTTGGCTTAAAAGCCTGCAAAGTTTCTAGCACTCATGGTGCCTGGAACTGAGCAGGCAGTGCTGCTGGCGTTGTATTTTAAGAAGGATATTGGCAAACTCAGTGAAAAAAGTGGATAAGAGAAAGATCAACTCATTTGAAACGTGGTGTTGGAGGAGAGCTTTGCGGATACCATAGACTGCGAAAAAGACAAATAATTGGGTGTTAGAACAAATTAAACCAGAACTACCATTAGAAGCTAAAATGGTGAAACTGAGGTTATCATACTTTGGAGACACAATGAGAAGGCATGATTCAGTAGAAAAGACCATAATGCTGGGAAAAACAGCAGGGAGTAGAAAAAGAGGAAGGCCAAACAAGAGATGGATTGATTCCATAAAGGAAGCCACAGACCTGAACTTACAAGATCTGAGCAGGGTGGTCCATGACAGATGCTCTTGGAGGTCGCTGATTCATAGGGTCGCCATAAGTCGGAATCGACTTGAAGGTGCATAACGAAAACAACAAATTTGATTTATATCTCACCCTTTCTCCCAGCAGGAGCCCAGGGCAGCATGGTATAGTTTTATTGCATACAGTGCTTTTTGGGGGGAGGGGGGACAGTACTCACTGGTACAAAGTACTGGCACCTCTTTTTTTGTTGCCCATGGCAACCATTGTCTGCTGGCACTCACACCACTTTCGTCAAGGTATGAGTACCCGGCACCTCAATTTTTACCAAAAAAAAAAAGTGCACTGATTGTGTATATTAATATTGGGACAAAGGACACCCCCCCTTCTTCCAAGCTCATAGGCAAGCGTGGAAAGATCTGTCTGGATAGCTGCCAGCTCTTGGAGGAAGTGCTCTGCCTGTTTAGACAATGCATGTACACACTGAGACGTTCCAAGGCACTATGTCCGCTTTGTTTGCCGTGGCGTGTGATCTCTGTTGTTACTGCTTGTTCCGCGTTATGTAAGTAAATAAGCAGTGCAGTTCCGTCTTCACTTGCAAACCTGGCAACACTGAGCTGATCAGCCAGTGTCTGTTAATGGTTTTTTGGGGGGGGTTAGTTTTAATTCATGAGAAATTAACAGGACTAGTAGCTAACACGGGGGCCTTCGGGATGTCATTGGATTACAGTTCCCATCAGGCCCGGCCAGTGTGGCCAGAGGGCGGGGGATGATGGGAATTGTAGCCCAGAAAATATGGAGGTCACTAAGTTGGCTTTCTTTGCTGTAGGCCAGCTAGTCCAACCCCTGCTTAAGATTCGAACACAAGGAGCTGGGTCAGTCCAAAAGCCCATCCAGCGCAGCACCCTCTTCTCACAGAGGAAGCCCAAAAGCAGGACCCAGAGTGCAACAGTGCCCTCCCCACTTGTGATTCCCAGGCCACATTCACACTGTACATTTATTCCACTATTATTCCATTTTAAACAGTCATGGTTTCCCCCAAAGAATTCTGGGAAGTGTAGTTTGTGAAGGATACTGAGAGTTGTTAGGAAAGCCCTAGTCCCCTTACAGACCTGCAATTCCCAGAGTTCTCTGGGGAAAAAGGACTGACTGGGTCTCCTAACAACTCTCAGCACCCTTCACAAACTACACTTCCCAGGATTCTTTGGGGGAAACCATGTCTGTTTAAATTGGAATAAAAGCGGAATAAATGTACAGTGTGAATGTGGCCCAGTGACTGCCATTCGGAGGGACGCTGCCTCCAGCAATGGAAGGAAAAAATAGCTTGCTTGATGCAGGAAATCTAGAGCTGGGAATTCCCAAGAGGTGGCAGACCAGTCTCTGTGTGAAGACCTCCACCCCCCCTCCCCACAGCCTCTGGTTTCATGAATCAAAAGTTGAACAAGTTAAGAGTGAGAGGGTGGGGTTGAAGTCTGTCCTGCTCTGGGGCTGGTCCTGGGGGGTAGAACCCATCTGCTTGGATTCTTTCAAGTAGCCTTGAACAAGGGGGTTAATCCTGAGTGGGGAACCTTTGGCCTTCCAGAACTGGCTGAATGGCATCTCCCATCAGCCTCAGCAAACATGGCCAATGTCCAGGGATGATGGGAGCTGTTGTTCAGCAACATCTGGAGGGCCAAAGGCGCCCCACACTTCAGATAAATTAAACTTGCTGGTCCTTCCACGCAAACCAAGCAGTGAGAGAACTTGGTATCCTGCCTGTGTAATCCTGCACCTTGCTACTTTCTGTCCTAAGTTTCTGCTGTGTAGTCATCTACTTAACTCATAACTGGGTGTCAGGTTTTGCAAAGGGCTGCTTATGTTACTTGGTTAGGTAGGAAAGGGTGTGTTGGGGACTTTGCATGTAGACTTGCCTGTCGTCTTGATAGAATTAGAGAGGCTGATTTGATTAGAGAAGTAATTGAGAAATGAACATAACAATGTTTTCTTTTAACCTGTCCTGGGATCTTCTGGTACAGGGCGGGTAAGAAATCAACTCAATAAATAAATGGAAGAAAAAATCAATCATTTAACATTTAATCATTTAACAAGATAAATCCCAGTGTGTTCAATTACCCTTTAAGGGTAAAGGTGCATAGAGTTGCAACCTACATTGCCAAACAGTCAAACATTTTTTCTGTGCTAGGTTAAGACTTTTTTTTTAATGCACCCACGCTTGGGTGCTATTAAATTAAACATACATGTAACTGGCCAATTGCCAAGAAAATCCAACGTGGTCACATTTGACTTCAAAAGAGGAAACTTCACAAAAATGAGGGGATTGGTAAAAAGAAAGCTGAAAAACAAAGTCCAGAGGGTCACAACACTCGAAAATGCTTGGAAGTTGTTTAAAAACACTATATTAGAAGCTCAACTGGAGTGCATACTGCAGATCAGAAAAGGTACCGCCAGGGCCAAGAAGATGCCAGCATGGTTAACGAGCAAAGTCAAGGAAGCTCTTAGAGGCAAAAAGTCTTCCTTCAGAAAATGGAAGTCTTGTCCGAATGAAGAAAATAAAAAAGAACACAAACTCTGGCAAAAGAAATGCAAGAAGACAATAAGGGATGCTAAAAAAGAATTTGAGGAGCACATTGCTAAGAACATAAAAACCAACAACAAAAAATTCTATAAATACATTCAAAGCAGGAGACCATCTAGGGAGACAATTGGACCCTTGGATGATAAGGGAGTCAAAGGTGTACTAAAGAACGATAAGGAGATTGCAGAGAAGCTAAATAAATTCTTTGCATCTGTCTTCACAGTGGAAGATATAGGGCAGATCCCTGAACCTGAACTAACCTTTGCAGGAAGGGATTCTGAGGAACTAAGACAAATAGTGGTAACGAGAGAGGAAGTTCTAAGCTTAATGGACAATATAAAAACTGACAAATCACCGGGCCCGGATGGCATCCACCCGAGAGTTCTCAAAGAACTCAAAGGTGAAATTGCTGATCTGCTAACTAAAATATGTAACTTGTCCCTCGGGTCCTCCTCTGTGCCTGAGGACTGGAAAGTGGCAAATGTAACGCCAATCTTCAAAAAGGGATCCAGAGGGGATCCCGGAAATTACAGGCCAGTTAGCTTAACTTCTCTCCCTGGAAAACTGGTAGAAAGTATTATTAAAGCTAGATTAACTAAGCACATAGAAGAACAAGCCTTGCTGAAGCAGAGCCAGCATGGCTTCTGCAAGGGAAAGTCCTGTCTCAGTAACCTATTAGAATTCTTTGAGAGTGTCAACAAGCATATAGATAGAGGTGATCCAGTGGACATAGTGTACTTAGACTTTCAAAAAGCGTTTGACAAGGTACCTCACCAAAGGCTTCTGAGGAAGCTTAGCAGTCATGGAATAAGAGGAGAGGTCCTCTTGTGGATAAGGAGTTGGTTAAGAAGCAGAAAGCAGAGAGTAGGAATAAACGGACAGTTCTCCCAATGGAGGGCTGTAGAAAGTGGAGTCCCTCAAGGATCGGTATTGGGACCTGTACTTTTCAACTTGTTCATTAATGACCTAGAATTAGGAGTGAGCAGTGAAGTGGCCAAGTTTGCTGACGACACTAAATTGTTCAGGGTTGTTAAAACAAAAAGGGATTGCGAAGAGCTCCAAAACGACCTCTCCAAACTGAGTGAATGGGCGGAAAAATGGCAAATGCAATTCAAGATAAACAAGTGTAAAATTATGCATATTGGAGCAAAAAATCTGAATTTCACATATACGCTCATGGGGTCTGAACTGGCAGTGACCGACCAGGAGAGAGACCTCGGGGTTGTAGTGGACAGCACGATGAAAATGTCGACCCAGTGTGCGGCAGCTGTGAAAAAGGCAAATTTCATGCTAGCAATAATTAGGAAAGGTATTGAAAATAAAACAGCCGATATCATCATGCCGTTGTATAAATCTATGGTGCGGCCGCATTTGGAATACTGTGTACAGTTCTGGTCGCCTCATCTCAAAAAGGATATTATAGAGTTGGAAAAGGTTCAGAAGAGGGCAAGCAGAATGATCAAGGGGATGGAGCGACTCCCTTACGAGGAAAGGTTGCAGCATTTGGGGCTTTTTAGTTTAGAGAAAAGGCGGGTCAGAGGAGACATGATAGAAGTGTATAAAATTAGGCATGGCATTGAGAAAGTGGATAGAGAAAAGTTCTTCTCCCTCTCTCATAATACTAGAACTCGTGGACATTCAAAGAAGCTGAATGTTGGAAGATTCAGGACAGACAAAAGGAAGTACTTCTTTACTCAGCGCATAGTTAAACTATGGAATTTGCTCCCACAAGATGCAGTAATGGCCACCAGCTTGGATGGCTTTAAAAGAAGATTAGACAAATTCATGGAGGACAGGGCTATCAATGGCTACTAGCCATGATGGCTGTGCTCTGCCACCCTAGTCAGAGGCAGCATGCTTCTGAAAACCAGTTGCCGGAAGCCTCAGGAGGGGAGAGTGTTCTTGCACTCGGGTCCTGCTTGCGGGCTTCCCCCAGGCACCTGGTTGGCCACTGTGAGAACAGGATGCTGGACTAGATGGGCCACTGGCCTGATCCAGCAGGCTCTTCTTATGTTCTTATGTTCTTATTGGAAGGCGATATCTGTCCCTCGCTGGCTCATTGGATTTTTTTAATTGCTTGCTATTTTATCTTGATCGCTTGTGATAATTTTAATGTGGAAAATATGTACTTAGGGGAGGGGAGATGGTTAACGTAATTGCCTTTAGCTATCACTGTTAATACTTGTTTACAATGTGAGTCACTTAGAGACCTTTGGCTAGGAGGCAAAACATAAATACTGTACAATTATAGTAATATAATAGATATGGACAGTGAGTATTGTCCTCCATGCAAATACTTGGGGAATCCCACAGAGAAATACATTGTTTCTGATCTTGAAAGTGTAATGCTGTATTAAGGTCATGAAAACTGGGTGTTCCCCATATTTTTTTCCAGTAAGTTGTTCAGTATTCTGTGAAAGAATACTGGGAACTGTAGAAGCTCAGAGGGGTGGTGAAGTGCCCTTGTGTTCCCTAGATGCCTGCATCAGGTTTCTGGGCATCCAGGTAATAACAATTAAGAACATAGGAAGTGGCCTTCTATTGACACAGACCAATGGTCCATCTCACTCAGTATTGTCTACCCTGACCAGCAGCAGCTCTCCAGGTATTCACGCAAGGAGTCTTTCCCAGCCCTACCTGGAGATGCCATCAGAGATTGAACCTCTCTGTTGTAAACTGCCCAGAGAGCTTTGGCTATGGGGCGGTATATAAATGTAATAAATAAATAAATAAAAATAAATAAATAAACGGGGCCTTCTTTATGCAAAGCAGAGGCTCTGCCATTGAGCTACGTCCCTTCCCCAAGTTCATGGTGAAATAATCCTGACTCCTCCTCACCCTTCAGTTCCTTGGCTTTGTTGGAAACCATGATGGCTAAACACACCTGAAACTGGATTACCTTTGTAACGGACATGTCCTAACTTTGTTTTCCATTCCCCTCCCCCCCGCAACACAGATGGCTTGCAAGACCCAGAAGAAGGTGTAGCTTTGACCAACGTGGCACCCAATGGGAATTGTCAAGAAACCTGTGGAGGGGCATCCAATTAAGAACTACTGGAGGAATCTTCTAATTGCTGCTATATTGGGCTGAAACTGCCCTTCCTCTGCCCTGAAAGAAAAGGATCAAGGTCAGGGATCTTCCCAATACACAGTTTGGGGACACCACCTTGAAGTCCACCTGTTGGCTCTTTTGGAGAAGCTACTTTCCCTTTGTTTCAGTCCAAGAACCTTCTTATAGCAGGGCCCACAGAGGCAGCTCTGCTTGGTATCAGCCAAGTAAAGACGGGTGACTTTCCCCACCAGTATCTACACTGGAACGATGTCAGATGCTTGAGGCTCGCATTTGGTGGGTCGCATCATTTTCACGGACAACAGTGGGCATTGTACTACAGTGCATGAACATCTTGTGCTTACAGAGTTTGACATCTTGGGGTTTCTTATTTTAATGGAATCATTCTCTTTAGATGTGAAATATGTGGTGGGAAAATATTTATGAGCTTAGAAGTTGTTATACTTGGGAGGAAAGAGAGGAACAATTCTGGTGCTTTAAACAACTTCTCCCTCTTATCCACCTTGAATTGTGTTTACCACTGCAAAGAGGGTCTGGCCAGATTCTTACTGTGTGGGACCATATGTAGCAAATGTGGGCACACTCACATCTCTAGTTATTTTTGCACTTGTAACGTACTGTGGACCTTCTACAGATACTATTCAAGGCTACAGCACATTTTCGGTAAACAGGGCCCAAAGTATGTATTACATATCTACTGCCCTCCTAGGAGAGCATTCCTAGAAGTCTTCCTTCATGGGTCTGTCCTCTTTTTCTATGATTTGCTTAAATCTTGGGGGTCTTGGGAGCAGGACCCCATCCCATACCTGCAGAGGCAGAAAATAACAGAGCTTAGACAAATCTTCAACATCCACAAGAATGTGTTGGAGCCCCAAAAACCTGTCATCCACAGAAACCTCTGAGAATCTTGTTTCTAGTCTTCTGGAAGGAAATTATATTCCTCCTCTGAACAAAATAACTTCATTGAAAGGGGCACCAGCTGGATTTTGCTTGTTAGGTTGCTTTTCGCTACAAGCAGTGACTCTTTAGCAGATTATTGCTGGAGGTTTTTGTAGCTCGTGCCTTCTCTGGGTCCAAACATGAATGGGTGAAAACACAGCAACAGAGAAGGAGAGATTGTCATCACTTTGTTGTTGTTGTTGCTAATGGAGCTACTTGGTTTGCTTTACAGGAATCCCGGGTGGGCCCTTAGTCAACAGCCTGTGATAACAGTCTGGAATCCAGTGCTTCTTGTGATCTAACATTTAAAAATATCCTATTCCCTGTGAACTGTTTGTACTATAGACATGTGGGCAGTGGAGGCTGATCCATTAGGGCAAATGGTGTGTGCCCCCCCCCAACCACAGCCAGCCCTCGCCTACCTGCCCTCTTACAGTCCAGTCCAGGGGCTGATCCCCTTTGTCATTTTCCTCCTCAGTCTCAGTGTTGCTCCGCGTAGAACTCAGGAGGGAGGAGGAGGAGGTTGGGGACACAATTAGAAATAATTGGCTCTGCCTCTGATTGGCTCTGGCTCCACCTACTGTTGGGCTCCTTGCCTTCCGCCCTGGCTGTCCCAGTGGGTGCCAGCCACCACTGTATGTGGGCAGACGTCTTAAGATCTTGTAAGCTAGTGCATGTTATAAAAATTGCAACAATGACAAGAACACACTAAAATTCCATGTGTATGAATTGCAGCTGGTGTATGCCTCAGTGTTAGAACTCAGTTATTTGATTTTTTAAACCCTGATGGGTTTTGCAAATTTTGCAGCACAGTCCTATGGAAGTGTTGGTGGAACTTCTCTGAGGTGCATGTGTGTATTGCATTGCAGCCCAAATCTTCAGTTTAGCTAATATTACTGTCATGAACCACTGTCTGGTTCAGTCCCAGGACCCAATTCCCAAACCCAGGGTAATTGATCCTGGCAAGGCACAGACCCGTGCCTCCCTTACCAGGGCTCTGTAAACCAACACCAACCCTGCAAGGTAGGTAGACTACCACCACCCCTTAAACTGGTCACCCACTCTTGGCCAAGGGAAAACACAAAATGCCAGAAATAGACCTGCCAAGGATTCCAACAGACAAGAGCCAAAGGTGCACTCTTTGTCTTAGAGCCTTAGACAAAATATCCAGTTATATGGTGGTAAAGTAGCCAAGGTGCTGGATTCAGAGCCACACTACTCCTGCACTGAACACACACTGGTAAATAAGAAGTAGCTTTGTTAAATAAAATATAAGTGCATAAAAATAGCAATAAAATTATTCCTTAAAACCCACACCCTGGAGGACCAGATAGAATATAGAGAGTTACAGTCACAAATAAAACAACAAAACTGTGTAGCCTGTTCTATACATACAAAGAGGTAAACACTTCATGGTTCCACGTCTCCCTAGAGATGTATAGTCTGGAAAACGGAACCCCACACAGATAACACCAATAGGCATTATGGGACCCAGGGGAAGAAAGGCTAAAGTTTGAATCCTATACTTACAGGGAAATGCCCAGCAACAGCCAGAAATTAATTAGCCAGTCAGGGGGCTTTCAGATGATGAAATGCTATTTGGAGTTTGCGCGCCTAACAGTCACATACTCCCCAAACCTTCCCAGGCTTTTCTGTGGTCTTGATGTACCAGTCTCCACTGATCAGCAGGTGTTCTTGCTTGCAGCCTAATTAACTAGCTTCAGCTGCCAGAACTGCCGAGTCATACCTCTCACAAGCCCCATTTTGAGCAAGATGTTTCCCCCCACAATTCTTTGCCTCTGAGCCATTTTAGAAATCAGGCGTTCTTGACAATTACAGTTTCTGCTTTTGCCATGGTTGCCATTTTGTCTTTACCTAGGTTCTGTACAAAACTGTGCTGCAGCTGGAGATTAGAGTTTTTGGGGTGTGTTTTTTTTGTAAAAATTCAGTTTCTGATGTTAACAGGTGATGTAGATTTTCTGGACAGCTTTGAATTGGCAAACTTTTGGAGGAGCTTTCCCATGAAATTTAAGCTAATTTGCATTGGAAGCTTTACTTGTTGCCCTCCATAGTGGTCTTAATTTAGCATGGCTGGTTTGCGTGTGTTTCGTAAACCAAGCCAAACACTTTGAAACTGCCAAGATTGCCTAATCCAGTATTTTCAGTTGGCATCCATTCATTTTTTCTAATGAACTTATGAAATGGAAAAACTTTCTGCTGAAAAATAAAGTGCTGGGGAAAAAATTCCACCCGACATCACTGATATTAACCATTTTTAAACAAATGGTGGCAGCTAAAGAATTACTTACAGGCTGTGCTGGGCTTTCATTTGCAAGGCATGCCTCGCGACAGCTTCCCCCAGCCTGGAGCCCTGCAGATGTACAACTGCCTGTTTTATCTGTGGTAGTTCTTAATTTGCAATGTTTGTTTTTACTAAATTTTTGTTGTAAATTGTGGCTTTAATATATTGTGTGCTGGCCTTGGGACTCTTGGGTGACAGGCAGACTACAAATACCCTTCAATATTTATGGCTGCGCTGGCTAGGGCTGATGGGAGTTCTAGTCCAAAACATGTGGAGGGCCAGGGGTTCGGGAAGGCTTTCTTGGGACATCCCCAGTCCTGCAGTGAACAGCAGCCTGTGTCAGGGGTGGTGAGACCAAGGCCACATCCACACCAGACATTTATTCTACTTTAAACAGTCATGGCTTCCCCCAAAGAATCATGGGAAGTGTAGTTTGTGAAGGGTGCTGAGAGTTGTTAGGAGACCCCTAATCTCACAGAGCTACAGTTTGCCAAAGGTTTAATAGCCACTTCCTCTTCTCAGAAAACTCTGAGAATTGTTGCTCTGTGAGGGGAACAGGAGTCTTAATAGCTTTCAGCACCCTTCACAAACTACATTTCCCAGGATTCCTTGGGGGAATCTAAGGGTGCTTTCACACTGCACTTTATTCCGTTAGTCTGACAATTTCTTACCTGGTAATTTGTGCATTATATTTGACCCTTCACACGAAGCACAAGCTAGCTCCAGAATTCTAGTGGAATGTAGTGGAAGTTCAGCGCAAATTTCCGTGATAAATGATACCAGAAATAATCTGCTAGCTAGGCTGGGAACCCGGAAGAAAGCTGGAGTTCTTCGCTTAGTTTCAGCTGCTCACATGACAGACATCCCAGCATGCAGTGCGTTCCCGCCCTTTAGTCAAGCAGGGTTTGGGGTGTTTTTGCCTGATGAACGCTGTACCGGTATTCCGGCATTGGCAAAGATAGCAGCAGCATTTCCCCCATACACCCCTGTCTTAATACAACTAAAACAATTTTAAAAGTCAGATTGAATTGAATTGAATTGAAACTTTATTTTTACCCCCGCCCTTTTTCCAAACTGGAACTCAGGGCGGCTTACAAATAGAACTTACATGTAGTTAAAAAATAGAAAAACATACAATTAAAATACAATTAAACTATGCACAACCTTAAAACCGTAAAAGGCACTTAAAAATCTAAACATAATTTAAAATAATAATATGAAACAATAAAACAAGCCTTGTAAAACCCAATCCTAAACACCTTCTATCCCAAAAGCCTGTCGGAATAAAAAAGTCTTTACTTGCCGACGGAAGGATGGCAAGGAGGGGACCATTTGTGCCTCCCTAGGAAGGGAGTTCCAGAACCTAGGAGCAGCCACCGAGAAGGCCCTATCTCGCGTCCCCACCAATCGCACTTGCGAGAGTGTTGGGACTGAGAGAAGGGCCTCTCCTGAAGATCTCAGGGCCCGGGCAGGCTCATATAAGGATATACGGTCTGACAAATAGCCTGGACCTGGGCCGTATAGGGCTTTAAAGGTCAAAACCAGCACTTTGAATTGTGACCGGAAACAAACTGGCAGCCAGTGGAGCTGTTGTAACAAGGGAGTTGTATGGTCCCTGTAACCAGCCCCTGTTAATACTCTGGCTGCAGCTCTTTGTACCAGTTTAAGTTTCCGAACAGTCTTCAAAGGCAGCCCCATGTAGAGTGCATTACAGTAGTCTAAACGGGATGTAACTAAGGCATGCATCACCATAGTCAAACCAGGCATTTCCAGGAACGGGCGCAGCTGGCGCACTAGTCTTAACTGAGCAAAGGCACTCCTGGCCACGGCTGAGACCTGGGCCTCCAAGTTCAGAGCTGAGTCCAGGAGCACACCCAAACTGCGAACCTGTGTCTTCAGGGGGAGTGTAACCCCATCCAGCACAGGCTGAATCCCTATTCCCTGATCTGCCCTTCGACTGACCAGGAGCACCTCTGTCTTGTCTGGATTTAGTTTCAGTTTGTTCGCCCTCATCCAGTCCATCACTGATGCCAGGCACTGGTTCAGGACCAGGACAGCTTCCTTGGCTTGAGGTGGAAAGGAGAAATAGAGTTGGGTGTCATCCGCATACTAAAGGGAGAGGGCTTGCATGATGATGGGACAAGATCTTAGACCTACACAGTGGGGAACTGTGCATGGGTGTGGGACGAAAACAAGCCGTGTGAAAGACCGTTGCTCGAAATGCCGGTATATCGGCTGAAAAGGTACTGCAGTGTGAAAGGGATTTTAGAAATTGGGACAGAAGCACTGTCTTTTTAATCTGTTAAACGTAACGCAATCAGCCCCATATGTGAAAGCAGCCTAGGACTGTTTAAAGTGGAATAATAGTGGAATAAATGTCTGGTGTAAATGTGGCCTAATTGGCTTTTGAGACCCCTCCTCCTCTGCTGCCCCGTAAGTGCAGGCCAGCCACTTTGCTTTTTGCTATGCAGTTGTCTTTGCTGAAATAGGATAAAATTTACCTACCTCAAGAGGGGCGTTAGCCGCACAAACAGGGCATGGGTGGCTGGGCTGAAATTATGGAAGGTGCAAGGCTGAGGGGGAGCGGATTAGGGAGGGCCCCAGTCTGGCAAGCTCTCCGATGCGCGCGCGCGTGCGTGCGTGCGTGTGAAAGAGTGAGAGAGAAAAAGCGTATTTGAACCCTGCCCCTCGGTTCTTAGTTGTGCAGTGTTCTTGCACAATTCAGCGGGTGTGGATCAGAGCTTGGCAAAATTATTGTTTTGAACGACAACTCCCATCAGCCCAGTCCAGTGGCTATGCTGGCTGGGGCTGATGGGAGTTGTAGTTCAGAAAAAGTAACTTTGCCACGCTCTGCTCCAGATGTTGAGTATGCCACTATGTTTAAGGATTTTGGTAGGTACCAGATTGTTTCCCATCCTGATACGGTAGTGATGGGAGAAGTAATATCAAAAGGAGAATTCTGCCAGGTGAAATGCAAAGTTCAAGAACCCCTTTGAAGAAATGGTGATATCTCTTTGAGCTTCATCGCGCACACACTGACATATCCTTCATTGATATAACTGAATTTGCCAGGATTCTCTCTGTCTCTGACTGCCATGCAAATAGAAATACAGGGCCCCACTCATACAACGGGTTATGTTCCGGACCCCCGCTGTAAAGCGAAAACCGCTGTAAAGCAGAACTTATTGACTAACATTGACCCAAATGGCGCCCGATGGCAAAAAAACGCCGTAAAAGCGGAACAAGCGCTGTAAGAGCGGGGCCTCTCTGCAATTGACAACCGCTGCATTAGCAGAACGCTGTAAAGCGAAGCTCTGTAAAGCGGGGCCCTACTGTAGAACAAATGTACAGTACCGTAGAGAGAGAGTTTGTACCTCCTCCGTCCCTGCCAATGGAACTCTTCTGTCTCTTACCAGATGTGATAAGCAAAGAATTTAGATAAAGCCTCTCTCTGCATCCCTGTACTAAGGGAAACCTAACCCTGTTGTGTTTCTGCCTGCCCCACAGATGTCAAAGGCACAGGAGCCTTGGCAATGAAAAATATGGCAACCCTAAAACTAATTCCTGGGGTGGAGATAGGGACTGTGCTTCACAGCATAGCCAAAATGACTTCAACCTCTAGGAATCGAAGGTAACCTCCAAGTGCTCATTCCAAAGAGTTAATCTGCAAAAAGAGTCCTTGTTCCATATTTCCCTATATTATAAAGCAGGTCTTTCAACTGGTCTTTTAATTTTTAACATTTTTTTTTAGCTTGAGCAGCCACGAATGTAGTTGTCCCAGCCATTAATCATCATAGATTCACAACTGCTGAAGTTTCTTTTAGCTATATATCCATACAGACATGCTAACTCATCCTCCAGTCAGGAGTGGGTCATACCCCCATGCTCATTGGGTCTTGCATCCATTTGGATGGGATTCACTTGTCCTCTACATAGCACACGCACATCCTTCTTGCCATCGGTTGCGTTTCTTGACCTGTTGTGGTTTGCTGCGTACGTAGAATACATTGGCTTGTATTATCCAGTGTAATGCTAACAAAATTGCTGCTTACTCATAAATATGCATTACCCATCTGCAGCACCACCAGCAAAGTGCTATATTCCTTAAGCGGCTGGGGGTAAGGGGTGGGCAGTAGTTTAGTTAGTACAAAGATTTATGCTTGTGCTGTGGAACCTACCTCCGTGTGCTTCCCCTTAACCTGGCCTGGGATTTCCCCCAACCCTCTGGAGCAGATATGGGGAAGTCATGGGGCATGGGTGTGGGTGGGTGGCTTGGGGTAGGAAGCTGGGGAAGTTCCATTGTGTAAGTGTAAATCCTTGCGCTAACTGAACAAGTGCATTGGACACAAAGCCCTATGAGGAGAGACTGAAAGACCTGGGCATGTTTAGCCTGGAGAAGAGAAGACTGAGGGGAGATACGATAACACTCTTCAAGTACATGAAAGGTTGCCACACAGAGGAGGGCCGGGATCTCTTCTCGATCGTCCCAGAGTGCAGGACACAGAATGATGGGCTCAAGTTACAGGAAGCCATATTTCGACTGGACATCAGGAAAAACTTCCTAATTGTTAGAGCCATACGACAATGGAATCAATTACCTAGAGAGGTAGTGGGTTCTCCGACACTGGAGGCATTCAAGAGGCAGCTGGACAGCCATCTGTCGGGAATGCTTTGATTTGGATTCCTGCATTGAGCAGGGGGTTGGACTTGATGGCCTTATAGGCCCCTTCCAACTCTACTACTCTATGATTCTATGACACCACCCACTTCATATTCCCCCCTCCTGAGGAATGCCAATTCATATTTGGTCCACAAAGGTTTGTGCCAGATTAAATGTGGGTGTTCCAAATTTAAGTAGATTGGAGTGCTAAAAAGGTATTTAATTCTGACATGCTGGTTTTTCTTCCCCTGCTCCCAGTGTCCTTCATGCAGGCCAAGGAGTATCATGTTCTTCAAAGGGTTCTGAACAACCCGGCAGGATGGGGGGAGAGCTAAGACAAAGAATGGGGATGAGGATGGAATGAGAGAGAGAGAGAGAGAGAGAGATGGGATCCTTTGTTGTCTGACTGGCTGTAAGGTTGGCGCCTTTCCCTTCTGCCCCTCAGGAAACATTAATGTGATGGTAACATTAAGTTTCTCCATATTATTTTACTCTGTAATTGCAGCCAAAGTATTATGTGACATTTAACTTGGTGGGTGAGTTTGGGAACAGTTGTTATCTCTAATGTTTGAAGCAAAGAATAATTGATGGAATTTAAAAAAAATCTTAAATCCTGCCTCGTCAAAGCTCATTATTTTATGACCCTAGCCATCTTGTAACCTTCCCTCCCTTGAAATGTTATAGTCTTATGTCTTAACAATCGTATCTTATAATATGTTTTAACAATTTTATATTGTATTTTCTTATCCCATTTTATTGCATTTTATTCTTCTGTATATAGGGATAATCTTCTCTTATGAGAGTTTTATGTCTATTTTATGCTGGTCATTGATGGTAACAATAAAGATTTGTTTTTATTCATTTACAGTATTCAAACATTTATAGACTGCCTTTCGTATAAAGAAACAAGGCAGTTTACAGAATAAAATAAAATCCAAGAGATAATATAATACTGACAAAAACACAAATATGACAAATATCTAAAATTCCTAATAGAAACGGTACTGAAAACGAGTGCTCAGAAATGCCCTCATGCACAGAGTTATGTTTTAACTAGCTAGTGGAAAACCATTACCGTAAGCTACAATTAAAGCCACAGGAGTAGCAAAAGTGGTAATAGGCCTTTTCACCCTTCCCACTCTCCCTGCAGTTGGGAAGGAGCTAGAACAGAAGTTGCCAATGTGGTACCTTCCAGATGATATTGGACTCCAGTTCCCATTGGACCCAGCCAACATGGGTTGATGGAGACTGCAGTCCAGCAACATCTGGACAGCAGGTTGGCTATCTCTGAAGGAGAACATCTTCACCTTCCTCCTAAAGCTGGCCATTTGCTGAGCCAAGAACCTCCCATGCATTTTCTGTCTCTTTGCAGCTTCCATACGAGGCCATTAGGGAGAGTAGGGATAGCCAACGTGGATGCCTTCAGGCTATGATGGGACTACAGCTCCCATCTTTCCTGGTTGCTGGCCCTGCTGGCTGGGGCTCAAGGGAGTTGTAGTCCAGCAGCACCTGGAGGTTGCCACATTGGATAACCCTGAAGTCCGGTGAGACAGCCATGAAAGGGCAGCAAAGTGTTAATTTACTATGATTGTATTTTTACTGCCAGGAATGGAGGAGAGGCCTTTCTGTCTCAGGTCAGTGCTAAGATTTATTTATTTATTTATTTATTTTTATTTGTTGAGTTTCTATACCGCCTGACTAGCATAGCTCTCTGGGCGGTGTACAACAGAGAAATATAAATATACACAATAAAATCCAATAAATCAGTGCAAGGGACATGTATATAAAAATCCACAGATCTAAGATCAATTACAACATATTTAAAACTAAAAAACTAAAATGGCTGAGAAAAGAGGAAGGTTTTAACTTGGCGCCGAAAAGATAACGTCAGCGCCAAGCGCACCTCATCGGGAAGACTATTCCACAGTTCGGGGGCCACCACTGAGAAGGCCCTAGTTCTTGTTATCGTCCTCCGAGCTTCCCTATGAGTCGGAGCTCGGAGGAGGGCCTTCGATGTTGAACGTAGTGTATGGGCAGGTTCATATCAGGAGAGGCGTTCCAGCAGGTATTGTGGTCCCGCACCATATAAGGCTTTATAGGTTAAAACCAGCACTTTAAATCTGGCCCAGAATCATATTGGTAGCCAGTGCAAGCGGGCCAGAACAGGTGTTATATGTTCAGACCACTTGGTCCTCGTTATCAGTCTGGCTGCAACATTCTGCACAAGCTGTAGCTTCCGAACCGTTTTCAAAGGCAGCCCTACGTAGAGCGCATTGCAGTAATCCAATCGAGAGGTTACCAGAGCATGGACAACTGAGGTGAGGTCCTCCCTGTCCAGATAGGGACGTAGCTGGGCTACCAACCGAAGTTGGTAGAACGCATTCCGTGCCACCAAGGCTACTTGAGCCTCAAGTGACAGGGAAGGATCTAAAAATACTCCCAAACTACGAACCCGCTCCTTCAGGGGGAGTGTAACCCCGTCCAGAACAGGGTGAATATCCACCATCTGATCAGAGAAACCTCCCACCAACAGCATCTCAGTCTTGTCAGGATTGAGCCTCAGTTTGTTAGCTCTCATCCAGTCCATTATCGCAGCCAGGCAACGGTTCAGCACATTAACAGCCTCACCCGAGGATAACTTGATTGGCCTTGGATTAGTAGTAGTATTTGCAGTAGATTTTTATCCGACTTTTGCTCCGCAAGGAGCCCAGGTGTGGGCTGGTGGTGGATAAGACTGAGTGGCTACTAGACATGATGGCTGTGCGCTCCCTCCAGGAGCGGAGGCGGTATGCCTTCCTCTTTCAATAAGCCTTTTGAGTAGAGACCTTATTCCAGTCTGCAACTGTGGTGGAATTGCTTTTTAAGATGCTTTTAAAGTTTTTTTTAAAAAAATATATGTTTCTAGAGATATTTTAATATATTTTCATGTCTGTTTTATGTTTTATATTGTTTTTAATGTTTTTGTTTGCTCCTCTGGGCGCCTATTGGGAGGAAGAGTGGGATATGTAATAATAACAATAATAATACCAGTGGTTGGAGAGGGTGCTTTGCGCTTAACTTAGGTTTTGCTTGTGGGCTTCCCACAACAGCGTCTGGTTGGCCAGTGCGTGAACAGTATGCTGGACTAGATGAGCCACTGCCCCAATCCAGGTACAGGGCACTTCATATTCTCGTGTTCTTATGACGTTTCTCTGTAGAACAAGAATGCGGGTCCTTTCCCTGAGGAGCTTCACATTCCCAGGATTTTGGGGTGGGGGTGAATGACATGACAGTTTTATACCAATTTAGATGTATATGATAAACCTTTACTGTCTGTGCCTTACCCTGCCTTTAAGGAGGTAGCAAATGACATGGAAATGGCTGTCCCTTCCTTGCAGTTTGCATCAGCGGCCCTTCCCTCATCCTGTTAGGTGAGATCTCTTAACCCACAGGGACTGAAGGAACTAGACCTGAAATGACTTTTTGCATAAATTCAGCAAAAGCCAGGATTTTCCACTGAAAAGCCATTTCAGCTGAGAACACCTAGGACAACCCAATACCCAAACTGATACACTGCACATCAGTACGGGCAATAGATTAGAGAGCTAAAGAGGAGAGGATGGTATGCTGGTCTATAGACTCTAATAATAATAATAAAAATAAATAAAAAGAAAGAAAGGTCGGACACATAATAGCCTTGTCAGTTTTCTCTCCCCCCAACAAAGCTCCTATGCCTTTGTTAGGTCCAAACCCAACCACGAGCTGTCCACAACCTTACCTCTCGTTCACCCGGGAAGAGTGCAGAGTTGAGTGACTTTTCCCCCACTGCCAGAGGCCAGGAAAACACGACAACAGAATACCTTTGCAAAGGGGTCCCAATCCGTCCAGCAAGATGCTTTCAGAGATCGGGAACTCCGTTTATTGAAAAAGTCCAGATTATATACCCTCACAAAGAGGTTACAGGGTAGGGGAGTAAAACATCATAAAACATAAAGAACACTACATGGCAGTATAGAGGTCAGAAGAAGGGGAGGGGCAAAAGGAGGAGGCGAGAGATATTCCAGGGACATGTCACCCCCTGTTGAGATCAGTCTTGCATGCTATTACAACCTTGAGATAAGAACTGGTGCCAGGATGCTTAAAAAAACTAACAGGGAACATCTAAAAAAAGACAGCATAAGCCGCATTCTTGTAGGGCAAAGGCTTTCATCCTTTGACATGTCTCTGTTAAGGCTCAATAAACATGGAGGTGTGGATTCCGTTTGTAGATTGAACCACTTTCGTTCAGCCAGGCTACCTGGGAAAGTTAGGTTAGGGGCAAATAAACCGAGATCAGTTTTATTTCCACTATAGTCCATTTTCATTCAACACCTTTAGCAGCTGCAAGACAGTCAGAAACTCAACAGGGGAAGCTGCACCTATTGAATGTTTGCCTGCCCTTGCCAAGCCGGAAGCTGAGGTGGCTGGGGCAGGAAGGCTCATTAAAATCAGGAGTCAATTCACACCCTCTGCTGCTCGAAACGAGGTTCAAGTTCTGAGCAGCTGCACGTGCAGAGAGAGTGGTACCGGAGGGGCCTTCGAGCAGGGGTTGGGTGTCCAGATCGCTGCCTGCCTTTTACAGCGGCCTGAGTGCACGCTCCTTTCCCTTTTCCCCCTTCTGTCCTCAGGCAGTTTGTCTCCACCGGCTCTACAGGCTGCTGCAGCCGCCGCCGCCGCCTCTTCCTTTCCGAGCAGGCAATCGTCAGCGGCAGCCCTCTATAACGCCGCCGTTGGTCGGTTGCTGGGGAGAGCGGGGCCTGAAGCAGGGGGGGCGCGCTCGCTCGCTCGCTCGCTGTCGCGGACATTATCGCGTCACTTCGGGGCGGCTTGAGGACGCACCGGAAGCGGCGAACAGCTTGGTCACGGACTACGACGGCAAGCAGCGCCGGTCTCGGAAGGCTCCCTCTGTTTCACCTGCCGCTTCCCGGTTCCTTAGCGCAGTGCCGGCGGGGACGGGCAACGCCAGCGCCATGATCACCTCAGCCGGTGAGGGAGCGCGCGCACGCGGCTGGAGAGAACTGGTCCCCCGGCGCCTTTCCGCTGAGTCAGGCAGGGCCCGAACCTGCCTCCCGGGACCCCCTTCCTCCCGTCCTCATCCCCGGAGGGGGGGTGGGTCTCTGGTCCGAGTGTGGCATCCGCTCCAGCTTCCCGTGTCCCGGAGTCACCGGCCCCGCTCTTGCCTCGGGGGAAGAACGTGGGGATGTCTTTAAGGAGGGCGGAGGGGAGCAGCCGCCACAAAAGCTTGGCACGGTGACGCGCGTGCTGGAGCCCCCCTTCCCCAGGGTGCTTCAGGTCTCTGGGAGTTACAATTCCGTCCTGAATTTCTCGCTACGTGTTGGGTGCCGGGTGCTAGTATACGTACTAAGACTCCCGATGGGCGTTTCCGGACAAAGCAGTGTCAGAAAGGAAGCAGCGAGGGGTGTAGTGGGACCTTGTCAAGGTAGGATTTGGGGGGCCCGTGTTTAAATTTGGGAGGCCATGAAGTGAGTTGGGTGATGTTTGGCCGGTCGCTATCTCTCGGGGTAGCCTACCTCGTAGGGTGGTTGTGAGGATAAAGTGGGTGAGTCCGGATTATGTAGGCACATTGTTGGGGATAAAATGGGTGACCATGCTGCCTGAACTCCAAGGTGGGGTAACAAAACACACAGAACAAACAGGAGAGTCCAATACGCAGCAGTAAAATGGTGGGAGAGGAAGGGTGCTTAACATTCCCCTGGTGGGGGGTCCCAAATGCAAGAGTCGTTATGTGACATGTAGTTCTGGGGTGAGTGCAAGGCACGTGTGTCTTGACTCTGTGTATGCACACATAAACATGTACATGTGACACAAAATAGGTCTTATGCACGGCCAGGTGACCTGTTTTGTCTGTGAAAAGTTGGAGGGTGGTGAGGGACATGGGAAAAGAGACAGTTCTAAAAAAGAGTGCAGGAATGGGAAGCAAATGAAATAATTGGGCCTTGATGCAGATTCTCTTGGAGCCTTGCTAAACATTTCAATCGTGACCTGAGAAGTGCCTACTTGTAAGCTAGGCACTGGCTGTATTCAGAAGATGCCCTGAGAAATGGGTAGGGTGGATTGCAGAGCCACTGGGCATCTTATTTTGAAGTTTATCCTATTTCTTGTCTCTAGAGGTTGGGAGGGGAGGAAGAGGAGGAGTAATTTGTGGTCAAAGGGGAGAGGTTTATTTAACTTTAGAATGATCCTACAGATGATTATTTATTTATTTATTTATTTCACTTTTAAACCACCCTTTAGCGACAATGTGTAGGGAGAGGTGGCCATTAGTGACTCTTTTTGCTGTGTTATTTTTTTACTCTTTGTTCCATTTTTCTTTGTTGGTCTCTGAGGGAGCACTTAGAATTCTCAGTGGTCAGAGTCTGACAGATTTGTGGCTATATTATCGATGTGGTGTGTGTAATGTACAGTTACGCTCCAGGAAAGAAGGAAGAGGGATTTATGTGTGGCTTTATTTGCCTCCTTTTCCTGTGACTGATTTTATGGTCCCATACAGTTTATGGAGCCATACAGTTAATGACAGCCAAACAAAGCTTCAAGCTTTACTGACCCAGAAAGGTTACTGCTAGTCCTCCTGGCCACATGTACTGATGCTTGGTGTTTGTACTTGAAAAAGTGGGGCAAGGAAATAAAGTTATTTTGCCTGTTCGCCTGGTGGCACTTCTTACTTGCCACAGGGAGGACTGTTTACAACTCTTGACCAAGAACTGAAATGCCTTTCAGTCCTTCATGCTGCCATTGACACCAGCCAAATATAGCAGCCTGGTGAGCAACTGTGAGGCACTCTCTCTCTCTCCCCCCCCCCATTGGGAAATTATTGCTGTAGAACAAGGATTCCCACACTGTGATCTGTAGACCACCAGTGGTCCGCAAGCTTCATTCAGGTGGTCTACAGCATGTCTATACTAAATATTCATTTTTAATTGCGTTTTTATTGTTTTTTTTATTTCTTACATTGTTTTTTATTGCATTAGAAATGCAAATTGTAATACAATAGAATACAATGTAAGAAATAGAAAAGAAGCAATTAAAATGCAATTAAAAGTCACACAGCACCTAGCACAGTGTGTTACAGTTGCTGCTACAGACAAAAAAGTCATTAAGTGGTCCACCAAGACCTTAAGCAATTTTCAAGTGGTCCTTGGGACAAAATGCTTGGGAACAACTGCTCTAGAATTCAAGACACATGGTTAGATGGCAGTTATAATAGAACTGGAAATGCAGTCCCCCTGGATTGTTGCTTATGTAAGTGCCATTGAAATGCCATGTTGCACATCCTAGAACTAGGTCTGGTATGGCCCACTCTCATGTAAGTGTGCACAGGATTGCAGTCCTGTTTAGTTCAGCTTGGTTTCTGCAGTAGTAGTTCTTAAGATACAATGCTCTTAATTATTAAAGGGTGAAGTTAATTGTGGTTATTGGTAATCTGCAGTTACCAAACTGTGTTCTGGTAGAACTAGTTTATGAGAATTTTTTATCATCTTTTGTAAATGCATTTCATAACCATATTTGTCCCCTTTCCTGTGACAGTTCTGAAGAAACTCAGTTTCCTCTACTGCATTAATTTCTGTGGTTGCTAACAATACCTTTCTTTTGTAGCTGGAATTATTTCGCTGCTCGATGAGGAAGAGCCAGAACTCAAGGTAGGCATGCAAGGATTTCTTTTTATTTAAGGACTATAGGTTGAGGAGTTGTCCTTTTAACTGTTTTCCAGAAACAGTGACTGAGCAGATGTTGGGTATGTGGCTTGTGTGCTGGTTTTACATGTGGCTGAGCAATGCCTTATACTTTTTTTAAAAAAGAAAATGCTTTAGCTATTGCTTTTAATTGGCATTTTAACTTAAGATTTCCACCTTAAAATCTGTCAGTTTCACTTTTAAATAATTAGATTTGTCTCATGTTTGCATCCCTTCCATTCCTGAGACAGTAGAACACAAGTGAGAGTGAAACTTGCAATATGGTTGATGAATATCTGACCATTAAAGTTGAAATGGTTGTTAAAGTCCATGTTGTTAAAAGTTATTATTTATTAAATTTGTATCCTGCCTTTCCTCCCAGAAGGAGCCCAGGGCACAAACAAAAACACTAAAAGCACTTTAAAACATATTAAAAACAAAATACTTTAAAATATATTAAAACAAAACATCTTTAAAAACAAAATAAAACAGAACATCTTGAAAACATCTTTCAAAAAAGAATTCTAAAAGCATATTAAAAAGCAATTTTGACACAGACAGGAATACTCTACTTAAGAGGCTTGTTGAAAGAAGAAGGTCTTCATTAGGTGCCAAAAAGATAACAAGATGGCACCTGTCTGATATTTAAGGGAAGAGAATTCCAAAGCGTCAGTGCCACCGCACTAATGGTCTGCGTTCTATGATATGCGGAACAGACTTCCTGGTAAAATGGTATCTGTAGGAGACCCTCACCTGCAGAGCGCAGGGACTGATTGCGTGTATAAAGGGTAAGATGATCGTTCAGGTATCCTGGTCCCTAGCGGCATGTCTGAAGCAGCCGTTAGTATCTTCATTGTCAAGTTCCAAGCAGTACTGTTAATTTAGATTATATGCAATGCATTGCCATCCTGTTAAACAGCACAGAGGTTTGGTTGACAGCCTTACCATTCTTACAGAATGCAGCCTATACAGTAGGGCCCCACTCATACAGTGGGTTACTTTCCGGACCGCCGCTGTAAAGCGAAAACCACTGTAAAGTGGAACCCATTGAATAGAATGGCGTGCGATGCCCGAAAACTGCCGTAAAAGTGGAACAAGCGCTGTATGAGTGGGGCTTTAGTCTAATTGCGTCTAATTGAGACCGCTGTATTAGCGAATCGCTGTAAAGCGGGGCCCTACTGTAATAAGGTCAGTCAAAACATAAAAAGGTCAGAAAAGACAAGCCATAACCAAGAAGAACCAATGTTGGTGGACTCCCAACAACGGTCATTGATGTTTGGCATATGTTAGGTATTTTGAAGTTTTTAAGTCAAACTTCATAGTCTGAGGGAAAAAAGCAAGGCTGACCCTTGTTCTTGGTGAGCAAGCAGATCTAAGGAAAAGGGGAGGGGTTGGGGCTTTGTCTCTTCCTGCTCAGCCGTACACTGTTTGGGAGATGGTACCTTGACACTCTGCCTCTAAGTCTGATGAAGACATGCAAAAGTGGTTTGGAAGAAGTTGTGGAATGCCACATCTTTGGCCTCCCTTTTGCCTACGTTTCTTCACTGGGGCCAACCTTACATTTTCAAGGAACTGCACCTAGGATTTATTCTGTGTCTCCTTCATGGGCAGGTGTTACTAACCTGGTTATGGTAGGCTTTTTAGCCTTTCAGGCAAATGCATGGCAGGGTGTAATGATACGGAGTTCAGGTTAGAGGTGGTCATGCTTGAAGACCTGGCTACTTGCCACGGCTCTGTACTCTTGGGACTCGATGCAATGCTCTCCAATAATTTGGTTCTCATTGGCTTTTGTAGGAATTTGCTCTTCACAAACTGAATGCTGTTGTCAATGACTTCTGGGCAGAGATCTCTGAGTCGGTGGACAAAATGTAAGATAAACATTTTATATCTGGGAATAGGATGACTAATATATTCAGAGTACAGGAATGAAATGTATCTGTCTTGTGTCATGGTTAATAAAACAATATGATTCTACATTCTGTGAACTGATTTTCATGGGTTAGGAGCTGCAGATCCATCATCCACAAGATGCTAGTTGAAATGTGACATTTTGGTTTATGTTCAAGCGAGGCTGTAATAATGAGTCCGTTCTTTCACCCTTGCTTTCGCTGTAGTGAAATCCTGTATGAAGATGTTGGCTTCCGGAGTCGTGAATTTGCTGCTTTGGTGGCTTCAAAGGTGTTTTATCACCTGGGAGCCTTTGAAGAATCATTGAACTATGCCCTGGGGGCAGGCAACCTTTTCAACGTCAATGACAATTCAGAATATGTGGAGACGATCATTGGTAAGGTCAGACTCTGAATTGGAAAACCTTCTAGCTGGCTACGCTGGTTTAGCAAAGGCCAATAATTGTTCTGTGTAAAAGCATTCACAGAATATCCAGATTTGACACTTGGCAAAGTTCTGGTTTCCACAGTTTGAAAGAGAAATTGCTTTGTTTGACTGTAAGGATTTTAATTTGGTGGAGCAAACTTGCAGGGTTTTTTTACTCCAAATCCGGTATTCTAAATTTGGCATTGTTTGGGACAAGGAGCAGAGTATTGACAGGAGGAGAATCATTTCTACATGAAGGGTAGAAGGAATGTGCAGATATGTAAGGATAGCTGGACATTACCTTAAAGAGGATGAGGGATGAGGTAGCCATGCTGGAGAGAGCAGTATCACTCTATACTACATCTATTTTATAGGATGAGAAAATTGGTTTGTTCTAAATAACAAAAGCTGAGATTGCCTGGAATTCAACTTTGTGACCCCATACCAGGACCCTATGCAGAATCATAAACGTGATGAGACTGTGGATGCTTAGCAGCCCAGTCTGACTTGGCCATGAAAATACTAGCTTTTTCTTTTATCCAGATAACGATACATGTTCTAGTCCTAGAGTACTGTTGTGTTAATTAATAATTTTGTGATGTGAAATATCTTTGGAACATCAGCTTGTCGTAGCTTGACAAGTATGTTAGTATTTCATCCTAAGGATAGATACACGCTATGATACTGTGTCAGTTGAGGAAGCTTAATGTGTTGGCATGTGTGTTTCTTTTCCCAGCAAAATGCATCGACCATTACACCAAACAGTGTGTGGAGAATGCCGACTTGGTTGAGGGAGCCAAGAAAGCAGTGGATCCACGGCTGGAAGGGATTGTCAACAAGATGTTCCAGCGCTGTTTAGATGATCACAAGTACAAACAGGCCATTGGGATTGCTTTGGAGACACGCAGGCTGGATATCTTTGAGAAAACCATTTTAGAATCGGTAGGTGAAAGCACAGAATGTGATGTCCGACACATGCACAGCCTAAAGCTGAAATCCTCCGCACACTTATCTGAAAGTACATTTCATTGAACTCAGTGGGATTTGCTTCTGAGCAGACATACAAAGAATTGGACCGCTGATCTCTGGCCTTGTAGTGTAGTTCCATGCGAGGTATGGAACAATTCCTTGTTCCCCTTGCCTAGCTTCATGTGTTTTAAATGGAGGTGGGTCCCTACAGTTATACTGGGCTTCTGAGGTCCTCCAAAACCCATAACTGTGGGGGCTATCCTTGCCAAACCCCTCTGCAATTCCAAGCTTGGAGCTGGGGCTTATCTTGGTGCTGGACATCCACGGTGCTCACAGCTGTGGCCCAAAAGGCCACCCATTGTTTGTGTGGCCATTTCAGGCTTGCCCCTTTGACTCTAGACCAGGTGTAGGGAACCTTTGGCCCTCCAGATGTTGCTGAATTAAAACTCCCATCATTCTTGGCCATTGGGCATGCTTGCTGGGACTGATGGGAGTTGTCGTTCATCAGCATCTGGAGGGCCAACAATTCCCCACCTCCTCTGGAGATCAAGGTGGAGCTTGTTTTGGCAGTGGATAGCAGAGGTGATCTAAGTGTCAGTGTGCCCCCCTGCTTGGAGATTTTACCCATACTTGTGTTGTGCTCTCAAAGCTCAAAAACAGCTGCGTTGGACAATCCTTGTCCCTTCTCCAAGCTAGAGAAAAAGGTGGTGCTTCTCTTGACAGTCTCACCAAAGGGTAGGTGAACACTCTCACCATGGTAAGGGTGGTGAATGTTGAACACTGTCTGTATTGCAGAATTGTGGTACACCATCTATATCACAGATTAGGGATGAAGTTAAAAGTGGATTGTCTGTGGTCACCTAATAAGTTTTTGGCTGAAATGAGATTAACTGTATACTACTTGGCTCATGGTCTTGGGACCTATGCTTCAGGACTTCTCAAAATGTTACTTATCCTGTATGTAGAATGGGTTATATGTTTTAAGTCATTTTGGATTACACTTATATTTTGGTTTTGGTATAGAATCATAGAATAGTAGAGTTGGAAGGGGCCTGCAAGGCCATCAAGTCCAGCATCCTGCTCAACGCAGGAATCCAAATCAAAGCATTCCCAACAGATGGCTGTCCAGCTGCCTCTTGAATGCCTTCAGTGTCGGAGAGCCCACTACCTCTCTAGGTCATTGGTTCCATTTATTGGTTCCATGATATTATTACTGAAGACAGTTTGATGACGCTTGCTTGATTTGCATTAAGCCAGTTTACTTTTTGTCATTCTTTGTCTCTCCCCAGAAAATGTTCATATTTTGAAATTGTGAAAAAACTTAAAACTATTTTTTTTTCATGGCAGAATGATGTTCCTGGAATGCTGGCCTACAGCTTAAAACTCTGCATGTCTTTGATGCAGAATAAGCAATTCCGCAACCAAGTGCTGAGAGTTCTAGTTAAGATCTACATGAACCTAGAAAAACCCGACTTCATCAATGTGTGCCAGGTAACATGGTGTGCTTAGCTACAATCCACAAGCCAGTTAAACTTGGGAGCTGTGGGAAGGGAGGGTGTACTTGGAATACTATCTGTCAGGTGGTGGCATGTTTGTACTGCCCCTTGGAGGAAACGTGGGATAACAATGTAATGCAGAAATCCAAAGAGGCCATCCAAGAATATGGTGGCTGCAACAATAGGGGTGACTCAAAATAAGTGGGATATATGCTAGAACTTGCTTGCTAAAATTCTTGTGCTTCTGCCTCCTTCAGCCTAGGGTTCAAGGGAAATTCAGAACAGCAGCTTGATGTGGCCTCGCTGAGCTAAAGCACTTGCTGTGTGGAATGCTTTAAAAGCATATCTGCTGTTTTGATCATGGCTGCTTTGACAGCTTGTTTTGATTGATACATTTTCTTCTTTTGGTTGTTAAAGCTCTTAATGAACGTGGACGTAAAAGGAGCCAGAGTGGCATAGTGAAAAGGGTTGGGGCGAAGTCAGTGTGTGAGTGGAATGGCTTCTGCTTGTGCAACAGAACTTTTCTGTCTGTGTGCTCCCTGTGCACGTGAACATAGACACCCAAGATCTGCTCTAGAGGGTTAGGGAATCCTCAGAGCAGATTTGGGAGAGTGCAGGGGGCATGCAAATGAAGAAGTAATTGCATGGGAAGAACAACGTCGAGTCTTGGACTCCAAATTTCTGCTCCGCCACAAAGCTGACTTGGTGCAATTGCAACTACTTATTTTCTCTGTCTAGTCTACCACAAAGAGTTGTTGTGAGGATAAAAATGGGAGGGGGAAGAGGAAGGAACTTCAGGTGCTTGAAGCAAGATTTGACAGGCCTGATGCATTTTAGATTAATCGTTTGAAGACATGTTTTGTATAGCAGTTTCCATGAAGTGCATAAATCACTATAGTGACTCCTATAAAAGGTTTAAAATGGGCAGTGCCCCCACCCCAAACATTACCCTGAGCTCTTTGTGGATAGTTTAGGGTTCAGACATGATGAGTAAGTAACTTAAAACGTATAATTGAAAAATGCAGGATGTGCAGGATTTCCTTTGTAGTTCAGGAGCACGCTTCTAGTAAACTTTATTTAGGGAGAAGAAATCATTGGCAGAGCCTTATGAAGCTCCTACTTCCATCCTGAGCGATCATCTGACTTTAGTTTTGTCTTCTCTCCTGTAGTGCCTCATTTTCTTGGATGATCCGCAGGCTGTGAGTGACATCTTGGAGAAGCTGGTGAAGGAGGACAACCTTC
This sequence comes from Rhineura floridana, assembly GCF_030035675.1. Classification (NCBI taxonomy): domain Eukaryota; kingdom Metazoa; phylum Chordata; class Lepidosauria; order Squamata; family Rhineuridae; genus Rhineura; species Rhineura floridana. Next base: position 149,432,022 of record NC_084486.1, on the reverse strand, counting down.
TCATGGCTTACCAGATCTGTTTTGACTTGTACGAGAGTGCCAGCCAGCAGTTCCTCTCTTCCGTTATCCAGAACCTCCGCACTGTTGGCACTCCTATTGCTTCTGTGCCTGGGTCAACCAATACAGGGACTGTTCCTGGTTCAGAGAAAGAAGGGTAAGGCAGCTGGTTTAAGAAGCATCCTCATGAATGACACACATGCTGCAACATGAAGTGCCCTCACTGTGCTTAAAAATGGACCCATGCCCCCAGTGTGGTGTGTAGTGGAGGTAGCCTTGGGACTGAACTGATCACTGGGTGGGGTTTAGCCAGGTTTCAGGGAATCTGTATAGCTTGAACTGCATAGAAGAGGGCCATGCAGTTTCCCTTTGTTCATTTTCCCTCTCCTTTGGGTGTATGTAAATACTGTAGACATATCAGTTTTACACTGCAAAATCATATCAGTTTAACTGTCTTGACTTCTCCCCTCTCACCCCCCCTGCAAGAATCTTGTAGTTTGGTGAATGTGCTGAGATTTGAAACTACAGTTCCGAGGGATGAGAGAATGACCATTAAATCTGTTGTTGTGTGGATATACTGTCAAAGAACCCAAAAGAGGGGGTCTGGCTTTAGTTGTGCCGCTTGTTCATTCTACAGAACTCTGTAGGTTCTGTGGGTTGAAGATCCCTTTGGGGGATATTTGGAATCACTCACTGATAGGGTGTTGGTTTTCTACAACAGTGAGGGTTAGATACTAGCTTTTAAAACAAAAGTTAATGCACCAAATTTCATGTTAGAAAGTGGATGGTATTTTGCCACACCATCATGACTGTGCAGAAAATCAGCACTGCTGGGTTTGTCTTGTTAAAATCTTCCTGAAATAATAATAATAATAAATAAATTGCATCGGCCACTGTTGTGGATAGCTTAGTTCCCTTTAAACAAGCGTGAATATGCTCCATGCATTCTCTTCCTTTCAGTTCCTGGTCATAATTACTGAATTTCTTTCCTACCTTCTCCTTGATGTGCCATTCCAAAGATCCAATTTGTACAACCAGCAGAATCAAGTGGTGAAACTTTACCTGGACTGTACCAGTTCTGGTGGGGTGTGTATTTCAATACATCCCTTTTTTTAAAAAAAAGCCTACCTGTAGAAAAATAGAATGGAACCGAGAAAGCTTCAGCCTTGCAAAATTGTGAAAGAGAATGCAAGGGAGTCCCCCCCCCCTTATTTTGTAGGGGAGAGTTCAAATATGTAACCACACGGTTGCACAGTATAATGGTCAAATTCAGAAAAATCTTCAGGTTTTGGTTCTGTTGATTGCATATCTGACTGAGTGTAGAAAATAGTTTCCTTTTTTAAGAAGTGTGGAGACTTGAAGGATTAAGCCTGTGAAATGAGATATTGATGCCATTATTGATGCCTGGGCCCTTTTCAGTACAGTTTTAACACAGGCTGCAATGCAAGTTAGGCTCTGTGTTGTTTTTCCAGTGATACTATGGAGACAGAAGAAAAGACAAATAGTCCTGTCGCTGCAATAAAGGGTGCCCAAACGGTAAGTACTGCTGTATAAGACTTCCTTGATGCATGCGCAGTTTATCTCATAAAATTTCAAGACTGCCCTTCATCCTGGCAGATTCCAGGGTAGCGTACAATATTATTATTATTAACAATACAGTATAATAAAGCATGACATTAACATTGCATATCTTTCAAAGCAATAAAATAGAGAAGCGGCTATAAAGCAGGCTAGGGCATTGCACAGTTAACATATATCTAGGCTCACTGCATCCTTGAAATGCTTTGAAGTACCGCGTATATTATGTTCCCCAAAGCACATGATTTCAGGCTGTAGTCCTAGATCAACTTGACCTGGGCTGTTCTGATTTTACTGCTTTCAGAACCTATGCAACAAATCACTCTTGGACAACTGCATCTTCCAGGATGGGAGAGTAACTAATTCCATATCTCTGAGGGATGGAACGCTTGCTTAATGCAATGTCTTTTTCCTGCAATAAAAGATCTTTGCTGGTTTGTGAAGCTCATGTGAAGATTTAGTGCTGTTTTACTCTTCGGGGCATTAGTGTGTGTGTTAAAAGGTTTGCCCCTGAAAGTAGGAAACAAAAAAAAAGTATTGTTTGGCCGTTGATTGCAATTGGAAATATTTAAGTTGCTAAAGTCACACTTTGCAGCTGTGTGAGAAGAGAAAACACCAAACAGAGTAGGGTAAAAAAGAAATCTATACACAAAACATAGGGTCTTTTTTTTAAAAAGAAGTTGCCTTAAAGTCAGTCTTACATGGGGCTCTCCTCACCTGGGCAGTGCTCATGTGTACTGTCATTTGCCTTCAGTAATGCTACAATGTTGGTGCTCCCAGGCCATATACTGGGCCCGGTCAGTACACAGTGTGAATTGGCCCCAAATTGTTGAGGACTGTGAGGGTGGGGGGGATGGTGCAAGAAAATTAAACACCTTCAAGCAAGTGCAAACTGGAGTCTTTGAAGCTAGTCTTGGGTGAAGAAGCAGAGAGTCCATGCCCTGTTTATTTGAGTGAGCATTTAGGTGTCAGGGTGTCAGATCATTTCCTTTGTGAAAAATTAGCCCTGCCAAGGTGAAAGCGTGCAGAAATTATCCCTGAAGTCTGGAGTATTCCTGGACTTTAACATTCCCACCTACTAGCCCAGAATGCAAACTAAAAAGAGAGAATTGAGGGGGATTAGCTTGGGCATCCATGCTGGAGAGGGATCTACTGGAAGATCCCTGGCTGATTTGCAGTAGATCAGCAAAGGTTTCTGATTCCCAGTTGTTCAACAACAGCATCGCAAAACTCCTTTCCCCATCTAAATTAGGCTACTGAAATGAAAAAAGCTGGCTTGGAAAACAAATTCTCAGCCTCAAAATGTGCTTCAAGAGGCACCCCATTCTTTGACTGTATCTCTTTTGCACCTGGCTCTGTCTTAGGGTTCTAGTGAGAAACAATTTAGATTTGGCATGCCTGAAGTCTGCCCACCCCTAGTTTAAGAGATAACCTGGCTGTGGTTTGTGAATCTCTTGGTGTCCTGCCCAGAGTGCAAAACACGAGTTGGAGGCGAGACTGGAATTAATTCTTGTTTTAATTGATATATGAAAAGCAGTGCGCTTCATAGACTTAGCTATGCTAACTCACTTCTATCCCTAAGCTACCTAAGCATACTCTGCAGCGTGTGAGGAAAGTTGACTCAGCAACCGAGTCAGTGGGGCGCCGCCTTACGTAGGGAAGCTCTTCGTCTGTAATCTCTGACTCCTTCGAAGTCCCACTTTCTCGCGGCGTCTCGTATGGGGCGAAGGGGGGTGGGTGAGCCTCCGCCGGCTCATCTGACAGTACAAGCTCGATAGGTGCTGGCTCAGCATCAGAAGGCGGGAAAGCGTTTGAAGTACCAGGTGGGTCCTGGGAGGGTGAAGTTGGCGTGCGCGCCAGATCATTCCCCAACGTCTCTGTTGGGACATCTGTAGGTGGGGCGAGGTTTGTGTCAGCAGGAGAACTGTCCATGGGAACTGGCAGCCTGTCAACTACACCCCCTCCCTCCTGGCTCTCGAAAGCCTCATCTATCTCTGATTCCTCCCCCTGCTCTATCTGGGGAAGCTGGGGTTCAGCTGGCTCCCCTCCCGGATCCTCCAGGAAGAGCTGGGGCTCAACACCTAGATGGAATGCTCCTACATAAATATACTTCCTCTGCTTTAGGGAAGGACACCCGCTGGCTTGGCCTGCTGGGGTGGCTGAAGAACATGGAAAGCTAGGCCAAGTTAGCATGGATGCATTATGAAGCAGCTCCTGGAGCTTTTACAGTTGGGTGTCTGTCTGTCTACCAGCCACTTTCTACATTGCAACTTATTATGAGTAATAGAAGAGACCTTGACAGAACCCCTAGATATTGCTTCGATGTGATGAGAAACATCCAGGTGACTTGAGCAGCTAGCGAATCTGATAGCTGCTCTAGCCAGCCTGCACCGAGCCCCCCATCTAGCATGCTCTTTGCCCTGGCCTTTGGCAGTGAAGGTATTTTTGTGGGACACACTACTTCTGTTTTCTGTCATCGTTATTGTGCTGCTTAATTGTTTGGAATTGTCTTGCTATAAACCCTTTTGCTACTTTTGCTTGTTTTTAATTGTATGATAATATTGCTGTAACCTGCCCTGGGGCCTTACAGTGACGGCCAGGCAAAAAATCTTACAAATAAGCTAATAAATAAATAAAATGCTTTCAGCATTGCTGCTGGCCTGCTCATTCACTCTCCCATGATGCCTGTTTTCTAGCTGCAGGCATAGAGAGGAACAATAATTGTGCCAATTCTTCCTTCTTGTCCTCTGCTGTTACTATAGAAGACAGCTGTTGCCAGAAGACAAGAAGGTGAACAGCAGCTTTGAGAATTGGCTGGAAAGAAGCTCTCTCGGGATCATAGTAGCTATCAGAATTGCTAGCTGCTACAGTCTCTCAGCGGCATTTCGCTATGTGGGAGGCTCCTGTGTAAACCATTTTTTTTGTCTAATTGACAATATCTACATAACTTGAGAATACTTAGTTTCATTCTTATGCGCAGGATGTGCCAAAACTATCTTGCCTTTCAGAAGCTGACATTCTGGACGTATGCCCAAGTTTCTTACATGTTTAGTATGAAGAGCAGGCTCATTCTTAGTGCGGTTTGAGAATAGATAGGTGATTCTCCAATGCATGTTTGTTTTGAAAAGAGCCAGGCATGCTTGGGTGTTGCTGGCCTTCGCAGTGAAATGAACATCTCTGCTTTCCTGAGCAATTGTGTCCTTGCCGTGCAGCACTGATCTTCCCCATTCAGCTCAGCTGTGTGATTTTGGGGCTGACAGGAGTTCCACTCCAAAACATTTGGAGGGCATCAGGGAAAGTTGCCCAAGGGAATGATGTGCTTTGCGTTGTTTTTGGTTTCAGGTGCAGCAGAGCAGGGTGGGGTGATGCAAACACTTCACATTTCCTGTTCGGTCGGCATTTTACTATTGTCCAACATAGAAATTTTGCCAGCTGTCCCTTTATAAGGAGATACACATCTCCTATGGGGTGGGTGGAAGTGATGCAAAAAACTATATTTCTAATTGTACAAAGGTGCAAGAAATTGGTAAACGCAAGTCTGACCCTGCTCTGAACAACCAGTGGTTAGTAAAACAAAACAAAATCTCATCCCCCAGTGGATTAACCTTTTGAATAATGGATTGATCTCTGAACATTGTTTGAATATGCTATTTGTTATGGGGAGTTCTGCTCCCTCCTTCTGTAGGCGGTGATCCCCTCTATTATATAATAAAATAATTCCTAGGTTTATTAACGATAATACAATAAAATAAATTGTAAACATATATATATATGAACCAATTAATTTTTAGGCTGCAACGTTGAAGGCATTGAGGTGCTTGTCCACCCCTGCATATCATGAATATTGGTGGGGAGTGCAATATAATGCTTTACCTGGTATATATAATCTTGCCAGAGGCACCATTGCAAATATGACTGTGCTGGTGATAACAGATGATGTAGAATTTGGGAAGAATTGTGGGGATTTTGATTAGTAGTTGTCTTTTTGTGTGTCTTTCTCTCCATGTGTATGTATGAAGAATCCAGAGTCAAAAGACCAGATCCCCAAAATGATTAAAATTTTAAGTGGCGAAATGGCAATTGAATTACACCTGCAGTTCTTAATACGGAACAACAACACAGACCTCATGATTCTAAAAAACACAAAGGTAAGGCCTGTATATGACTTATGTTTGTGTGCTGCCTACTTCAAGAGATTTTTGGTGATATTTTTGGACTCGAAGCTGAATAACACATCTTGAAGTGTTGGTAAAATCCCAGAGTTATGTTTTGGAGAATTCTTTCTTTTAAGTTTGCTCTCTTTCCAGTGACAAATTTTAAATGTATATGACAATAGTTTCTTTCTAAACCAGAGCTAAAGACAACCAGCTTGTAATAGAAGTCTAAAAGTAATCTGCCCTGTATAGCCTGACAAACTAAAGGACATATCAGCAACTATATTTCTTGGAGGGCTATTATGTTTCTGTGGCCCCTGGGAGAATTTTATACTTCTGATGCTTAGATAACCCTAGGTTACCAGCTAGCTATTAAATATAAGATTTCCCATGAAGATCTTGTCCTGTGGGCTCTGACAGGATTTATACTAACAAAGAAAATTTGGATTAAAAAAGAAGGCTTGAGAAAATATCTTTAAAAAACTAACTTACAGAGAGCCAGGGTCCTAGCGTCTCTTTTCCCTGTGTCCCCACCACTTGGTCACTGACTGACTGACATAAAATAAAAGGAAGATGGAAGCAATACACTGAAGAACTCTATAAAAGGGATGCAAGGGTGACAGATTCATTCACGGAGGAACCATATGCTGAAGAAACAGAAATTTTAGAACGTGAGGTGAAAGCTGCTCTTAAAATACTTGGAAGAAACAAATCACCAGGAATAGATGGCATACCAATAGAGTTGCTACAAGCTACTGAATCTGTCCAAAGTTTGACAAAAATTTGTCAACAAATATGGAAAAGAAAACAATGGCCCACAGACTGGAAGCATTCAATATGTATCCCAATTCCAAAGAAAGGGAATCCCAGGGAATACAGTAATTATCGAACCATTGCCTTAGTATCCCATACAGATATCCCATGCTTAATATCCCATGCAGGAAAAACAGAAGGAAGTAGAAAAAGAGGAAGGCCAAACAAGCGATGGATTGATTCCATAAAGGAAGCCACAGACCTGAACTTACAAGATCTGAGCAGGGTGGTTCATGACAGATGCTCTTGGAGGTCACTGATTCATAGGGTCGCCATAAGTCGTAGTCGACTTGAAGGCACATATCAACCACCCCCAAGCTTAATTGCTGACATTCCCAGTGCTTGTCCATCAGTAGAGGGGGGTGGCCAGTTGTTGCCTGATACCATTTTATACACTTGCAGACTGTGTATATCATCCCTTCATCTATCTCTGCACTATATATACCCTTCAGTGTTTTCTCATGAGATTTGGGATCTGTTTTTTACAAGCAATTTTAATTTATTGTTTATTTATTAAGAATATTTATATCCCACCTTTCCAACAATATTGCTCAAGATGGCTAACAATAAAAAGAAAATTCATCAATCTAGAGACTAAAACGTATTACAATGCGCTATAAAATTTACTAAAGGAGTACTAAAAACAAAGCACTAATTGACGAGTCCCCACAAATCAACACATTTCTGGCAGCACATTGTAAGAAATAGTTTGGTTTACATCATAGTTGGTTAACTGGACAACCGGAACCAGAAAGCCGAAAAGGAAAAAGGAAAGTTGCCAAGCTGAGGACAGAGGCTTGTATTCAACACAGTGCTAAGGTGCTCTTCTGCTGACGCAAGGATTTCTCCTTGCCCTATGAAACCTTCTTCCCCTGTGTGCCCCCTAACTGTCACCTGGGGCTTCCCCCCTGCCCTCCATAGGAAATATGAAGGTGGCGTGTGGGTAGAGGAAAGAGGGCCAATCTTGTTGTTCTAATCCATGGGTTCTCAACAAGGGGGGAATTCCCCCCTGGGGGAGGAATTTTAGGGTTCCAGGGGGGGAATTGGGACCACTATTCAGCAAAGTGTGATGTCCTGTAGACTATGTACAATCTGTAAAATTGTAGTTTGTATTTAATTTAATCTGCGACATTCAATAAAGTTTATTGAATGTCACAGATTAAAATCGATTCTTGAACATGCAGCATTATCTTCATTTGCAAAATTAAATTATTATTTAAAGACCAGAAAGTGCTCCAAGAAATTCTGTTATAATATAAACTAAGAAATTTTTCTCTGACGAGAAACACCACCGTCACTCGCGAAACGTCAACACACTACGAGAGACTATCTTGGGAAGGGGGGAATTATATTCTGAACAACGGTGAAAGGGGGGAATGGAGCAAAAAAGGTTGAGGACCACTGTTAATCTTTTCATTAGCGCAACTATTCAGTTGAATTCCACCCGCAATTTCCAAAAAACATTAGAAACGTGTGTCTTAGACTCTGGTAACCTCTCCTCCTCAACCCTTTTTTTGGCCCTGTCAGCATCCATGTAGAACTCTGGTACCCAGACCTGAGCATGTTGCTACACATGAGGTTTTGCTACTTGTTTGGGTTCCCCTTTGCCTGATAGTGATTCTTTACTGTTTTGCCTTTCCAGGACGCAGTGCGAAACTCTGTCTGTCACACAGCAACGGTTATAGCAAACTCCTTCATGCATTGTGGAACAACCAGTGACCAGTTCCTTAGGTAAAAGCCTTCCGTGGGGCAGCACCTCAACTTCCAGGTGGTGTAAATTAATCTGTGACGGGCTTTTGGCTGAGGGAGAGCCACCTTTCGCTATCCTTTTCCAGAAATGGCAGATGATCCTGTTCAAGCACGTGCGCTTTGCACTTGGAGGATCTTGGATGGAAGGGCTGGGTCAGACATGCTCTGGAGAGCTGTTGCAAATCAGAGTAGACCAGCCTTTTTCAACAGCTGTGCTTTCTGTCTGATGGGACCTGCAGTTCAAAACATCTGGAGGGCACTAGAAGCTGGAGCAGGCGGTACTGGGCTATGTGGAAGAGTGATTTTTACTTGGCATAAGATAGTTTCTTATGTCCATATGTTGGTCCACAGAGCAATAATTTTGTAACCACTTTTATTGTCTTCAGAGCCAGTGTGGTGTAGTGGTTAAGGTGCTGGACTACAACCTGGGAGACCAGGGTTCGAATCCCCACACAGCCATGACGTTCACTGGGTGACCTTGGGCCAGTCACTGCCTCTCAGCCTCAGAGGAAGGCAATGGTAAACCACCTCTGAATACCGCTTACCATGAAAACCCTATTCATAGGGTCGCCATAACTCGGATCGACTTGAAGGCCGTCCATTTTTATTGTCTTACTACTTGGGCTTTGTTCAGAGCAGTTCCTCGGCAGTTTCACACATGCAAATTTAGGTATCTGGTTTCAGAAAGTCTGAGTTCTTTAAAAAGAAACAACTCTGGTTTCTAGGTCATTGTGGCAATACATTTGAAAATGTTCAGAGAGTTTCATCAAGGGGCCCTAATATTTTGGAGTGAGAACGTTTTATTGCCATTCCACATATAATGATCTCCCTCAGTGTACATTGATTTGATTGTTGGAGAGCCAGAGATAGATCCTTGTTGAGCCATGAAGCACCCCTTGCCCTAGGCAGAGCTTCCTCTTAGGTTTACCAGCCTCATACGTCTTTTTAAATAATACAGTGCAACTCTCTCTGAGTTCTTGTTTTGGGTTATGGCATGAAAACAACTGAAATAAATACATTGCTCCTGTCTAGTGCAAACGGAGCAGGTTATTGAAAATAAGCGACTTAGAATAACATTTTGATCTGTGCAATTCACTTTGAGTCCAGCAATCTTGTTGCCTTTGTGCCGATCATGTGAAAGATTTGAACTTGGAATATGAGGGTTGCTTATTCCAGATATTGCTATCATCAGGTCAAACTAGTCCAGAGCCAGATCTGCTACGGCAAAAGAACATGGGATCATTGTCTAAACACACTATTCCTGTGACAAAGAAAGGTTTGAACAACTCTTGAGTCTCTGTTCAATTCCCACTATTTTTCTCTGCAGAGATAATTTGGAGTGGCTCGCCAGGGCTACCAATTGGGCAAAGTTTACAGCTACGGCCAGTCTTGGTGTCATACATAAGGTAAAACCAAACGGATTTGTTGTGTTGTTTGCAGAGCTTGGAAAAGTTACTTTTTTGAACTACAACTCCCATCAGCCCAATCCAGTGGCCATGCTGGCTGGGGCTGATGGGAGCTGTAGTTCAAAAAAGTAACTTTTCCAAGCTCTGGCACTTGTTTGATAACATCTGAGGTGTGAGTGGGCATGTTATCTTCAGGATATATTGAGGCTCTCCTTGTTTACATTGCAGGTTATGGCCCAGCTTTTAGGCAGATTTGGCACGCATCCTTCTGTTGCCAGATGGATGATTTGAATAGATAACCACATTTAAGGTCTCTTCGCATGTTACAAAATTTGTGTTAAGATCAATATTTTAGGAATAAAAAATCCAGAGTTCTCTTCCAGTGATCTGCTGTCAAGGGACATTTACAAATGCCATCTGTTTTGTTTGACCGCCCTGTTTTTTTTCTGTGCCCACATAACTGGCGATGTGTGTGGCTGTTCCTCATAATGTGTGTATATACACGTGGTCGAAAAGGGATGCATACTGCTTGCACATCACAGGGTACACGTGATATACATGATCCTCCTAATTTCATAATGTTGGAACCAGTTGAAATTACGTTAACTTTATTCCCATTGAAATCTAAGAGGCAAGTTCATCATGATGCATTGGTGCCATTAGTTTCAATAGGAAACATTTGGCCTATTGAAATCAATGAATGTCCATTGATTTCGGTGGGTCTACTCTGAGTATGACTGTTGGATATCATCCTTAGCCTGGATCTAACCCACAGTGTTTGAAATGAGTCTTAAATGATTTTTACCAAGTTTTTTCATTACATTTTAATTAAACAGCATAGTCCTTCTATATAGGGAACACAATTTAGAATTAACTAACAAGTTTTAAAAAATCTGCCGTGATTAGGCATAGAGAGAGAGATAATACTAAGAGTAGCATGTTAATGTTTTGTTTACTTGCATTATTCGGAAACAATTGTATTTCAATTAGCTTAGGACAAATGATGAGGTATTCAACTAAGTCATTCTCAGAGTAGGTCCATTGAAACCAACATAATCATGGCCATTGATTTCAATATGTCCATGACTTAGTTGGATTCAACCCATACTCTTTTTCTCTTAATCATAAAGATGTAAAGGACATGGCGGTATTTAATCTACTGTCCACAACCCAGTGTGCTGTCTCAAAATAAGCATAAATGCATATTAAAATGTACAAGGTTTATGATTTAATCTAGTCTGGTCAGCATGGTTTTTGTTGTTGTTGAGTCTGTTTCTCTAGTCAAAAACAAGATTGGAAAAATTTGTGGGAAAGGTGAGGTCTGTCATTGGCTACTAGCCATGCTAGTTAAATGAAACCTCTTTGTTCAGGGGTAGCCTGCCTGAAAAATAGATGATGTGGACATACAGGAAGGCTGTTGCCTTTGTTCTATGCGTGTGGGCTTCTCAGAGACTCGGGGAGAAAAATGCTGAAGAAGATGGACCCCTTGGGCTTGATGAATCAGGGCTCTTCATAGGTCCTCTCTTCTTTCCTTGTGATCAATTTACAGGGTCATGAGAAGGAAGCTCTTCAGTTGATGGCAACGTACTTGCCAAAAGACACATCCCCTGGGTCGGCCTATCAGGAAGGCGGTGGACTTTATGCCCTGGGACTCATCCATGCCAATCATGGAGGTGATATCATAGACTATTTACTGAATCAACTGAAGAACGCCAGCAATGATGTAAGTACCGTGTCCTGTGATGCATGGGAGATAGTACCTCAGGGTAGCAGGGTGATCTTTGGGTTTCTCCAGACTTAGCGCAAGGTTACATTAGCTGCCTTGGAAATTCTATTGAAGGGCAGAATATAAAGACTGTAAACAAGGTGCAATGTAAAATGTAGATGGCTCCCCATTTCCCATCGGTGCTGTGTTTTTCAACTGCTGAAAATTACATCACAGGGAAGGAAGAAAAGTTAACAGGAACATAATTTCACATGAGTGCGTATAGTCAATTGGATAGTCTCAATAACTAGAAAAACGTTTGTATTCTGGAATAAGAGCATTGCTACAAAGTGTTGAAATAAAATGGGTTGACGTGTTGCCTGTCTGACTTCCAGCGTGGGCTGTCTGCTGTCCTGTCTGCCCCACCTGAGAAACTGAGTACAGGTGCTGAAGGAATGCAAACCATTGTCTTTCTTGTAGATTGTCCGACATGGGGGCAGCCTGGGGCTTGGCTTGGCTGCCATGGGGACTGCGCGTCAGGATGTCTATGATCTTCTCAAAACCAACTTATACCAGGATGATGCAGTGACAGGTAAGCAGCTGCTTTTGACCCAAGTGTGTGTTTGTCCCTATACCTGCCCCTTGTGGGCCAAATGTGATAGGTGGGCGGGACTGCCTACCCCTCAGTCTCCTGCCATCTCAGTGATGTCAGATGACCCTTCAGAAGCTCTCACTATTAGCTGATTGATGGCGCATCAGAAGCCCCAAGCACCAAGGCTTTCAGAGAGCCCTGCGTAATGAAGCGGCCACAATCGGCTGATTATCTGGTCTTCAAAGCACAGGGCAGGGTCCTTTGCATGATAAGTTGGGTGAGCTGATACATGCAAGCTGGGCTTCTGAAGCGCAGCTGATCAGCAACACTTCAGAGGTCCCTTTTGGCCCAACTGGCTTTTTACCTGCCCACGCATGCTTTCATTTATGAAGTCAGATATTGGCAAGTGGGTGTGGTTTGTCCTGGTGGGTAGAGTTAATTAGGCCTATGGGCTGGGGGTTCCCACTCCCGTCTTAAATTCATAGAGGTGTCTGGAGCGAGGATTGATATGATAGAATGGTATTTCATGGAAAAAACATTTCTGTGCATAGAAAACTAGCACCTCAGGCAGGAGACTGCTAGAATCCTTCTTCCTGACATGCTAGATCTCTGTTATGGGGGGATGTTTTTATCTGGGTACATTAAATCATGTGAGCCCCAACCTGCAGTGATATATGCTGGACTGAGGCTTACAACTGAGAACTACGCCTCTATACATACAGTCAGCGGGTTCTTGGGAGGGGTGGATTCAGGGCTTGTTCATACCCTCCATGCAGCTAGTGAAGAAGTTGCGGGGGGGGGGGGAGGTCAGGGTTAGAGTTCTGTGTTGTCTCTTCCAGCCTTAGGTTGATAATTGCTTCACTATGAGTGCCCTAATATTTTTAAATGTTGGCTTCTGGCAGCAGTTCTTAGATTTGTTTTGTAATATTTCTGGTTTGCGGATCCCTTGAGGGCCACCTCATTTTCTTACATGAAGGCTGCCATGTGGGAGATGACATGAAGTTAAATTGAAACTTGGTTCCTTCTGTGCTCCAGTGCTCCTCCGCTGAATGCAATTTTAGTTGGAGTGCAGAAGGACTTGAGTTTTAATTGGGGATTCATCACTGTTTGCTCTGGAAAGGGCCTCCAGAGAACCAGTTGAAGGTGCAGAGGTCCAGAGTTTAAGGATCACCCAAGTGACCATCTTGCTTTATGATGTGGATTTTTTTGCTTTTGGGTCATAACCTATCCTGAGCCTTTGCTTGTTTGCGAGTCTGGAGCTGTGGTGAGGTCCAGCGACTCTGTTTCTTTCTTTCCCTAAAGGTGAAGCAGCTGGTCTGGCTCTGGGGCTGGTGATGCTTGGATCTAAAAATGCTCAGGCGATTGAGGACATGGTGGGCTATGCCCAAGAAACCCAGCATGAGAAGATCTTGCGGGGCCTGGCAGTTGGCATTGCCTTGGTGATGTATGGGAGAATGGAGGAGGCAGATGCCCTCATAGAGAGCCTCTGCAGAGACAAGGTGAGTGGAGCTGCTCTTACAAAACTACCCATTTCGTTTCAGCTTTTCCCCCCCTTCAGGATCTCTTAATAGGTGCATTTTAAGACTATAGGGTGTTTATTTAAAACATTCCACCTTTCTGCCTGACAACAGGCCTCAAGGCAGGTACTGAGCAAACATTAATGCATAATAAACATAGTAAAGATTTTTTTTAAGGTACAGGTTCCCCAAACCCTTTTGCAGAGATCTCTGTAATCTTTATGATAATCCTGTATGGTAGGTCAGTGCTATCCCCATGTTATTTTAGGGTGGGTGATTAAGGTTGAAAGAGGTTGCCTAACTTTATATAATCAGTTACTTGCCAGGAAACTTCCTGGCTCACTCTGCTAGCACCTAACAGAGGAAAAAAAGTGGAATGGGTATCCAGAAAAAAATTGACTGTTGACTGAGGCATAGGGCATGTAGTGTTCTGCTCCTCCCTTAAAGGAAGGAGATCTACTTTGTTTTCCCTGAGATCCACTGACCTGAGCCTGGTGCAAAAGAATTAACAGAGCCCAGGAATTTATTCACAGTCCTTCCATACAAAAATCCACTTTGGGTATTTTTTTTTAATATTGTTGAACAATTGGGAGTCAGAAATCCATGCTGATCTATTTCAGATCTGCCTGAGATCTGCCTTCTGCCCACCTCTGGTCTAAAATATTATTGCATGAAGGAGGACAGACTATCTGAAGTTTAAAACCTCAACTCTTCTAAGTATTGCTCTGAGTATTTAGTGCCAGTGTGTTATAGATATTTAAAGCCAGAAGGCAAATAACAAAGATTTCAAAGACTCTTTGGAGGGGCTCGCTTAAGAATCTGAATACTGAATGGAGTCTTCAGCAAATTGGTTTTCTAGTATTAGTTCAGGCGGACTTAGATAAATATAAATTTTCCTGGCCGTGCAGCATCATATTTCAACTGGATTTTACAATTGTAACTCATATGTGGCAGTTTTGTTGGAAAATTAGTGTGGATATTTTAAAAATAAGTAAGTTTCCAATATGATAATATATCACAGCACAGTTGTTAAATAGAGTTGGAAAGTGAGCTCATAGGAACTTGCCTTACACTGAGTCAGGCCATTGGTCCATCAGTTCAGTGTTGTCCACTCTGACTGGCAGTGGCTTTCTACAGTTTCAGAGAAGAGGATTCTCTTTTGATTCCCCACCCTATCTAGTCATGTAGCAGTTACGTAGCAGTTTAAATGTTAAAGTGCTCTACCTCTTCCAGGATCCAATCCTCCGTCGTTCAGGGATGTATACTGTTGCAATGGCTTATTGTGGCTCAGGAAACAACAAGGCCATCAGGCGTCTGTTACACGTTGCTGTAAGTATAGCTGGTTCCAGAACAGACTGTGGTTTGAATTTCCAAGCAAACAGGCAAGCCTTGGCTTAGAGCTGCTTGCCCACTTTATTTTCTGTTCACTTAGCTTCATACTTTTGCTCTCGTTGCCATAATATACCTGTCTCTGCAGGTAAAGTCGTAGCCATAACTATGGTTTGTCAATTCAAACATCATACCAGGCCATAGGTAGAGCAAACCATGGTTTGAAAACAAACAATGAGCAGTGATTTCCTGGCTGGTTCCTAACCATGGTTTGTCAGTCGGCTATTGAAGCAAACCATAGTTAAGCTTTCTTAACTATGATGATTTCAGCAGTGTTCACAAGCACACTGCACATTCGCATTTAAGCCATATTTCAGTTTAACTGTGGTTTATACCAAGCTCCCCAGCTATAGCAAGAATGAACCCAGATTTGCTTTGGTTGAGTACATCTCTGTATTGCAGTGGATGGCAGCCACTCAGTCTATTCCAGTGTGCAAGAACAATGAGTAGATAATTATTATTTGGGTCTCTGTGTGGTGTTTATTTTTAGCATTTTGATTCTGTCCTTTTAAAATTTTAGTAATCTTTCTCTGTCTTGTGGAAGATTAAAATCTTACAAAGATCACATTGCAATTGGTTTAAGAAACCAACAACAGACAAGACCATAACATAATGACTCACTTTTCCCTTCTTTTCCGTAGTATTGTGTATATGCCTGTCTATCGATTCTGCTCAATTGGAGTGGCCTGGTTTTCCCAGACTATCTTTCCAAAAAGACACATGACAAGTTGGGAGTAGTATTGTGGGTTTGTTACCATTTACAGTACATAAGAGCGATGGAAACCTCATGCAATAAAAGGAGTCTGGCTTAACCGAATTCTTTGGTGTCCTTGATTAATTGTTCTTTTCTATACAGGTTTTCAAGCTGACAGACTTGCAAAAGTTAAAAACAATACATCAAAATGTTTATTTATTTGTTCGTTGTTTGATTTATATCCCGCCCTTCCTCCCGGTAGGAGCCCAGGGCAGCAAACAAAAGCACTAAAAACCCTTTAAAACATCATAAAAACAGACTTTAAAATACATTGAAACAAAATAACTTTAAAAACATTTTTTAAAAGCTTTTAAGACATCTTTTAAAAAATGTTAAAAACATATTTTTTTTAAAAAAGGTTTAAAAACATATTAAAAAGCAATTCCAAAACAGATTTAAAAGGCCTGTTGAAAGAGGAAGGTCTTCAATAGGCGCCGAAAAGATAACAGAGATGGTGCCTGTCTAATATTTAAGGGTAGAGAGTTCCACAGGGTAGGCGGAACAGTAGTTTCCCAGCACTAACCTGTTAGGAAGGTCTGATGCCACCTGAGCTTGGTGACTCTCAGGGTTGTATCCATTATTGGCCCTGCTCAGAGTAAATCCATTGGGAATAATGGACATAAGAACATAAAAGCCTGCTCGATCAGGCCAATGGCCCATCTCGTCTGGCGTTCTCATAGTGGCTGTCCAGATGCCTCTGGGGGCCCACAAGCAGGATCTGAGCACAAGAGCATTCTCTCTTCCTGTGGTTTCCAGCAACTGGTATTCAGAAACATACTGCCTTTGACTATGGTGGCAGAGCATAATGACCATCATGGCTAGCAGCCACCAATAGCCTTATTCTCCATGAATTTGTCTAGTCCTCTTTTAAAGCCATCCAAGTGGCCATCACTGCCTCTTGTGCGGGTGAATTCCATAGTTTAACTCTGCGCTGTGTGAAGAAGTCCTTTCCTTGGTCTGTCCTGAATCTTCCAACGTTCAGCTTCATTGGATGGCCACGAGTTCTAGTGTTGTGAGAGGGAGAAAATCTTTCTCTAGCCACTTTCTCCATGGCGGGTATAATTTTAGACACTTCTATCATGCCACTGCTCACTTACCCTTTCTCTCAACTAAAGAGCCCCAACATGACATGACTAACAGGTTCATTAATTTCAATGGGTCTATGCTGAAAGTAACCTAGTTGGATTCAACCCTGTATCCTGTTCCAGCTGGGCAGTGCAGAAGAATGCCATGGTCCAAAGATACCAGTCTGCCTATGGATGTGACCTGCTTTAAAGTCCTATGCACACCTCTGATAAATATGCATCCATGCCTTCTAGATGTTTCTGTGCATTTTAGGAACTTTACCCAGACTTTTCACCCTGTTTTTCTTTCCTAATAGGTCAGTGATGTCAACGATGATGTGAGACGAGCAGCCGTTGAATCACTGGGTTTCATTTTGTTCAGGTACAATTTCTGTTTCCATCTGTTCTGCAGTCTCCAGTAAGACTTATCTGAAGTTCTAAGACCTCCCTTTGATTACTACACAAACGTTGACTCAGCTGAGTGCTTGTAGAGTAGTAGGATTATGTCAAATACAGGTCAGGCATAAAATATGTCTCAGATTATTGCCGTTGGTCTCGTTGATTATTCTTTCTGCAGCTTCATGGGTTTGAGGACACGTGGATGTAAGTAGGTTGTTGTGGGTCTGGTATGGGTGCATTTTTAGTAACCTTTTGTAATGTGTGAAATAACCTTTGAAACACTTAATGCTGTGTTAGAATGAGAGACAAAGAGGAGCAGTGGTAATCTTCTTAATAGATTATTTGTTTATTTGAGAATATGCTATCTTTTGAATTGCACAGAGCTCTTCCTTAGAATGGGAAAGTCACTAAGGGCTTGTTCGTACTTGCCAGAGAGCGCAGCATTCACATAAGTAAGGGTCACGTCATTAGCACTGCCTCATGGTACCTGGAGTAATGTCACATGGGGAAACTTGCTCTCAGGCTGCTGTGGATGTGTGATTTGGCTGTTTAACCTTTGCTGCCTGTTCAGAGTGGCTACATGCTAATGCAAATATTTTGCCAATTTTGTATCTAAGTTACAAATTGTCTGGCACTTCAGCCCTGTCATGTACGTTGCTTTAGGTTTTGAAGTTGTTGTATTTGTTTGAGTCATGTATTTCTAGCCTTTTGGGGTAGAAAGAGTTATTTCATATTAAAAATTAAAGCTAAAATGCCTGGTTGCCTAGGGCACAGTTTGCAAGAAAAGTACTTATCTATGTTGTGCTAATGTGATAAGGTGAATCAGGTTTTAAGGGCTGAGGCTCTGAAGTTGGCATAGAATTTTGGATGTGGAGGGTGCTGAAGACCTTATGTACTTAGATATGTGTGGCAGAAAACTATACTTCAGTAAAAATTAACAAGTTAGTTGTGGGCTAACGAATGGAAGCTGAATCTGGATAAAACAGAGTACTTGTTTTGGGAAATCTGCTAATCTGGAAACACTTTAGATCTGACTCTGGATGAGGTCACACTTCCTCTGAAAGGCTAGGTACATGCACTGAGAGTGCTCTTTGATTCCGTGGTGTCTGTGGAGGTGCTGTTGACATTGGTTTCTAGGAGTGTTTTTTACTAGCTTTAGGCTGTTCTGGCAACTCTGGTCCTATCTACACAAAGATGACTCAGGCGCAGTGATGCATACCTTGGTTTCCTCCAAGTTTGATTACTGTAATGCAACTTACATGGGATCACCCTTGAAGGCTGTTCAGAAACTGCAGCTGGAGCAGCTTTTGAGAGTTGGGGGTTCAGATTAGTTCACCTATATGAACTAACGTGTCAGTTTCACTGGCTGTTCATTTCTGGGTTCAATTCAAGGCGCCAGGCTGGGTTTTTAAATCGCTAAGTGTTTTGGGACCGCATTATCTGTAGGGCTACCTACAACTATATGAGCCTGTCCAAGCACTGAGATCAGCATCCAAGAGACCCTGATCTCTGTCCCATCAGTGAGACAGAGCTGTTAGGATGGCGGATATTCAGTGGTGGCCCCTTACATTTGGGAACTCCCTCCCCATGCATATGGCCTCATCACTGCTGGTCTTTAAAAAAAAAAAAAATTATGGTGACACATTTATTCATGTCTGTGTTTATGCTGCTGGTTGACTGTTGTTTTTGTAATAGTTCTTTCATATGCCTGAGCTTTGTAAGCCACCCTATGAGGGCAGAGCATACTGAAAGGTGAGTGTAAAATCTTTTAAATGAATAAATCTGTAATATCTTGGGGCTTTAGGACTAGGTTGCCTTCAGTCCAGTAAAGAAAGCATATGGATAGGTGTGAAGCTGTCTTGGCTGCACTGATGAATATCTTAATTAGTCTTTGTTTAGTGGAGCTGGAGAAGGTTGGATGGGAGAGCGTTTATGAGCGGCCCAGACACATGAGACTCGTCTTGGCACCTTCAGTATAACTTATTGAAACTTTCCACTAGGAGTTGCCAAAAGTGGGATTAAGTGTGTGAAATCCTGTTAAGAGGACCTAATATAAGTGAAGTATCTGGGAAATATCATATCAAGGATGGATAATGTTCAAGCGGGGAATATTAGTTGTAGAAAACAGGAATTGCAGCCATACTTGTGGACGTAGATTCAGACTTTCTAAGTAACTCTTTCTGAGTAACAAAAGGAAGCCACTAGCCAGTGAGGGGTTAAGATAAACAAGCTGGAAGAGGCAGCATCTAACATATGACATCTAAACTCCATAACATCAAGGAGGCTGGGGCTCCAATCCTCTGCCAAATCTTGTATCCCTTCAAAAAAGTCAAAGTTTTGTGTTGTCTTTGTGGCAAAGCCCAAGTTTTGTGCTGGCAGCCACTAACACATCTAATCAAGGTTCTGCTGGACATCCATAAACCAAAGTTGTTACAGTGCCTTGCAAAAGTAATCAGACCCCTGACCAGTGCTCTCATATTACTGAATTTCACAGCATAAAACCAATTTCACCTTGCAATAATTGATTTTGAGTTTGTGTTTCAAAATAAAATATCATACAGAACGAAATTACAGTGTAACATTTGTAATCCAATAATATGAGAGCATTGGTCAGGGGTCTGATTACTTTTGCAAGGCACTGTATATCCTCTACACCACCTGATTATGAGATGACAGTATATAAATACCTTTATAAATAAAGATCCCAGGTTCAGTTCCTGGAACTGAAAAAAGATCCGTGTCATGAATGATGGGACAGACCTCTGTCTGAGACTGTAAAGCCACTGCCGCTTTGAATAGAAAGCACTGCCTAGGTGGACAAAATCTGACTTGGTGTAAGGCATTTTTCTTGTACTCCTATGAGAGCTGATTGATCCTTGGGATTGGAAGATGGAATTTTCATTAGTTTGCAAGTCTGCTTTTTGTTCCTTTTGTGCTAATGATAGATTGTAAACCTAGAAAGTGGTCACTTTTAGAGCCCAGTCCGCAGCCATGTCAAGTTATTGATTGATTGATTGATTGCATTTGTATACTGCCCCATAGCTGAAGCTCTCTGGGCAGTTTACAGCAAGTTAGGCAAGGCATGGCCCCTGGACAAGGTTTGTCTGTGGTGCTGACAGCCAGACAGCCAATTCTACCTTCCATTTTTAATCCAGAATCTGTGGTGAAGGTTCAAAAGCAAGTTTAGAGCTGTAGCGGGATGAGAATGCATAAATAGTCCCAAAAGAATATTGGTTGGGAACATCTGTACAAGAGGAGGGCATCTGTGGCAGACAGAATCGCACTGTGCCAGAAAAACCTCATAGGCAGCAGAGGGGAGTACCCCCAGATTCAAACGTGATCCTAGATATGTGGGTAGCGATGGATCCCAGGAGTGCTTTTGTCAATTACATCAGTTATGCAGGCCCAGCAAATTTGGCTTGTGTAGCCTGCAGTTATACGTAGTTGCTACTGACGCCTCCCTTTCCCGCTAGGAAGGGGAGAAGCCACCTCTCCTTACTTCTGAATTCTGTGTTGCCATTGCATTGGGCTTCTGCAGAGCCACTGAGGTGGTACTTCTTGCACCCTGCAAATGGTACAGGGGCGGGAGGGAGATCTTTCCTTATGCAGAAAGCAAGGGAGGGATGGTAGCTCAGTGCTGGAGCACCTGCTTCGCACATGAAAGGCCTCGGGTACGATGCCAGCCATCTCCAGGTTTTTAAAGGGATCAAGAAGCAGGTAATAGGTAAGATATTTGTCTTGGAAGAAGACAGCTCCCTAACTTGCCTCACAGCTTTTCTGCAGTTGGGAGCATGAGAACTTGACGGATGGATTTTTGTGTTGATCATTTGCCAAAGGGGAGAGGGATATTTACTGCTGTTGGCCTGATGAGTGATGGGTTGGGGGGGCTGTGTTGGAAGCTTTTTGATGTGTCCTTTGCACCACTACCTGAAGAATAAGGATGTTGCAACTAGCGTTTATAATCTAGTAATCCTCTCTGGGGTGGACTGTTGAAAATATATATAGTATTTATTTATTTATTTACTGCACTTGTATGCTGCCCCATAGCCGAAGCTCTCTGGGCGGTTTACAGTAATCAAAAACATTAAAACAAATATACAATTTAAAAAACATATTTTAAAAATAATTTAAAACACAATTTTAAAATTTGAAATAATATAAAAACAATTTAAAACAGTATATGTGATCAGCTGTATCAGCTTGTTGTTGTTGTATCATGACTTATGGAGACCCTATGAATCAGCGACCTCCAAGAGCATCTGTCATGAACCACCCTGTTCAGAACTTGTACGTTCAGGTCTATGGCTTCCTTTATGGAATCAATCCATCTCTTGTTTGGCCTTCCTCTTTTTCTACTCCCTTCTGTTTTTCCCAGCATTATGGTCTTTTCTAGTGAATCAAGTCTTCTCATGATGTGTCCAAAGTATGATAACCTCAGTTTCATCGTTTTAGCTTCTAGTGACAGTTCTGGTTTAATTTGTTTTTACACCCAATTATTTGTCTTTTTCACAATCCATGGTATGCGCAAAGCTCTCCTCCAACACCACATTTCAAATGCGTTGATTTTTCTCTTATCCGCTTTTTTCACTGTCCAACTTTCACATCCATACATAGAGATCGGGAATACCATGGTCTGAATGATCCTGACTTTGGTGTTCAGTGATACATCTTGAGGACCTTTTCTAGTTCTCCCATAGTTGGCCTCCCTAATCCTAGCCTTCTTCTGATTTCTTGCCTATTGTCTCAATTTTGGTGAATGACTGTGCCAAGTTATTGATGATCCTTGACAAGTTCAATGCCCTCTTTGTCAGCTTTAAAGTTCATAGGGTTTTCATGGTAAGAAGTTTTCAGGGGTAGGTTACCATTGTCTTCCTCTGAGTCTGGATGCATCTTAGTCTGGTGTCTCAGCTTTGACCATTGCGTGGGTAATTACCTGTACACTACAGCGGTCACCAGCAGCCATTGCCTCTTGACCTTCTAACAAGTGGCCATTCTCGGTGATGAGTTGCAGAGAACTCCAGGAATTGTGGAGTGGAGAGAGACTGTAGAGGATCAGGACCTCAGTGTCAGACTGGTGTTGTGGGTGCCTGTACCTGGATTTAGACCTCAAGGGAATGTTCTGTAATTCAGGATCCCTGAAGTCAACGGCTTGAGTTGGAGTCTTGAAATACAGCAAGCACTGGCAACCAGCCCACTCCTAGTATTTGTACCACAGCTGGTCAGTCCAGTAACTACAGTCTGCCTGGTGACAATCCTAGGCCTGAGGAGGACCCTGAGACTCCCATTCAAACAGTGGTGCACAGATTTTGAGGCTAGATCCCAGTTTCTGGTCTACAGCAGAGTTCTGATTGCTAACAGTTTTTCTGCAATATATACTCTTCCGAGCCCCATTCCCTCTGGCTGTAACGATCAGTGGAGGAAGCCCACTCTCCATCCCATCTATCCAAGAACTAAAATTTGCCAATATCTGAGGGATGGGTAGTGGTACCCAAGTTAAGGAAAGCTCTCCCTAAAAAAGCCCATCAGAACCCTATTTTTCCCCAAAGTTTAAGGGTTATCAGTATACTTTCGTGTTGCTGCTGTTGATGTGTTTTTAAGTGTATTTATTGATAGCCCCTTTAAGGTTTCCTTTAGAAGGAAGAGGGTGAGAGAATGAGTGTGGTGCTAAGTAAATTTGGCCTCTAGTCACATCTGAGAGATTGGGCCATCATTTGTAGCTGTGTGTCATATTGTAGCCATAAAAGGTGTCCTGCCTCCTTTCCTTTCCTCCTTGTGTCCAGAGGGTGCCACGTTCCCTTCTACAGGCAGTAGGTGTCTCCGCAGAGCTGTTGTGCTAACCGTGTGGCACAGCACAGGCGGCCCTCTGCCAGAAGGCAGCTGGTACTCTTGAACTGACCTCGTTCTGTGTCTGCATGTGCGTGTATACAAAAGGTAGATTCCACACATGCCTTTGGGTCCCCACACATGCTTTTTACATATTTTAATTGCAAAACGGAATAAAATTGTGACTTTTTATCTTTTATTTTGTCATTCTGGGCACCTCCCTCCAACCGCTTGTTTCCTTAATTGTCTGCGTAATTGTATCGGAAGTTGCAAAGACTGAAATCCTCAAGCGTTTGTAACTTTAGCTCAGAAATCCTTACAACAAATATTGTATCCTGCAGATGAGAGACTGAGGCTGAGAGATCTGTGAGGAAGAAAGGTGTGGGGACCCAAAGAGGCAAGGCTGAGGTTGTCAATAACTTGCTTGTGTGATGTTTTCCTATGTATAACCTCTTTAATGGAGCCTCTCTCCTAAGCTAGATAATATTTAGTATTTCTGTAAGGACATTCAAAGTGATTCTAAAGTTGTAGGTATTTTAACAAATTGTATTTTAGTGTAAAATGACCATGGTGTGTCTTCAGTTACTGTATGCCAGTGTGGGATCTTCACTGATGCTGCTGATAAAATACTGCAGAGAACACTATTCCAAAAAGAGAGAGATCATGTCAACATCCTCAGCCAGATACAGGTGACGGAAATCTTTTGTGGAGCAGAATTTGGATTGCCTGTGATCAGAACTTTTTTAGTCCTGAGTGCCACCCAGTGCTGCTGGGACATTTGCCTCCCCTTACTTGAGACATATATAGAACTGGACAGTAGTTATATACTGGCAAGAGGAATGCACTCTGCCATTGCTCAGAGGCACTGTGGCTAATACTACATATATTTCACATCGGGGCCCTTGCTCTAGTCAGATCTGAGAGACTGAGCCATCATTTGTAGCTGTGGGAATGGTTTCCTGGGTTGAGATTGTCTTAACTAATTAAGCGTCCAGTTTCTCACATGCAGATGAAGCACACTTCAACTTAAGTGCTGCCTTTGTTCAGTGTGTCCATGTAAGATCTTCACTGGATACTAGAAAGCTCTGATTATAAAGGGGCTTACATATTTTTTTCTTTAGACAATCAATATACTGGCTTAAAAGCTCACTCACTCACTCACTCACTCACTCACTCACTCACTCACTCACTCACTCACTCACTCACTCACTCACTCACTCACTCACTCACTCACTCACTCACTCACTCACTCACTCACTCACTCACTCACTCACTCACTCACTCACTCACTCACTCACTCACTCACATCAGGTGCTGAAATGTTGTTACCTTCCTTTGAGGGCTGCAGACAAAACAGCCATAAACAAAATCTCCTGCATGCTCTTAAAGGCTGAAATGTTTTGGGTGTGTGTGTGTTTCCCCTTGAATCTTCTGTTTAGATTCTGAGTCCTCACTTCAGAGGAGTTAGTTAAAGAAAAGCTTAATGAACCCCCCAAGAAGATTAGAATACTCAATGACAACGCTTCCTGCTCTGGCTGTTGAGTTCCATATATTTATTGACTTTCCTAAGCTTTGTTGTGTGAGATCTTCAACTTTACATATTTCTTTTAAACTCTTGGAACGGCACTGTGTGTTTTCAGTCAGAAAAGTTGGATTGTCCACATAATTCTGTAAACATAACATATCCTAGAAAACAAATCTCAAGGACTTCATGCCAGTACTGGTCTTCATTTGACTTTTTTTTAAAAAAAAGGCAAGCATTTTGGTGTGTGTGAGGGTAGGGGTGCTTTCTCTAACACCCCACTCACTCTGAAACCTTTGAAATTTGTCTAGGGTAGCTGTTGCAATGAGTTCTCCCGTTTTAATTCAAGAATAAGCTTGCACTAACTTTATTCTCATGCTTGCTTCCTTGATAACGTGTCTGTGCTGTTTTGTACTCTAGAATGTCTTGGCGAAGAGGTTAATACTGAGCATTTATTTAGCACTTTTCAGTTATTCACTTACTGTCTTAGTGTTCTCTGTCTTAGTGTTCAGTATTAACTGGGCACATAGGGAGCTGTTTTAGCCCGGGTCAGATTTATCCATCTAGTCCCCCATGCCCTCCTGTGACAGACAGTGGCTTCTCATGGTGTAGGGCAGAGGCCTTTCCTATCACCTGCTCCTTGATCCTGTTGAACAGGAGATGCCAGTGATGAAACCTGGGACATTCTGCAGGCAAAGCACGTGCTTGCCCACTGAGCTATGGCCCCTCTGGGTCATATCCAAAGTAGCACTAGGTAAATCATTTCATCAGCACAAGGATTTCTGCTTGCACAGTGGAGAAATGAGGGCCACTGCTTGCTGTCATGACCCTTGCCCATCCTGGCTAAGTAAATCTGACAGAGGGGGAGTGGTGGCTGGTTGGCATATTTAATTAATACCTCCCAAAGGGAAGGACGTATGCCAACATTGTTGAAGGAGGCTGTGATAAGACCTTTGTTAAAGAAGTGTTTGTTAGACATTGGGGATCTTAACAACTTCAGCCCGATCTCTAATCTTCCCTTTTGGGGCAAGGGGGTTGAGAGGGTAGTGGTTGCTCAGCTCTAAATTTTCCTGGATGAATCAGATTATCTAGATCCTTTCTAATCAGGCTTCAGGCCTGGTCATGGGACAGAGACTGCCATGGTTGCCCTGCTTGATGACCTATGCCAAGCATCAGATAGGAGAAGTACATCCTTGTTGGTGGTGTTGGCCCTCTTGGCAGCTTTTGATACCATGGTATCCTCCTGCACTGTCTAGCCAGGATTGGATTGGGAGGCTTTGTTTTATGGTGGTTCCGGTCCTGCCTGGCAGACAGGTCTTAGAAGGTGGTGCTGGGAGGCTACTGCTTGACCCCCTGGTTGCTGGCCTGTGAGGTTCCACAGAGTTCCATTCTGTCTCCCATACATGTACACAAAACCACTGGGAGAGGTCATCCAGAATTTTGGAGTACAATGTCATCAATACAGTGATGACACTCGACTCTTATCTCTCCCTACCATCTGATTGCAGGGAAGGAGTGCTCATCCTAAACTGATGTCTGGAGGCTGTGAAGGGTTGGATATGGGCTAACAAACTAAAACTTAATCTAGACAAGACAGAAGTGTTTCTGGTCAAGAGGAGAGCTGTGCCAGGGATAGGGCCTCAACCTTTCTCGACGGAGTCACACTCCTCTCGAAGGAGCAGGTCTGCAGTTTGGGAGTACTCCTGGATCCTGCCCTGCTGCTCGAATATCAGGTGGCTGCAGTAGCCAGGAGGGCTTTTGGCCAACTCAGACTGGTCTACCAGCTGCATCCATTCCTGGAAGCAGCAGACCTGGCCACAGTAACGCATGAATCAGAGGATAGTAGAGTTGGAAGGGGACTATAAGGCCATCATATATGTTGGTGACATCGAGGCTTGATTAATGTAGCACACTCTACGTGGGGCTGCTGTTGAAAACAGTTCAGAAATTTCAGTTGGTTCAGAATGCGGCAACCAAAATGTTAACTGGATCACAGCGTGGGGATCATATCACCCCTCTCCTTTATCGACTCCACTGGCTTCCAGTTTGTTTCTGGGCCCAATTCAAAGTCCTGGTTCTGACCTTTCAAGCCCTAAATGGCCTTGGACCAATGTACCTGCCCATGATTTAAGATCAGCTGCCTCTGGTTTCCTCTGTGTGCCTGGAATGAAACAGGTCAGACTGGCAGGCACACGAGAGAGTGTCTTTTCAGCCGTGGCCCCCAGGCTTTGGAATACCCTACCCCAAGAAGCCCGCTCTGCTCCCTCCCTGATGATTTTCCGGAGAGCCTTTGCAGGGGACTGAAGGTAACTGATTTTATTTTCCCCCTTTTTAGTTTTACCTCTTTAGTCCCTGTTATATCAGTGCCCTAGCTTTCTCAACTGAACTTTATGTGTTTTAATCTATTTTAATGTTTTTTGTGTTTTTATTTGCTGTGTAAGATGGCATTGGGAACTGCTCTGAGTGCTCCATTGTAGCAAGCAGAAATCCTTGTCCTTGTGGGACATATGAGTTGCATACCACCCTCTATATTCAGTGGGGAACTAGGAGGAGAACATCTAGTCTAAGGCCAACTAGCTTTAGTCTTAGAGCGTCAGACTGGGACTTGGGAGACCAGGGTTCAGTTCCCTGCTCCACCATGAATCTCACTGGATGACTTTGGGCCAGTCGCAGTCTCTCAGTCTAGCTTTCTTCACAGGGTTGTTGTGAGGATGAAATTGAGAGGGGGGAGAACCATGTTTGTACGCCACCTTGCTCTCCTTGGAGGAAAGGTGGGGTGTAAATGTAAAAATAGTAAATTTGCTGCTGCAGTGAGGCTTGGAGTAGGGGCATCTGGCCCACAGTGCACATTCTTTGCATCCTGGCTTGCTCAGCTGAACTCAATAAGAATTCACAAACTTCATTGTAGAATCAGAGCATGAGCCACAAGAGGTCTCGTGGCCAGCAAGATGTCACTGCAAATGGACAAGCAGAGAATGCCGAGTTGAGAGCTGCTATCTTTTGCCTCTGATGTTAAACTTGATTTTAGGGTCCAGACTAAGAAGTCTTTTAAATGCCGGGCTAGAGGCTTGAAATGAGTTAGTACGTGGTTTTAAAAATGGCAGTATAGCAGTACCATGAGAGCTGTCGGAATATTTCCTAGCGCCCTTTCTGGAAAAGGGCAAAGAAGCTTGTGATGGCTAAAGATGCTGCTTTGGCAAGCACTGCAGTTGTGTTTAGCAGGAAAACTGGATGCCCCAAGAGTCCTGAGAGAGATCTTTAATAGAACAAAGTTCAAATTGAGGGCATTCCTTGAAGGCAAGAGAGACTGGAAAGGTAAGGTGTTGTGGACAGGGCTTTCTGCTACAGGAGTCTTTAAAGCCATTTATTACACTTCAGCCTTCATTACACTGGCTCTTATCCCACAAATAGATCTGCCAGGTATATAGTCATCTCCTCAGTTCCTTCTGGAGAGGAAAAATTGCTTTTCATGTGACCAGGCAGAGAAGCTTTTTAGAACTTGCCCATAAATGACCCAGCAGATCTGTGCAGACACACAGTAAAATATTTTTGTGCACTAGTCATGTCTGTGGACCTTCTTGCAAGTCCACATCACAACACTGTGCTTGTGATGTGCAGTTCTAGAGACATCTGTTGCAGAGGGTTATGCTTGAAGTCCCCAGGTTGTATCCCAGGTTGCAAAGGAAAAAAGCTTTTAAGTCTGAGTGTGTCAACTTGCATAACTCCTGAGAAGGTGGAAGAGTCAGAGTAGAGGAGGGAATGTGTGTGTGAAGCATCTGAGCCATGTGTTTATTCTTTAGCAGCTCTCAGCCTGTTTCTCCCCTTACCCTCACCTTTTCTGCTCACAGCTGTGGACTACAAATCTTGCTTAGCTGCCAATGTTTATATTATGCTCCTCTACCCCGTTTGGCGCCATTTATACAATATTTATCATAGTTGTTGGGAAAACATCATTTAAGTCACTTGTGAATTCTTGGTGTTTTGAATTTTAAAAGTCTGTGGAGGTGGGAGAGAGACTGAAAATATAAAACTCCTGCCTGCACACAGTCTATCATGTCGCATTTTAAAGCAAAGGTCTCTTTATTTGTTGTCTTCAGTTTTGTGTTCCTGCTTTAGGAAGCTCCCAAGTTGTTGCTTCTCCACCTAACATATCAACATTTCACTGGGCATTTTTTTTCCCAAAAGAGAAAATGTGGGGACATTGACACAGTGCATTGTAACATACTGGGGCTTCCATATTTTTTTACAATATAAATGGAAGGCCAAAGTGGGAAAGTGCTGGTTCCCCTGTTCTTCTATGTCTAAAATGTTTTGGTAATAAAGTTTTGGTACATTCTGCATGCTTCTGTTCATTGAGAAAGAGGAAAATGTCTGTAGCTGTCCGTAGACATTAAGGATGCAAGGAGAAGGTACTCTATAATAGAAGCAAACGGTAACTTTATTAAAAATTTATTAAAAATTTCATTGCCTTGGATGTTAATATGTCATGCCTTGGATGCAAATTGTGTGAGCAAAAGGCATTTTGGTGTGTGTGTGGGGGGGTGTGGGGGGGTGTGGGGGGTGGGGGGTGGGGGTGTGTGTGTGAGGGGTGTGTGTGAGGGGTGTGTGTGTGGAGGGGGTTACCAATATTTCCATCCAGTTGTAGCTACTTGTGCTACATTACCCACCATTCTGGAGGACATCTCTGCCTTCGGGCTGGATTTTTGAGGGGAGGGACAGTCAGGAAAGCATACAAGGGTATCCTCATTGTACAAATAGAACACCTTCAGTTCTACACCAACCAGACAAGATTATTCAGCCAGCTAGACCAGTACTATCTACTTACTCTGACTGGCAGCAGCGTTCTAGGGCCGCATATAGAACATAGTAAAAAAAAAAAAGTGCAAGCAGTAGGATCCAAGGATGCCTGGCTGGATGTCCAGTGGGACGTTTGATGGTGGTTTTCTTTGTAACTTAGATTCAAAAGGGCCCCCGAAGCCCTTTTAGATGCACAGATTAGTTGTGTAGATACCAGCCAGGTAGAATAGCACATAATACAATAAATTCAGACATTTAAGATTATAAATACCTAATTCTCATTTGCCAGGAGGTAGTCATAGCCGCTGGGAAAATAAACTTTTTAAAAATCAGCATGTTTGCAAGAATTAAGTGAGCGAATATTGAAGAACAGCAGGAGGCAAACTCCCTACTTAATTCCCACTGTAAAGAAAGGTTCAGAAGGCAGTACATTCTTTGTAGGCATGGGCACAGAAGCTTGCAAGGTGCTTGTATTTTCTTCACCAAGTGGTATCATACAGTAGTGGGACATCTTAACCTTAACAAAATAAATTTCCAGATTCAATGAGTGTGTACATTTGTTTTACATGACAGTTGGGTGACAAGAGTGGCTGACTGGCTCTTTGCTGCTATTACAAAAGATGGCCAGGAGGTCCTATTGCAGAAGTCAGCTTGGCAGGACTCAGGTGATGCAAGAGGCTATTATTTATTTATTTACTAAATTTATATCCCGCTCTTCCTCCTAGAAAGGAGCTCAGGGCTGCAAACCAAACACTAAAAACCCTCCAAAACACCTTAAAAACAGTAGGGTTTAGTACGGGTTCCAGATGGTCCTACAAAGCTGTTGACTCTGTCCTGGCTCTCTTTGGATGCGAGCAACGTATTGCTTAGGCACTGAATGTTGGTTCTAGACTACACATTTCTACTTAATTGCTTTCTCTGACAATTTGCCTCTGGATCCTGAGAGCAGCAAGAGCTTTGGACATCCAAAGTTAAAATGAAGAACCAGCAAAAGAGAGACTTACGCAGTATGACTTCTGGGACATAATTATAAGCCCTAAGTAGCATTCTGGTCGCTTCACCAATTCTGTATCGATGGCAACCTGGGTTTTAGAGCTCCTGCCTTGTAGAACCGGTGGCTACCTAAATTGTCTTATGTATCTGTTGATGTTGGATCTTGCCTCTCAGAGTGCATGCCATAATACATTCATAGCAGCAAACACAACAAAGAGTTCTGTGGCACCTTGGAAGACCAACAGTCTTTATAGAATTCATGGCAAGAGGCCTGAGGAAGCCAGGAAAGGTTTTGTTTTGTTGTTTAATATGGCTTGGCAGATATTATCTCTCACAAGTTATGTCTGTGTAATGGCCAGTGAACATCTCCTGTTACCAAGGGGGGAAATGTCTTTCACAGAGAAGTTGCATCATCACCCCAGTGGAGGAAGCTTTTTTCTAGTCCCTTCGGAAGTCCCTGTTAACAGTGAGCATTTACATAAGGATTAAACACTGATGATCTTCCAGGAAAGGGAAATCACATTTTAAGGATCTGGTTAATAAAATTATAGTGTCACCATGATTAGCGACCCAGATGTTTCTGAGAGCAGAACGCAGATTGAATTCAAAAGAAGTTAGAGAGAACAGAACAATATATATCCAGGGACAGGGCTTGGAAAGATGGAGTCTTTGCAGGATTTATTGTGAAGTTGGACATGAAAGTCCAGAATATAGAAAGGTTCTATGGGTTTAGCTGGAAGATTGGACTGGAGCAGATTTTAGCAAATGGGTCTGAAGACTGTGGAACACCCTCACATAATTTGAGGGATTCCTCTTGGCTTATTTCTAGAAGTACTACAAAACCTTTTTCGTTTGGGCATTTGGAATTTCTCCCAGTATTGATTACTCTGAGTGGCTGATGTTGCTGATTTAAAAATGCCATTGAGTCTCTACTTTAATTGTTCATTGTTGTAAGCCACGTAGTACACATGCTGGAAAATTGAGATATAGATCTTTTATATAAATGAGACTGGAAGCCAATTAATGTGGCTTAGCTCATATGTGAATTTCAGCCAAGTACTGCTTGAAGTGCTGTGCTTGATAACTGTGAGTAGAATTTGTATCCTGGATTTTCCTATACAGAGTGTAGGTAACTGTTCTTAAGACTGAAGAAACTGGGATGTAATAGTTCTGCTAGTCAGTTCTCTTTCTTGTAGTCCACTCTAGTACCCAGTGAATTATGGCATTGCCCACAAAAGCACAGGTTCTTTCAATAAACTTTCCAATTAGTCCTAAAGATGCTTCTTGACTCATTAAGATTTGTTAATAAAAACCAGTATGGCTGACCTCATAATAGTTCTACTGGGAGGAAGGGCGGGATATAAATCTAATAAATAAGTAACAGTTATGCTGTTAAAGTTTGTAATAATTTTTTAATACGCAGATAAGACGCAGAATCTTTAACTGGTTAAATGTGCACTGCAACATCATATTTAGTTTGATTGCCTTTCTTTCTGAATAAAACAAGGGATTCTTTTTTGTAAATGTATCTTTCTCTCCGCAAAAAATATAACAAGCAACTACAGACAAAATGTACAAAAAAACAATTGTCTGGCATCATATTAATGAGTTTACAATAGAAGAAAAAATAGGGTACAGTTCGGTTGGAAACAGTTATGAGTTCAATGTGTGGATTGAATTGGTGAATATGCATGTGCCTGTCACCTTTGAATTGTGTCCCTCCAGAATGGTGAATGTGTGCCCTGAGGTCTGCTGTTACATTGCCCGCTATTCACAAAAGTTAGAAGCAGCCAAGTAGGATTCCTTTTTAAAATCTGAATGTATCAGCATGAATTTAAGAATTAGAAATAAACTTAATGAATGTATTTAAGAACTGGTGCCTGAGTTTGCTTTTTTCCCTCTTTCCCTCTGACTGTCGTGCTCTTTAGATTGTAAGCCTGTGGTCATGGATTGTCTTGTATTAATTGATTGTGTGTAAGCCACTTTTGGAGCCTTTT
This sequence comes from Rhineura floridana, assembly GCF_030035675.1. NCBI lineage: Eukaryota > Metazoa > Chordata > Lepidosauria > Squamata > Rhineuridae > Rhineura > Rhineura floridana. The sequence goes on along the minus strand of NC_084486.1, from coordinate 149,399,773 downwards.
TGGCTGAAGAGTGGGGTAGAACTACAACAACTATTAATAATAATCACATAAAATATACAATTTCCAGAGGGGTTGCAGTGTTACTCTGTTGCAGCACCAAGATCAAAGAGTTGTGTTGCACCTTGAAGTCTTAGGTTGCAATCCAGTACACACTTACCTGGGAATAAGTTCCATTGAACCCAGCGAAGCTCGCTTCTGTGAAATGGATTGCACTGTTACACATGTATTATGCCATAAACATTTGTCAACTAAGACTCGCTGAGCTTGCATGGAAGAATGTGGGAGCTGATCTGTGGGAACAAAAAGTAAATTAAGAATTTCTCTGCCCGCATTGTATAGGGATAAACCAGCCTCCAAACTTGTTAAATCAATTCGGTTGATTTTTGTTTTCCTGTGGAGCATTTTGAAATGTATGTGGCATCTGAGAGTGTCTAGCAAAGCTATACCTGAGCCATAAAATGTAATTGAGTTGGAAACTAATTAATATAATTCTATGGAAGTGGACCACTTGGGGAGTTTATGGTATTTTGCTCAGTGTAGGGAGTTACTTTGCCTATGTGCTTCAGGAACTTTATCCTAACTTGAGTTGCAGTCCCTCGGAAATAAGTGTTCTGGAAGAATTTATTCAGTCATGAAGTGCTTCTTGTAGAATAAAATGGTTCTTCATTTAAAGGAGTACTTGGAATTTGAAGAATCAATTTAAAGCGTGTACACATTTAACTGTATTGAGTGTCATAAATACCCAAAACTGTTGCTAGTAGCAGGTAGAGTGTCAAGCTATCTGAGAAGTGGAAGAATTAGTGGAAAAGGGAGCATCTTGTTTGCCCTGGGAGGCACAGTTTTTTGGAGAAGAGTTGTGTAGTAGGAGCAGCTCTGGCCTCGACACTTGGCTTTGTTCTTTATTTAATTCTTGGAATGGCCTGAGAGTGGTGCTTCTGGGGTGGGGTTGCTCTTTGCTGTAGTGGTCTCTGGGGTGGCACTTCAACATGGCTATCAAGTAAAAGGCAAGGGATCTGGCTCCCAAAGCAAACTTTTCACCCCCTCCCAAGACCACACTGGTTTTGGCAGTAGTGGCTCAAAAAAAGAAATGGCTGAACTAGGCAGAGGGGTTTACATCTCTCTGCCCAGTTCCAGTGCTCTGATGGGGATGCAAATTGCCTGCTCCCCAGTCATTAGATTGATCATTTGAGTAGGGTGGAAGTGGGGGGCTCTGTGCCTGTGTGTGTGCATGAGGAAAAAAATAGGGTGGCTACACCCACCACTGGCATATAGCCCCTGGAGGGTAAATATGACCCTTGAACCAAAAAGGATAGCCACCCTTGCTATAAAGCATGCATCTCTCATGGTGGGGAAAGTTACTTCTGCCAAGCGAGCGATTTGTCCTGGTGTGAGACATTGTTTTGTGCAGGGGGAAGAGGATACCCCTCCCCTTTGCCTCTTGTCCCAGTGAGAGCAACGTTAGAAAAGGTGGGAACTGCGCACCTCTTTTCTATTACATACTGAAGCAAGCCATTGTGGTTCCTGCACGATGTTACCATCAACACCTCTTTGGGTGGAGACTGAGGAAGGAGGACAAAAGCCAAATGTTTGGTTTGAAGCAAAAAGAGGCTGTTGTGCTCCTTGTTGCTCCCTCCCTCCCTCCCTTTCAGTGGGATAACTGAAGCTGCTGTGTCAAAAAGGCATGTGCAGAATTGATTACAATCAGCGTTTCATTCCCACCAGATTGATTTCAAGTTATTTTTTGTTACTGAATTTTAGTTCTGTTACTGCATTTTAGTGTCTTTTAAAGCTTATACCTCGTCTTTTTGCATTTTTATTGTGCTTTTCGGTATTCAGCAAGGAGACCAAAAAGGGATGGAGTTTGCACTCATGAATGATTACAGAGAAAACCTTTGTAAATCCCTCCTTTTGATTTATGTAGATAACTTTATCAGCTAGGAGATGAGAGTTGCAAAACCTCTTTTGGAATTATGGCTAAGAAGAAAATGGGTGATGGCAGGAGTAATTTGTTTTTTAATGTGTGCTTGCTTGTATGTTGATAATAGTAAGTGAAATATTTAAACTTTACGAGGCTGTACTTGATGACCAAATTGCTGTTTTTAACATGTTGATTCTCAGCCTCCCAGTTACAGCTAAGAACCATTAGTTCACAGAACCACCTGTGTATAGGTGTTGGGATTCAACCCTACCTGTTTCCTTAGATGAGGAGCAAGGGGAGCAGGACCCTCCAGCAGACCTTCACACTGCTCATGACCCAGAAAAACTACTGGATCTAGACATGCTTGCCCTGGGACTGGAGGTCCTCATACCAGCTGCCTGGGTTTCCTGCTAGCTCTCAGACTCCACACACCCCCAACTCTCCCCAGGCCACAAGAGCAAAGGGGGTGATGAGCCGAACAGTAAGTTCAGAGCCGCTGCCAAAGAGGAAAGAGGAAATGGACCTTTAGTGTAATTTCCTATGTTGTGTGGACTCCTGATAAGATGGTATCTACAGGAGGCCCTCACTTGTAGAGTGCAGTGATCAACTGAGTATATAAGGGATAAGATGATCTTTCAGGTATCCTGGTCCCAAGCTGTATAGGGCTTTCTACACCAAAACTAGAACCTTGAACTTGGCCCGGTAGCAAATGGGCAACCTGTGCAATTCATTCAGCAGTGGCGTGACATGTTGATGATACCCTGCCCCAGTTAGCGGTCTTGCCACCACATTTTGCAGCGACTGCAGCTTATGGACCAACCTCAAGGGCAACCCTACATAAAACGTATTACAGTAATCCAGCCTGGAGGTTACCAGTGCGTGGACAACAGTGGTTAGGCTATCCCAGCCCAGAAATGCCACAGCTGCCTTACCAGGCAAAGCTGGTAAAAGGCACTCCTAGCCATGGAGGTCACCTGGGCCTCTAGCGACAAAGAAGGATCCAGGAGCACCCCCAGACTACAGACCTGCTCTTTCAGAGGGAGTACGACCCCATCTAAAGCAGGCAACTGACCAATTATCTGAACCCACAACCCACAGCACCTCCTTCTTGCTAGTATTCAGATGCAGTTTATTGGCCCTCATCCAGCCCACCATCGAGTCCAGGCAGCGGTCCAGGGCTTGCACGGCATCTCCCAATTCAGATGTTGCGGAGAAATAGAGCTGGGTATGGTCAGCATACTGCTGACACCTCACCCCAAATCTCCTGATGACAGCTCCCAAGGGTTTCATATAGATGTTCAACAGCATGGGGGACAAGATGGTACCCTGTGGCACCCCACAGCACAACTGCCAGGGAGCCGAAAGACAGTCACCCAATGCTATTCTCTGAGAGCGGCCTTGGAGATAGGATCGGAACCACTGTAAAACAGTGCCTCCAATACCCATCTCACTAAGTTGGCGCATTGACCATGATATCAAAAGCCACTGAGATATCAAGTAAGAATAACAGGGTCATACTCCCCCTGTCCTTATCCCCATAGAGGTCATCCATCAGGGCGACCAAGGGAGATTCAGTCCCATAACCAGGCCTGAACCTAGACTCGAATGGGTCAAGATAATCTGTTTCATCTAAGAGTACTTTCAATTGCTGCACCACAACTCTCTCAATCACCTTCCCTGAAAAGGGGGTATTTGCAACTGGGCGGTAGTTGTCACAAACCAGTGGGTCCAAGGTGGGCTTTTTCAGGAGCTGTTGGATCACTGCCTCTTTCAGGGTGGCTGGAACCACTCTCTCCCACAACGATGCATTGTCTGCACCCTGGATCCACTTGGTCAAGCCCCTCGGCAAGTTTTAATAAGCCAAGAAGGGCAAGGATTGAGAGGACACGTTGCTGGCTGCGTCATCACAAGCATTTTGGGATTACAAAGCAAATTTGAATTAAGTGGTTTCAAACTCTGTGGAATTCTTTTGGGCCGCCTTCTGCGCGGATAGCTGAAAAGGGCCTGGAATATGTTCAGGCATTATTTGAGTACATCCTTTACAGAGCTTGGAAAAGTTACTTTTTTGAACTACAACTCCCATCAGCCCAATCCAGTGGCCATGCTGGCTCGGGCTGATGAGAGCTGTAGTTTAAAAAAGTAACTTTTCCAAGCTGTTTCTTTGCAGTTTCACAGGTTTTTCATTTTTCATTGCATTTTTCTGTAACGTAGTTTTAATCTCTTATAAAATTCTGTGCTGCCTTGTATGGACTTTCACCACTGAAACTGGGCTGATTTGTCTAACTGTAGAGGTTGTGACCCTGTCTGTGTTATGCAGGCTATATATGCGCAAGATTCCTGAGTAAGCCTCATTTGTGTTTGTTTACATGGGTAGAGAATCCATGGATAGAGTCTGTATACCTCTGAGTACCAGACAAATAGGGAGTGGGTATGAATTTCATGTACTGCTTGTAACAGAATACTGGACCTGATGGGCCTTGGTGATGCAGACAAGAATTGCCTTGCTGGGTCAAGCCAAACACCTCAACTCATTTATGCTGGATTCCAAATATTACCCAGCTCTGTTTTACATAAGCAGTAACTGAAAGTGTGGGTCTCAGATGAAGACAAAGGTCTCCTCTTGGATGCTGAGAGAACTGGGTCCCCCTTCCTTCTTTTCATGTTGTTTTTGTTTTTATTGATGAAGAGGTTAATTGAAGGGAGTTGGCTGGAAAGAGAGAACTGGATAATCTGTGTGCTTGATTCTCCTGTGTTTGATCTTTGGATAAGTGATTTTTTAAAAAAAATAATCTTCAGTTATCTTGAGTGCGCAGAGGTGGTTGGTATTCAGAATCTTTGGCTCATGATGATCTGAAAATCACTTCAGATGCTGACCAAGGAGATTTGCAGCCGGTACACAGAAGGGTTTTTCATTCAGGTTAAACTGAAATCAATGAAATTATTGATGAATTCAGAGGTGAGGAAGGAGCCCCTGATCAGTGAGAAACGCTCTCTCTCTCTCCATTTAAACTTTCTGCCCCCTGGGTTAGTCATTTGTGCAGTAAAAGCAATTTCTGTGGACACATTCCCACCATCTAAAGCTTCTTTTCCCTTTCCGTTGTGCTCTGGACAGACCAACTCTACTGCTGGATAAACAGCTATCTTTGGGACTCTGAAGCTCTCTGCTGCCATCGTCAACATATGGATGACATAACCTCTTGTGAAGTTTTGCTAACCTTGTCTAGAAGGCACCGTGTTCATGATATTAGTGTCCTCTTCCATAAATAATGTAGGTGTTTAAAAGCTAAGTGTTCTGATGGATGTGTCACTAATATCTTTTTCTGATGATTGAACCATTTTTAAATGCTCTGGGGCCCTCATTATTCTCCCTAATGGACACTTGTGTGATGCTGAACAGGAAGCAACAACTGAGACAGGCTTTGATGAGTCTGCGGTTGGAAGCATATTTACAGCATAGTGCAAATAAAAACCACTTTTATTTGTTCTGAAGTTTACATGTCTGCCAATCTGTTGGAGTGGTTTTGGCTTTAAGAATGCTTCTTCACGATGGCAGGAAGATCCCCAGATCAGTCCCTGGTATCTCCATTTTGAAGGATCAGGTAGCAGCAGAGTCGAGTGATAGCCCAGTCTGAGACCTTGAGGACCACTGCTAGTCAGAGGAGACATTCCTCCTCTGAATGGATTGATGGCTTAAGAGAACATAGCTTAGGGGAGCTTCAGATGCCACTGTGTAATCAGCCACATAACCAATTCATACTGAGTCTTCAGCCAATACTTCCCAAATGTCTTGAACTTGCCGTTCTAAACTTAGTCTACCACAATTACCTGGCAACCCTGCAGCAGCTCTGTCTTTTGTAGGATGAGTGTGGAGATTCCTGCGTGCAGCACTGTGGCATATCCCACAGCTGCATACGGTAATCTGCAGGTTGGGGTAATTGCATATTAACTATTGCTTGAGCATGAACTCCTTTCTTTCTCCCTCAGCACTTATGCCCTCCCATGTTTGGCTGGCTGGCTGGCATTTTTGTGAAGAATGGGAACAACTGCTTCTTGTAGAGTTCATGCTCAGAGTTGAAGCTAGAGGAACTCCCCCGGAACTTGTAGTTTAGAACTGATAGATGCTCACTCCTGTAGAGTTCTAGAACCCACACTTCTCCACTGGGAATCCTGACCTACAGTTTGAGAATCTAGACCAGCCTTTCCCAACCTTTGGGTCCCCAGATGTTGGTGGACTCCAACCCCCATCATTCCTGACCATTAGCTATGCTGGCTGGGGCTGATGGGAGTTGTAGACCAGCAACATCTGGAGACCCAAAGGTTGGGAAAGGCTGATCTAGACTGTGGACTGCAAACTTTTGACAGCCTCCCTTTTAACATCTCACTAAAGGTGTAAGTAATGAGCAAGCACTGCTATGTACTTCAGAATGGGGTACATACTCTTTTTGGTTGGAAAAATATTCAACACTTTTTAGATTTTGGATGAAGTCAGACGTTTACTAATTAATAATCTTTGTGTGCCATTTGTGTGAATGCCACCTAAATTGCCACCCAGACTGCTTTTCTTAGTGGCCTTTTTTCATGTAGAGCAGAGGTTTCCAAACTGGTCTGTAGATCATGCTGCTCCTTGAGCCTCCAGGCTGCGGAAAGGCTACAGAAGAATCTTGAGAACCTGTACTTGGCCCAGCACTTGATTGACTCCTCGCCCCGGACAATGAAGAGTGGCCATTTTGACCAGGGTCAGATTTATCTGACAGGCTAGCACGACTCTGGTCTACAACCTGTGATTTTCATAATGTCTTACTGGAGCAATCTACTAATTTTTCCCTAAGGAATTTACCAGTTAAACTGGCCCTTATTCGTTGCCTAGGGCAGGTGGTTTTCATAATGCATCCCTGGTTTTAACAGTGCTGCTGGCACTGAAGAATCCCCCCCCTTCACATTTAATTGAGAAGCGCAACAAAATGTTTATTTATTTATTTATTTATTTATTAGATTTATATCCCGCCCTTCCTCCTAGTAGGACCTCAGGGCGGCAAAAGTTTGTTCAAGGGTCTGCTGAGTCCCTCAGCCATTTTCAAGTGGCCCATGGGAGAAAAAAGTTTGAGAACATTTGTTATAGAGATTTTGCCAGCTGAGGAAGTTGTGCGCTGTAGCCATCAGGAGATGTGGGACGTGACTGAGCACCCGCTAAATCGCAATTTTGTTTGTATTAAGAACATTCTGTGAAGTAAACATTTACATGATAAATAAAAGAAGGGGTTAAATAAGTTATGCTGCCCGATCTTGCAGCATTCCGCACGTACGTCATGTGTGTTGAGAACATAAATAAATAAACATGGGGAACCCCAACCCTTCAGGAACAAACTCTCTTGACAGCTTGGCTTTTGTCTCAGTTCACCAGGAGTAGCTAGACCTAGTCTTAAAAGAGGTTGCAGCCAATGCAGCCAGTCATCCTTGCAGTGGGTTTTTGGGAGGGACTTGAAGTTTTAAAAGAATGTTTGACTTGTTCTGTTGAAACTTACAAAGCGCTAATACTGTCTTCTATGGTGGACCAGTCTGTTGGTGTATATTGCAGCTTCTCAGTTGCGCATACAAAGATTTTAATCATTTTCAACAACTAATGGCTGAGACGCAATACTTTTCAACTCTTAAAAGGAATGTAATAAATTGACCAGCGGGATCCGAAGAACCACAAAAGCTCATTCTGTGAACCTAGGCGGGTAGGTGGGTGGGAATTGTCTTGCCTTGTATGACGGCCCCCTTCCCCCCAATGCCTCCTGGCAAACTGCATTTGAAATTGAGGGAAATTTCAAAAGTAGTTTGTGGTGATGTGGTGTAAGTGTCAAAGGGGACACATTCAGCTCTTGTGTGAGCCTGAGCAATTCTTTGAATCCCAGCACTTTAACTTCTTAATCGTTGTTCTCTGCTGGTCAGTGTACTTCAGAGCAGAACCCTTTTCTGCTGGAACAAATGTGCAGTTCTGTTAAAATATGTTGGTAGTTCTAATTCAGCTGAGCGCTTGGGAATTCCCAATTAGGTATGTGAGCGGTAGGGAGCGGGGGAAGCAGTGTTGATTGACTTTTTTGTGGCCCTTTGATGTGACTTTCTAGACAGGGTGCTGTTTGAAACTGGACAGACTGGAATCGCTAGTTGGACCTTATCTTTGAGCTGAGTAAGGCAGGCCTTATCTTAATGTTCATATGATACCTGGCTGTGGAGATTGTAGGGGTCAGGGCAAGATTTCCTACAGATAGGAGCTGGAAATTGGTCATCTGGGACAAGGAGGCAGAATAAATTAAGCAAATATGTGCAGTTTATTAATTTACATAATTGAGATTGTACCACTAACCTTTCATTGGATAGGACTTGGTTTCTGTGAGGGAGTGGACAATCTTAGGGCAATAACAGCAGGAAAGGGTATGGCAATTGTGTTCGGAACTAGCCCACATATAAACAGCAGCGTTCATTGCGGGTGGAGATACTGTGCCGAATCCCTAAGATGTACACTTTCCAAGTTTACACATGCTGTGACAGATGCCTCAGCAATTCAATCAGCCTGGGTGCGCTTGAGTTTGGAAGTGCCATCCTTTCCCTCTTAATATATAACGTGGCTATGTACAATGGCCTTGTCTGCCTTTAAAGTTATGGTTATATAGAGACCTCCTAGTGATAGTGTGCGTTTTGAAGAGACAGGAAGGGGAACTAATGTCCGAGACATGACAATTGCCATAGTTATGTTTATTTGAACACCTCTGTTTCATAAGCTACAGTGCTCAAATACTTTTGTTGTCGTAATAGGATAAATTGCTGATAAATAGGCACAGAGGAGAGAAGTTGCTAAAATTATCATTGGGATTGTATAAATAACAGATGGAAACCACATATACATACTGGGCATTTGTCAATGGGTTTAGGGTGTGTGGCTTGTGTTTTTCATTCAGCTATACATAGCTGACTTGCTCTTCTGTTTTATCAACTTCATTCTCTGTAAGTAGCAGTGTATCCAGCAGTATGGCTGATGAAGACTGGATTGGTGAGCTGCAAAGCTTGTGGCTTTGGTACATTACTGGATTAATCCCATTTCGCATTCCGTGGTGCATCATGAAAAGTTTTGAATTCTCTGCCACGGAATTTCTGAACGAGAGCCTGCTGGAGCATTTCCGAAGGGCCGTCCCAGGAGTTGAGGTCTGGTAATTGCAAGTGATGTATCTTCCAAAGGCCTCCCTGAATGTCTTGTTGAAAAGGGTATAGACCAGCGGGTTCACACCTGACGAAACATAACCGATCCAAACAAATATCTCCATAAGTGTTTGGATGAACGTCTCACTGCAGGATTTGCACAGAACAGAAGTGATGTTGGTTATGAAGAATGGGCACCACATCAACAAAAAGAGGAAGAATACAATCCCCAAGACTTTGGAGGCACGCTGTTCATTGGTGATAGTCTGGACTGACTTCTTCCCAAGTGTGGACATCCTGCGCATTAGCAATTCTTCATTTCCATTAGGCAAAGGCTTGTCCTTCCTAGAGCCGTCCAACATGGCCACCTTTTCTGGTGATGATCCGGGTGTCATATCCCGCTGGAATACCGTAGACACCGTACTCCAGGTCAGGCGCTGAGGCGGTTTGTTGATCAAGTAGGCTTTCTTGCGGAGGACTCTGATCGTGAGAAAGTAAGTGACCACCATGATGGCCAGCGGCACAAAGAAGGCAGCTACTGAACCATATAGCATGAAGTCTCCAAAACGATCAGGTTTAAGCACACAAGTGAAGTTTGGGAAGTTTTCAACACCTTCTTCTATGCCTCGGATTGGGATTGGAATAGCAATGCCTGTAGGGTAAGCAGAAATCCAGTCAGCTTCAACCTTGCTGTGGGCTTAGAAGCCTCACAGTGCATTTATAACGAGCATGTTCTGATACTGGTTTCTAAACATTGGAGTGAGTCATGCAAATAAAATTACAGCAGCTTTGCAAGCCCACCGTTCAAGAGATCCTCTTGAGCTGGAGATGACCTCAAAGCACCACATATTAAGTACCCAGTTAGTGCCTCGAAGGAGTCACAGTGAATTTTCCAATGTAGAACTTAATGAAAGATATATGTGATATGGAGATGGTGCAGTCTGTGCAATGCTTGGCCCAACACTACAGTTCTGTGGGGCAGGTATCTCTAAGGCAGCCTTTCCCTACCTCGTGCCTGCCCGGTGTTTTGGCCTACAACAAGCCATCATCCCTGGCGATTGGCCATGCTGGCTGAAGCGGATGAGCAACATCTGGAGAGCACCAGCTTGGGGAAAGGCTGCTCTAATGAGATGAATGCTGCTTCCTTATTCCTCCCAGCCCATTTTTGAGGCAACAGTGGCAACTTTGTCCACACATACCTGTCATCTTGGGCAGCAAATAGAACAAGCAGCTTATCTTGGATCATTGTCTTTCAGAATGTAAAGCGTGCGTTGAGTCCATGATGGCTCACTTCCTGCAAACCCTCTCACTCTACTTATCTTGATGGGGAAGGACAATATTGTTGGGACTGGGGAGGTACGCCCAGGTGAGAGGAATTGTCTGAAGGAATGTGGAGCTGGAGGGATGGAAAATGCTGGCAATTGGTTTTAATTTTGCCACTAATCTTCGCTGTCTTTCTGCAAGTGCAGAATGCTTTGAGTTCTCTGGCACAACTAATCTTCCTACTTCCTAATGACTGCTGCTGTTGAACATACTTGTGGTTTCTAAACAGCTAACTCTGCTACCAGGTAAAACGTACGCCTTCAGCCCTGCAGCACTCTAAGTAATCAAGCTGGCAATAAAGTTTTCACTCTCTAGTACTGTCACCTCTGCTTTATAAAGTTTAGGGATTTACTGTACATTAGGTTCTCTTTTCATCCCCAGCAGCATCTGTTATAAAAGCTGCACACAGTGGCCTGATACATTGATCTCTTGCTTTAATAGCATTGCAAGTCTGGAGGCACTGCGATTAGATGAGCTCTGCTGGATGAGACCATGGGGCCTATCTAGGCAACATCATGTTTCCAGCAGTGGCCATCCAAATGCTTTGGAGAAGGCCAATTGTAGCGCCTGGTACTCAGAAGCGTATGAACTTGAAGGGTCCATAGCTAATCAGTTTTTAAGCTACCCTGAACTTAACAAGAGGATGCTCTTCAGAGACTGAGCACATTTAATGAGTGATAAAGCTTTGGGCAAATGCTATACATGATTGATGCTATTAAAACCAGACATTAGGAGATCATTTTCAAAGAGTTTTGTCTCATTAGCCATTTCCTTTCTTTGGCTTAAAAAGTTGCCTATTGTTTCCTTTGATTGCTGGAGGCTCTCGTAAACTGAATCGTGTAAGAACCGTGGGTGTTTTTCCGTGGGTGTATTCCTTGGTCAAGTTGGGTGTTGTCTGTTTTCACCCCTCCATTGTCTGTAGCATAGCTGGCCTTAACACAGTTTTGGATCTATTTTGCATCACTTGCTGTACAATTAATCTACGCTGTCCCATATCTCATGCTTCATTCCTGTTGCTAGCCAGTAGTTTGGAGCCATTGATTCATTTCCTCCCCCTTCTCATTTTTCTTACATCTGGAGTTTACATTTTGTGCACAGACCAATGAGACATTAACAACGGGCAGTGTGCCTTCTGCAAAGAGTGCAATATACACAGAGAAGCATAATATAAACTATTCCTTTGCACCTCATTCATTATTAGGACTTTTTTACTTCTTGTGCTTTTGATAACAGTCATAGTTTCCCCTCTTCCTTTACCTCTTTAACAGTCAAGTTCGCAACCCCCCCTTTTCACTGTCCTTTTCCCCCTTTTGGTGTGTGTCTAGGTGGGCTTTGACTTCCCTAGTTCACTCCTCTTCAGATCCAAAAGAGCTGGAGGTGGTGTCAGATTCTCACCTGCTAGAACCTGTTGCTCGCTGGGCCTAGTGTAGTGACTGAATGAAAGCTTCCAGGTGCTTGAGGGTTTGTGAATTCTACCCCAGAAACCTGACTTCTGCGCTTGGGATAGGTTAAGCAATTTCTCATGAACTTAGTTGGTTTGTCATGCTTAAGTGTGTTGAACCTAAGGTCTTGGGTGCTTTGATCCCAAGCCTCTTAGAGACCTAGTTTAGAAATGGTGTCTGAGAATGCCATTCTTAGGCCTTTAAGCCTTCTCCGGGCACACAAAGAAAGGAGTATGCACACTAGTGGACATCCAGTGAACTTGAATGTTGGAAGATTCAGGAAAAACTTCCTAACTGTTAGAGCTATACGACAATGGAACCAATGACCTAGAGAGGTAGTGGGCTCTCCGACTCTGCAGGCATTCAAGAGGCAGCTGGACAGCCATCTGTTGGGAATGCTTTGATTTGGATTCCTGTATTGAGCAGGGGGTTGGACTGGATGGCCTTAGAAGCCCCTTCCAACTCTACTATTCTATGAAAAAAAAGTAAGAACATAAGAAGAGCCTGCTGGATCAGGCCAGTGGCCCATCTAGTCCAGCATCCTGTTCTCACAGTGGCCAACCAGGTGCCTGGGGGAACCCCGCAAGCAGGACCCGAGTGCAAGAACACTCTCCCCTCCTGAGGCTTCCGGCAACTGGTTTTCAGAAGCATGCTGCCTCTGACTAGGGTGGCAAGCACAGCCATCACGGCTAGTAGCCATTGATAGCCCTGTCCTCCATGAATTTGTCTAATCTTCTTTTAAAGCCGTCCAAGCTGGTGGCCATTACTGCATCTTGTGGGAGCAAATTCCATAGTTTAACTATGCGCTGAGTAAAGAAGTACTTCCTTTTGTCTGTCCTGAATCTTCCAACATTCAGCTTCTTTGAATGTCCACGAGTTCTAGTATTATGAGAGAGGGAGAAGAACTTTTCTCTATCCACTTTCTCAATGCCATGCATAATTTTATACACTTCTATCATGTCTCCTCTGACCCGCCTTTTCTCTAAACTAAAAAGCCCCAAATGCTGCAACCTTTCCTCGTAAGGGAGTCGCTCCATCCCCTTGATCATTCTGGTTGCCCTCTTCTGAACCTTTTCCAACTCTATAATATCCTTTTTGAGATGAGGCGACCAGAACTGTACACAGTCTTCCAAATGCGGCCGCACCATAGATTTATACAACGGCATTATGATATCGGCTGTTTTATTTTCAATACCTTTCCTAATTATCGCTAGCATGGAATTTGCCTTTTTCACTGCTGCCGCACACTGGGTTGACAGTTTCATCATGCTGTCCACTACAACCCTGAGGTCTCTCTCCTGGTCGGTCACCGCCAGTTCAGACCCCATGAGCGTATATGTGAAATTCAGATTTTTTGCTCCAATATGCATAATTTTACACTTGTTTATATTGAATAGGCTTATTGTCCATTAAGCCTAGAACTTCCTCTCTCGTTACCACTATTTGTCTCAGTTCCTCAGAATCCCTTCCTGCAAAGGTTAGTTCAGGTTCAGGGATCTGCCCTATATCTTCCACTGTGAAGACAGATGCAAAGAATTCATTTAGCTTCTCTGCAATCTCCTTATCGTTCTTTAGTACACCTTTGACTCCCTTATCATCCAAGGGTCCAATCGCCTCCCTAGATGGTCTCCTGCTTTGAATGTATTTATAGAATTTTTGTTGGTTTTTATGTTCTTAGCAATGTGCTCCTCAAATTCTTGTTTAGCATCCCTTATTGTCTTCTTGCATTTCTTTTGCCAGAGTTTATGTTCTTTTTTATTTTCTTCATTTGGACAAGACTTCCATTTTCTGAAGGAAGACTTTTTGCCTCTAAGAGCTTCCTTGACTTTGCTCGTTAACCATGCTGGCATCTTCTTGGCCCTGGCGGTACCTTTTTTGATCTGCGGTATGCACTCCAGTTGAGCTTCTAATATAGTGTTTTTAAACAACTTCCAAGCATTTTCGAGTGATGTGACCCTCTGGACTTTGTTTTTCAGCTTTCTTTTTACCAATCCCCTCATTTTTGTGAAGTTTCCTCTTTTGAAGTCAAATGTGACCGTGTTGGATTTTCTTGGCAATTGGCCAGTTACATGTATGTTTAATTTAATAGCACTGTGGTCACTGCTCCCAATCGGTTCAACAACACTTACATCTCGCACCAGGTCCCGGTCCCCACTGAGGATTAAGTCCAGGGTTGCCGACCCTCTGGTCGGTTCCATGACCAACTGGTCAAGGGAATAGTCATTTAGAATATCTAGAAATTTTGCTTCTTTGTCGTGGCTGGAACACATATGCGGCCAGTCTATGTCCGGGTAGTTGAAGTCACCCATTACTACACATTTCCTAGTTTGGATGCTTCCTCAATTTCATATCTCATCTCAAGGTCTCCCTGAGCATTTTGATCCCAGTATTAAGTCCCTCCAGGGACTCTCCTCTAAGACCAAGCACTCCAGTTCTCCCATCTTGGTTCGCAGGCTCCTAGCATTAGCGTACAGGCACTTGTAAGCAGTGTCTCTCTTCAAGTGTCTTTGGCACTTGTGGTTAGGCCTGTGGTAATTTTGCTCTTCTGAATTTATATCCTGTGCCCCTGCTCTCACAATGCCTACTTCTAGGCCTACCCCTTTTAAAATTTCATCATTTCTTTGGTTTTTATCCCAGCGGGGAGGTTTATTCCGAACCGGACCTTTCTCAGCTCCTGTCGGGTTTCCCCCCTCAATCAGTTTAAAAGCTGCTCTGCCACCTTTTTAATTTTAAGTGCCAGCAGTCTGGTTCCATTCTGGTTCAAGTGGAGCCCGTCCCTTTTGTACAGGCCCGGCTTGTCCCAAAATGTTCCCCAGTGCCTAACAAATCCAAACCCTTCCACCCGACACCATCGTCTCATCCACGCATTGAGACTGCGAAGCTGGGCCTGTCTGGCTGGTCCTGCGCGTGGAACTGGTAGCATTTCAGAGAAAGCCACCTTGGAGGTCCTGGCTTTCAGCATCCTACCTAGCAACCTAAATTTTGCTTCCAGGACCTCACGGCTGCATTTCCCCATGTCGTTGGTGCCAACGTGCACCACGACCACTGACTCCTTCCCAGCACTGTCTACCAAACTATCTAAACGACAGGCGATATCCGCAACCTTCGCACCAGGCAGGCAAAACACCTTGCGGTCTACACGCCCATCACACACCCCACTGTCTATGTTCCTAATGATTGAATCACCCACTACAAGGATCCCTCCACCCCCTGGAGATATATCCTCGGCACGAGAGGATAGCTGCTCATCCCCCAAGGAATGGGTCCCTTCTAAGGGATCGTTTCCCTCTTCCTCAGCTGGATGCTCTCCTTCCCCGAGACCATCGTTCTCCATGATAGCAGAAGAGCTATCATCGTTGGAGTGGGACACAGCTATAACGTCCCTGAAGGCCTCCTCCACACACCTCTCTGCCTCTCTCAGCTTTTCCAGGTCCGCCACCTTGGCCTCAAGGAAATGAAGTCGTTCCCGGAGAGCCAGGAGCTCATTGCACCGAGAGCATACCCACGACTTCTGTCCAACAGGCAGATAGTCGTACATGCTGCAGGCGGTGCAAAACACTGGAAAGCCCCCACACCCCTGCTGGCTTCTTACCTGCATAGTTTTGTTTAAGGTTTATTACGTCAATGGGTTGGAGACTGCGGTTTAGTTGAGGTCAGGGAACAGACGGGCAGAGTGGGGGGCCCTGTACATATTCACAGTGCATAGTTAAGCTACAGAATTCACTCCCAGAAGAAGCAGTGATGGTCACCAACTTGGAGGGTGGCGTTATAAAAGGATTAGACAAATTCATGGAGGATATGGATATTAATGACTCTTAGCCCTGACAGCTATGTTCTGCCTCCACAGTTGGAGGTTGTATGCCTCTGAATACCAGTTGCTAGAAATTTAATTTATTTTATTGTTTTTATTATTTGATTTATATCCCACCCTTCCTCCCAGCAGAAGCCCAGGGCGGCTGAAGGAGAGGAGAGTGCTGTTGTGCTCATGTCCTGCTTACAGGTTTCCTATTGGGGCATCTGGTTGGCCACTGTGAGTACAGGATGCTGGACTAGATGGGCCACTGGCCTGACCTAGTAGGGCTCTTCTACCCTTTGGAATTCCCTCTCCTTAAGTATTAGGCAGGCGCCATCTCTGTAATCTTTTTGATGCCTGTTGAAGACCTTCCTCTTTCAAAAAGCATTTTAAGTAGAGACCTCACCCCAGTGTGCATCTGTGTTGGAATTGCTTTTAGATTTTTAGAAAGACATTGTAAAGATGTTTGCAGTGTTTTTGTTTGCTGCCCTGGACTCCTTCCGGGAGGAAGAGAGGGAGGTACATTTAGTTAATTTAATAATATAAATAAATAAATAAATAAATAAAACATCAGCTCTTGGTGTAGACAGATAGTATAAAACCTGTAGCCAAGACCTTTTCTAAGCACTGGGAATGTGGTCTTCTGCCTGCTTTAGGCCCAACTCCAGTTCAAAGCCCCCCCCCTTCAGTTTTAGGGATATTGTTTGAGGAAATGGGACAGAGGTTGCTCATCACTTGAGCAATATCACTTCTCTCCCACCCATGCATTCAAATCAGCAAATGAAAAATTTGCTCTCTTTGATGATGGCCACTTACCTATTGAGATCAGCCACACTACTGTTATTTTGATGAGGGTTGTGGCCCGCGAGTTGTACTGACTTGCTTGGATTGGCTTTTTTATGGCAATGTAGCGGTCCATTGAGATGGCACAGAGATGCATGATGGAGGCTGTGGAAAAGAGGACATCAAGGAACAGCCAGACTGGGCACAGATCCCGTGGAAGAGGCCATGCAATCTCTGAGAAAGAGAAGAAAAGGATTAGAAGCTTCCTTTGGGGTGTGCATCCTGCGGATAGTCCTTTGAGTAGGGCTGCAACATTTAGTAAATTAACTGGTTAAATTAGCCCCCACCCTCGAATTAATCAGGCAGGTGTTTTTAAAAAGTTAATTTTTTAACTTGACAAGTTATACTGTGGACATAATATCTCTCGACTTCAGCAAAGCGTTTGACAAAGTGCCCCATAATATTCAGATTAGCAAGGTAACGAAGTGTGGATTGGATGGAACAACTATCAGGTGGATCCACGACTATAGAATCATGCTCAAAAAGTGCTTATCAATGGTTCCTTCTCAAAGTCAGGGGAGGTAACGAGTGGGGTACATCAGGGCTCAGTTCTGGGCCCAGGGCTCTTCAACATTTTCATTAATGACTTGGATGAGGAGGTGCAGGGAATGCTTATCAAATTTGCAGATGATACAAAATTGGGAGGGATAGCTAATACCGTGGAAGACAGAAACAAAATTCAAAGGGATCTTGATAGGCTGGAGCATTGGGCTGAAAACGACAAAATGAAATTTAACAGGGATAAGTGCAAAGTTCACCTAGGAAAAGGAAACCAAATGCACAGTTATAAGATGGGGGATACTTGGCTCGGCAATACTACATGTGAGAAGGATGTTAGAATTGTTGATCACAGGCTGAATATGAGCCAACATTTCGATGTGGCTGCAAAAAAGGCAAATGCTATTTTACGCTGCATTAACGGAAGTATAGTTTCCAAATTGCGTGAAGTACTGGTTCTCCTCTATTTGGCACTGATTAGGCCTTATCTTCAGCACTTTTCCAGTTCTGGACACCCCACTTTAAGAAGGATGCAGACAAACTGGAACAGGTTCAGAGGAGGGCAACAGCGATGACCAGGGGACTGGAAACAAAGCCCTATGAGGAGAGACTGAAAGAACTGGGCATATTTAGCCTTGAGAATAGAAGACTGAGGAGAGATATGAGAATAGCAGTCTTCAAGTTCTGGAAAGGTTGCCACACAGAGGAGGGCCAGGATCTCTTCTTGATCATCTCAGAATGAAGGACACGGAATAATGGCAGATTTCAACTGAATATCAGGAAAAGCTTCCTAACTCTTAGAGGTGTACGACAATGGAACCAACAACTAGGGAGGTGGTGGGCTCTCCAGTGCTGGAGGCATTCAAGAGGCAGCTGGAAAGCCACCTGTCAGGGATGCTTTGATTTGGATTGCTGCATTGAGCAGGGGGTTGGACTTGATGGCCTTATAGGCTCCTTACAACTCTTTTGTTGTTGTTATGTGCCTCCAAGTCGACTACGACTTATGACGACCCTATGAATCAGTGGCCTCCAAGAGCATCTGTCATGAACCACCCTGTTCAGATCTTGTAAGTCTTACAACTCTTACTATTCTATGATTTTACTTGTAAAAATAGCAGGTGACATTTTGGAAGAGGCTTTCCTCTGCCTTTCCTACAGAGGAGGAGATTTATTATTTTTTTCAACAATCTACATACTGCTTAATTGAAATCTCTTAAGCAGTGCATAAATTAGTAAATACAATGAAAAATAAAAATTCATTAAAATCACAAAATCAGAAGTAAGTTAAAATGCCTGCTAGGTGCTGGAAATTAAATTGCAAGGAAGTTCCATGTAGGCAGGCCTACAGGGTTTTTGGGGTTGATCAGTTTTATGATGTTATTAATTGGAAGGCTGGTGCAAGCTTTAGAGCACAGGAGTTATGTGCTAGCTATTGTCTTTCCCCACCAACCGTCTACCTGCAGCGTTTTGCACCCCCCTGAGTCTCCAGACCAGGCCTAAAGGGTAGTCCAGCATAGAATGCATTACAATAAGTCTTGAGATCATCAATGCATGGATCACCTTTTCCATACTATCCCTATTGAAAAACTGGCGTACCTGACATACCAACCATAGTTGCTGAAAGGCACTTCTAGCCATTGAGCCTGCCTGAGCTTTAAGCTGCCCTGGGCTCCTTTTGGGAGGAAGGGTGGGATATAAAGTTAATAAATAAATGAATGGAAAAGGTGGATCCAGGAGCATCCCCAAGCTCCAAAACTGTTCTTTCAGAGAGAGTGCAACCCCATCCAGAACAGGCAACTAGCCAATCTCCCTGACACGGAGATACTTTTAAGATAGATTTTGCTGTGACAACACATGTTTTCATCTAAAAACAGGGTGGGTGTGGGTGGGAGCTATTCTACCGAACTGTTACTAGGACACAACTTTTTGCAGATTTCGTCTGTTGATTAATCAAGTTTTGCTTCATTGGGTGGTGGCCCTACCTTCAATGCCTTTGAATCAGAGAGTCTCAAAACCCAACAGATTGTGGATTTATTAAGCCAAAAAGGAAAGTGATGACTGGTATTTCCTTATTTGTGAAGTGTTGGAAGTGTGGTGTTCTGGCTTTTAGGTGAAAAAACTCTGATACATATGATTCTTATAAGAAGGAGACTTTGTCTTTGCGGTGGTGCCTTTTCATAACTAGTTTTGTGAGAACACTACATCTTGTTCCGAAACGTACATGATTTTCCTTTTCAGTTTTTAGAGAATAAACTCTTGTTTCTTTAGGAATCCTCATTTCTAAATAGTGCTTTTTCAGCACTGTACATCAGCCAATAATATATTGTCCCCCTTTCACTTTGTCATATTCAAATTAATTAGCATCACTATTCCTTTACTAGCCAATTCCCATTCCTTAATCAACTCTGTCAGGCTTGCTGTTTCATTGTGGAGGTCCTTGCTGCAAGTCAGTTGTGACTTCTCTTAGATCGACTGTAATAAAAAAATCACACTTTAAAAAATGAGCACTCTTTATTGGGTATACGTTTTCAAAGATAAAATAAATTAAAATGTGAGCTTTTTACTGTTGACATAAATACAAAGCCTGAAATTTTGGATCTTGCTGGCCAAACAGTGTTCCATGTGCCCTGTTTCTTAATCTGTGGGGCTGGCACATGTTGCCAAGATAAAAAAGAACACAAACTCTGGCAAAAGAAATGCAAGAAGACAATAAGGGATGCTAAAAAAGAATTTGAGGAGCACATTGCTAAGAACATAAAAACCAACAACAAAAAATTCTATAAATACATTCAAAGCAGGAGACCATCTAGGGAGACAGTTGGACCCTTGGATGATAAGGGAGTCAAAGGTGTACTAAAGAACGATAAGGAGATTGCAGAGAAGCTAAATGAATTCTTTGCATCTGTCTTCACAGTGGAAGATATAGGGCAGATCCCTGAACCTGAACTAACCTTTGCAGGAAGGGATTCTGAGGAACTGAGACAAATAGTGGTAACGAGAGAGGAAGTTCTAGGCTTAATGGACAATATAAAAACTGACAAATCACCGGGCCCGGATGGCATCCACCCGAGAGTTCTCAAAGAACTCAAAGGTGAAATTGCTGATCTGCTAACTAAAATATGTAACTTGTCCCTCGGGTCCTCTTCCGTGCCTGAGGACTGGAAAGTGGCAAATGTAACACCAATCTTCAAAAAGGGATCCAGAGGGGATCCCGGAAATTACAGGCCAGTTAGCTTAACTTCTGTCCCTGGAAAACTGGTAGAAAGTATTATTAAAGCTAGATTAACTAAGCACATAGAAGAACAAGCCTTGCTGAAGCAGAGCCAGCATGGCTTCTGCAAGGGAAAGTCCTGTCTCAGTAACCTATTAGAATTCTTTGAGAGTGTCAACAAGCATATAGATAGAGGTGATCCAGTGGACATAGTGTACTTAGACTTTCAAAAAGCGTTTGACAAGGTACCTCACCAAAGACTTCTGAGGAAGCTTAGCAGTCATGGAATAAGAGGAGAGGTCCTCTTGTGGATAAGGAATTGGTTAAGAAGCAGAAAGCAGAGAGTAGGAATAAACGGACAGTTCTCCCAATGGAGGGCTGTAGAAAGTGGAGTCCCTCAAGGATCGGTATTGGGACCTGTACTTTTCAACTTGTTCATTAATGACCTAGAATTAGGAGTGAGCAGTCAAGTGGCCAAGTTTGCTGACGACACTAAATTGTTCAGGGTTGTTAAAACAAAAAGGGATTGCAAAGAGCTCCAAAAAGATCTCTCCAAACTGAGTGAATGGGCAGAAAAATGGCAAATGCAATTCAAGATAAACAAGTGTAAAATTATGCATATTGGAGCAAAAAATCTTAATTTCACATATACGCTCATGGGGTCTGAACTGGCGGTGACCGACCAGGAGAGAGACCTCGGGGTTGTAGTGGACAGCACGATGAAAATGTCGACCCAGTGTGTGGCAGCTGTGAAAAAGGCAAATTCCATGCTAGTGATAATTAGGAAAGGTATTGAAAATAAAACAGCCGATATCATCATGCCGTTGTATAAATCTATGGTGCGGCCGCATTTGGAAGACTGTGTACAGTTCTGGTCGCCTCATCTCAAAAAGGATATTCTAGAGTTGGAAAAGGTTCAGAAGAGGGCAACCAGAATGATCAAGGGGATGGAGCGACTCCCTTACGAGGAAAGGTTGCAGCATTTGGGGCTTTTTAGTTTAGAGAAAAGGCAGGTCAGAGGAGACATGATAGAAGTGTATAAAATTATGCATGGCATTGAGAAAGTGGATAGAGAAAAGTTCTTCTCCCTCTCTCATAATACTAGAACTCGTGGACATTCAAAGAAGCTGAATGTTGGAAGATTCAGGACAGACAAAAGGAAGTACTTCTTTACTCAGCGCATAGTTAAACTATGGAATTTGCTCGCACAAGACGCAGTGATGGCCACCAGCTTGGATGGCTTTAAAAGAAGATTAGACAAATTCATGGAGGACAGGGCTATCAATGGCTACTAGCCGTGATGGCTGTGCTTGCCACCCTAGTCAGAGGCAGCATGCTTCTGAAAACCAGTTGCCGGAAGCCTCAGGAGGGGAGAGTGTTCTTGCACTCCGGTCTTGCTTGCGGGCTTCCCCCAGGCACCTGGTTGGCCACTGTGAGAACAGGATGCTGGACTAGATGGGCCACTGGCCTGATCCAGCAGGCTCTTCTTATGTTCTTATGATTAGCTTTATTAAGGTTGTTAAGGAAAGTTTTGTGCCAGTTGATTAGTGAATCACCTTCTACTTAGGCCCAAGGATGCAAGCTACTTATAGCAGCACCAAGCAGAATAGAGCAAAACCAGATGTGAATGCAATTCCCTTCCTATTTCATTTTAGATCTGTAGATACCTTTTTTTTTTTAGAAAGGCATTGTTGGGGGAGAGTAGTAGGCAAGGCCCTACTGTTTCCATGGTTTCTCCAATAGCTTGCTGGCAACTCTCATTGCCACGGCTCCCTTCATAATACAGACACAGAGTGGGCTAGGTGGCACCTCTCCGGGGACCAGCCTTGGCCTAGGGGCTCCTGGGTGCTCATCCCTACTCTAAATAGTGGCCTGAACTGGTCACAGTTCTGTTGAAGTTGTGCCATTAATTTGACCAATAAGGGGTTTTTCATGATTCAGAGACCCAGGGTCATGGTCAGCCCATTGTCTGTAGCATTCAATAAGCATCTGGATTTTCATTTTCACTTATTTAAGCTTCTGTCCTTAGACGCAGGCAGGTAATAATGATCCCACAAATACACGCTTGCAAAACAAATTACTGCGAAAGAGCTAAACATTTTTGACCTCTAAATCAAGTGAAAGGTCTTGGTGACAGTTTTGGAAGATGGTGGAAAAGATACTGGTTTCGTAGAGTTGGAAATTAGAAGAACCCAATGCACTATCCTTTTCAGTGGTTTGCCCTAATATCGGATAGGGTGTCCCTAAAGGAGGGGAACCAGTGTGGTGTAGTGGTTAAGGTGCTGGACTACAACCTGGGAGACCAGGGTTCGAATCCCCACACAGCCATGAAGCTCACTGGGTGACCTTGGGCCAGTCACTGCCTCTCAGCCTCAGAGGGAGGCAGTGGTAAAACCCCTCTGAATACTACTTACCATGAAAACCCTATTTATAGGTCACCGTAAGTCGGAATCGACTTAAAGGCAGTACATTTACATTAGAGGAGGGGTTGGGCAGAAGGTGGAGTTTTGGATAATTTTGTAAATCAGAAAGGATTTTTGACTGCTAGTTGTTTAACAACAACATCAGAAACGTAATTACCCCTCATCCTAAATTATATTGATGAAATGAAGAAAGCTTGGAGTAACCAGGAATTGGTTTTTGTGTGGAAGGGCCATGAGCTTCATTTGGTTGTACAACTACAATCCTGGCTTCCTACCACCTCTGTTATGTGGGAGTCTTGTGAGTGGCCATTTACTTTGAGAGAGGGAAAGCAGTGTAAGGCTTCCAATGTGTATATTCCTTCTCTGCACAAGATACCAAATTCTTACGCAGAAATCATACAATTCCCACACTGTTGACAGCACTGTGTGTTGTTGGATGTGAATATGTGTTAATTGCTGTTTCTTTATTGGAAATTGGTGGTGTGACATGCAACACTAACTATGTGGCAACTGATTCTCCGTGCTCTGAGAGCAAGAGCTGATTGTTAAACAAGCCAGTTGTGGATTTTGGGGTGTTAATGATTTTTTAAAAAAAACACCCAGAGAGCTTTTCATTTTTTAAAAAAGAACTGATAGCATTTAAAATGAATTGGAAAGAGAATGGCTTGTTGAAGAGACATGAAATGTTGAAACAACCTTTTAAAGCTTTTCTTTGACGTTTATTAGTTTTTTTAAATCTCTTGTTCCTAGAGTACAGTCACTCCAGAAGAAGTAAAAGCTTCATGTAACCAATTAAATGGTTGTGTTTAAAATCCAAAGATTCTGTCTAGCAAGGCAAGCATTTTTCTGTGCCTTAAACTAATGTTGTTGAAACCAAGTAATGTATGGCCTTTTTGTGTGCAGGTGTTATGGTTTACATGTGAAGAGGATGATGGCTACTGACTCACTAGATTTCCAATGAATGATTTCAGTGTTTCCTCTCCTTTATAATGGTGCTCGTTAGATGTTATCTCCTTTCTGCTAATTCAGGGAGGGGAATTTTTGCACTGTAGGAAAATAGACTTTTCTCATCCTCTTACATCAGAGAATGTGGATTTTTTTTCCTGTTGAATTTGTGTTTTTCCTTTCTTCTGTGTACAGTTTTGAGAGAGGTGGTGTGTGTGTGTGTGTGTGTGTGTTTAAGAAAAGTTTAAATGTGCAATCGTCGTGGCTGCAACTTAAGCATAGATGTTTCCGTGTTTTGTGGCCCAGTGAATAAAGCGTTGGATTTTATTCAGCTCAGCTCGCGTTATGATTGTGAGTGACCTTCTGGGTCATGTTTAATATCAACGCTTTGCTCTGTTTATAAAATGAGAATAGTTACTATCTCCCCACAGAAGAAGGAGGCGGCGATGGCAGTGGGAAAGCTGGTGTGGTGTAGAGTCTGAGCTGTGAACTGTGAAGTCCCCAGTGCAAATTTCCCCTCTGCCATGAATTCAGTAGGTGACCTTTGTCAAGCGGGCGCTCGCCTTCAATCTCTCATCTTGCAGTATCATGCTAATACTGATCAACCTTACAAGATTGTTATACAAATTACTACAATGTGTGTGAGAGTATTTGAACTCTCTAAAGCAGCCTTTCCCAACCTTTGGGTCCTCAGACGTTGTTGGAATGTAACTCCCATCAGCCCCAGCCAGCGGTCAGGAATGATGGGAATTGTAGTTTAGCAATATCTGGGGACCCAAAATTTGGGAAAGGCTGCCCTAAAGCACCAAGCACAACATTAAGTAGTTATATTGTTAAGTAGGTTAACATTTTATTCTCTGGCTCAGGCAAGTCAGAATCCTTTATACTATAGATGTCAGCCTGCAAGCCCTTCAAGACTTTTGTAGTTCAAGTGCTTTACAAATAGCATAGCTTATACTTTCTGATCAGATCACTTATCAGTCCTAGTTGAAATTATGTCTCTCTCAGGGAGGCTCGCCTACCTTTTAACTGGTCGCCTTGTTTAGGAACTCTTAATAAGTTGCTAAAGAACCCCAGAGTTTTCTTGAATACAGTCTAAAAACCACTGGTTGGGAGACATGAAAGGAGTCAGGATGCCCGTTCCATACAGTTCACACATTTCCTCTCTTAGATCCTCCACATAAATAGCTGTCAGAAATCAAAGGAATAATGTTTGTATTGTGTTGAGATTCTCTCCAATTGTGGAAACACTGAAGTCATAAAAGCATGGAGGGCTGGGGAAATTGGCTGACTTGGGTACTGATGATACTCTATTTAAACAGTTATCGGGCTAATGAGTTTTTAAGGGATTACTTGCCTTCTAGAGGCACAGCTCTGTGTCCAGGGCTTTTTTTTTTTGCTCCTAGTGTGAACTTTCTGTAATTGCTTTTCTCTTCGAGCAGTTGCTGAGGAGGCAAAAATAGGCACCTTTTGCTGCCAAACAGACATCTTGTGGATGTGAATTCAGCTTTGGGTCAGCTGTTTTTTCAAAGTGCCTGCAAATAACTTCACCACAGCTATTTAATTACAATTTCTAACTTTTTTCTGTTTAAACTTCCTGCAACATGAAAGATGCCTTTTTGTTGGCTTCTAAACTAAAATTCCTTGTGTGTTTTCAATGTTGGTTTTTAGTAGCTTTAGCTCAGGATTAATGGAAACATTAAGTAGCAGTAATAAAAGAAAATGAGAGAGACTAGAAAAGCAAAATTGCTGGGAAGCTTGGGGACAACTTAGCCATTCACACAATTGCTAATTGCATGCATGGCTTGTCATCTAGTTTGGCCCTGAGTAAATGTCAAATGAGAGAGAGTGCCACTCTTCTTGATTTTACTGCTGCTTACTAATCACTTGCTGTTTTTCCCTTCTAAAGCTTAGCTTGTGTATTTAACTTTGCAGCATTTGCTATGCTGTTAAGTTGTGAAGTTGATCAAATTGCAAATATCTCTATAGCCAGAGAGATCTCATCATAGAGAACCTCCCAAAATGAAGAGAGACTTCCTAAGGGTCATCATTACAAAAGAAAATATTCTCACCCTTGTATCTGGATTAGGACAAAGCTTTGAAGAAGGGATGGCAAATAGCATTCCTGTGACTGGCTGGGAGCCTCTCTACTCCTGGGTGAGCCTGCATTCCCAAAAGGATGAGGTGTTCAGAGTGAGTCCAGGCCCAAGACTTGCTGCCTTAGGCCTGCCTGTGTGCTTTGTTTGAGTGAGATGGCAAAGTACAAACATATTTGCTATGATCTTAGGCAATGTAATTCACCTGTGTGGGTAGCAGCAGAGTGAATGGCAGTAACTGTCTCTTTGATGCAGATTTTGTGTTACTTCCTTCCCCAGGGGGTTCCTCCTCACTCTTTGCCCTCTCAAAATCCCTCCCTTGGGCAGCCCAGTAGCCTAAGAGACTTAAGTTATAAATCAGGAAGGTCCCTGATTCAAATTTTACCTTCCGCTACAAATTCATTAACCACCTTCACCCAGCCACCTTCACCCAGCCGCCTCCCCCTACAAATAGGGGGATTGGACTATTAGAGCGTTGGACTGTGACCTGGGAAGCCAGCATTCAAATCCCCACTCGGCCATGAAGCTCACTGAATGACCTTGAGCCAGTCACTGTCTCTTAGCCTAACCTACCTCACAGGGTTGTTGTGAAGATGAAATGGCGTGCCGGAGAGCCATGTGCACCATTTTGAGCTCCTTGGAGGAAAGGTGGTATATAAATGTAACAAAAAATACTCACCTACCCTAGAGAGTAAGGATGATAACAAGATCTTGTATGTGAGCGCTTTGAACACTCAAGTGCTATGCAAATAAAGTTTTAAAGTTCTAGTACCCTTGATACCCTGTTCCCAACTGGAGAAGTGTGGTCATAGTATGCCTCTTGGTTCCTTTCCTTTGAATAATGATGACTTTGTCACAGTGTTCAATACATTTTGATCTCTTAGCTTAGGGACCAAATTGTCATGGGGTGTTTTATGTGCATGTGTGGAGAGGAAATTGAACTAATGAGACAATACATGGTTTCCACAATTACAGTTCCCTAGCAGTGTACACAGATGTAAATTTTGCATTTTAGTCTTTCTCTTTTGCTCTTGTTATGGATCTGTGGTACATGGCACCTGGCTGGTACAGATAAGATTGTTGAGTGGAAGGGCATTATTGTGGAAGAGTTGAATATCATACCAATATCCACTTGGAATTCTACATTAACAAATCCTGACCAGAAGCACCCATTTAGTTCTGTGCGTTAAATGAACTCTTACTAGTTAACCCAAGTTGCTTATAATGGGCAGAATTCGAAATTCTTTCTCTCATGGCATGTGAAATGACAGCTTGGGACGAAGAGGAGATTCACATGAACAGTAGCGCTGGTATCTGAATTTGTCTAGCCACCACAAGGGTGTATATGTGATGGCATCCTGTGTGAAAGCTAATTAACAAGCACCAAGAGTTCATATCAGCTCTTCACGCCAAAGCATTAACAGGAGGCGATGGTCTGCAATTTCACCCCTTGGCTGTGACATGTCAGAGCATTCAAACTGCCATCAAGTCAGAAAGTACTGTTGTGGTTTCACCACTTCATCTGTTCATCTGAGCCTGCTTTGAACCTGAACATTCCTAGGCTTTCCTTTCTAAACTGGGGTTTTGAGAAGATACAGAAAAATTATTAAATCTAAAAGAGTCTTGCTGAAGGTAGGGAAGAAGCTATTGAAAATTCCCCATTGAAATGTTAATGGAATTTCACATAAATAGGGAGGATAGAACCTTAGTTAAAATTGGAGGCCGTTTTAAACTAGTTATAGAAAGCATAAAAAAAGGCAAACTGTTTAATTTTACTTAGTTGAGTTAAACAATATCAGTGTCTTACATCACACATATTTTGAATCATGGTGTTTATGGCAGCAGAAAAGGGGCCTGCTTGAAAGTGAAACCTATGGAATGATTCCAGTTAGTGGAGATCATAGTGAATGCCCGTTTAAAGAAATATGTTCTAGTTTTATATGAACTGTGTATGTTTTCCTTTAAACTCTGAAACGGTCACTGCTGTGCGTAGCAAGAGCAGAGATCCTCCGGCAAGTGGACAGCTATTTCAGTGTGGTATCACATTGCTTCCCTAAGCTACTTATGCGTTGGTCTGAAGGAGTGAGAGGGTGGTAGTGGTTTGTTGCATTTTGCAAAGGGCTGAAAGCCCCAGAACGCTCTACTTTCAGTCAGGGCTTTAAAATGCAGAGAGAGGGAGGGAGAGAGAGAATTTCATTAGAAGATCAGAGTCTAGTACTTACCAAACATTATAGTCAGAAGGGCTATTGGCATCACAAACAATCCAACCAGCAAATCGGCCACTGCCAGAGACATGAGGAAGTAATTGGTGGCATATTGCAACTTTTTCTCCAAGGATACGGCCAGTATGACGAGAATATTCCCCCCAATGGTAGGGATGATGACCATCAAGATGAGCAGAGCTGCCCAGCGCAAAGTGGTCCCCTCCGCTACGGTTGGTTGCACAGATCCATTGCCAGATCCAGACGTGTTCATAGGCAAGGCCATTTTGGTACCCAGTAGAATGTGTTCAGAGAGTAAGTGTCACTTGGGCATTTTGTAAAGTCTAGGAACTTGGTCTTCCTCTCCGGCCCAGTACGATCCTGATGAAAGATCAGCATTGTAAACTGCTCATCTGCTGCCACAAGAGGTTCTTCTCTTTTCCACAATTTTGTATCCTGGTCCTTCCTTGGATACATGCAAAGAGATCTTAAAAATGAGTGTGGTGACTTGGATCCATCTCTTATTATAGATCCCAATGGGCAGGCTGTTCTCTAAAAAGAAAAAGCTTCAGAAATGGACATTGAAGAGTGGAGTAGTGAATCGGCTCCTTGTGTCCTCACACACTGTCTCTCCTCTTATAAGAACTTGTGTCAAAGAGTTCTCCCTACATAACAGAATGTACAAATGCCGTATTTTTATTTTATT
Organism: Rhineura floridana; assembly: GCF_030035675.1. Taxonomy (NCBI): domain Eukaryota; kingdom Metazoa; phylum Chordata; class Lepidosauria; order Squamata; family Rhineuridae; genus Rhineura; species Rhineura floridana. Next base: position 149,371,195 of record NC_084486.1, on the reverse strand, counting down.
TTTATATATGTACTAGAAGTGTTGCACTGAACTTAAGAGGTGTGACAAGTTGGTTTATACTGAAGATTTATATCATCCAAATTTCAATTAGTACAGTCTGTAATGTTGCAAAGAATCAAGCTTGAAATCAGGAAAAACAGCTCTGGAGATAACGATTTCTACTGTTTCGGTGCACCTTTTCTCCCTCCGCCCCTTTTTCTCTGTAGCTGAGCTATGAGAATAATTCCCAATTCTTTATCTCTATAAATTCCATTTCTTGAGAGAACTGCAGTCTGTAAACTGATACAGGTTCTTCAGGTGGAAGGGCAGAAAAGAACAGTTCGAGTACTGAATCAGGGGAAACCTCTACCAGTTTCTTCCCTCTAATGAACAGACACATAAAGGCTGCCCTCTGGATTTCCGTATTTGCACTTTTTTCTATAGCATTTCTCAATAGGCAAAGGCATGCTACAATCTTTATCTTGCGTCCTCATAGTAATAGTTACACTTTCAACAGTTTGAAATGACTAATGCCTTACCACTCTCTGGTTTTAGTAGAATTTTCTTGGTACTTGAGCTGGATCCCTTTCTCCAAGGTATGTGTGTTCCTTATTTGTCACATGCTGGATGCTTTGAATGTCTTCCTCTGATTGCATTGCTTTTCGTCAAAGCCAGCCGCACACGTTTGCAATTGAATTTCCCAGAGCAGCCGGCTTCAATTTGTGATTAAGTCCTTGATTTCTTTCTGTTGTCAAGTCAAGGAGGAGGAGGAGAATGGCTTGAATCAATGGCTCCCTCCCTCTGTCATGCTGTTGTTCCTTTCGGTAATTTTTACACACTTTATAGGTCCCTTGAGTCCGTCCCAGTCCTTTCTCTGCCTCTTGCCTTCTGTACAGCTTCTTTACATTCGTTAGCTAAACGTACAGTCTGCCAGTATCATCTGTTGATTGACTCATTCCAGCGCATCCAGCTCCAAGTGCTTAAAGCAAAGTAACAAATGAGCAGAGATTGCCCCCCCCTTTTGCATCTGGAAAAGAGCCATGAAAGATTATTTCCCTTTTCTTCCCTTTCCAGTGTTGCAAACCTGCACCGCACAACTCTTGTCCCCAATTCTAAATGGGTTGATCCAATGAATGGCCGTTCTTCTCACCTAAAAATTCACTGTTCTTTTTCTAAGAGCAGTCTATATTTCAGTCATAAGGTGGTGCTTGGTAATAGAATCGCTTTAAGCCTTCCATAAATACAGGGGAATGGCACTGTGTGACATTAAGCTGTTCCATTTTATCTGTAATCTATATAATGCTTCAAGTGTGTAAGGAGATTGCAGTCCTTACTTCCCTTCAGCCCTATCAGTTGGGTTCAGTTTTACAAACGTGGAACTGATGCTGACATGCCTAACTTCATTGGTGAGTTTCTGACTTTAATCCACAGCCAGAATCTAACATGCTGTCCTGTGTACGATGCTGGCACCCTGATCTTAAGAACGTTACTTGGAAGTAGGTAAATCAATCAATGTTTATAAGAATGTAAGACTTATTTTTCAACAGATGCAGCTGTAATGTGGCTTGCTGTTTGGTTGTGCTGTAAAGATAATGATGATGATTGAATTTATTTATATACTGCATTTTCCACAAATACATATGCGCTTAAAGTGTTTCACACAATAAACAGCATAATATAATAAAGATAATGTTGCACCAACTAGGATTGGAATGCCGATTTAGTGTGTGCAGATGCATAATTATTTGCAATTTTTTTTTGTTCTAGAGAATGGGGTGCAAAGTAGGCAGGGAACATTTCTTTTTTTGCAGTGATTTCCAAATTGTGGGTCACAGAAACTTTGACTAGGGATAGATACTCTACCAATGGTGGATATTTAACATAGTGTATGTGGAAGTACTAGAAGAAGCTAGTACAGCATAATTTATTTATTTATTTAAGCTTATATACCGCCCGACTAACAACAGCTCTCTGGGCGGTGAACATTAAAAATACAATAAAAATAACACAAAACTGTACACAAAACTGTACAGTCTAAAATCAAAATATAATAATTTAGAATTAACAGGAATTAAAATGCCTCAGAGAAGAGAAAGGTTTTAACCTGGCGCCGAAAAGATGATAGTGTCGGATAATAATGGATTAAAGTGAATCCCCACACCGCCATGAAGCTCACTGGGTGGCCTTGGGCCAGTCAATGCCTCTCAGCCTCAGAGGAAGGCAATGGCAAACCCCCTCTGAATACCGCCTACCATGAAAACCCTATTCATAGGGTCGCCATAAGTCGGATCGACTTGAAAGCAATCCATCATCATCATCAGACTCATGGCAGATCACATCCTTCCCACAACGCATAGTTTATGGAGTTCACTGCAACAAGATATGATGTCTGGTCACCAACTTAGATGACTTTAAAAAGATAACACACTCTTAGTGTGGTGTTGACTATCTTTCCATTTTATCTTTGATGAGCTGTGCATTACTTGAGTGCTTACCTGTTATAACACTAACAAGGAAGCTGAATAAAAGTTGCCTGTTTGGTGCTTATTTTTATAATAACCAGGGAGAAAAAATATCCCCTTTAATGTCTCTCAATTCCTTGATTTTTGGAGAGGGTGAGAGAGTTCTGTGTCTTGCTTTCCAAGTAATCCGAAAGTTGATTAGCTTGAACATTCAGCCTGATGAAATGACAATCCACCTGATGCACACTGTTGACTCAAGCAGAAAATACAAACGCTACCCCCCATGGTGGTTACAATACAATAATTGTCAATTTACTGCTCTCCAACTGTACCCTCTCCCAAATCTGTTTAGCAGCAGGATGACACTCTCTAAACTGAGAATCTGTCAGGACAATCTAGTTTAGCCTGAACATGAACCAGCTCTGTAGTCACAAATGAGTTCACAATTCTAAAAAACATACAGACCAGCCCAACCTGGTACCCTCAAGATCAGCCTTTCCCAACCTTTGGGTCCCCAGATGTTGCTGGACTGCAATTCCCATCATTCCTGACCATTGACCACGCTGGCTGAGCCTAATGGACTTTGTAGTTCAGCAACATCTGGGGATCCGAAGGATGGGAAACGATGCTCTAGATGGTTGGAGGGTGAGGGGGGTTCTGGAGAGCACCAGATTGGGGAAGGCTAGTATAGAATCTGTTACTTGGCCTAGCAAATGGGTAGCTTCTTGCTCAGGAATACCATTTTTGACTGAGTGCAACCTAGAACATGCTCCCAGAATCCTTTGTGACACAGATTGCCTATCAGGAACATAGAAAAGTGCCTTGTTCCTGGTCAGATCAGGTGTTCATCTAGCTTGATTTTGTATACTTTCACCGACACTGACTCACCCAAGATGTTGTATATCATCTACTACTAATTATTTTATTTAAACCCAGGATTGTCAAGCACACAGGAATTTACTAGCAGACAGCAAAGGGTAGGACTAGGTCTAATGGTTTTAAGTTGCAGGAGCGTAGATTCAGATTGGACATTAGAAGGAACTTCTTGACAGTAAGGGCAGTTGGGCAATGGAACCGACTGCCTAGGGAGGTGGTGGGATCCCCTTCGCTGGATGTCTTCAAGCAGAGGCTGGACAGCTATCTGCGGGAGATGCTCTAGCTGTGGATTTCCTGCTGTGAGCAGGGGGTTGGACTTGATGGCCTACAAGGCCCCTTCCAACTCTATGATTCTATGAAATATAGAAAGGGCTCCCTTAGGAAATGATGGTCTTAGGAATTGAATATAAAGTAACTACCTTAGAAGCAGATACACTTAATGATGTCGTCCTTGATAGATGCACTACTCTTACTCATTTGGAGTATTATGCACTAAAGGGATCTTTTTTATCTGACAAACCACAGGTGAGAAAATTCCCATTAAAACATTGTGAGACTATTACAAAATGGAAATGGAGTGATGTAAACCTAATTGTGGCAACAGGACATTCATCCTTCCTTCTGTGAGGAGTTTTGTATCTTGCAGGTGGCTTTCAACAAATATATCTGTTTTGGAAATTTCCTTTATCTGTCCTGCGTATCTGAAGAATAGCTATTTTTAGTATGTGTAGAGGGCTAGATTTCTGGCTGGAGTGAAAATTAAGTGTTTGCATCATGCTTGAAGGTCTGCGGTTGCCTCTTATATGTTGGGATCAGCTCTTTGTCACCGTAGTTCATGTGGATGTGCTGTTGTTGCCCCCTGTTGAAGTGTTAGCTCTTTCATACATGGAAAGCTTGGTGTCGTTAATATTTTCAGAAGGGAACCTAGTCCATGGAAGCTTATACCATAATAAATGTTGTATGTTTTAAGTGCTGGAGAACTTAATAGCAGAAGAGAGATGATGGAATTTGATATGAGGAGTCCCATAGGGACATGTGTGTGAAATACCAATCACATCTGCTTTGGAGGGGAGCACTCACTTCCCATCTTAGTAGTGAGTGTTGTTCCGTTGAGTTAATGTAGAATTCTTAGGAAAAGGACAAGTGGTGTTGTGTAATGTGATTATGAACTTCCTAAAGGAATGTGACATGATGAAACAAGGTCATGGCTAGTTGAGAAAGTGGGGTGGGGCTATTCAGGGGGGGCAATTTAAAGGGTAAGCACCTATTTGCAAAGAAAGTGAGACCTTATTTGCAAGTGCTGTGGAGTACTTGGCATACTGTGTCCAGTTCTGAGCGCCGCCATTTAAGAAGAATGTGCACATTCCAGTTTGTTGATAGAGAAGGATGACAAAGATAGTGAGGTGCCTGGAGACCAAGTCCTTACAAGGAAGCATGGAAGGAGCTGGGTATGTTTGGCTTGGAGAACCATGCTGTCACATCAGTGATGGAGCAAATTTGTTTTCTGTTGCTCCAAGAAATAGGACCCAAACCAGTGGGGTCATTTCACAAGGAAAAACTATGTAGACTAAACGGTCAGAAGAACTTCTTGGTGGCAAGAGCTGTTTGAGAATGGAACAGACTGCGTCAGAAAGTAGTGGTGGACTCTCCTTTGTTACACTTTTTTTAAACAGAGGCTGGATGGTCACCTGCAAAGGATGCTGTAGCAGCCGATTTTCTTCATCAGCAGGCGTTTGAACTAGATGGCCTTTGAGGTCCCTTTCAGCTCTATGATTTTGAGTGTGGCTGATTTCATGACTGATGTCCTGGGAAAGTGGGGCTGGGTGTGCGCATAATTCTTTGCAAACCGGCTGGCGTGCATACAGATTCCAATTTTAATGTTTCTTCATTACTGTAGCCTCTGCTCTTTTCCTTTAATTGGTTTTTGTAATATCAAACTTTACAATCCATTTTCCCTCCTCCTGTAAGATATTTTACATGAAGTCCACCCATTCATTTAAAGGGTTTGGCTGTTTAAAAAATTAACATTGGAAATGGGTGTTGGAAACCTTTATTTAAACTTTGATATGCATTGAGATCTTGCTCACATTAACTGTTTTTGAATATATACTACCTGTATATAAAATGTGTTTTGGAATCCTGTTCTTTTCAGTGGTTATGGTTAATGCAAGAAGATACTGATTCTAGGGTGATAGTGTCCAGACTCTGGAACAGCCCCGAGAAATAACACACTCACCCACTCCATTGCAGTTTAGGCACTTGCTGAAAACCTTGTTGGTCTTGGTGTTTGATGGCTCATGATTCCAGCTATTATGATTTTAAATTTTTTGCTGCTCTTTATGCTCTTGTCCGTATTTGGTTTTTGCTTTTTTGTTTTATATTTTTACTGTTATACATTGCCTGGATATGTTAGATGACAAGCGGTATATAAATATTTTTAAATTTCTGATCTAAGTGTGTTGTTCCTTTCCTAGAAATCTGTTGAATAAAACTAATCAAAATGCAACAGTGTTGATGTATTGGCCTTAAAAAAAAAACTTCATTGTGAATGTTTTAGGCTCATTTATTCAAGGCCTTGTCACTCCCCATTTCCAGAGCAGCTCATTTTGTGCCATCTCTGAGCTGTTGTTTGAGAACAAAGTGACAAATAGCTTTATACCTGAGGCAGTGTATAGTCCGCAGTCCTATTGCTGGCTTTAGAGAGAGCTGCATGGTACAGCTTGGTTTCCTCTGACCCCCTCAGTTCTCTTCACCTTCTTATTTACATTACTAGTCAAAGTTGCCTCTGGGAGGCAGCAGCAAAATCCAAGCTATGTTTAGCACGAGTAAATGTTACTTCCTTTTAATTGCAAGACTTTGCTCTGTACTTTCCAGCTGTCAAGTGTGATCGTCTTTGCAATCCAGTAAAATATAATGGCTTTGTTTGCTTTTCTTCCTTCTCCAGGACTCCTGAACAATGCCCAAGTGTGGTGTCCTTGTTATCTGAAAGTTACAACCCCCATGTCCGTTATGGAGCAGCCATGGCCCTGGGAATCTGCTGTGCTGGTACGGGAAATAAGGTATGGTCAACAGTATCCAGGCTTGCTATCCTTCCTCTTCCATTAAAGTCCTCTAACGGAAGAATTTATGGTTTTAAGGAACTTCAGAAAGACCATCCTGTCCAGTAAGTGCACCACGCAATGTGCTGCATGTAAACACGATTCCTGAGCTTTGGGGCCCTCTTAAAGAATCTTCACAGGAAACATTTTTCAGTGGAAAATTAAGTCATCCTAACCAACTCTACTCAGAAATAACTCCAATTGAATTCAGTGGAATGTAATCCCAGGTATGTAGGGTTGGGATTGCACCATAAAGCTGCAAATCAGAAAAATAGGGCTGTCATCTGAATTATTGTTATTGTTATTGTTTATTATTATTATTATTATTTGATGATGATGATGATGATGATGATAAACCTCATCATCTGGTGATGATGATGATGGTGGTGATGATGAAAAAATTATATCCCACCCTTCCTCCCAGAAGGAGCCCTGTACAGCAAACAAAACATTTCAAGTGTGTGAGAGATACAGATATAGGCTTACTATCTTTGTTTTTAAGTGATATATATATATATATGTGTTGAACCAGGCATAATCTGACAAGAGGAGATAAAGGGAAATGCTTCTTAACGTGCTTGCCATCTACAGTTTTGATAAGTACTTGTATTAAAAATAATTTTTTTTAAAAAAAATCTGTTGTCCAATTAATTGGACAGCCTTTAGTTTAGGAAAGATTTTTTAGATAATCATTCTAACCAATTAATTAATTAATTGCAGAGCTTGGAAAAGTTACTTCTTTTGAACTACGACTCCCATCAGCCCAATCCAGTGGCCATGCTGGCTGGGGCTGATGGGAGTTGTAGTTCAAAAAAGTAACTTTTCCAAGCTCTGATTAATTGATTAAACATACAGAAAAAGCAGCCATTATTCCAATGATCAATATGTGAGGAAAATCACACTGATTTTATTATTCGTTCAAATGTGCAGTGCCCATATGGTTTTTCTCCGCTTTGTACTGTACTGGAGAGCTTCCTTAGGTACCCTCAGATTGAAGATGGTTCAATCCATTTTTTGTTAGCACATTTTTAGCTGCCGCCAAAGTTCTCTGCAAAGGATTTAAGCTCTAGGCCTAGCAGTGTCTTCCAGGAAATTTAGCAAAATTAGCCAAAATTAGGTGATAGCGCGTATTGCCTGCCTGTTGTTGTTTAGAACTGTAAACCAATATTTTTATTAAGATCGTAGTTCAGAAATTAGTGTTAGGTGAACAGGCACAGATACCCCATTTGGTCTTATATTCAGTTTGATCTCCAAAGAAAAATATGGCATGCTTTGAGCTCGTGTTGCCCTTCTATGTCTCCTTGTCCTTCAGGAGTAAGCAAGACTGAAGACTGCTATGCGGTCTCTTTTTTCTTTTAGTTGCACTCAGGGGCTCAGGCAATTTTAGACTTCATAGAATCATAGAATAGTAGAGTTGGAAGGGGCCTATAAGGCCATGAAGACCAACCCCCTTCTCAATGCAGGCATCCAAATCAAAGCATTCCCGACAGGTGGCTGTCCAGCTGCCTCTTGAAGGCCTCCAGTGTCGGTGAGCCCACCACCTCCCTAGGTCATTGGTTCCATTGTTGTACCGCTCTAACAGTTAGGAAGCTTTTCCTCATGTTCAGTCGAAATCTGGCTTCCTGCAACTTGAGCCCATTATTCCGTGTCCTGCACTCTGGGACGATGGAGAAGAGATCCCAGCCCTCCTCTGTATGACTTGAAGTAGGTTGACGCTCTTCAGACTGTCAGAGCCATTGAACTGAGAGCCTTCACGGGCCACAGCTTCGGTGCTGGAAAACAGAGGCCTCCTACATACCAGCTCTTCGTCTTCCTCTGCCCCTCCACCATCATTAATCACTGACCTTTCCTGTCTCTGTATAAGTTTCCCCTTCCTGTTTGCAGGCTCTCTGTGTAACAGAACATCTTCTATATTCAACTCTCAGATTCTGCTCCACGTTTTGCCATTCCCTATTTCTGCTTTACTCCATTATCTGAGGGTGTCCTCCATGATTCCTCTTCCTCCTCACATTCTCTGCAGCTGCCTTCTGTACCTGGATTGAATCATAGAGTTGGAAGGGGCCTATAAGACTATTGAGTCCAACCCTCTGCTCATTGCAGGAATCCAAATTCCAGGATTACTTCCTGGAATAGATTAACCTGGCATCTCCAACCCACAAATGCATTGCACCCCTTATTCAGACTCCTTGGCCTGTCTCTTGAAAAGGCCTTTCCTTGTAACGATCCAGATCCTCCTTTCCTCTCTGTGACAGGGCGCTCTTTTCCTCCAGAGAGAGACAAGAGCTGGGAACCTATGATGTAGGAGGGTGGAGTACACTGCACTTTTTCCTCCTTTGTGTATTGCCAGCATCTGCCTGTACTGGACAAAAATGGTCAACCGCTTGGTATTCACAGTCCGAGTCTGTTTTATTTCTCAATAATTTGTATAGGCAGGATAATAGAACCTGCCTGGCTGCAGCTCTGTACTTTAATTGTTTATTTCTGAAATAAAGGATCTTGAGCATCTGTTTATATCAGTGTGTCTTCTGAGGCTTGCATCAACCTATTTTAAAGGCCAAGTTAATATGTTAGAACTTGGGAGATTGGAAATGAAGTTAAGCTTTTAGTTAGACCAAAGAGGCACTTCCATCACGCATCCTCTATAAATAGTCATGAACTCACACAATGTTGCAGATTAAGCCTGAACCAGTAAATGCACAAAAATACAACTTGGCCTTGTAAAAGGCCACATAATTAGAATAAAGGTTTTGGAAAGCTTGTGCAGTGATAAAAGAAATCAGAGTTAAAAAAAAGTAGAGCTGTGCTTCATAAGCCTGCCTCTTATTTAAAGCATGGCTTTGCTTCATCAAGTGATTCTATTTCTATGATTTTGTCCTATCAAGGATGCTTTAGGAGTAGATTTCCTGCATTGGCAGTGGGGCTAAACTGTATCAGTGGTTCCCAACCTTTTTGGTATGGCAACCCATAAGTCCAAATTTACTTGGTTTGGTGACCCATTGATTGAATTTTGGGCCTTAGGTCTTTGGGAACTGTCAGTATCATGCATTTTAACTGCAAGTTTTCCTGTTTCATAACCATTACTTGAGGCATCTAAGCAAAATTTTACTTAATGATTCGTTGAAATATTTATAATACTTACAAAGTTATTCACAGTTTGTGTATGGGAATGTAAGAACACTAACCATCTAATTGCAGGACATTGCTTCATAAGCTATAAAAGCATATGGTCGCACAAGCAGTGTTGGATATAATGAACTACTAATATTTTTAGTAGTTTTATTCTTAATAAAGTCCATTTTGGCAAATGTCAGTTGGATGGCTGGGCTATCATTTTGCCAATGAGTAGGTCTATGGGAGGTTTGATGGTTGACAGACATAATCTCAGCTCATTATTGATGCATAGCCTGCTTCTGTATTTCATCATCCTAGAAGTCCTTGCTGAAAAAACTGTCTCACAAAGATATGTACTGCCAAATGGCAGCAGGACAGATATTGTTTCATCAGCAAGCTCTGGATGCTCAATGGTAACAGGAAGCCAAAATTCGGATAATCTCACAACCAAAAATTTATCTTGGGTGGGGGTCGTATCATATGGCAGTCCGATGAGCAGTTTTTCTTTTTGCACAAAGACAACTTTGTGACATCAGTTGCAAGTGGTTTTCACCAGGGCTGTGGAGTCGGAGTCGGAAGCAATTTTGGTTGGAGTCGGAGTCGGTAGAAATGTACCGACTCCAGCTTGAAAATAAAAACTTTCATAGGAATTTAGGAAAGTTTTCTTGTTCAGAAATTTTAATCAAATAAATATATTTTATGTTCTATCAATCTAGCCTGATGATTCAAATGGTGGTGATGAAATGCCTTCTGCTACCATTTTACTACAATAAATTTGTTATTACTAGTTAATATACATTTGCCATTTATGAAGGAGTTGGAGTCAGACAGTAAAAAAATAGAGGAGTCTGAGTTGACGGTTTGGCATACCAACTTCACAGCCCTGGTTTTCACACCCACTAAAATCCTTTTTTTTCCAGCTGTGTAAAGTAGAGGACAAATTTTCCATGCAGTGAATCAAAATGGCTGACGATTGTTTGTTAACTATAATCTCAGTTTTAATCTCATCTGCTTTATCTTCAAATTAAAGAGAAAATTCTGTCAAGCATGGAGAAGTATCCATTGTTCATTCTTGAATCCAGACTGCCCATTGCTTCCATTTTTCTCGTGAAAGCCATGACTTTGCCTACACGTGCAAAGATCTTTTAGTCTCACGCTTGTAGGCTTACACTCAGTTCTTTCTGATTACCAAACATGTCAACGATGTATGCTAACTTTGCTAGCCAGTCTGCGTTGACCAAATGATTTGCAAGCCCAGATTTTTTGTCCAAAAGAAATGCATGTACCTCTGGTCCTAACTCAGAGTGACTGCAGCACATGACCCCGTGACAGCCAGTGCTCTTCTGTGTGAAGTAATAAGTGTATGTGTTCAGAATCCATCTCTAAGCATAAGAGTTCAAATGCATGTGCATTAAGCTGATTGGCTTGGATAAAGTTTATAGTTGTCACTGCACTGGCAAGTACTTGGCTGCCAAGGTTTCATGAGGTTTGAAGCAGTCATAAGACAGTATTTGAAGCTACATTTTTTACTTGCTGTACTTATGCTAGATGTGAACCAGTTACTGCTGCTGCTCCCTCCGTGGTGGCAACAACACAGTTAAACCACTTCAAGCCATTTTCAGGCAAACTTCTCCAACATTAGAGAAACTTCTTCTCTTGCGACTTACGTTGGCAGCGCTTTGTTCATTAAAAACTCTTCCTCAACAACCACATTTACAGGATTAACAAAGTGTACATAGCTCATAAGTACTGAGCAATTTGCAGGGTTGGTTTACTCATCCAACTGCATTACAAACTACTTGTTTGCAGCATATTAATTACCTGTTCATTCACACTGTCTGACATTGCAGAAATTTATTCAAATAAATTTTCAGATTCAGAGGCTATTCTTTTGAGAGAGGTAAAAGTGGGGACAGGAATAGAATCTTCTTAGTGGTAGCCCCGGGGTGTATCGGTCAGTAAGACACATCGATGTTGGCTAGGTCATCCAACCTGGTGGTGGTAAACAAAGACAAAACACCAAAATGTATGAAATAGGCATCATTTATAACAGCAAATAAATTGCTTACTTGTCACACCCCTGCGTCCAAGAAACACAGATTTCCTTAAGCAAGGTGTTCCATCTTCCTTGTAATTTTGAGAGTAAATGAGCAAGTGCTTTTAAGAAAATATTAATAGCTGTTTTTGTGCTTTTTACCCTGTTACGAGTGTGGTGGGCAAATATATCACTATCAGTAAAATAAGCAAAACTCTATTCCCTGGCCTGCTTAGAGATCCTAATCTGATAATTCTGATGAAAGCCTGGTGTTTGAGGAGTAATAAGGTTAATATTCTGTATGCTCTTCCCTCCCCCCCATAGGAAGCAATTAATTTGCTGGAGCCAATGACAAATGATCCTGTAAACTACGTGCGTCAAGGCGCTCTGATTGCATCTGCCCTTATCATGATCCAGCAGACAGATATCCTCTGCCCAAAGGTGAGTAATGGATCTTCAGCTAGAGAGGTATGCAAGAGAAACGGCCCTTGGCTGAAGAAGATGAAGCTTCTGCAGCCCTGTAGTAGCAGTTGTTTTAGCAAGTGGCATTCTTCAAGGAGCACTTGCTGATGAGCTTTGAGAACTTCATTTTTGTAATGATATTTTGAGTTCAGTAAATTACCAGAGATGCTTGTGCATGAGCAACTAGCATCAGTATATCAAGTTTGCCCTGAAGTCTGATCTCATAAATTAGGGCCGGCCTGTCTCATCTCTTTCAGAAGGTTAGGAGCATGGAGGCTTATACTCCAATAACAACAGTTTTTCAAGACTTTGTAGAACTGAGAGCTACGTTTTCTGGTAGGTCTCTTGAGAGTAGTCTAGAATATAGGGTGCAAGCACACAGGGAGCCAAGGGCAAGGGGCCAACCCTTCCTGTCTCTGCATAGTTGCCTCTTTGCAATTTAGCAAGCTAAATGCTCTATACCAGTGGTTCTTAATCTGGGGTGCACGCATCCCTTGGGGCGCGAGGCTTTGTTCAAGAGATTTTAAAAATTCATTTAAATAGAAGCAGAAAATTAACTATTCAACCAAAGATTTTGGAAAACGGTCATTTATCTTAGCTAAGTTAGGCTAAAACACACATTAAAATTAAATTAAAATAAAAAATGAATGGTATGTTTTCAGGGGGTGCGAGAGCATATTTTGGAAATCCAAAGGGTGCTGGCAGTGGAAAAGGTCAAGAACCACTGCTCTGTACTAACAACTCCTACTGGGAGTTTGCTCATTAGGCTCACTTTTGCTAGGATGATCTGCAAGCTTCAAAGCGATAGCTGTTGAGCAAGAGCAGGGTTCACTTCCACTTTTTGGCTGGCTTATACGCCTATCTTGAATTAAAGTTCTTCCAAATGAAAGACTGCAGACTGATTAGTTCAGATTAAGGGGGATTCTATAACAAGGTCTGCATCCTTCTTCTGAAAAATAATATTGAGTAAGAGCGTACAGAAGAGCCCTGCAACCGTATCAGGCCAGTGGCCATCTAGTCCAGCATCCAGATGCCCCAATGGAAAAGCCCAGAGGCAGGACCTGAGTGCAAGAGCACTCTCCCCACTTGTGTTCCTTCTCAGCAGCTGGAATTCAGGGGGATACCACTTCCGATACAGCAGGGCCCCACTCATACGGTGGGTTATGTTCTTAACCCCCACCAAAAAGCAAAAACTGCCAAAAAGCAGAACTCATTGAATAGAATGGCGCACAATGCCCGAAAACCGCCATAAAAGCGGAACAAGCGCCGTATGAATGGGGCTTTAGTCTAATTTCATCTAATTGTGACCGCCGCATTAGCAAAGCGCTGTAAAGCGAAGCGCCATAAAGCAGGGCCCTACTCTACTGGAGACAGCAGACTGCTGTCATGACTAGTAGCCGTTGATACTGCCACTGATGTTGCCGGGCACCTTTAGGAGGAAAGGCAGGATATAAAGTGAATTTGGTCATGATATTGTTATTCATTTGTTGCCTTTATGAATTGCCCTTCTTCCAAAAGGAACCCATGGTGATTTACAATTAAAAATGCAGCAGCAGAACACATGAACAGATAAGTGCATACAAACCCCCAACAAATAACTATGAAAAATGGACTATCTTCCGGTCGATTCTGACTTATGGCGACCCTATGAATAGGGTTTTCATGGTATTCAGAGGGGGTTTCCCATTGCCTCCCTCTGAGGCTGAGAGGCAGCAAGTGGCCCAAGGTCACCCAGTGCGCTTCATGGCTGTGTGGGGATTTGAACCCTGGTCTCCCAGGTCCTAGTCCAGCACCTTAACCACTACCCCACACTGGCTCTCGCAAATGACTATAAAACAGTATAATTAAAACACTGAGATCACTTGCAACTGGTGGGAATTACAACAACAAAATATCAATCTGTAAGGCTTGGGTAAATAAGAGCATCTTCAGCCGGTGTCCAAATGTAAACAGTGAGGGCTTCTGTGTGGCTGGAGTGCAGCCTACTGCAGGAAGGTAAGAGTTGCATCCAGTGCTCCAGCCCACTTTTGTCTGTGGCCCTGCTCATCACCGGCAGTCCCCAGAAGAGCGTCCCCATCCCAAATATCCATAACTCCTCCTTTTGTCACACACCACGCTCCGTCTGAGTCAGGGTTTGCTGTTCAGCCCAGAACTTGTTTTTTCTGCCAGGGCTTAGCCCAAGAGCCTGTGAAGTAACTGGTGGTTTCTGAGCATTTGTAGAGTGCCTTTTTTCCTCACAGCCATCTTGCACAGCACTCAAAATCCATTCCAAAGCAGTTTCCAAGCTGTTTTCTCTGCTGAGGCACCTGCAGCTTTTTTAGCAAATGCAAACAAAAATACCTTTAGAATTCTCTCCTCAAGGAGGCCTACCTGGCGCCTCATTGCTATCTTTTAGGCTTCAGGCAGAAGCACTCCTGTTTTCACAGGCAAACCACTAATGTCAACCTTTTTAACTTGGGGCCGTTTTGATTTTACTTTCTGTTTGAATGGACTATTGCTCTTTTAGCTTGTGTTAGCTTTATTTTGTTTTCCTTTTTTTTTTCCTTTTTCCTTGCTATTTTGTGAATTGGCAACATAATGTTTATGTTGAAAGTGCAGGATATATAAATAAACAGATAAATATCTAAGGAAAGTTCGTTCCAAACCTTTCCTTAGCTTATGACTTGGCTCCAGGGCAAAGAAAAGCTAAACAGAAGGAGATAAGAGCTCTTCAAAGACCAAAGCCACAGACCCAGTCCAGATGGATAATCTGCTGCGACCGTACCTTACTAACTGGGTGTCGACCCATTCACAATGGAGGTCTTCACAAAACATGAGGTTTCTGGTGCAAATGTGTTGATGAGTCTCATCAGCGTATTCAGTGGATTTTTTAAATGGGTTGCCCATGCTGAGGACTGTACTGCAAGTCAGGGTTTCTGAGTCCCCATTTTTTGCCAGTGGCAAACAGGCAGCCTATTACTTACAAGCCTGGATTCTCTAGATTGTTCTTCACATGTTCCTGTCTTCTGCCTGACACACTTCTGGCTCCAGCTTCAAGCTCAAGTTCCCACCTCTAGCTGTAGCCTCTGATTTCACCTCAGGAATGCACTCCCTTCCCAGTGTAGATGGCCACCCACAATCCCTCCTGGCCTAAATGAAGCTTTTATTCATGCGTTGCAGCCTAAAATGGCATTCGTGTGTGATGCCGCATCTTGGTGGTGACTCATCTTTCAGTATGTTGCTCACTCAAATTTTCTCGGAAGTGCTGCTATCTAGGAGGGTGCCCCACATTTTTGTTTATGCATTTGAAAGTTTTCTTTTTCACATCTGTACAACAAGGCTGAGAATGAGGAGTGCGTGTACGCGGTGGAGTTGGCCGCTTAGTCCATACTAATGAATAGCATGTGCGAGCGTATCTTCTGGCACCTGGTATGAAGGTTTTGTAATACTTCGCCGTTGCAGAAAGCCATGTTGGATTTCCAGGAACAGGCTACTATTCTAAGTGTTTGCATCAATTTTTAAAATGTATCTTGCCCTGGGAGGCTAAATGGTGGGTTTCATGGGGAAAGGCATCATGGATTAAGTTGTTGCAGCAATTTTTAAAGTAAAATTCCTTCTCAAAATAGCAATTTAAAAAGCATTTTTTTCTCTCAGGATAGTTTGCTTCTTGGGGTAGACGAGGTTTAAAATGGTACACCTGTAGCATAAGAAGTCTGAGAACTTTCCCATGAAAAAGTCTCCCTGTTTATATAAAAGTACTGAGCGAGAAGCTCAGAGCAGAACGCCCTGGCAAGCATCCTTCTAGGTTGTTCCAATTCTCTGGTGCGTGTAATGTCATTAGCTAATAGATCAGTTGTAAAAACATCATCCTGTCAGTTTGCTTGTTACACTTACTTGAGAAATTAGAAGGCCTCTTCTGAATGTGAGTGTGGCTTTCTCCACTTCCTGTTGCTACTGCTCAATCACATCTTGTGCCAATGGAGTGCAGCATGCTATACAGGACACACAGGTGAGAAGCTGCCTGTCCGGAAGATGGACAAGAAAGGTGCTGGATGGTGGGACACCTGTGCTGTATGATCAATACTTGGATACTTTAGGGGGAATGCCAGTAGAGCTGATGTGCTTCAGAAAGGCTAATGAAGTGGGCTACCTTAAGGGCTATCTGTAGTCCAGACTTTATTTATTTATTTATTTATTTATTTATTTGATTTATATCCTGCCCTTCCAGCAGGAGCCCAGGGTGGCAAACAGAAGCGCTAAAAACACATCAAAACATCATAAAAACAGACCCGAAAATACAGCAAAACAACTTTAAAAACATTTTTTTTAAAAAGCTTTTAAAACATCTTGTAAAAGGGGTTAAAAACATACTGCTTTTTTAAAAAACATATTAAAAAGCAATTCCAACATAGACGCAGACTGGGACAGGTCTCAACTTAAAAGGCTTGTTGAAAGAGGAAAGTCTTCAAAAGGCGTCGAAAAGATAACAGAGATGACGCCTGCCTAATATTTAAGGGGAGGGAATTCCATGGAGTAGGTGCTACCACACTAAAGGTCCATTCCCTATGTTGTGTGGAATGGACCACCTGATAAGATGGTATCTCAAGAGGCCCTCACCTGCACAGCTCAGTGATCGACTGGGTATATAAGGGGTAAGACGATCTTTCAGGTATCCTGGTCCCAAGCTGTATAGGGCTTTGTACACCAAAACTAGAACCTTGAACTTGGCCCGGTAGCAAATGGGCAGCCTGTAATAATAATAATAATAATAATAATAATAATAATAATAATAATAATTTTTTATTTATGAGTCGCCTATCTGGCTGAATTAACGGTCACTCTAGGCGACGCACATTTACATAGTAAAATACAATAAAAACCAATGAAAACCAAAACAGTAATTAATTTACCAATATTAAAAGCAACTTACCCCAGAGTTCCCATAGGCCTGCCTGAACAGCCAGGTCTTCAAGGCCCGGCGGAAACCTATCAGGGAAGGGGCATGGCGAAGATCAAAAGGAAGGGAATTCCAGAGGGTAGGGGCCACAATCGAAAATGCCCTCTCTCTGGTCCGTACCAGCCTCGCTATCTTAACTGGTGGGACCAAGAGAAGGTCTTGTGTGGCTGATCTCGTCAGGCGGCATAATTGGTGATGCTGGAGGCGCAATTCTTTCAGCAGCAGGGTGACATGTTGGCAGTACCCTGCCCCAGTGAGCAGTCTTGCAACTTCCGGACCAACCTCAAGGCAGCCCCACATAGAGCACATTACAGTAATCCGGCCTGGAGGTTACCAGTGCATGGACAACAGTGGTCAGGCTATCCCGGTCCAGAAACGGCCGCAGCTGTCTTGCCAGCTGAAGCTGGTAAAAGGCACTCCTAGCCACGGAGGTCACCTGAGCCTCTAGTGACAAAAATGGATCCAGGAGCACTCCCAGACTACCGACCTGCCCTTTCAGAGGGAGTACGACCCCATCGAAAGCAGGCAACCGACCAATTATCCAAACTTGGGAACCACCAACCCACAGTGCCTCCAACTTGCTAGGATTCAGGCTGAGTTTATTGGCCCTCATCCAGCCCACCACCGAGTCCAGGCAGCGGTCCAGGGCTTGCACGGCCTCTCCCGATTCAGATGTTACAGAGAAATAGAGCTGGGTATCGTCAGCATACTGCTGACACCTTACCCCAAACCTGAGGACAGCTCCCAAGGGCTTCATAGAGATATTAAACAGCATGGGGGACAAGATGGTACCCTGCAGCACCCCACAGCACAGCTGCCAGGGGGCTGAAAGACAGTCACCCAATGCTGTTCTCTGAGAACTTCCCTGGAGATAGGATCGGAACCACTGTAAAACAGTGCCTCTAATACCCATCTCACTAAGTCGACCCAGAAGGATCAACAGTATCAAAAGCCACCAAGAGATCAAGTAAGAGTAACAGGGTTGCACTCCCCATCCTTCTCCCGATAAAGGTCATCCATCAGGGCCACCAAGGCCAATTCAGTCCCATAACCAGGCCTGAACCCAGACTGGGATGCATCAAGATAATCTGTTTCATCCAAGAGTACCTGCAACTGCTGTGCCACAACCCTCTCAATCACCTTCCCTGAAAAGGGGGTATTTGCAACTGGTCGGTGGTTGTCACAAACCCATGGGTCCAGGATGGGCTTTTTCAGGAGTGGTTGGATCACCGCCTCCTTGAAGGCGCCTGGAACCACTCCCTCCTGCGATGATGTGTTGACCACACCCTGGATCCACTCGGTCAACCCCCCTAGGCAAGCTTTAATAAGCCAAGAAGGGCAAGGGTCAAGAGGACATGTTGCTAGCCACACCATCACAAGCACCTTGTCTATGTCATCAGGCTGCATCAACTGAAACCGTTCCCAAGAAGTTGCAGCAAACGTTGCACTGGACACCTCATTGGGTAGATGTGCATGGGGCATCAAGACTTCTATGGAGGTGAGCAACTTTACCCTTCAAATGCCTTGCAAACAATTCACAGTGGGCTTCCGAAGGGTCTAAAATTCCATTTCCTGGAGTTGATGTCAATAGCCCCTGACCATACGGAAAAGCTGCACTGGACGGCTACTTGAGGATGCGATGGAGGCAGAGAAGTGGGCCGCCTTCACCGTCACCACCATCACAGTAGGCATAGTTATGAAGTTTTACTCGTGCCCGATCAGCCTCCCAGCACTTCTTTCACCACTTGCGCTCTAGCCGTCGTCCAGCCTGTTTTATTGCCCTTAGCTCACCGGTGTACCAAGGTGCAAACCGGGCTCCACAATGCTGGAGAGGGCACTCGGGCAACCGTGTCAAGAGACCAACGCGCTCCGCTGTTCCACAGTGTGACAAGGGCTTCAACAGGGTCACCTGCTCTATCTACTGGGAACTCCCCCAGGGCATTCAGGAATCCTGTGGGTTCCATTAGTCTCTGGGGGCAGACCATCTTAATCTGGCCATCACCCCTGCAGGGAAGGATCGGAGCCATAAGTCTAAACTTTACCAAGAAGTGATCTGACCATGACAATGGGGTGACATCCACCACCACCCCTATCCCCAGACCACCCCTTCCTCCATCTGGAGCAAAATCCAAGTCGACGGTGTGCCCTGCCTTATGTGTTGGGCCATTGACAACTTGAAACAGCCCCATGGTCATCATGGAGGCCATGAAGTTCCAAGCCAGAACACTAGAGGCAGCCTCTGCATGGACATTGAAATCACCCAACGCTATTGTTCTGGGCTCCTCCAACACCATAGCTGAGACGGCCTCCGCCAGCTCAGTCAGAGAAGCTGCCGGGCAGTAGGGTGGATGGTACACCAGCAGCAACCCTAGTTTCCTGTCTCCTTGGCCCGACACCAGGTGCAGGCCCTCACAGCCAGCTCCAGGACAGAGTGGTTTCCTGGTGACCGTGATGGAAGTTCTGCAGACCACAGCAACTCCTCCCTGCAGCCTCTGCTGGTGTTGCACTGAGTATCCAGATGGGCAAGGCTGGGTCAGATCAACTCCTCCCAGCTCACCCACCCAGGTCTCTGTAATGCTCACCAAATCAGCATCTTCTTCCACGATCAAATCATGGATGAGTGTGGTCTTATGATGTACTTCTTTTCCATCAAATGATCTGAACTGTATATATTATTTAAGTCGAGCAAGAGTTCCATTATTTTGTCTATTTTATATTATTTATTGTATTCCGCAACAGATTGGTGTGGGGGCAGGGGGGCAAGGACCATTATAGGGAACTGAAGCTCTACACTCTGAACATGGGAAGTTTTACTTGGCAACTCTTCTGCCATCTGAGATTTCAGCAGACATTGCCCACACGATTTCAAGCCTGTCACCCAAGTCTTAAAGACTAAAAACTTTCTTGGGGGAAAAAAAAACAAGCGACTCTTAGGAAGCCATGCCAGGTACAATATTTGCACTCCAGCTTTTCTCGGTTCCTGTGGGAGCGACATATGTCCTCTATTAAGTAAAATGCTGCTTTTTTTTAATACTAGTCAGAGAAATAAAGCATCTTCCAATTTCATTGACCAAAAAAAATAGCATTCCTGAATAAACGTGGCCAAATTTAAAAGCAAGACAGTTTTAAGTGCAGTGTAGTCATAAAGTTATTTTAACTGCATATGTTGTACAGACATACTTGATGTGCCTTGCTAAGGCTTACACATAGGATCAGTCCTGCCAGTTGTTTTACAATTGGGGTGAAACCTCAATCAAAATTTGTCAAAATTGCATTATTATTATCATTATCATTATTATCTCTACCACCCCACCAAAAGGACCATTCTGTACAGGGGTATGCAGATGTTCATTAAACAAAAAGCTGTAAATAATATTGATTGTGAGCTAACCTATGCATCATACAAAGGACCAGACAAAAACCTTCTCCTCGGTCCGTCATACAAATGGGCACTGTAGCAACAGGCAGTGCTCCCCGTTCCCACCTACCTGTGAACAAAAGGAGAAGCTCATGAGGATCTATTTCTTCGTAGCATGTGCTTCATAGAGCAACGTAGAGCTCTAATTGCTAGCTGGCTACAAATATGATCAGTTTGAAAGGACAGGGACCATCTTGTTTATTAATGGTCTCATGCAAGCTGCTTTTAGAGCCTTTTCAGCTGAAGAGCAAGGTATAAATGCTGATGATGATAATAATTAAATAAGCTGAGTATGGAGGGGGAGGGAAATGACCTGGATGAACTCATGGACTGCTCTAGAGATCAAATATAAAATCATTTGCAGGATAATAAGCCCTTCTGCTAGATGCTGTGGACTTATCTGCATTCTGTAAAATAGGGGAAAGGGTTGATCCAAAGCTGGTTTTGGACAGCTTTAAAGAGAAGAAAACGTGAGCAATTAATATCTGATTTTTAAAAGATGACCTAGATCAAGCTGAGAGTTAGTTTTAGTGTAATGGGGTGTAGCGTTGGAAGACCTGTGAAGTTGTAGGCATGCTTCATGATCCTGGGCAAATCCAGAGCTCCTTGGCGTCACTTCCCTCATGCATAAAAAGGGAGTGCTGACTTTTCCCTCGGGATGGTTGCAAAACAGAATTAAATGTTGTGGCAGTATGTTAAATTGGGGGGTACAAACAGACCACTCCCCCTCTGCATTGCAGTCTGAAGAGAGGTGCATCTAGCCCTGCCAGTTCTTTGCAGCTGGCTGCCTCCTTAGGTAAGAACACTTGAAATTGAGAGCCAGTATGATGTAATGACCTGGGTTCAGATCCCTGCGCACACATGAAGCACTCACTGAATGGCCTTGGGTGGACCTACCTGGACACCAAGAATTACAAGATAATTCAGAGCCGTAAATTTAATGAAGAAACAAATAATAGTCAAGTAAATAAATAGTCCAAACCATCTGGAGAGCACCAGGTTGGGGAAGGCTGTTCTAAACTCTCTAGTGGCAAACTAAAGAATGTTGGTGTTGCACTTGTTGGAATGTATGAGGTTCAACTCCAACTTGTGGGTTGAGGCTGCATGGGGTTAAAAAGGGTAGCTAGAGAGGAGACCTCTGGGTTGCTAGGCTATACCTGTCCTTTGATCTCCTGCTGTCTCTTCCTTCCTGCTAGACTAATATGTAGGGGATGTTAATCCCAGTTCCTTCCCTCCTTCCCAGTCTTCTTCTTTCTCTTGAGAGGGGAGCAGACATATTCCTTTGTCTCTCCCTCTCCTCCAGCATGAGGGCAAGCACTGGACTCAGTGTTTGTGCCTCCAACTTAGCTAGTTAGCTAGATATAGGACTCTTTCCTATCAAGCATGTACTTCCAGAATAAAGTAGTTATTTCTTATTTTAAAGCTTAAAGTCTCTGTCTGAGTAATTTGCAGGGAAGGTAGAATTTTAGCAAAGATTCAAACACACACACACTAAGCTCGCTCAATACTCTCCGTTCCGCAGCGCAACTCTGCGGGGTCCTACAGGACATTGGGCCCAGCGTCCTATAGCACTAGCCCTCGCTGCATGGGTTGCACAGAATCATGGCCCAGCTGTGTGTTGCCAAAGCTCCCCAGGAGACCTGTAGTGTAGCCTGGCTTTTAACCAGTTCTGAAAACTTGGATGTGGGAAAGAGAGGCAGCAGCCTTATTTCCCAAGCTTTTCTGCCAGTTCACTTTCGGATTGGCCTGATTATTCAGTGTTTTGTTGTAAGGAGATTCTTTGTGGGTTTTTTGGGGGGTCAGAGTAGAATTTCAGGAGGTGTCCTATTGTGTAAATATTCTAAATATCTCCAAAATACATCTGAAGCTTAGGTGAATTATCCCATGGTTCAAGAAATATGGTCTTCTTTATTTTACTTATTCCCTATACATGGCTAAAGCCTTGCTATGTTCTCTCTCCTCTCAGATGAAAGGATCCTGCCCTTTTCTAGATGTTTTTGTAGTTTTGATTCTGATGGCTCATGAACAGAGGTTGAGAGAGTTTAGACCAGAGGTTTTTAAACTGTGTTCCTGGCATCTGGAAGCTCAGCAGGCATTTCTAGATCACACTGCCGCTAGATGTGACGATGACCATTTCCTGATGGCTATAACGGGATTAGATGAATTCTTGGAAGAGGAGAGGTCTGTCAATGGCCGCTATTTAAGATGGGTATATGGAATCTCAAGGTTCAGGGGCAGTGTACCGCCAAATACCAGCAGCTGGGATGGGAGGAAACAGCAGTGGAGGACTCCTGCCTTCATGACCTGTTTGTGGGCTTCCCAGAGGCATCTGGCTGGCCACAGTTGGAGAGAGAATGCTGCACTAGATGGTCTGAACCAGTAGGGTTGATCTTACTGTCTCACTGAGAAGATCACAGTTACCTTAAAAGCTCTAAATGGCCTGGGACCAGAATGTGTGGGGAGCCACCACCTTCCTTATGATCCTGCCCAAGACCTTATTTAATTATGGGACCATTTTCTGTGCCTCACTGTAGTGGGGTATGCACAGTGGGGGGCGGATGCTTCTCAGTTGTGGGTACCGAGATTGTGGAATGACCTTCCTTGAGAGGTGCACTTGGTCCATCAGGGATGGCTTCAAGAGGTCATATTATTCTGATGACCATTTTAGAACTTCTGCCACTCTAATGCTTTTAATCTGCTCCTTATTTATTGTGTGTGATGTTCTCTGTAGCATGTGATTGTGTGGTGTTTATTATCTGTAAGGTACCTTGAATATTGCATATAGAAAGGTGAGATTTTTGGTAGTATCCAGCTACAGTAAGCTCTATTGGAAATAGAGCCATTGAAATTAATGGACCTAGGTTAGCCATCTCCATTAATTTCAGTCTATCTACTCTTATGACTAGCCTTGGATACAACCCATATACTTAGATATATGGGTTTCTATATATATAGAAAGACAAAAATAAGCGATTCTGGCTAAGCATTCCCAAAAGCTACCCTGTCTTTCGCTGTTGGTGGTGACTACAGTCTTTTCAGAAGTAGATAGAGGATAATAAGGCAAAACTTAATCCGGACGAGCGCTACATTCACACCAGACATTTATTCCACTATTATTCCACTTTAAACAGTCATGGTTTCCCCCAAAGGATCCTGGGAAGTGTAGTTTGTAATGGGTGCTGAAAGCTGTTAGGAGACTCCTATCCCCTCGCAGAGCTATAGTTCTCTCTTTTCTGGGAAGAGGAAAGAAACCACTATGGCAAACTGTAGCTCTGTGAGAAGAATAGGGGTCTCCTAACAACTCTCAGCACCCTTCACAAACTACACTTCCCATGATTCTTTGGGGGAAGCCATGATGGTTTAAAGTGGAATAAATGTCTGGTGTGAATGTGGCCAAGGTGGAGATACTTCTAGTCAAGGACCATGGCAATGTAGGTGAGGTGGTTCAACCTGTCCTGCATGTTCAGGTGGCAGCAGTTGCTAGGAGAGCCTTTTGTCGGATTTGGCTTCAGTCATCCATGCTTCAGTTACCTCTAGGCTGGTGTAATAAGGCATGCAACGTGAGAGCCTACCTTGGTAGGTGGTCCAGAAGCTTCCATTAATCCATGGTGCAGCAGCCGGACTTTTGTCTTCTATTTACAAGACAGAACATATAACATTTGACTTTTTTGTGTGCTCCGTGAGCTTCCTATTTGCTTCTGGGCTCATACCATAGTGCTGCTTCTGCCTTGAAAGCCCCAAATAGCTTAGGACCAGCTTACATTAGGGACTGCTTGTTTCCTTATAGGCCTTCCTGGGAATTTTGATCAGTGTCAGAAGCCAGAAACTCTTGGTGCCATCTTGGGAGACTCAACAAGTGATTATGAGAGTTCGGGGCCTTCTCTCTCCAAACTGAGTGAATGTGCGGTAGAATGGCAAATCCAGTTCAATGTGAGCAAGTGTAAAGTGATGCATGTCGGGGTAAAAAATCTTAATTTCACATATATGTTTGTGGGGTCTGAACTAGCAACAACTGATCAGGAATGAGACCTTGGGATCATAGTGGAAAGCTCAATGAAGATGTCGACCCAGTGTGCAGCAGTTGTGAAAAAAGCAAATTCCATGCTAGGGATTATTAGGAAAGGTATTGAAAATAAAACTAGTGTACCAATATCATAATGTTATATAAATCTATGGTATGGCTGTGTTTGGAATACTGTGTACAGTTCTGATCACCTCACCTCAAAAAGAATATTGTAGAGCTGGAAAAAGTTTGGAAAAGGGCAGCCAAAATGATCAGGGGGATGGAGTGACTCCCCTATGAGAAAAG
The DNA here is from genome assembly GCF_030035675.1 of Rhineura floridana. Lineage (NCBI taxonomy): Eukaryota > Metazoa > Chordata > Lepidosauria > Squamata > Rhineuridae > Rhineura > Rhineura floridana. The sequence goes on along the minus strand of NC_084486.1, from coordinate 149,346,509 downwards.
GTTGCAGCATTTGGGGCTTTGCTTCTTCATACAGCGCATAGTTAAACTATGGAGTTTGCTCCCCCAAGAGGCAGTGATGGCCACCAACTTGGATGGAATTAAAAGAGGACTAGACAAATTCATGGAGGATAAGGCTATCAATAGCTACTAGCCATGATGGCTATGCTCTGTCTCCATAGTCAGAGGCAGGATGCTTCTGAATATCACTTTCTGGAAACCACAGGAAGGGAGAGTGCTCTTTGCACTCAGGTCCTGCTTGTGGGCTTCCCACTTGGGCATCTGGTTGGCCACTGTGTGAACAGGATGCTGGACTAGATGGGTCACTTGGCTGATCCTGCAAGCTGTTCATAGGTTCCTAGATTCTTAAATTTTGACTGAGTTTTCTTGCATTTTGTACTTGTATTTTGCTATTATATAGTTTTACCTTTATGTTGCATACTATTCTGGATAGTTTCAATAGGTTATAATTAACCTTCTCTGCAGCATGCACCAGGATTGCAGGGAGGGGTGCTGGGTTGTGTTCTAGGGTGCACCCTTAGTTCACACAGGGCGACAGGGAGGCCCAGCAAGTCTGGCCGGTGCCCCCTCAAACATTCCCTGGAATCTCTTGCGTGCTCTGGGGCTTCTATAGCACATAGCACATCATTCCTCAGCAGAAGGGTTGACGTGGATTTCGGCAGCTGGAATGCAGAAAATGTGAAAGCCGGTGCTTCTGAGCAACATCAGATAGTGCATAAAGTCTGTCAGTTGCAAAATGGAATGGTGGAAGTGCTGCATTTCCAGGAGCAGCCTTGGGCTTACGAGAATGAGCTACTTTTGACAGTTGGAGCTGTAAACTACTGGCTGAGCTAGTGGGCTTGTTGAACAGCCTTGTGGGGGCATGTTTCATTGTTGCCTCCATAGCGAGCTTGCTCTGTTCTACCTGGCTGGCAAATCGCATTTTAGTGAGCATCTCTTGATCGCTTTCTCTGTTTTCTCTGAGCTTCCTTCTGGAAAGTGGTGCGGATGGCCAGTTCAGCTGTATCAACCAGTGGCTCTTAAAATCGCTTTCATAAGAACATGAGTACATAAGAAGAGCCTGCTGGATCAGGCCAGTGGCCCATCTAGTCCAGCATCCTGTTCTCACAGTGGCCAACCAGGTGCCTGGGGGAAGCCCGCAAGCAGGACCCGATTGCAAGAACACTCTCCCCTCCTGAGGCTTCCGGCAACTGGTTTTCAGAAGCATGCTGCCTCTGACTAGGGTGGCAGAGCACAGCCATCATGGCTAGTAGCCATTGATAGCCCTGTCCTCCATGAATTTGTCTAATCTTCTTTTAAAGCCATCCAAGCTGGTGGCCATTACTGCATCTTGTGGGAGCAAATTCCATAGTTTAACTATGCGCTGAGTAAAGAAGTACTTCCTTTTGTCTGTCCTGAATCTTCCAACATTCAGCTTCTTTGAATGTCCACGAGTTCTAGTACTATGAGAGAGGGAGAAGAACTTTTCTCTATCTACTTTCTCAATGCCATGCATAATTTTATACACTTCTATCATGTCTCCTCTGACCCGCCTTTTCTCTGAACTAAAAAGCCCCAAATGCTGCAACCTTTCCTCGTAAGGGAGTCGCTCCATCCCCTTGATCATTCTGGTTGCCCTCTTCTGAACCTTTTCCAACTCTAGAATATCCTTTTTGAGATGAGGCGACCAGAACTGTACACAGTCTTCCAAATGCAGCCGCAGCATGGATTTATACAACGGCATTATATCGGCTGTTTTATTTTCAATACCTTTCCTAATTATCCCTAGCATGGAATTTGCCTTTTTCACAGCTGCCGCACACTGGGTCGACATTTTCATCGTGCTGTCCACTACAACCCCGAGGTCTCTCTCCTGGTCGGTCACCGCCAGTTCAGACCCCATGAGCGTATATGTGAAATTCAGATTTTTTGCTCCAATATGCATAATTTTACACTTGTTTATATTGAATTGCATTTGCCATTTTTCCGCCCATTCACTCAGTTTGGAGAGATCTTTTTGGAGCTCTTCGCAATCCCTTTTTGTTTTAACAACCCTGAACAATTTAGTGTCGTCAGCAAACTTGGCCACTTGACTGCTCACTCCTAATTCTAGGTCATTAATGAACAAGTTGAAAAGTACAGGTCCGAATACCGATCCTTGAGGGGCTCCACTTTCTACAGCCCTCCATTGGGAGAACTGTCCGTTTATTCCTACTCTCTGCTTTCTGCTTCTTAACCAATTCCTTATCCACAAGAGGACCTCTCCTCTTATTCCATGACTGCTAAGCTTCCTCAGAAGCCTTTGGTGAGGTACCTTGTCAAACAGTTCCTTTGACCTCCATCCTAAAATGCATCTGAACCAGGCCAGGAGTCGATCCCCGTGATGACAGCTGGAGCTGGCAGGCAAATAGCACACTATTTTGTTACTTGGAGTTGATTACTGTGGTAATTTAAAGCAGCAAGGGCGAATGCGATGCCTAGAGGACGTTTGCTGTTTTATACTTACATCCCGCTTTTCTTAGAGAGCCAGTGTGGTGTAGTGGTTAAGGTGTTGGACTAGGACCTGGGAGACCAGGATTCGAATCCCCACATAGCCATGAAGCTCACTGGGTGACCTTGGACCAGTCACTGCCTCTCAGCCTCATGAAACCCCTATTCGTAGGGTCACCATAAGTCGGAATCGACTTGAGAGCAGTACATCTACCTCTCCCACTTTTCTTACTTCATGGAACCCAAAGGCAGTGGCTGCCAGGCTGTCACCCATCCAGGCACTGACCAGCTTAGCTTCAGCAAGGTAATAGCCTCCTGTGCTTTTGGACCGTATCCTTGAACAGGCTGGGATGTACATGCAGCATCAAGCCAACCCTAATCTCTATCAGCACCCACCCCTGATCAGAAGCAGTTGACCTGGCCAGTTCCGCTCCTTGAGCATTTTTGTTCCAGGCGCCGTATGTTGGCCAGACCAGCTGCTTCCAGTGAGGCCCACATCACCCCTCCCAGTACAAGAGGCACTTCCATGTGTTGCTTAGTAATAAGGGAAGCACAGCTTATGCTTTAATTTAATTTATATAAACTATAACAGCCTTTCATTAAAAAATCCCAGAGCAATGTACCAAAGCATGAATAAAATTAATCTACACAACATAAAAATAGAGTTGTGAAACCAACACATAAACATAACAAAACAATGCAAAACCTGCAAAGGTTTAAAAAACAGAGCATTATTCCAGATTTTGCCCTGTGCAGAATGACAAGTCTTTTCTGTTTATTATGTAACATTTTCGTAGACTGCCTTCCAGCCATAATGGCTCTCAGCATGGTTTTACAAAGAAAACAATCTTTGAAGAACCCACAACTGAAACTGTTCAAATCTAAAAATAAGTCTCAAAGCCAGTAACCAAAAAGTGTAATCACACGGCAGCACAATCAGGACGGTATCAGAATAGGCAAACACAACTTGCTCGATCTCATTGCTCGAAGGCTAAGTAGAAAAGGCAAGGTCTCTCCTTGCTTCTGAAAAGAGGGAAGATCGTGCTTGCCAAACCTCCAGTGGAGAGTTCCTGAGAAGAGGGGTGTCAGGATCCCTCCTGTGGTTTCCACCTGTCACGATCCCACCTCAGGGTCCTGGTCCCTTAACGGTTCTCTCACCAGCTCTAGCAAAGATCTCTCAAGATCTCCCCGCTAGGCAGCACCACCAGACACTCCCTGTCAACAATTTTGCCTTGAGACTGTGCCTTAGTCTCCTCCTGGCTTATTGCTATTTTGTGTCTGGGTGCACTTGCAGGCCTCAACCCCCCTGTATCTTTGTGCCTATAAAGAATACAGCCCTGGGTTGCTCTGGATACCTGATGATGTTACACTGTCTCTTCACGCTGCCACCACTGATACTGTTCCCAACCTTGGTATATGCCCTGCCCACCCTTCTGGTCTGTGAAAGCCCAGCCAAGGATCAGGCGTTTTGGTAAACCAAGAAATATTTATATACACAGGGAATAACAAGATTACTTAAAGGTTTAGTCAACAAGCATGTGGTTTCATAAGATGCGTTACTCTTTGTTTCTTAGTCATCAGTATCCTGCCTCACTACCCATCCAATCCAATCCACCCAACAACCCTCTCCGAAACCAACCAAAAACCAACCAACCCTCCGAACCAACTGACCCCCTCTCAGTTGTCATCCTCTCATTTATACCTTCAGACACTCAAGCGCTCAGCCAATCATAATACAACACTCATCAACATTCCAACCCATGTACTTCCCCCTCTCACTCAGTCTACTTACCACGTATACTCTAATAAACCTGCACTTACCATATTTACAGTATATCTACAGGGACATCACAAGGGGCCACCCCAGAAAAAGTTGGAGCAAGTCTTCCTCATAAGAAGACACAGCTGGGCACCCAGCCTGTCCTGCGTCAGGGAGTAAAGATGCTAGGAGTCTGAGACCATGTAGACGGTGAGGTCAAGTCACATTCTGAAGTCAAGTTGTGGGGGGGCTCTACGAGGGAATCCAGTTCCAATAGCAGGCCAAGGTCATACGCATAGGGAAGTCAGGTTCACAGCAAGGAAGCACAGTTGATGGTGGACAGATTAAGATGGTCCGCCCCTGGAGACTAATGGAATTCACTGGATTCCTGAATGCCCTGGGGGAGTTCCCAGTAGATAGAGCAGGCGACCCTGTGGAAGCCCTTGTTACGGTGTGGAACAACGAGATGCATCGGGCTCTTAACATGGTTGCCCCCGAGTGCCCTCTCCAGCATTGTGGAGCCCGGTTTGCACCTTGCTATACCAGTGAACTGAGATCCAGTGTGGTGTAGTGGTTAAGGTGTTGGACTACGACCTGGGAGACCAGGGTTTGAATCCCCACACAGCCATGAAGCTCACTGGGTGACCTTGGGCCAGTCATTCCTCTCAGCCTCAGAGGGAGGCAGTGGTAAATCCCCTCTGAATACCGCTTACCATGAAAACCCTATTCATAGGGTTGCCATAAGTCGGGATCGACTTGAAGGCAGTCCAACACACAACAACATACCAGTGAACTAAGGACAATTAAACAGGCTGGACGACAGCTAGAGCGCAAGTGGCAAGAGACGTGCTGTGAGGCTGATCAGGCACAAGTAAAACATAACCGTGTCTACTGTGTGGCGGTGAGGGCGGCAAAGATGACCTTAAGTAACCGTCCCGTGGAGCTTTTCTGTATTGTCAGCGGTCTGTTGACATCAACTCCAGGAAATGGAGTTTTAGGCCCACTGTGACTTGTTTGCAAGGCACTTTGAGGGTAAAGTTGCTTGTGTCCATAGCCATCTTGATGCGCCCTCCACATCTACTGTAGTCCCCAGTGAGGTGTCCAGTGCAACACCTGCTGCAACTTCTTGGGATCAGTTTCAATTGATAAGGCCTGGTGACATGAATGAGGTGCTTGCGATGATGCAGCCAACATGTCCTCTCCACCCTTGCCCTTCTTGGCTTACTAAAGCTTGCTGAGGGGGAATGACCAAGTGGATCCAGGGTGTGGTCAGTGCATTGTTGCAGGAAGGAGTAGTCCCAGCCATCTGAAATATCCGACCACTCCTGAAAAAGCCCACCCTGGTTGTCCATTGGTTTGTGACAACTACCACTTGGCTGCAAATACCCCGTTCTTAAGGGAAGGTGATTGAGAGGGTCAAGGTGCAGCAATTGCAAATCCTCTTGGATGAAACAGATTATCTTCACCCATACCAGTCTGGGTTCAGGCCTGGCTGTGGAACTGAATTGGCCCTGATGGATGACGTTTATTGGGAGAAAGACAGGGGGAGTGTGACCCTGTTATAATCAGTTGATCTCTTGGTAGCTTTTGATACTGTTGACCATGGTATCCTTCTGAGCAAATTTGGTGAGATGGGTATCGGAGGCATTGTTGTATAGTGGTTCTGATCCTATCTTCACGGTTGTTTCCAGAGAATAGCATTGGGTGACTGTCTTTCGGCCTGCTGGCTGTTGTACTGTGGGGTGTCACAGGGTACCATCTTTCCCCGATGCTGTTTAACATCTATATGAAGCCCTTGGGAGCTATGATCAGGAGATTTGGGCGAAGTATCAGCAGTACACTGATGATACCCAGCTCTATTTCTCTGTAACATCTGAGTCGGGAGAGGCCATGCAAGCCATTGAGCGGTGCCTGAACTGCGTGGTGGGCTGGATGAGGGCCAATAAACTGAGTCTGAATTGTAGCAAGACGGAGGTGCTGTGGGCTGGTGATTCCCAAGTTCGGGTAATTGGTCAGTTGCCTGCTTTGGATGGGGTCATACTCCCTCTGAAAGGGCGGGTTCATCGTCTGGGAGTGCTCCTGCATTTATCTTTGTTGCTAGAGGCCCAGGTGACCTCAATGGCTAGGAGTGCCTTTTACCAGCTTTGGCTGGTAAGGCAGCTGCAGCCATTTCTGGACCAGGATAGCCTAACCACTGTTGTCCACGCACTGGTAACCTCCAGGCTGGATTACTGTAAAGTGGGGACTGCCCTTGAAGTTGGTCCAGAAACTGCAGTTGGTGACAAATGCGGTGGTGCGACTGCTCATTGGGGCAGGGTATTGCCAACATGTCACCCCACTGCTGAAAGAATTGCGCTGGCTGCCCTTTAGCTACTGGGCCAAGTTCAAGCTTCTGGTTTTGGTGTACAAAGCCTTATGCAGATTGGGACCAGGATACCTAAAAGTTTGCCTTACCCCTTATATGCCACTCAATCACTACACTCTGCAGGTGAGGGCCTCTTGCAGATACTACCTTATTAAGACATCTGTTCCACACAACATAGGAAGCAGACCTTTAGTGTGGTGGCACCTACCCTTTGGAATTCCCTCCCCTTAAATATGAGACAGGCACCATCTCTGTTGTCTTTTTGGCACCTAGTGAAGACCTTCCTCTTTCAACAAGCCTTTTAAGCAGAGACCTTATCCCAGCCTGCATCTGTGTTGGAATTGCTTTTTAAGGTGTTTTGTTTCAATATATTTTAAAGTCTGTTGTTAAGATGTGTTTTTAGTGTTGTAGTTAGCTACCCTGGGCTCCTGTTGGGAGGAAGGGCGGGATATAAATTTTAATAATAATAAAGATGGAGTAACAAAAGTTTTTCCAGCAAGTGCTGATGGGTTGGCTCTACTCATGAGGAAGCAGCTCCTCACGGAGTTCTCTAGGAGTTCTTGGCTTTCAGATGGGCATTCCAGCACCTGGCTGCTGCCTGGTCCTCCTGCACGTTCATGCGCTAGCGTGCTCTTGGGCTTGGAGATGACTCGGTTTCTGCCTCTGAGCTCAGGTTTTTTACAGACGGTGGCAGCAGTTGGGATACCGTAAAGCCTGAGGGTCCTGGCTGAGCCTTGCTGCTGTTTGACCCCACCTGTTCCTCCCTTCCGGAAGGACCAGGTCCTCCTCCGATGAGGACTCCTTTGCCGGGAGCATAAGACAACCAATTGTTTCTGGTCTCAGCAACAGTGCCTGTGTAGGCTGCTGGCCTTTCAGGCTTATCTCTGCTGGGGATGTCTGTTTTCCACTTGGGAAAGCGGCATGAGACCCAGGGCTTTGGTGAAGGTACGTCAATGTTGGGTACATTAGGATCCCTCCCTCAAGTATATCTGTGGCACACTCGGGTATGTGGTGCCAGGGTTGTGGTGTAAAGCTGGCACGGGTTTGGGGGAGATATGACAATGTTGGTTTATGGATGGGCTCCTACTGGGAGGAAGGGTGGGATATAAATCAAATAAATAAATAAATCTTCAGTAGAACCCTGATTAGATGTGTCAGTGGGTACCAGCACAGAAGTTGGGCTTTGTCACAAGACAACGCAAAACGTTTTGAAGGGATACAAGATTTGGCCGAAGCTTGGAGCCCCTGCTGCCTTGAAGTTGTGGAGTTTAGATATCGTGTTAAATGTAGCCTCTTGTTTAATGTTAACCCCTCACTGGCTAATGGTTTCCTTTTAACTTGAAGACTTGCGAAAGATGAACCTTGTAGTTTTCCTAGGATAGTAGAGTTGGAATGGGCCCATAAGGCTATTAAGTCCAACCCCGTGCTCAATGCAGGAATCCACATTAAAGCATACCCAACAAGTGGCTGTCCTGTTGCCTCTAGAATGCCTCCAGTGTTGGTGAGCCAACCATCTCCCTAGGTCGTTGGTTCCATTGTCATATTGCTCTTAACAGTTAGGAAGTTTTTCCTGATGTTCAGTCAGAACCCGGCTTCCTGTAACTTGAGCCCGTTATTCTGCTGTGTCCTGCACTCTGGGCTTGAAGAGTGCTATCATATCTCCTCTCAGTCTTTTCTTCTCCAGGCTAAACATGCCCGGTTCTTTCAGTCTCTCCTCATAGGGCTTGGTTTCTAGTCCCCTGATCATCCTTGTTGCCCTCCTCTGAACCCGTTCCAGTTTGTCTGCATCCTTCTTAAAGTGAGTAGTCCAGATTTGGATGCAGTATTCAAGATGAGGCCAGTGCCAAATACAGAGGAAGTAGTATTTCATGTGATTTGCAAATTATACTTCCGTTAATGCAACCTAAAAAAGCTTTTTTTAAAAGATTATTTATTTTGTATACTGCTTCATACTTGAAAAAAGCCTCCAGTTGGTTTACAGTGTTGAAAAAAAATCAAGCCAAATTACACATTTAAAACAATACAAAATGTTTAAAAGAAACAATCTTAAACATTAACATCTTAACATTAACAATAAACATCATAAGAACCAAATTACACATTTAAGGCAATACAAAACATTTTTTAAAAATCTTAAACATTAATATAACCTAAAATAATTAACATAATAAATCATAATCACTACTAACAGATTAAAACACAAATATACCAAGAAGACAAAACAACCATCAAAAACACATGAGTGTGTGTGTACAGGTAGCAGCATCACTCCCACTTCTGCTGCTACCACCTAAACTTACGCTGTCACCAAAAGGTGGGCAACACTACACACTACACACCCCTGGAGCTCCCTCCTTTCACCAGGGAGCACCCACAATCACTCCACCCACACACAACACCCATAACAACAGGGGATAACACCATCCTTGAGGATAATGCACAAAGTGATCTGCAGTAGCACAAGTTGCATGGCCATGGACCTGGGTTTGAAGATGCATCATGTTGAAACCATCCCACGACTATACATTCCTTCCCCACCAGTAGGCTGGCACACTCCATTAGTGCCTTGTGGGCCAGAATCTTGTGCTCAAGTTCATCCTTGGCTGAGAGCCACAGGATGAGAGCCCTTTTGCTTTCACCCTTTGGCTCGTGCCAAGGGCTCGCATCCTTGCCAGGCATGAGGTTAAATTGGGTACCTGGAGAGAAGGAAAAAACACAGCCTTCAGTCAGGGTCCCAGCTGCACCACCTTTCACTAACACACTCAGTACCAGTACCATTTGCCTTTTTTGCAGCCACATCACACTGTTGGCTGATATTCAGCTTGTGATCAACAACAATTCCAAGATCCTTCTCGCATGTCGTATTGCTGAGCCAAGTATCCCCCATCTTATAACTGTGCATTTGGTTTCTTTTTCCTAAGTGTAGAACTTTGGTGTAGTCCCTGTTGTTTTCAGCCCAATGCTCCAGCCTGTCAAGATCACTTGAATTTTGTTTTTGTCCTCTAGGATATTAGCTATCCCCCCCCCCAATTTTATATCATCTGCAAATTTGATAAACGTTTTCTGCACCTCCTCATCTAAGTCATTAATAAAAATGCTGAAGAGCACTGGGCCCAGAACTGAGCCCAGTAGTACCCCGCTTGTTACCTCCCCCAGTTTGAGAAGGAACCATTGATAAGCACTCCTAGTGAATTCTGGAGAAAGAGATTGTTGTGTTTATTCTGGAGTGCCCTTAAGAAGATAGTCCTGACAGTTTGCCTTAACACTGTGGCTGGTAGTTTTTTAATTGGCCAGTTGAGGTGTTCAGGCTGCTGTCAACCATTGAAATAGTAAATGGGGGAATGAATTGCTGCCTGTGTTCTCGTATTGCCATGGACATCGCCCAAACGTAGGCTTTTTTGAAGGCTGTAAAACTTCAAAGAGCCATGGCATTCTCTTGAGGGTGGAGGACACAGGATTCATCCCTTGCTCTAAAAATATTGTCACATGGCATGTTCCTTCCCAGTTCTGGTCTTCTGGTCTGGCAGATTTAAAGAGCTGAGGTGCTGGGACAGTTGACCACAAAGGAAGGGTGACTGGAATAGAAGTGAACAGAAATAGGAGACTCGGAGGTGGTCCGACTGAAAAGGGAAGGGCTCTTGTGCAGTCCGTGTTCATTTCAGTGAGGGTGAGAACTTCAGTGCTCAGGCCAGCTTCCTGATGGACGGTGCCCCCATGTTAATTAGGGGATGTGTGCGTGTGTGTGTGTTAGCATTTCGATGTTCTCTCTGGCACACAAAGGGCCGATGGGGTCATAAGTCTCACGTGCTGTGTCCAAAACAGACAAGGGTAATTCTTGTGCTGCATCGTGTTTCGATGTGCATGTGTCTGTTTGTTTCATTTCCAAGACTAGTTTTCGAAGAATTAGGATACTTCTTCAGCAAGGCATGTGGTAACATAAAGAGCAAAAGGGACTGGAGATTACAGAAGGCCTGAAGCTTTGCCTCTTGGCCTTTGGAAGCTCTTCTAGGCCCTCTTCTGCTCGGCATTGCTCCCATGATCTTAAGCTTTTCCCAGTTACTGTAGAAGCTAGAGATTTGATGAAGTAGGAGGAAGAGTGTGTGCTTTTGATGCTGTCAGCAAACCAGAATTGGTTCTAGCTGCCAAACGTTGAGTTACGACATGAGAAGCCAAACTCCCCTGTGGTGCAGGCAGCCCCTCATCCATGGAACCTGGCCCCTCATCCCCAGATTGAGCCTGGTCTGAGCTTCCGAGTCATCCTCTGAGGAATCCTTGGGCTGAGACATACATACATACACGGGGAGAGGGAGAGAGAAGATTCATGCATGTTTGCTCATTAGAGCAAAGTTAGTCACATGTTGTGTTGCATCTAGTTTGGCCCTCATTGGTAAAAACAAGCCACTGCTGTAGTTTACTTAAGTCAGTCATTCCCAAATTGCATGGCATGATGATACTGCTTGTACACAGCAGGAAATTAAATAAATGCTCTGATGATCCCGAGGCCATCCAAAAAGGCTGCTTGCTGGGTATGTGTATGAGTCATCACAGTTCTAGCCTTGTCACTTTCCAGTCAGTGTCCTCTTGGGGGTATGGAGGTAGAAATCTGACACATTTGTGCAGTAGATGTGATTGGATTCTTCAGCAGAATCGCCCACACTTGGAGGAGGCTGCCTGTTGCATCTATGTGTGAGTGACTGTTCTAGAAGGCCCTTCAGATCAGAAACCATGCAGCAAAATGGGGGTGGAGGTGGGGAGAGAGACGGGTTCCTCCGTGGTGAGTAATTCTTCCTTTTTCATGTTAAGATGACATGTGCCTAAGCCCTCAGCACTGACTCTGAAGTTGGCATCAGTCGCTTTCCAGTGGGGTGTCACTGACCACTCTCTGGGCTGCATGCTTAAATGTTGCTGGTGGTGCTGAACAGTTTCCCTTCCCAAGCATCGTGTTGTGGGGTTCCAGCCAGCCCTCTTTGTCCCATCACACGGAGAGGCCTTTGCTGTCAGACTGCAGACGCCAGCATGAACATTAGCAGAACTGTGGAATGTCTCCCAACTTTGTCCATGATCTGTTCTCTGAAGATTTGATTACTGTGTGGATTCCAGATCATGGCCCGTGTGTGGCTAGCAACTTTTTTTTTTTTCATTTTTAGAGTTTATAGCAGCTGTCAAGCTCTTATAAACAGTGTGAACCCACGTGTTCTTGCAGCCACAGGAATGAGGAGGCTGCACCCCAAGCAAAAAGCAACCTGGTTTTAATCTGTCTTCCACTTGCTGCAATGCCTTTTGGTTTCTGCCTAGCTGGGAAGGTCTGCATCTCCCCACACCCCACACAAAGTGCTGAAAGAAGCTTAAGCACCACACCTCGTGTTCTGCTGGAGTATTTTAGGCTTTTTATGTGTTCCCTCCCTTCCTCATGAGCAGAATGTTGTACCAGAGGAAGACTTTGGCACCCTGAGAAGTGCAGTTATTAGGAAGAGCTGTAAAACTTTCGTCTTTGGGCTGGCATTCAACATCTGGATTAAGGTGGCATGTGGTGGGAGGCTAACTTTAATTTCCCTGGTGGGCTGGACTTTTGTCTGTGTGTCATTTTCCAAATTGTTTGCCCACCCTGAGCCCCCAGGAAGGGATGGAAGAGAGGAATTAAACTCTATAACTTTTTAAACAACCAAACAAAAAATTCTGGCCTATGTGTTTCCATTATCGGGAAGGGGCCAATTTGAACACATTTGTTTAATATTTAGTTCTCTGCCATCGCCAATGACCGTTCCAGTGCCGAGGATGTCTTCTAAAAATGATGTTAGCATGTGCTGTAGATTTCTCCAAGTGTCAGACTCTGCCCTCAGGTCTGTAGATGTTAAATATCTACCAATTAGATGCCAACATTTGTCATGAGACCTTGGTGGGCAGTTTGTCTAGGCAAAGTTATGGTAGGAGGGAGCAATTCTGCCCCGGAGAAGTGATGTGGGAGCAAATGGTTAACCTGCACTTCCTCATCAAACCATTTCCCCCAACACACACATTGTACAGGACTGTGGGGAGGTGATAAAGTGTTACAAGTACCCCTCTTTTTTCTGTTAATTTTAAATTACTTACTCTTCCTAAAGGAGATCTGCAAAACGATATAAAATAAAAACAAATAATAATAACAATAACAATAATAACAATAATAACAATAACAACAACAACAATAATAATAATAATAATAATTTAATTTTTAGGCCGCCTATCTGGCCGAAGCCACTCTAGGCGGCGTACATATTAAATTCAATAAAATACAAAATACAGTAAATACAATAAAATACAAATAATCAACAGTGACAGAATAGCAGCAATTGTAATACATAGCAGCGGGGATTGAGTATATAATTAGCCCATCCCGATAGTCTCAAAGGCCTGACCAAACAGCCAAGTTTTTAAGGCTCGGCGGAAGGTATCCAGGGAAGGGGCATGTCGAAGATCGAACGGGAGGGAATTCCAGAGAGTGGGGGCCGCCACCGAAAAAGCCCTCTCTCTAGTCCCCACCAACCTAACTACTTTTGTTGGTGGGATTGAGAGAAGGCCCTGCGTGGCGGATCTTGTCGGGCGGCATAGTTGGTGACGCTGGAGGTGCTCCTTCAGATAAACCGGGCCGAAACCATATAGGGATTTAAAGGTTAACACCAACACCTTGAATTGGGCCCGGAAAACTACTGGAAGCCAGTGTAGATTAAATAATACTGGTGTAATATGATCACGGCGATGGCTGTTTGTAAGTAAACGAGCCGCCGCATTCTGTACCAGTTGAAGTTTCCGGACCGTTTTCAAGGGTAACCCCACGTAGAGCGCATTGCAGTAGTCTAATCGAGAGGTGACCAGGGCAGAAAACAGAAAAGCTTGCTGCAACCCAAATAACTAGGCAGGCACAAAAGCCTGATTGAACAGAAACGTTTTTGATGTCCTCCTAAACACAATCTGTGAAGAAGCCATTCAGATCTCCCAGGTGGGGAGAGTTCCAGAGGCGCAGGGGCCACCACTGGAAGGAACCTTTTGTGAGTTGTCACCTTATGAATAGCTGAAGGGCCTGTGTCAGAGATCTCGGCTCTCGAGCAGGATAATGTGAAGGAGTGTAGTCCTTCAGGTAACTTGGCCCCAAACCATTTAGGACTTTATAGGTCAAAACCAGCATGTTGGATTGCACTCAGACAGCAAATGCCCTTGGTTGAAAAAGCGGGTGAAGGGAGTTACATGAGCCTCCCCCGTCCCCAGTAAAAAATCTGGCTACAGCATTCTGATCGAATTGAAGGTAGCTCCCTGCAGAGTGTATTATTTATTTATTTATTGCACTTGTATACCACCCCATAGCTGAAGCTCTCTGGGCGGTTTACAGCAATCAAAAACATTAAAACAAATATGCAATTTAAAACACATATTTTAAAATTTAAAACAATATAAAAACAATTTAAAACACATGCTAAAATGCCTGGGAGAAGAGGAAAGTCTTGACTTAGCCCCGAAAAGATAACAGTGTTGGCGCCAAGCACATCTTGTCAGGAAGATCATTCCATATCACAGTGTTCTAGAATTTATTAATACCCCAATAATATTTTAATCACAGTTCAGTGATAAAGCACACGCTTTGCCTGCGAAAGGTTGCCAGTTCAGTGCTTGACATCTCCAGGTACAGCTGGTGAAGAATCCTGTCCTGCAATCCTGGAGGGCTGTTGCCAGTTAGGGGAGATGATTCTGAGCTAGGTGGACCAGTGATCTGACTCTGAATAAGGCAGGCCCTATGTGTTCCTGCCCTGTGCTGGAGGGCATGTGGGCAACACCTGGCGAAGTTCCTCAGGCTAGTGAAGTTCCTTGCTTACAGAGTGGCACAGGCCATAGTGGACCCATCACGTCTCTGCAGAAAATGCTCCTCTTACAGGGCTTAGCTTCAGAAGCTTTTCAGTCTCAGAGAACACGGACAGGGACATTTGGGGATTTACATCAGTGTCTTCTGAAATCCCCAAATGTCCCTGTCCGTGTTCTCTGAGACTGAAAAGCTTCTGAAGCTAAGCCCTGTAGGGGTGCACACTGAGGAGATGGGGTAGCTAGGTGATGGAGCATTTAAAGTCCTTCTTGGTCTTACCACCACCACCCCCAAAAAAAATTGTAAAGAGAATTCAAACCCATCCAGTGAAATTAATACTGCATGCGTGTCAGTCAGTTTCCTTGTTTTCTTTCATCACCAGCTTGTACGGAAACACTGTTCCATTCATTACTCTAAAGCAATTCTACACATGCAGAGGAATCGGCTTAGGAAGGAATCACATTAGCGGCTTCCATATTTTGGTTTGATTTATTAGAGAAAATTGAGTAAGAGGAGGAATCGTATCCTGCCTTCGGAACATACTTTCTGCCTTTGTCCAGAAATGCACTGGTTGGCCTTATTTGTCTGCAGTACTCGGTGTTTCCTTAGTATGGAAGGCAAGAGGGAAATGGCAGCCTCTGCTGCTTATAGAGGTATTGGGCTGCTGTTACTGTCTCTCCTGATTCATGTCATCCTGAGTAAACGCTTGATCAGATGGCTACACCAAGATGGCTCCAAATCCGTATATTTGGAAAACTGAAAGGAAAGGAGAATAGCAGTGTGTCTATTGCACATACACTTCTTAGATAACCAGAAATCAGGTTGTTTAAAATGCTATAGAAAGATTACTTTTGTGTTTACGTCTGTGTGCTTGGACTTCCCTGTATGTTGATGGGTTGTGTTCTGTACTATGCTTTGATTGTTGCGTTTCAAACCTTTCGTCTCTTTCTCTCTCACAGGTCAGCCAGTTCAGGCAACTTTATTCCAAAGTCATCAGTGATAAACATGATGATGTGATGGCCAAGTTTGGAGCAATCCTAGCTCAAGGCATACTGGATGCAGGTAACTTCTGCTGCTACAACGAGTTGCTGGGTTCAGTCTATTCTTTTTTTTAAAAAAAAAAATCATTCGTTCAACTCGCTGAACATATCCGTTGAGCAAGTAGACTTGCGCAAAGCCCAATACAAGGTTTTCCTTAGCCAAGCTAACTTCTCAAACGGAACATGCATTTTTGCAGTTGTCCTGTTTTCCTTTAAGTATTTTGATTGATTATGAAATATCAGTCTATTTGTATAGCCTGATCAATATACATGGCATGACTGTCCATCTTGTGTGCTCTTGTTAAGTGAGCCATTGTGCCCTTCGACATTCAGAGCTCTGTCTTGAAGCATTTGTGGTCATCGCTGTTGCCATTTCCACAGGCCAGCTTTTTAACAGGATCCTGGCACTTTCTATGCAGAGGAATGCTGGTGGCAGATTTGTTAATAACTAACAGTGGTGCGCTTGGCACCTTCTGTACAGTTTTTGGCAAATGCTAATGGCACACCTCTTTACCCTGGCCTTTGGCACTTGAGATGTATGTTTTCAGGACCCATGCTATTCCTGTGATTGTAATTTGTTTTACTTGGGACTTGCTGGTGAACGGTGGAAAATAAGTTTAATAACAATACATAGCATTTGCAAGGAACATGCAAAGTGCTTCATTATCTCAGTAATCTTTACAACAGCCCTTTAAGATATAGGGCCTAAAAACATAAGAAGGAGCTCTGCTAGATCAGTCCAAAGGCCCATGTAATCTATCATCCTCACAGTGGCCAACCAGATGCCTCATTTGGGAAGCCCACAAGCAGGGTGTGAGTGCAACATCACTCTTGGCACTTATGATTCCTAGCAACTGGTATTCAGAGGCAACCACTTTCAACAGTGGAGGTAGTACGCAGTAGCCATTGATAGCCTTTATGCTCCATAGATTTGTCTAAACGCCTTTGAAAGCCATCCATGTTGGAGGCCATCACCTCATTATGCTGAAGCTTGAAAGAGGCAGAGAGCTGTGTGGAGGAGGCCTTCAGGGACGTTATAGCTGTGTCCCACTCCAATGATGATAGCTCTCCTGCTATCATGGAGAACGATGGTCTCGGGGAAGGAGAGCATCCAGCTGAGGAAGAGGGAAATGATCCCTTAGAAGGGACCCATTCCTTGGGGGATGAGCAGCTATCCTCTCGTGCCGAGGATATATCTCCAGGGGGTGGAGGGATCCTTGTAGTGGGTGATTCGATCATTAGGAACATAGACAGTGGGGTGTGTGATGGGCATGTAGACCGCAAGGTGTTTTGCCTGCCTGGTGCGAAGGTTGCGGATATCGCCTGTCGTTTAGATAGTTTGGTAGACAGTGCTGGGAAGGAGTCAGTGGTCGTGGTGCACGTTGGCACCAACGACATGGGGAAATGCAGCCGTGAGGTCCTGGAAGCAAAATTTAGGATGCTGAAAGCCAGGACCTCCAAGGTGGCTTTCTCTGAAATGCTACCGGTTCCACGCGCAGGACCAGCCAGACAGGCCCAGCTTTGCAGTCTCAATGCATGGATGAGACGATGGTGTTGGGTGGAAGGGTTTGGATTTGTTAGGCACTGGGGAACATTTTGGGACAAGCCGGGCCTGTACAAAAGGGACGGGCTCCACTTGAACCAGAATGGAACCAGACTGCTGGCACTTAAAATTAAAAAGGTGGCAGAGCAGCTTTTAAACTGATTGAGGGGGGAAACCCGACAGGAGCTGAGGAAGGTCCGGTTCGGAATAAACCTCCCCCCTGGGATAAAAACCAAAGAAATGATGAAATTTTAAAAGGGGTAGTCCTAGAAGTAGGCATTGTGAGAGCAGGGGCACAGGATATAAATTCAGAAGAGCAAAATAACCACAGGCCAAACCACAAGTGCCAAAGACACTTGAAGAGAGACACTGCTTACAAGTGCCTGTATGCTAATGCTAGGAGCCTGCGAACCAAGATGGGAGAACTGGAGTGCTTGGTCTTAGAGGAGAGCATTGATATAGTGAGCATAACGGAGACCTGGTGGAATGGAGAAAACCAGTGGGATACGGTTATCCCTGGATATAAACTATATCGGAAGGACAGGGCAGGACGTATTGGTGGCGGAGTCGCTCTATACGTGAAAGAAGGCATTGAATCCAGCAAGCTCGAAACCCCAAAAGAGGTGGACTCCTCCACAGAATCGTTGTGGGTGGCGATACCATGCCCCAGGAGGGACTTAATACTGGGATCAAAATGCTCAGGGAGACCTTGAGATGAGATATGAAATTGAGGAAGCATTCAAACTAGGAAATGTGTAGTAATGGGTGACTTCAACTACCCGGACATAGACTGGCCGCATATGTGTTCCAGCCACGACAAAGAAGCAAAATTTCTAGATATTCTAAATGACTATTCCCTTGACCAGTTGGTCATGGAACCGACCAGAGGGTCGGCAACCCTGGACTTAATCCTCAGTGGGGACCGGGACCTGGTGCGAGATGTAAGTGTTGTTGAACCGATTGGGAACAGTGACCACAGTGCTATTAAATTAAACATACATGTAACTGGCCAATTGCCAAGAAAATCCAACACGGTCACATTTGACTTCAAAAGAGGAAACTTCACAAAAATGAGGGGATTGGTAAAAAGAAAGCTGAAAAACAAAGTCCAGAGGGTCACATCACTCGAAAATGCTTGGAAGTTGTTTAAAAACACTATATTAGAAGCTCAACTGGAGTGCATACCGCAGATCAGAAAAGGTACCGCCAGGGCCAAGAAGATGCCAGCATGGTTAACGAGCAAAGTCAAGGAAGCTCTTAGAGGCAAAAAGTCTTCCTTCAGAAAATGGAAGTCTTGTCCAAATGAAGAAAATAAAAAAGAACATAAACTCTGGCAAAAGAAATGCAAGAAGACAATAAGGGATGCTAAAAAAGAATTTGAGGAGCACATTGCTAAGAACATAAAAACCAACAAAAATTCTATAAATACATTCAAAGCAGGAGACCATCTAGGGAGGCGATTGGACCCTTGGATGATAAGGGAGTCAAAGGTGTACTAAAGAACAATAAGGAGATTGCAGAGAAGCTAAATGAATTCTTTGCATCTGTCTTCACAGTGGAAGATATAGGGCAGATCCCTGAACCTGAACTAACCTTTGCAGGAAGGGATTCTGAGGAACTGAGACAAGTAGTGGTAACGAGAGAGGAAGTTCTAAGCTTAATGGACAATATAAAAACTGACAAATCACCGGGCCCGGATGGCATCCACCCGAGAGTTCTCAAAGAACTCAAATGTGAAATTGCTGATCTGCTAACTAAAATATGTAACTTGTCCCTCGGGTCCTCCTCCGTGCCTGAGGACTGGAAAGTGGCAAATGTAATGCCAATCTTCAAAAAGGGATCCAGAGGGGATCCCGGAAATTACAGGCCAGTTAGCTTAACTTCTCTCCCTGGAAAACTGGTAGAAAGTATTATTAAAGCTAGATTAACTAAGCACATAGAAGAACAAGCCTTGATGAAGCAGAGCCAGCATGGCTTCTGCAAGGGAAAGTCCTGTCTCAGTAACCTATTAGAATTCTTTGAGAGTGTCAACAAGCATATAGATAGAGGTGATCCAGTGGACATAGTGTACTTAGACTTTCAAAAAGCGTTTGACAAGGTACCTCACCAAAGACTTCTGAGGAAGCTTAGCAGTCATGGAATAAGAGGAGAGGTCCTCTTGTGGATAAGGAATTGGTTAAGAAGCAGAAAGCAGAGAGTAGGAATAAACGGACAGTTCTCCCAATGGAGGGAGTAGAAAGTGGAGTCCTTCAAGGATCGGTATTGGGACCTGTACTTTTCAACTTGTTCATTAATGACCTAGAATTAGGACTGAGCAGTGAAGTGGCCAAGTTTGCTGACGACACTAAATTGTTCAGGGTTGTTAAAACAAAAAGGGATTGTGAAGAGCTCCAAAAAGACCTCTCCAAACTGAGTGAATGGGTGGAAAAATGGCAAATGCAATTCAATATAAACAAGTGTAAAATTATGCATATTGGAGCAAAAAATCTGAATTTCACATATACGCTCATGGGGTCTGAACTGGCGGTGACCGACCAGGAGAGAGACCTCAGGGTTGTAGTGGACAGCATGATGAAACTGTCAACCCAGTGTGCGGCAGCTGTGAAAAAGGCAAATTCCATGCTAGCGATAATTAGGAAAGGTATTGAAAATAAAACAGCCGATATCATCATGCCGTTGTATAAATCTATGGTGCGGCCGCATTTGGAATACTGTGCACAGTTCTGGTCGCCTCATCTCAAAAAGGATATTATAGAGTTGGAAAAGGTTCAGAAGAGGGCAACCAGAATGATCAAGGGGATGGAGCGACTCCCTTACGAGGAAAGGTTGCAGCATTTGGGGCTTTTTAGTTTAGAGAAAAGACGGGTCAGAGGAGACATGATAGAAGTGTATAAAATTATGCATGGCATTGAGAAAGTGGATAGAGAAAAGTTCTTCTCCCTTTCTCATAATACTAGAACTCGTGGACATTCAAAGAAGCTGAATGTTGGAAGATTCAGGACAGACAAAAGGAAGTACTTCTTTACTCAGCGCATAGTTAAACTATGGAATTTGCTCCCACAAGATGCAGTAATGGCCACCAGCTTGGACGGCTTTAAAAGAAGATTAGACAAATTCATGGAGGACAGGGCTATCAATGGCTACTAGCCATGATGGCTGTGCTGTGCCACCCTAGTCAGAGGCAGCATGCTTCTGAAAACCAGTTGCCGGAAGCCTCAGGAGGGGAGAGTGTTCTTGCACTCGGGTCCTGCTTGCGGGCTTCCCCCAGGCACCTGGTTGGCCACTGTGAGAACAGGATGCTGGACTAGATGGGCCTCTGGCCTGATCCAGCAGGCTCTTCTTACGTTCTTATGAGATGCTGGTTTGCCTAAGACTACCTTATGGAATTCATGGCAGCTTCAAACATTTAAACATCTGCAAGGGACAACGGTAGTTCTTGGGAAACCTCAGTTTCAATCTTGCATTAAACTCTTACACCCAACCTGTAATTGCTGCCCGTCCTGCTTTGAATGTCTTTTGTCACAATTGTAAACAGGGCTTTTCATTAGTCGCTCGAGTTGTTAAAAGCACTGATAGCACATCAGTAATGTGAAGAGCCAAATGAGATTCTGCCTTTTGGATTTTTATTGCATGCATGAATCACTTGGCTGACATATCCTGAAATTGAACCTGCCTCGGGTTGTTGGTTGTCTGAATGAACAGGGTTGACCTTTCTTCTCAGGGAAGATTATCTCAGGTTCTCCCTACATTGTCATCGGCAAGAAGATGTATAGCTGTCTGCTGATGGAAAAGTGTGATTCTGTGTTTGAGGGATAGAGGTATAGTAGCTTAGATCTTGGGGACCTTATTTCTCAGCTCCCATAAAGCGTTCCTCGGCCATAAAGTTCCACGTGACTTGGGATTGTATTCAACCACATTTTACCCATGGAAGTTAATGGACCTAAGTAATTGTTACTTATTTCCATGCATTTATTCTGAGTAAAAGTTGAAGATATCCTTTGAGATTCAGAGCCACTTCATAAAGTTACAGGGAAGGGCAACTAGAAATCTCT
The DNA here is from genome assembly GCF_030035675.1 of Rhineura floridana. Classification (NCBI taxonomy): domain Eukaryota; kingdom Metazoa; phylum Chordata; class Lepidosauria; order Squamata; family Rhineuridae; genus Rhineura; species Rhineura floridana. Next base: position 149,325,435 of record NC_084486.1, on the reverse strand, counting down.
GTGCCTGTAACTCAGCCTTTCCCAGCTCTGTGCCCTCCAGATTTTTTGAACTATAGTTCCCATAAGCCCCAGCCAGCACAATTTTGGCAGCTGAATCTTGGTTAGAGGTGAGAGACTTGACCAGGTGACCAGAGCAGGCCAGAAAGGAAAAAACTGGGAGACTACCAGTGCATGATCCAGGTATTAGTCAAGGGAATAGAAATGGTGGTGGCTGGTTTTTTTGCAAAATTGTCCAGGGAAAAGCAACATGATTGGCAACAGACAGAATGTAAGGAGCAAAAGAGAGGGCAAATAAATCACCTCCTGCTTCTGAGCAGGGTGCCTTGTGGAAAAATTATACATCCCCAGGTTCACTGCAAGGGTTTTAGTATGCAGTAACTTGGCTTTGAAAGTGGCAAAATGTGGGTGTTTGGGTGAGGAAAAATCCCTCCTTACCAGTTGGGCACAAATCAGTCTTGAATGAGAAGTCCTAGTGATCCTGGTGGTGGTGGTGGTTTTTAAATTGCTTTGAAGCCCTCTTTCCACCCCTGTCCCTTCAGCCCCTGGCGATTCTTCTGAAGGTGAGCAGCTCTGCAGGATCCCACGTCTCTCTTGCTCCCAGGCAAGGCCAGAGGAGGAGCCGAGAGGAAGTTTGTGTGTCAGAAAACAGTGATAGTGTGAATGCGATACTTGAGGGATGAGGTCAGCTGCTCCAGAAATGACAGATTTTAGGCATTCTAAAGGCTAAAACTTTGAAAAATAAAATTCCAAAGTTGTTTAAACCTAAGTCATGATGGGCTTCAGCAGTGTTTGCTTGGCGCTCTCTCTCTCTCTCTCTCTCTCTCTGAGAGAGAGGGAGAGGAAGAGAGGGGAAGGGGGGGTCTGCTGCAGATTCACTGCCCAAGGAGTGCCTAAGAACATAAGAAGAGCCTGCTGGATCAGGCCAGTGGCCCATCTAGTCCAGCATCCTGTTCTCACAGTGGCCAACCAGGTGCCTGGGGGAAGCCCGCAAGCAGGACCCGAGTGCAAGAACACTCTCCCCTCCTGAGGCTTCCGGCAACTGGTTTTCTGCAGCTCTCCTGTGTAAAATGGCTTGGAGCTTGATTGCATCTTAAACGGATTAGACCCTCTGCTCCATCAGCAGCAATCGGTTTGCATGTGCGTGTCCTCTTCAGCAGCATCTGCCAAACCGGTTGGAGCACTGAAAATCAGATGAACACCTTCCCACTCCCTCTGTGGGCCTAGCCTTTCTGTTTGGCTTTGGCAAGGTGCTTCTGTGTTGCATCAGCCCTGATGAGCTCCTTTCATCTCTGCTTTGCAAGGATGACATTAAGGGGTTTGTGGTTATCTGGCAGGAGTAATTCTGCTGCTGAGATTTATAATCCTTACAAAAAAGGAAGCAGATTCTGAAGCTGCTTTGGGGTTGGGGGGGGGGAGGAATGGAGAATGCCAGCTCTTACGGACTTTCCCTTTCTCCTTGGGTGATTTATTAGGTACAGGAAAATCTGAGGTTTCTGAGTAGGGGAAAAAAGGGAATGGAAGAAATATTTTTGCTTCCAAGCAAGTGGAAATAGAAAAAGGGTGGTGGAATAGAGCAGAGAGAGAAGATAGAGATTTGTTTTTATTATGTTTTATTCAGAAAAAAAAGTTATAAATTGCTTAGTAAAACAAACCCCTCTTAATCAGGGTACATAAAATAACATAAAACAATTAGCAACAATAGGTGGAATCAGCAAAATTTTAAAGACATTTACATAGCTTCATGAATTGTTAAGCTGAATCTCTGTGTTCTCCCATACCTCAGAATTCCTGGGGCTGTGGGCAAATATTAGAGGAGAACTGTTTCTCTTGGGATCTGAGATACGTTGGGCTGACCGCTCTTTGGAAACAGGGCACTGGGGTGGAGGGATGGTTGATGTGATCCAGTAGAGCTGTTCTTTTGCTCTTACCAGTTTCCCATGCGGCCGAGTGTTCACTGTGGTGCAGGTTAGCCCTTGATAAATGGACCCTATCAGCCTTCACTAGCTGATTTTCCCACAGCAGGGGCGGGTAATCTTTGATCCTCCAGAGGTTGTTTGGCTATGCTGGCTGATGGGAGGTGGGAGCCCAGCAAAATCTGAAGGGCCAAAGGTTCCCCATCCTTGGGCTGCACCTTCCATCAGCCCCAGCCAGTGCAGCCATGCTGATTGAAGTTGTAGTCCAAAACATCAGGAGGGCAACTGGTTGAGGAAGACTTGACATGTGTGCTAATCATAGAATAGTGAAGTTGGAAGGAGCCTACAAGGCCATCAGGTCCACCCCACTGCTCAATGCAGGAATCCAGCTTAGAGCATGCCCGACAGGTGGCCGTCCAGCTGCCTCTTGAAGGCCTCAAGTGTTGGAGAGCTCACCACCTCCCGAGGTCATTGGTTCCATTGCCATATCACTCTAACAGTTAGGTTTTTCCTGATGTCCAGCCAGCATCTGGCTTCCTATACAGACAAGAAATGAGTGAGAAGAGTGAACTCTTTCTACCATCTGGTTCCCCCTGCCTCATCCCCAGAGTTTGATTTCCTGTTGAAGCTGCGGCCTTTGTCAACCATGTGGGGCTGCAGTGACTCCTCTGGGCCGTTGGCAACTCTCACCTCCATTTTGCAATGCCTCCCCAGGTGGCCACAATGTGACTATTTCTCTGCAGTCGAGGACCGGGCACACGCACATGCCTTCCGTGGTTGGGGTTCTGGTCTTCACCCAGTTCTGGTTCTGGTTTCCTCTTTCACACTTCTTGTCGTTGGCTTTCACCCCAACCTGTGTCATCGGCCTTAACAAGGACCTCAAGGTACGTGCTCCATGGGCTGAAATGGTGACCGGAGCTGCCGTCTCTCGCTGGGTGGAGGCCTTCTCTCTGCTTGAGAACTGAGCCTTGCCTGCCCACCCAGTGAAGAGTTCTGCATCTTGGCCTTGTCTTTTTACCTGGAATTTCTGCTTTCAGTTGTTGGGTGTTGTGATCTCCCAGCTGGGCATGGTAGTACATGTGCAGGGCTGTCGAGATCATCATTGGCATGCCAAGGGTCTTTGGTCCAATATTTATCACTTCTTGTTTGTTTTTAAAAAGAATCAAATTAGTAAGCAGTAGGAACAGCCCTTTCCCCCCCACGACCTGAGACCCTAGAGAGGAGCCACTAATGAGACCAGCCTAAGTGGACCAATAGCCAAACTAATTATATAACAGCTTCCTTATAATAAACATGTGCTTTGCATGGAGAATGTCCCTGGTTCAATCCCCAGCAACTCCTGTGAAGGGACCATGGGTGGCCCGGCTCAGACTTCAATACAAGTCAGGTCCCTATGCCTGTTCTAGAGGCGGGGGCTGGTTAATCACAATCTTGCCTGGACTACTATAATGTATTGTATGTAGGGCTGCCCTTGAAGATGATCCAGAGTCAGCAACTAGTGCCCATTGCTGCTGCTATGCTATTACGTGGGGCAGCTTGATGGGTCCATATTTCACTGTTCCTGAAAACACTGCACTGGCTGCCAATAAGCTATGAACCCAATTCAAGGAATAGTGCTAGCATATAAAGCCCTAAAAGGTTTGGAACCCAGGTACCTAAAAGAGCATCTTCCCCAGTATCAACGATCTTGGACTCTACGATTGGCAGTTGGAGCATTGTTGGTGCTGCCACCACTGGGGGCTCCCTGGTTGGCATTGACCTGTGACAGGGCCTTTTCAGTGGTGATTCCCCATGTGTGGAATGCACTCTCTGGTGAGGTGCATCTGTCTCCCTCATGTTGACTTTCTGGAGAAATGTGAAAACATCCCTGTTTACCTAGGCATTTGAGGACTGAAAGACACTGTTCCTGACTCCCCTAAGAGAACCCTGATTGAGAGAGTGCTTTTTAACAGTGTTCATAGTGCTTTCTTAAAAATTGGTATGTTTGCTGCCCTGGATTCTTTTGCGAGGAAGTGCAGGATATACATTGGATAGATAAATAAGCTACTGCCAGTTTTGCCAATCAGGTGTCCACACTAAGTTCATAACTGGCAATGACTTGTTCTTGAAAGGCAAAATATCTTACCCCAAGAAGTTCCTATCTGTGCAATCTAGTGACCATGTTCTTGTTTGCTTTAAGGTAAAGCAAAATAAAAACATGTATGTCTTTGTTTTTACTAAGACCTTTCTCTTTCAGCAAGCCTTTTAAGTAGAGACCTTATCCCAGTGTTCGTCTGTGCTGGAATTGCTTTTTAAGACTTTTTAAAGACGTTTTGTTTTAATATGTTTTTAAAGATGTTTTGTTTTAATATGTTTTAAAGTGCTTTTAGTGTTTTTGTTTGCCACCCTGGGCTCCTTTTGGGAGGAAAGACGGGAGATAGATAGATATTTGATAGACACACACAGAGAGACAGACAGACTCACTCAGAGCAACCAACAATAAAATTAAATAAAAGTTCTCTAGGTATCAGGCCCAGAATTCAGCTTTCTACTTTCATTTTTTTAAAACATAAGTTCCTAGCCCTTATATCTGTGAAGATATACTTGAAATGTGGGCAATGCTTGCTGAAAATGCAAAAGGGTTTTTATTCTAAGAAGCCACGGTGGATCAAACTTGCAAGAGAATTTTGTCAAAAACCAAGGAGGTTCTTTCTTCCATAACAGTTTCAGTAATGCCTTCTTCCAGTTCTGAATTTCCACTGTTTCCTTTGAATCCACAGGCACCTTTAGTCTGAACTACTAATCGCTTCTCTTCAGTATACCTTTTCTAATAGACTTGTGGATTGCGATTATATTCTTTCCTTAAATTTGGATGCTGTTTGATTCCTGTGGGCAAAGGAGTCAACAGTAAGTACAGCATCACATCAGCACTCTCAAAGGTTAATCTTTCAAGCTTCCTTCTCTGAGAGGATATTGTGCCCCCAGCTACGGAAAACCTGATGAGAATCTGCCTTAGCCCAGTAGGTTTGAGAAAAAGCAAGCAGTTCCCTGGCGGTGTTAAGAAAGTGGTTGTAAATCAGCAGGTTCATGGTCGGTAGTTTTTAAGATTTTAAGTTGAGGGCAGGTTTTGAGGTTGGCCTCTCTCCAGTAAAGGGGGTGAGAGAGAATGCAGCACTGAACCGAAGATTCCCTCCTTTGCCCCTTCCTGAACACTGGAAGACTTTATCTCAGTGGCAATTCAGGAAAAATGACTTGCCAGCTTTGAGGGTAGAGATGGCTTTATTTTGGATCCTGCTGATTTGAGCAGGCCTCTTAATACCATCCTCAAAATACAGTCCTTCGCTGTGATCCTTGTAACAGGCAGAATCAGGGCTCTGTGTGTACTTGCAATTCCATCATTTCAGCATCCCAAGAATCATTTGAAAAAAATCTGGCCCTTATGACTGCAAAGATAAGCTTTACAACATGGAAGGTAGTGCCTGGTCAAAACTCAAATGTTTCTGCTGAGAACTGTAGCATTGCTATGTCACAGTACTGTACAGATTTTGGGTTGCTCTGCTGCAACATTCACCAGCTTGTGAATTCACCACCTTCCAGGTGTTTTGGACTATAATTCCCATTAACCCCAGTCTGCTGAGAGCCAGTGTGGTGTAGTGGTTAAGGTGTTGGACTATGACCTGGGAGACCAGGGTTTGAATCCCCACACAGCCATGAAGCGCACTGGGTGACCTTGGGCCAGACACTGCCACTCAGCCTCATGAAAACCCTATTCATACAGTCGCCATAAGTCAGGATCAACTTGAAGGCAGTCCATTTCCATTTCCAGTCTGCTTGGCCATCCTGGCTGGGTCTGGTGGTCGTTGTAGTCCAAAACACCTGGAGGGCACCAGGTTGGGAGATGCTGCTTTATTGAGTGAATAGAAGAAGCTACCTTATACTGAGCTGAGACTGTTGGTCCATCTAGCCCAGTATTGCCTACCCTGACTGGCAGTGGCTTTCTGGGATCTCTGGGAAAGAGGGTCCTTTCTTCTTGAGATCTATCACTGGAGATGGTGGGGTGGGAAACTGACCTTCTGCATGAAGAACGTGTGCCCCCAGCCCAGACTGGCATCTCTTCAGGGTTTTTGGTGGAGGTCTTTCAAGCATGTTTCCTGAGCCTCCTTTTTTAACTGGAGGTGCTGGGGATTGAACTGAGGACCTTCTGCACACAAAGCAGCTGTTCTGCCGATGCCCAGCTAAACCCATCGAAGCTGTGATGTGGAGGGCTGTGCACGGCCATAGGCAGGCAGAGCTGTGGGGTCCAAATCTTCCCAAAGAGGAAGATGCATCATTGCTGGGTGCAGACAGAATTGCCAGGCAAAAATACCCAGCAAGGCGAGAAGCTTCTTCCTGGCCAACACTGCTGGGTCATTGGGCATGGCCAGAGAGCTTGTCCTTGGATCCACACAGCCACTTCTCTGCTTGCAGCCTCCAAGCAGGGCTGTTGTGGCCTTGGGGAAATCAAATCAAATTGAAACACTGTCCCAGAGCAACTCGGATTCTACAATGACAGCAAGCTGAATTCAGAAACTTGTCTAAGTCATGCAGCTTAGAATCATAGAATAGTAGAGTTGGAAGGGCCTATAAGGCCATCAAGTCCAACCCCCTGTGCAATGCAGGAATCCAAAGCATCCCCAACAGGTGTCTGCCCAGCTGCCTCTTGAATGCCTCCAGTGTCGGAGAGCCCACTACCTCTCTAGGTAATTAATTCCATTGTCATATGGCTCTAACAGTTAGGAAGTTTTTCCTGATGTCCAGTCGAAATCTGGCTTCCTGCAACTTGAGCCCATTATTCCGTGTCCTGCACTCCGGGATGATCGAGAAGAGATTCCGGCCCTCCTCTATGTGGCAACCTTTCATGTATTTGAAGGATGCTATCATATCTCCCCTCAGTCTTCTCTTCTTCAGGTTAAACATGCCCAGTTCTTTCAGTCTCTCCTCATAGGGCTTTGTTTCCAGTCCCCTGATCATCCTTGTTGCCCTCCTCTGAACCTGTTCCAGGTTCAGACCAGTTCTGCTGAAGTTCACATACCTTAGCGGCTACCTGTTTATCCCTGGAAATTCTGCAAGACTGCCTGAAGCAGAAGGTTGGTGCAGGTGGCATTTGATTTCCTGCCCAGTTCTCATAGACAGATGAGCTAATAAGCCTGTTTTCTACAGTCTGTGGGTGGGCGCTTACATGATTGAACTCTCCATGAAAAGAAAAATTCCCCAGACATAGGGAACTAGCATATCAGGAAGAAAGTTATGTAAGACCCTTCGGAGGAGTACTCAGTCATGCAAGCCCCATCCGCATTCTGAAGTTGCACAATCCGAAAACAGGCTAATCTCCTCATCTATTCCCTGTTATTATTTGGCCTTGGATATCAGCAGCAAGTGTGGCAACGCTTACTGAAAGCAGTCTTGCCCATGCTAGGTTAGGCATTTGTTCCTAATTACAGGACAGCACAATCGGGGGGCGAAACGAAGCTTGTGGGTTTTTGACAGACAGCATGGCTGGGAAGGAAATGGGAACTGAAGCCCCTAGAAAGACAGAGGGGGGGAATGTGCAGAACAAAATGTACCCATGCAGGCTTTTTATTTCACCATAGCCTTTGAAACACACTCCTTCCATCTTTCTAAGCATCCTTTCCCTCGCCCAGGTATGGAGAACCTTTGGCCCTGCAGATTTTGCTGTGCTACAACTCCCATCAGCCCCAGCAGGCATAGTCAATGGCCGGGGATGATGGGAATTGTAGTGCAGCATTTTTTGAAGGAGCAGAGGTTCCCCACAAGCGCTACAAACTGGGACGGGGGGAATGAATTTGAGATTCACAGGATGCTGTATTCTGTGCCCAGTACCAAATGCCCTGCTTGCCATTTGCGCAGCCCTGCCTTAAACGTGGCTTGCCTAGTCACAGCTAAAATGTAAAAGCCAGGAAACAACACAGAGCATCGACAGTCCACTGTGCTGTGCAGGAGCGAGCGAGAACTCAAATGCCTCACCAGGGCTAAATTGCCTCCTAATGGAATAATGATGTTTCAACGGAACATGCGCCCGCTGATGGCTCCAAAGCTTCCGGAGAGTGGCAGAGGAAGCGTTTATCCCTCACATGACTTGGGTGCATCTCCCCATGGCTCTCTGGCTTCTGCCTCGCCTCTAACCGTACCCTCCAAACTCTCTTCCTTTTGCAGATGCCAAAAGTGCAGTACAGATCCAACGTCAAGCCGTCTACTTTTGCCTACCCAGCCCCTTTGGAGGTGCCGAAAGAGAAGGAGAAAGAAAAGGTTTGTGCGCCCTATCAAGGCCTCCCTGTGTCCATGTGGCTCGCTTGGCAAAAACCTCTCTTCTTGCAAGATGGCCAGAAAGGAAACCCTCCCCCATCCCAGCATCCAAAACAAGCATTTATCCCTGTTGTATCGAGGCCCTTTTACCTGTCTGGAGGCTTCTCTGTCATGATATTGAAACTGATACGCACTCTGCCGTGCACGTTGCAGGGTGGAAAACCCACGTTTGCCACAAGAGAATGCATGTGACAGGGAGCAGCCGGCAATCCTGAGCCCCTGAAATGTACCCCCTTCATTCCAAACCTACACTTGCCTCAGTCATAACACTGTGTTTTTAGGTGATCACTAAAAATAGGATGATTATTATAGGTGTATACTCGTCTGTCAAAACATAATGTGTGAATTATCCTTAAAAATGGCTCAAACAATGTTGATAGGTGCCAATGGCCTCCCAAAATGAGTCTTTAAGCTCATCTGCCAAGAGCGCAAGTGTGAATCGGTGTGCATGTTTGAGGCTTTGTTGAGATGGATATGACTCTGTATTTCAGCCCGTTCTGTACCAAGGAAATCCGAGTTAAGCAGTTCCACACCTATTTGCATATTCTGTTTTTGCAAAGATGCTCTGTCTCAGTGGAGGGGACAGGCAAAGGCTGCAGCGACTCAAACCAAGAATCACAGAAGTGGGGAAAGGATGTAGAATTGCAAAAAAGAAATAGAATCCTCCACACACACACACACACACCCCGTGTGGCTGGAGGTCCTGCTTAGCCCTCCCGGGTTCTGTGATTTCACCAGATGGAGCCTCTGTCTTCTTCTCCAGGGTTCTGCCTTGCCACCCCAACCCAGGCATAAAATCCCAGCGGCTGAATGTGGAGGCTGGTTCCACGCACTCATAGCATCCTCCGCTGTCCTCCTTGTGCCTTAGGAGTAGTCAGTTCAGCTGTCAAGCATGCCAGTGGCCACCCACTGCTCCCTGACCTGCCGCCCTTCACACATGCATGCGCTTGCTGCTCTGTCAGGCTGCCAGCATCCTCAGCCTGGCATCACATGGCCCGATGCGGCTGTGTGGCTTTCCCCTCCATAGATCCATATCTTAGGAAAGCACTAACTCTGGTCATTGAGGTAGTGCTTTATTGTGTCTCCATTAATTTGTCGTAAACATTGGGCCACTATTATTACCCTCATGTTACAGAGAAGGGGCTGGGGGTGGGGTGCTTACCTAAGGCCAGCTGGTGATTCCCAGGTGAGGGCTGCTTAGCTGAGAGAGCTGCTAAGCTGAGAGAGCTGCTAAGGGGAACTCAAAGTCTACCTTCCCACAAAGGAGGCTGCCTTCCTCCATAATTCATACCTCTGGTCTTGCTCCTTTCCCACCGGTCGCATCATTTAGGCACTCGGGATGCAACACCATTAGCTGTTCTCCGAGGAGGCTGCCTGTTTGGTTTCTGCATGTTCTGGGAAGAGGCAAGGCCAACCGGGCAGCTTTCTCTGCTCTAGTGACGCTTCAGAGAGGCAGGGGAAGGCTCCAAAGGGGACTGCGGATTCCTACACGTTCACTCTCGGGGGGGAATAAATGGGGAGGGGGCAAGAGGAACCTGGGCCTCCACGTCTGGGAAGCAGTACTTTTACAGGTGTGTTTTTCTGAAAGCCTTTTCTTGTTGCACACTGCTCAGGTTTCCACCGCTGTGCTGTCCATCACTGCAAAAGCTAAGAAGAAAGAGAAAGAGAAGGAAAAAGAGAAAAAAGAGGAAGAGAAAATGGAAGTGGTGAGTCTAATCTCTCGCCCTCGGAAGTCTTTCTTCCAGGAATGCTGCGATGGGACGTTGGGGCAGGAAGGAGCGATGAGATCATTTCCTCCAGGCACTAGCAAGGAGCCAGCTGTCTTCTCTCTGAGTGGGCTCTTGAGGCCTTAGGCAGGCTCTCCAACTCCATTTAGTATCAAAGTCAGGAGGGGAGACAAGATTGAATTGGTACTGCAGTTGGGATACAGAGAGAAGCAAAAGAAAGCTGGAGCGGCCACCAGTCATGGAGTCTTAACTTCCCTGCACTGTCACACACCAGTAAGCTACACATTAAATCCAGCAAACTCCTGAATGAATTCAGTCAATGTGGTTTCACCCCATAGCTCAGCGGCATTTGCAGCTGCCGTACGGTGGGATCCGAGTGGAACAAGTTTATTTGAAAAACCACCGTGTTTTGCCTAACCTGCAGGAAGCTCACCAGCTTGCAGAGACTGTGGTGTCTGGAATTGATTGAGCATGGAGAGAGAGACAGAGGCCTAGCTATGGGCAGTGAGGCAGGGAGGGACTCTCTCTTTTTCTCTCATTCTCTCTCGCCTGGCTCTTATTTGCTCATCCCAGTCTCTAGCCTTCCATTGGGCCTCAGAGAAGCTGGAGCCACACTGAAGCGAGGCAAAGGTGCGGTCACAGCAGACAGAACCCGGGTTGTCTTATCCAAACGGATGTGGCGGGGAGGAGGGGAAGCGGGGAATCAAGGTTGCAGAAGTGAATGAGGGAGGCTGCTTCTGACAACGTTGCTCAGAGGAGGGGAGGCTGGCTCCACTCTGACTTGGAGCAAGTCCTCTAGTTAGGAAAACCAGACCGGGAACAAATGCAAGGCCGCTTGCTGATCTGCGCCAAACAGTCCCATTTTTCGGTCTTCTCTGGGTATCCTTTTCATCTGGCAGGATTGGCCTGAGGCCGCTCATCTTTCCCAAAGAGGCTGAGCTGTTGCCAGAGGGGCCTCCTTTTTCATGGCTCACAGTGTTTGGGATCGAGAAGCATCCCACTGCTGCCACCCTGTGAGCCTCTGGGGTTTTCCCACCTCCCTTTGGAGCACATGGCTTGGATCGCTCGCTTGAGCCACTTGCTCAGGAGGTGCCTTGGGAGGAGCTTCCGTGCTCCTCCTGCCTGCGCGTGCTCTCTCTTTTTCTGAGCTTGGCACAGGGTGCGGCGTCAGAGATGGGCCCGCTGCCCAACTCAGGAGTCCCTGGGCCCGCTGCTGCTCCTGGCTGTCTCTGCACCTGCCCTGAGTGAACCAGCAGCAGGTTGCCCTTCTCTGGGTGGTGGGGAGAACTTGGACCAAAGGTGGAGGGTGAGCAGAGCAGCAGCAGAAATGGCCATGGGGCGGACGGGACCCCAAGGAAGGAATCTTGCGCAAGAGCCTCCTCCCTCAAAAAAACCTGGAGCTGGCCCTGGGTGGCTGCAGGGAGGCTGGATTTGGCATTTATATAGCACGGCCTTCCACAGCCTGGTCGCCTCCAGGCATTTTGGACTACAACTCCCATCAGTCCCAGGCAGCACGGCCCTTGTACCCCAGAACATTGGGAGGGCAGCTGGTCTGGTAAGACTAATAAAATGCCTTCACACACAGTAATCCTTAAACCCCCCCCCCATAAGGTGGGGCTGCAGTTATCGTCAGCATCCTATCCCCATATTACTGAGAGAGAGTGGCTTCCCTATAAGACCACCCAGTGAGTTCATGGCTGAGGCAGAACTCCAGCCGGAAAGTTTTTGGCTCTCGCAGCTCTCTCTCGTCTCCCACTGCAGCCTTCAGCTGTCCTGAACTTTGTGCCGTTTTGGCTCGGGGGTGTCTGCTATTATCCAGGCAACTCCTCTCCCCAACTCTCTGGGGAGGTCAAGCACTCCTCCTGAGTTGTCCAGACGTGTGGCCAGGCAGCGCAACTGAGGGAGAGGGGAAAACGTGACACATGTCCAGAGGTATTTTAACAAGGCCGAGGAAAGGCTTTCATCCAGCATCTCCAGCGTATGAGAGGAGCAGAGTGTACCTGAAAGGGCCGTCCATTCCAGCCAGTTTCTCACTGCTGCCATCTTAGAAGACAGCTTTGTAGTTCAGAAAAACGCCATCGTCGAGCTTGGAACGGGACAGGATACAAATTCTGCTGCTGTTCTTTTCTTTTAAGCAACCCTTTAAGACTTCCTGGCCTTCTGATTTTTTTTTTAATTTGTAGAGCCAGGGTGCTCCTCCAGGAGAGAGAACACCCAAGCAAAGTTAATGCTGATCATTGTGGCAGCGGGCCATGCTGCCCTGGGAGCTCTGTGCCTGATGCCCGTGTCTACCAGTGCCTGCTGCGTACTGCAGACCTGACTGGCATCTCTCTGCACCCACGCAGGGCCGCCTAAAGCACAATGCAGACCACCAAGTGACATGGAGGGGATGGGGAGATGATGGGTGTGGGCAGCTGGGAAAAGTTCGCCAGGCGGGTTGGGTGGCCAGTGGGGGAGGTTGCTGTGCAGTCTCGGTGCCCCCCTCCTTACCATTCGATGCAAGTAAGGAGCTATGATCAGGCCAAATCCAGGCATTGCAAAGGAGGAAATGGAGCCCGGGTGTTTATGATAGCCTTCCTTAGCTTGGTGCCTTTGGACTACAACTCCCATCAGCCCCTGCCAGCACACTTGTGCTGGCTGGGGTGGGTGGGAGTTGTAGTCCAAAGCAGCTGGAGGGCCCCAGGTTGGGGAAGGCTGATTTATCATAGAATCATAGAATAGTAGAGTTGGAAGGGGCCTATAAGGCCATCAAGTCCAACCCCCTGCTCAATGCAGGAATCCAAATCAAAGCATCCCCGACAGATGGCTGCCCAGGTGCCTCTTGAATGCCTCCAGTGTCGGAGAGCTCACTACCTCTCTAGGTAATTGGTTCCATTGTCATATGGCTCTAACAGTTAGGAAGTTTTTCCTGATGTCCAGTCGAACTCTGGCTTCCTGTAACTTGAGCCCATCATTCCATGTCCTGCACTCTGGGACGATCGAGAAGAGATCCCGGCCCTCCTCTGTATGACAACCTTTCGTGTACTTGAAGAGTGCTATCATGTCTCCCATATTATTGGGAAGTTTTCCTTCCTTCTCAGGTCTCTGGTTCATTTCACCCCTTCCTCCTTCCATTCCCCCCCCCCAAACAGGATGAAACGGAGAAGAAGGAGGAGAAGGAGAAGAAGAAGGAGCCTGAGCCGTCCTTCCAGCTCCTCGACAATCCAGCCCGGGTGATGCCTGCCCAGCTGAAGGTCCTCACCATGCCGGAGAGCTGCCGATACCAGCCGTTCAAGACGGTGAGTCCGGGTTGACTCTGGGGCCGCGACTGCGTCTCTCCACTGATGGCCCTGTTCCCACCGTAAAGCAGGGGCCCTCCGGATGCTGTCGGACTTCAGCAGCGCAGCCGGTGGCCAGGGGGAGGCTGGGAGGGGGGGAGGCTCCAGATTCCCCCACCCGGCACAGATCAGGGGTCAACTTCATGGTTTGAGCTGATTTCATCATATTAAACGCTTTGGCAATAGGGTAATTAGGTACGGCTGATAAGGAGAGGGCAAGGCTGGTCACACGAGATGGAAAATCCAAGCCATCCCCACACACGCACCCCACTCCCTGACGGGGCACGATCCACTGGAAAAGTAACTTGTTGGAGCCTCATTGAAATGCCCGGGAACTGCACAAGAGCATCTCAAGGGGAAGGGCGGTAGCTCAGTGGCAGGCCACATGCTTTGCCCTCAAAATGTCCTGGGTTGAGGCTCTGGGAGCATCCCCAGGTAGGGCTGGGAATGTCCCTCGTCTGAAATTCTGGAGAGCTGCCACCATAGACCAGAGGAAGGGGACCTTCCGGATGTTGCTTAACTAAAACTCCCATCAGCCCCAGCAAACATGGTCAATGGCCAGGGATGATGAGGGGTGTCGTTCAGCAACATCGAGAGGGCCAGAGGTGTCCCACCATTGGTGTAGACAGTACTAAGGTATATGGGCCAGTGGCCTGACTCTGTCTAACGCAGCTTCCTATCTGCCACCTGACTGGCTGCTGCGTTCTCGGTGGCTCCTGTCACAGCCAGCCCCACCATTAGGCAGGGTGAGGCAATCTCCTTTGGCGGTAGATTTTAGGGTGTAGTTTGAAAAGCAGCAAAATGCCAAATACTGTGTTTGTTGTTATTTTTTATCATCATGGGGCACAAGGATGTCTTGGGCCGTCACTGGCTCCCATTGATTTCACTGTGGCTTGTGCAAGAGAAGTTCCTGGTCAGTTGTTTACCACCACCCACACACAAGGCAGATCTGTCCGGTCTGTTGGTCTCTTCCCATTCTGCTGCCTTTAATGGTGCCCAGAATGTGTCACTGGAGGTGGGGCCGCCTTTGGGAGGTGGTGGTCACTGGGCCAGATCCAGTCTGCCTTATCTTAGAAAGGCTCAACTTACTTGCCCTCTCCTGAAATGGGGGCATCGGACGTTGGCCAGTAATTAAGCAAGGGGGTGGCGCAAACGGTTGGCCCCTCCCCTTGGCTGGCTTATGATGCCGCTGCCATATGACCTTGACTCAGTGATCCAGGTCACAGTGGGAATGCGGAATGGCCCACGAGACTGACTTCCTGCTTCCGTTTTTCCAGCTGTCCATTGGAGGCATCATTGTCTTGAGGGACACCAGCGAGGACACGGAAGAGCTGGTGGAGCCTGTGGCGGCTCACGGGCCAAAGATCGAGGAGGAGGAGCAGGAACCGGAGCCACCGGAGCCTTTTGAATACATTGATGATTAGGACATGGGGGGGGGTATGTACGAGAGGGGGGGTTACTCAGCTGGAGTGGGCCAGATGCCCAGCTAACACAATTTATTATTTATTTATTCATTGCATTTGTATATTGCCCCATAGCCGAAGCTCTCTGGGCGGTTTACAACAATTAAAAACGTTAAAAACAAATATACAAATTTAAAAACACATTTTTAAAAAGCAATTTAAAAAAACATGCTAAAATGCCTGAAGAGGAAAGCCCAATGTCAAGTCTCTAGAACAACCGTTCCCAACCGGTGTGCCCCCAGATGTTGTTGGACCACCACTCCCATCTGCCTCAGCCAGCATTGCCAATGGTCAGGAAAGATGGGAATTGTGGTCCAACAACATCTGGAGGCACACTGGTTGGGAAAGGCTGCTCTAGCAGTACCCACCAGGTGCCCCTGGGAAAGTCAGCCGCAGGGCCCGATGGAGGTGCCTGGCCTCTGTCACTTGAGCCTGGCATCTAATAGAGGTGTGCAGCCTTTGCATATGGAAGTTCCATTTCTCTGTCCCTCATACTCACGAACAATCGCCAATGAAAAGCTATTTTACCGAGTTGCTTAATAACATTGGCTGCTGCAACGTTCTGTGGCAACAAGCAACACAGTTAGGCCCATTTTGAGGCAAGACACGTTTTCTTCTTGTCCATTCCAAACCTCCTCTCAATGCAACGTGTGCAGCATGACATTCAGTAGCTTTCTTAAAAGCTGACAGATTTGCTCTGCTTCTCCACAAACTGCACACAAAGCAGGCAGCCATTGAGTACTGAGTGGCTGGGCAGGGTGCAAAATCCTCAGTGCGGTGACTCCATCCAGCTCCACCGTTCCTGGAGTTATTTTACTCCCACAGACACCCCGTGGGCCTTAGCCAAGGCTGTGTGCCTTCTGCAGTACCACAAGAAGAGGTACTGTGGGAGGTCATGCAAGGAGGAGGTAAAGAAAGTGCCATCTTGTCAGCTCTGGATCACTGGGCTGCAGTTGAGGGCTGGTGCGTGGCCTGTTGCTGGGCTGGGTAGCTCAGAGGGTAGACTTTGATTCAAGCCGGCCGTAGAGCTGTTTTAGGCAGTACATCACTTTGCCCCATGCCGTCTTTGGAGCAGGCAAATGGAGGCCTTCATGCCATGACGCCAGCTTTAGTGGCCACAGCCCCCTCATCTTGAATGATGGGCTTGTGGGCATGTCCATGACGGATGGTTTGGCTTCCAAAAGGCAAGCCCTGTATTGGACATTTGGGGGTTGGGAGTTGAACCACAGTGAAACGATTTGCACAAGTTACAATCTGGTCCTAAGATTAGAATTGGTTGGTCTCAAGGTGCTTGCTTCAGTGACCCCCTTTGGCTGGCAGACTCTTTTGGCCAGTCTTCCTCAACCTCTTGTGCCCTCCAGATGTTCTGGCCTGCACCTCTCGCCAGCCCAGCCGGGAGCGATGGGAGTTGTAGTCCAAAACATCTGAGGGCACCAGCTTGGGGAAGGCTGGAAGAAGCTGACCAGTAGAATGTCTCAGAGAACGGGCCTGAAGGGTTCCTTCTGCGGCTGTGCAACGCTAGGCCCTGCCAGAGTTCAAATGGGGGCCTTGTCCTGCTGACCTCATGATCACACTAATGCTTTGCCCTTTGCTCTCCCTCCCAGGGTCCTTAGAGGAAGCTTGGTGCGCTACGCCTGACATTGGGAACTGGCCAGGAGGAAGCTCCACTTGCAGCCTGCCGTTCAGTGCATGTTCCGTCATCGCTTCCGTGCTGGCCGTCAGCAGGCAGTCCACATTTTATGGTTGACAAACAAAATCTATGCTCCCTATAGTGTACTCTTTCACACGAAACCAGTTTTCAAAATAAATAAATTAAAAAACAACTACTGGTGACCTTGTTTTTATGTTATTCCCCACCACCACCTTTGAGGTTCAGTAGGAAGACTTGAGGGTGACTTTTGCAGTAACACCTGCTTCTTGTATTTCCTCTTAGAGAATCATCTTTTTGACATTAGGAAAACACTTGGCCTTTGAAGAGTACATTTTGTCCACAGGAGTCAAGCTTTAATAAACTCTCCATCCTGCACTGGCCGTTTGATCTTCACCTCTTTTCACTTCTTTGACACAACTGAAGTTTGGGCACTGCTACAATGTACTTCCTTGGCTGATATACTCACTCATACTTTGCTCTTAAATGCACTCTTAATTTGGACTGCTGAAAGCCAACCCATGCAGGCACAGAACACGTGGCCAATGCCCAAGCACATAGTGTTTACTGAATATCTGCCTATTGAGCAGCTGTTACAAGCAGAGAAGCCCTACCAGAAAAGAAAGGTGGCAGCACTGATATTTGTGGCACCTAAAGTAATTCTCACCACAATATAAAAGAGCAAATCAAACAGGTGGCTATCTAGAACTGCTTCCAGGGAAAGAAAGGGCTAGGTAGAGGATCTGTGCCACTAACGGCTGCATGGCAAGCAAAACCTCAGCATGATCATCCCCATCACTTTATAGGAATGTTGCAGAAAGCTGCGCCTGTTGGTTTTTTGTCTGCTGTGCAATTGTTCATTGGGCAGATTCCCATTGTAGGTTGGCATGGTGGGGAGATGGCAACCCTGTGTTATCAGAGCAAAATATTTATGTTAGGATTGCAAGTGCAACACTTGCCCAGTTGGTATATGTGACAGCACCCCAGCTTCCTTGGATCCTGTGACATAGAGGGCAGTGAGATCCGGCCCAAGCAGAGTGTATCCCTCTGCTTGCCCAGTCTTCCCTTTAGACCTTTCTACTGCCACCACTTGGAATAATCTATTTTGCCCCAGCTGCCTTCCTCCACACTGCCTATAAACTTCCCTTGTGGCACCTTAAGAATATCTCAAAGCAGAACGTGGCTAAGACATGGGGTGGTATATTAAGTACCATTCAAGTACTTAAAAGGTTATCACTCAGAGGAGGGCCGGGATCTCTTTTCGATCGTCCGAGTGCAGGACACAGAATAATGGGCTCAAGTTCCAGGAAGCCAGATTTCGACGACATCAGGAAAACCTTCCTAACTGTTAAAGCCATACAATAATGGAACCAATTACCTAGTGAGGTAGTGGGCTCTCTGACACCAAAGGCCTTCAAGAGGCACCTGGACAGCCATCTGTCGGGAATGCTTTGATTTGGATTCCTGCATTGCGCAGGGGGTTGGACTTGATGGCCTTACAGGCCCCTTCCAACTCTACTATGATTCTATGATAATAGAGACTACAAGATTTTGGATTAAAGTTAACAGTTTACTTAAAGGACAGGAGAAAGAGTTCTTAGGAAAAAAGGCTTGACATAAGAAATGTTACAGCAATCCTACCAATGGAGCAAAAATACAGTCAAATAAATGTAGGTTTAAAAACACAATCCAACTTTTCTTCCTCTAGACAAAGTTTAAGACTTAAGACTGGTCTGATGTGGTGCTTCCTTTGTATCTTGAGATCTCACCTTGAATCTGCCCCCACAAAAGCCAGACACTGGTGTATATATAGGTCAGGTAACCCCACCTTCCAGCTTGAGCCATGGACAGGTCAGGTTTAACAAGTTAACCCCATCATCCCCAAACAAGTGCATGCAAGATTTATATTATACAAAACAGTCCACTTCCCTCAAATAGTCCATTTCCTTCATAGTGTAAATCAAGGGTAGCCAACCTGGAGCTCTTCCAACGTTTTGGACTCCCAGCTCCCATCAGCCCCAGCCAGCCTGGCTGATGATGGAGGATGATAGGAGTTAGAGTACAGAACATCTTAGTGCTTGTCATTTGTTTGTTTTGAGACCACATCCAAAATCACATCCTTTTTACAATGAGTTAGTTAATCCAAAATTCATAACAATCCTTTCCATACAATGTTTGAAAAGCATGGTTTATTTTGTTTAAAAAATGCATGCTCCATTTATAAGAGCACATTTAATAATACACACAAATTCTGGTTTGAGAGTACCTGATTTTTACCACCACTTAACACTTGGGCTGATTCCACATTCTAGTGGGGAGTGGAACATGGAGGCACATGTCATGGCCACGCCCCACGTAAGTAGCTCAGTACATTACTGACGCTGGAATTTTGGGTAGTATCCTCATAGGTAGCTGGTTTTTTTTATCCCACAGCCTTTCTGCTATGGCCAAAAAAAAAAAAAATCATGTCATCTTTCTGGTCACATGCCAGTGACCAGACCCTGGGCCATGTGACCTGTTTGCTGGCTTTTAATACGACTGCCCTTTCTGAAGTGCCCCCTTGGAAAATATTGTGCTGTCCACAAGCAACTGTTTTAAGAGCTATGTTCTTCAGGAACGTAAGAAGACCCTTCCTGAATCAAACCAAAGGTTCATCTGTTTCCAGTAATGGTCAACCAGCTGCTGCCAGGAAGCCCCACCAGTAGGGGATGGAGGCAGGAGCCGTCTCCCACCATTTACCCCCAGGCATTTGGTATTCAGAGGTATTCCCTGTCTCTGAGCATGGGTGGCTCTCTTTACTATTTATTGTATTTATATACCGCCCCATAGCCAAAGCTCTCTGGGCGGTTTACAATAACTAAAAACATTAAGAACAAATATACACATTTAAAAACACATCTTTTAAAAACAATTTAGAACACAGTTTAAAACGTATACACCTTACAAGGGCAAATGAGGCAAGATCAAATGCACCTTCCCTGTGTGGGGCTGCATAGACTACAGATGCTCACCCATAGACTCACCGAGGAAGTGAAGTTCTATCCACATATTATCACTGAGCAGTAGCTCAGGTCTTATACACCCACTTTCTCCTGCAACGTGGATCATGCAAAGCTATCATGGCTTGTGTCAAGAACGAACATCTGCAGTTCATTCTTGATCTCCCTGTCACAAAATCCTGAGTTGGCATGTTTTTTAACAACATTTTACACAATTTCCGCCTCCACCACCCTTCTTTCTGTTAGGACTGGCTCTCCACATCCACCAGTAATAATTTTCTGTGTCTATAGCAGGGTTGTCAAGTGGATTGCAGGGCTGTTCTCTCCACCCCTCTGCCTCTCAGAAGGGGCCAAACCAGCATCATCCCACCTTAAAACACCCCTTTTGCCATCCAACCCAGTTTCTGTGGCACTACCCATCTCTTCCTACTAAGATCTCTTCTGCATCATTGCTGATCTCTCTTACGAGCTCCCAGGCTGAAGATCCTCCACCATCTAAGCTTCTTTACCACATTTCTCTGCTTGCCATCCACAATCCTCAGGAAGTGAAGTAGCCCGAGGCAATTCTGCCCGCATCCAAAAAAAACTTTTGTCACCCTCCCCACCTGCAGTGGCTTCAAATGAAGGCAAGTTCCACATTCTGGGCCAGTGCATTGCACTCCCAGTTTCCTACAGCCACACTTGCCTCTTTTCCTGATTTGCCATAATTTATTCACTCACTTTTGACAGAGAACCCAGACATCCTTGTCAGCTTCTATCAAATCAGCATTTTCTATTTTATTAATGAATTTATAAATCCATTTTATTTATTTCCTCCTGAAAGTTCCCAAACTAGTTTCTGATCAAAATAAAGCAGTATAAATATTAAAATTAAAATCTAATAAATACAAATGCACACTTGGGCAATCTAAACATATGGTGGGGTGTAACTTTTTAATCTGGCAATAAATCTCAGTAGTAGCACCAGCCAGTCCAAAGGGCTGTTGACGTTTTGCAGGGCTTCTGTTCCTTGAATTAAATACTTCCTGTTTGCAGGTCATGCTCACTTAGTGCTTCCTATTGATTGTGGCTGAGAGATTCATTGTTTGTTTTAATTGGCCCAATGCCAGTGGAATGGCAGATTTATTTATTTTCTCTCCTTTCCCCCCCGGTTTTGTATCTCAAAGCAGGCAAGGAAACCAGTAATTGAAGGTTCCCCTCCTGCTACAGGACCAGATACTGACATGGAGTGATTGAGAGATTATTCCAGAGGAAATTAACACCTTGTTATCAATAATCCTACTGCCACACTGAACAGTAAGCAATAAAATAGCATCTGCAAACAGGAAGCCTTTGATTAACATTGGGAAGGCTTTAAATGGACTGGCTTGTGAGTAAACATGGAAAAATCTTAGGCATGGGAAGGGCAAGCTGTTGGATGCAGTGCGATAAAGCTGTGTGCAACCACTCTTTTAATAAAGCAATGCCTAACTGTAGGAAAGCAATGCCTCAGCAGCACTAAAGCGCTCTAGCATGGAAAGCACCACTGGATCCCTTGCCCATGTGTAGAGGTTGCCAGGGTGGTGACGGGTGGATGCACTGATGCTACATTCTTTTCCCTCTCAAAGACAGAGTCATGTTCCTTTTAGAGACGATTTCAATGATGAATTTAACAACTGGTCACAAAGTGTCTGTTTGAAGGGGTGATAACATTAGGGTAAGATCTAACAAGAACAGGAAGACAGAAAGGATGAGACTTCACCTTCTGTTTCTTTTGAACACATATGTTCCCTATATTACGTCTGTTTACATCCTCGTTTGATGACTCTGTCTTTTGCAATGTTTACTGCTTGCCATGCCATGTTGATCTATAAATTGTTGCTGTTTCCTGAATAAAGTAGTCTTTCTGACCAAGGTTGCACTCTCGGTTGGACTGAGAGCTTCTTTGGGACACTTAGAACCTTTGATCAGAGTTCTATTGTGTTTGGATCATGTTTTCCTTCCTCACTCGATTCAGGGTCCAATTGCAGCTTGTGTCTTACCTGGGGAAGGTGGCACAGCGAGATAGCCATTGAGATCTCGCCGATCAGGAATAAGTTTGCTCTCCGGATGTGGTCATTATGCTTTCTATAGAGCTCTGAATAGCCTGCCTCAGAAATGGTGTCCAACCTTCAGACAGTCATTGTCTCGGTGAATTTCTCTTGATTCCTGCAATCTGTATCCAAAACATGCCTTTAAAACAGAGTCATGGTCTAAAGTAACAGCAGAGATGAATCTGAGGTTTTCCTGTCTTGTGTTCCAGGAGAGATTCCAAAGAAAAGGCTGAGGTTTTCAGTGTGTGATAATTATTTCCAGTATGTAATGGAAACAGCGTAACTCTTTGAAGGGGGGAACCCTTTCCTGCTCATTTCCCCTCTCCTGAGGGTGTGCATCATTTCGCGGGGAGATAAGAGGCGTTGACTGGAGCAGCCTTTCTGGGGGAGAAGACAGAGGAAGGGCTGTGAGCTTTTGCAAGGCAGGGTGAGCAAGATAAAGGAGGACACAGCTTGCAGGAGGAGAAAAAACAGTATTGCTAACTTTCATCCTCCACTGCCCAGTTGGATCCCTGGGCCTTTAAGTACAGACAGAAATTCAATGGGTGTAGCATATTCCCTGCACTTAACTATGGAGATGGGGTTGCTTCACTTCTTGCATTTCTGCCTATCGTGCAGCTATTAAACGTATAGGAGCTCTGCCAGGAAAACATAAAACTAATAATATTTTTATATTGGAGCATCTCAAGTTCTCAACATGTTTTTCTCATAATCCTTAACAGCCGTGTGAAAATGGAAATGGACTACCTTCAAGTCGATCCTGGCTCATGGCAACCCTATGAAGAGGGTTTTCATGGTAAGCGGTATTCAGAGGGGGTTTACCATTGCCTCCCTCTGAGGCTGAGAGGCCCAAGGTCACCCAGTGAGCATGGTCATGGCTGTGTGGGGATTTGAACCCTGGTCTCCCAGGTCGTAGTCCAACACTCTAACCACACTGGCTCTCGTAACAGACACGTAACGTAGGGGAATAGCATCCACCCACCCTGCAAAGGTTTGCAAGTGAGGCTGAGCATATGGCAAGGTGTTTTGTTATTATATATATTTAAAGTCTGTTTTTATTATGTTTTAAAGTGTTTTAGTGCTTTTGTTTGCCACTCTGGGCTCCTGCTGGGAGGAAGGGCAGGATATAAATTTGATATGCTTATCAAATTTGCAGATGATACAAAATTGGGAGGCATAGCTAATACCGTGGAAGACAGGAACAAAATTTAAAGGGACCTTGATAGGCCGGAGCGTTGGGCTGAAAACAACAGAATGAAATTCAATAGGGATAAATGCAAAGTTCTACACTTAGGAAAAAGAAACCAAATGCTCAGTTATAAGATGGGAGATACTTGGCTCAGCAATACTACATGTGAGAAGGATGTTAGAATTGTTGTTGATCACAGGCTGAATATGAGCCAACATTGCGATGTGGCTGCAAAAAAGGCAAATGCTATATTAGGCTGCATTAATGGAAGTATAGTTTCCAAATCACGTGAAGTACTAGTTCCCCTCTATTCAACACTGGTTAGGCCTCATCTTGAATACTGCTTCCAGTTCTGGGCTCCGCACTTCAGGAAGGATGCAGACAAACTGGAACAGGTTCAGAGGAGGGCAGCAAGGATGGTCGGGACTGGAAACAAAGCCCTATGAGGAGAGACTGAAAGAACTGGGCATGTTTAGCCTGGAGAAGAGAAGACTGAGGAGATATGATAGCACTTTTCAAGTACATGAAAGGTTGCCACACAGAGGAGGGCCGGGATCTCTTCTCGATCATCCTAGAGTGTAGGACACGGAATAATGGGCTCAAGTTGCAGGAAGCCAGATTTCAACTGGACATCAAGAAAAACTTCCTAACTGTTAGAGCCATAGAACAATGGAACCAATTACCTAGAGAGGTAGTGGGATCTCCGACACTGGAGGCATTCAAGAGACAGCTGGACAGCCATCTGTCGGGAATGCTTTGATTTGGATTGCTGCATTGAGCAGGGGGTTGGACTTGATGACCTTATAGGCCCCTTCCAACTCTACTATTCTATGATACTATGAAATAATAAATAAATAAATAATAAGGCTTGCCTTTGATTACTTTGAATGTTTTGTGGCTGAGATGCAATTTGAACTGCGATCGTCCTGATTCAGGTGGCCGTTATGCCAAACTGGAGAGCTTGGTCTGAATTAACTCCCCAACATGAAGGTTCATTTAAGGGTGCAAGCCAATACACATTACCTAAGAGTAAGCCCTGTTGAACTGAAGGGGACTGCTTCTGAGTAGACACATGTAGGATTGAACTGTTGCTGTATCTGTCCAGGATATGGCCCACTGAGATGAATGTTCACTTGTCAACGTGTTAGTGGTTCATATTTTAGTTTTTATTTCAAAGGCTTTTCCGGAGGAAGCCCAGGAGGCTCTCTTGCGCCCAGTTTGATTCATTTGTAATCTGCAGTTGCTGTAATCCTGGCATGGGGAAGAGATTTGGACAGCTGGACATGTCTCCTGTTAGCTTTTTACTTTGTGTCCTGCTCTTCTGTCCAAAGAACTCAGGCCAATGCACACAGATGCCTCTTTTCTCCATTTTATCCTCGCAACAACCCTGTAGGTTAGGCTGAGAAATAGTGACTGGCCACAGGTCACCCAGTGAGCTTCACAGCTGAGGGAGGATTTGAACCTAGCATTCCCAGATCCTCCTCCAATATGCCTTATAACCCAGGGGTAGCCAATATGGTTGGTTGACCATGGTATCCTTTTAGATCGCCTGGAGGGATTAGGAATAGGGGGCACTGTTTTACGGTGGCTCCGTTCCTATCTCTCAGACAGGCACCAACGGGTGGCATTGGGGGATGAGGTTTCAGACCCTTGGCCACTCAATTGTGGAGTGCCACAGGGCTCTATCCTCTCCCCCATGCTATTCAACATCTATGTAAAGCCGCTGGGGGCCATCATCAGGAGATTTGGGCTGCGGTGCCACCAATATGCGGATGACACTCAGCTCTATCTCTCATTTAAGTCCTCACCAGAGTTGGCAGTGGACACCATTTCCAAGTGCCTGGAATCCATTAGTGAATGGATGGGAGGGAATAGGCTGAAACTAAATCCCGACAAGACCGAGGTGTTGCTCGTGGGAGACAGGGGCAGGTTGGGGGATATAGACCCACAGCTTGGAAAAGTTACTTTTTTGAACTACAACTCCCATCAGCCCCAGCCAGCATGGCCACTGGATTGGGCTGATGGGAGTTGTAGTTCAAAAAAGTAACTTTTCCAAGCTCTGTAAAATTGCCCCTAAAAGACCAGGTCCGCAGCCTCAGGGTCATTCTTGACTCCCGGCTGTCCATGGAGGCTCAGGTCTTGGCAGTGAGCCGGGCAGCTTGGTATCAATTACATCTGATAAGGAGACTGCCCATCTGCTCCCACGGGTGATACATGCCCTGGTCTTCTCCCGCTTAGACTACTGTAATGCGCTCTACGTGGGGTTACCCCTGAAAACGGTCCGGAAATCACAACTGATACAGAATGCGGCGGCACGTTTGATTAAGAACAGCCGTCGCCGTGATCATATCACTCCGGTGTTAGTAGATCTACACTGGTTACCAGTTGCTTACCGGGCCCAATTCAAGGTGTTGGTGTTGACCTTCAAAGCCCTATACGGTTTCGGCCCAGTTTATCTGAAGGAGCGCCTCCAGCATCACCAATTATGCCGCCTGACGAGATCAGCCACACAAGACCTTCTCTCGGTCCCACCGGTTAAAACAGCTAGGCTGGTGCGGACCAGAGAGAGGGCATTTTCGATTGTGGCCCCCACCCTCTGGAATTCCCTTCCTTTTGATCTTCGCCATGCCCCTTCCCTGATAGGTTTCCGCCGGGCCTTGAAGACCTGGCTGTTCAGGCAGGCCTATGGGAACTCTGGGGTAAGTTGCTTTTAATATTGGTACATTAATTACTGTTTTGGTTTTCATTGGTTTTTATTGTATTTTACTACGTAAATGTACGTCGCCTAGAGTGACCGTTAATTCGGCCAGATAGGCGACTCATAAATAAAATTTTATTATTATTATTATTATTATGGTGCGCTCCAGATGTTGATAAACTACAGTCCCCATCATCCATGACCATTGGCCATGCTGGCTAGTGCCGATGGGAGATGGTGCCCTTCGCGTGCTGCTGGACTTCACTTTGGCTACTCCTGCTCTAACCAGTACACCACACTGTCTCTTATTATGTAGCTCATCTTGAAGTTATTAAAAAGCCTCACATATATTATCACAGTAATCTTTACAATGATGCCAAATGATAAAGCAATGGCACTCTGTCCCCGCAGAGAACTGTGACCTACAGCAGCTTTCAGATGAAAATCATAAATTCAGGCTGTGTATGTCTAATATTTTCTTATCTCTTAGCTAGTTTTTCTTAACTTCCTGAGTCTCTTAGAACTACTGTAGCTGCTTAAATTGGCTCCCTGTAGCAATGATACAATTCGTTAAATACTTGTAGGACATTACGCGCTATGCAATTTAAAAAGGGGGGGAACAGGGTTGTGACTACGGTTCATAAAAACACAAGACAGAAGGTTCCAGAGGTATTTATGTCATAGGAAGGATTCCAGCAGTGCTGGTATCTAAATGGAAACAGCCCTGCTGTTGGACAAGTGAGACGTTTGTTGTCCGGTGTGCTGCCCTGTAGAGGGCGCCAGGTGGCCAGTTGTAAAGATCACCTACCCCTACAGGCCAATGAAGGAAAGCTCTTCAGTGGTGAAGTTGGTCACCCTTCATGACAACCTGCATGCCCATATCCCTATGGAAGGGTCATAGCTCCGTGGCAGAGCCTTGCATGCAGAAGGTCCCTGGTTCAAATCCGGATAGCATCTCCAGGTAGAGCTGGGAATGCCCCCTGCCTCAAATGCTGGAAAGCTTCTGCCAGTCAATGTAGACAACACTGAGCTAGATGGGCTCGGTATAAGGCAGTGTCTTAGATTCCTAAGGAATTTTAAACGTGCTAAACGGGGAAACGGAGGAGGAAGGAGGTCAGAGGTATGGATGCACAAAAGGAACTATCTGATTATCAAGTGGGAGAGAGTTCCACAGGCGAGGCACAACTAGGGGTGGAGATGAGAAACAGAAGTAGCCAGCGGTGGCCTTTAAAAAGGGAAGGGCACCAAAAGCCTGAAGTCGGGGCAAAGGCAGGGAAGAATATAGGTAAGAAGGTGCAAAGGAGTGGCAGCACTTTAAAGCAAAGAGGAGAAGGGAAGCCAGGGAGTCAATTGAGGACAGCCTAACCACGTGCGCGCTCGCCCCAGGGAACTCCATTTGACATTCTGTGTTGGGCTAATCAAGCAGGAGAACTATTAGAATCAAAGGTCTTGGGTTTCCTAGCTTGTGTCAAGAATATTTTGGCTTCACTATGGTTCTTACCAACTGGGTTCCCTAAATGGCCGCCTGTACCTATTTAACCTTGCCCTCAGTGTTGTGGGCCCCGGCCTGTGGAACTCCCTGCAAAGGCTTTCTTATTCCAGCAGACATTTTAAGGTTTTTATTGTTTCATTCTCTGTAGGGTTTGTTCTTCTGTAAGCTGCTTAGAAATGTTAATGATTAAGTGATATATGAATGCCTTAAATAAGAAGCCCGCCACTGAAATCAGGGGAGAGTGTGAGACAGAGAGAGGCAGGGCCTTCTTGGTCGTGGCTCTGTAGTTATGGGACTCTTTGCCAGTTAACATTTCCTTGTCCCCTTCAGTTCTGATGTTCACAAGAGCCTTTAACACAATCTTTGTTTCCTATCACCCTTTCTTACAAGTTTAAATCTGGTGTGGGTAACCCTTGGCCCTCCAGACATTGCTGAGCTACAACTCCCGTCAGCCTAATCAGGAATGGCCAATGGTCTAGGGATGATGGGAGTTGTAGTTTAGCGCCCTTTGGAGGGCCAAAGGTTCCTCACGCTTGGTTTAAGTGATCCAAATCAGTGTGTGTCCACTCCAGTGCTTCATCATCTGCTTGGTGTTCCGTTGTTTTTATTTCTCTCTGATCATCAGAGAGCTGGGCCCTGAAAAGTGGCTGATGACAAGCGGTATAAGTAAATAAACACTTATACCACTTGAAGTGAGGAGATTTGTTTCTGGGCTGCACCACATCAGAAAGCAGATGGGGGTTCATATGATGGAATGGTCCTCCATTAAAAAAAATAAAATTTAAAGATCAAATATCTACATGCCGATAGCTGTGTGTTAGGGAGAAAGCGTCTAGCCTAGCTTCACCTTGATGTGCTACTTTTAGTGCTTTTGCTTTGATGTGCTTTGATGTGCTTTTAGTGGTTGTGTCTGGCGCCCTGGGCTCCTGCTGGGAGGAAGGGCGGGATATAAATCCAATAATAATAATAATAATAATAATAATAATAATAATAATAATAATAATAATAATAATAATACTTTTCTATGTGGAGGGATTTTTTAAAATTAAAAATGGAGTTTAATTGAATCATGTGAAATCCCATCTTCAGTCTGAAGTGGCTCAGTCCGGATAGAACCACCATCTCATCTGCTTTTTGTGACCTAAGCCGCTATGGCCTTTTAAAATTTTAAATAACCACTTTTTAGTGAAGAAAGCAAAGACGCTTCCCTTCTGTTCTGTGTGGGAGCCTCCCCATCTGTCTTGCTCCTTTGGGCAACTCACCCATCATAGCTTTCGGGCACTGGCAATTTTTTCGGCTTTCCTTTGCTAAATGTTTTTCCAACTTTCTGATTTATTGTCGATGAAGTTACATTTTAGGAAAACAAACCTGACTGTTCTTGGGCACCAGGCTCTTGGCAGGAACCGATGCCTGTTTGGATGGAGTGCTCAATCTTCCTGCATAAATACTTGTGGGCAGGCACTCCCCTCCACTGACAGGGGTGTTAAGATTGCGAAACTTGCCTTGCACTCAGCTCTTCTGCTCAGACCTTACAAGAGAGCAGATCTCTGACCACCAGAACCCCTAAGCGGAACACTAAACCCCAAAACCTTTGTAACCTGGACATTTTCCTTGGCTATTAATTCAGACACAAATATTTAAACAATGGGTATATGAAACCACAGTGCATAACCACAGGTGAGATGTACCTTTTGTATGGAAAATCACCATGGCTGGCTAAGGTCAAGGTTCTGGTTTTGGTGTACAAAGCCCTATACAGCTTGGGACCAGGATACCTGAAAGACCGTCTTATATACCCAGTCAATCACTGTGCTCTGCAGGTGAGGGCCTCCTGCAGATACCTACCACAACGTAGGAAGGGGACCTTTAGTGCTGTGGAATTCCCTCCCCTTAAATATTACACAGGCACTGTCTCTGCTGTCTTCTCAGTGAAGACCTTCCTCTTTCAACAAGCCTTTTAAGTAGAGACCTTATCCCAGTCTGTATCTGTGCTGGAATTGCTCTTTAAGAGCAAGGGTCTGGCTCAATAAAAGGCAGGTTCCTATGTTCCCACCCCTTTGTAAGAAAGAAAGGATGGACGACTTAATGTTGCTGTATTGAATTTTTCTAGGCCAGCCCTGTATATTGTGCACAGTTCAGGATACCTTCCTCCTGAAAATGCAGAATGGAAGAGCCTCTGTGGCAGCCTCCACCAAGCTGATGCTCGTCAGGGACTGATGGGAGCTGTGGTCCAGGCCATCTGGAGGGCACCAGCGTGGCGAAGGCTGCTCAGACTTGGATGGCTTCCCGACTGCTGTGTGTAATAGCTGTGCCATGAAGCCAGCCCACCTAGTTAGGGCTAATTGTGGAGGAAATGTAACTCCTCTCCTGGGCCTGCTTGAAGAGGAGGCTCTCCTCTGGCTGGTGTGCAAGCTGCTAATTAGTGCACATAATGTTTGTCTTCTGCAGGAGCCAAGGAGGGAGGGAGGGATGGCGGCTTCAGATCCCACTGCAGGAAGGAGTTTTGATCTTTCTCTCTAAATCCTCAGAAGCCTGGGCAATGTGCCAGGTTTGTTTTCCTGGGGAAGAGATGCCTCCCCCCCAGCGTATGCAAAGACCCTGGACCATTGGGGATAAACCCACAAAGCAAGCACCTTAGGAAGAGCTGCATAATTAAACTCATTGATGAGGAAAATGAAACAAATGATTAGCAAGTAACAGAAATGCTTGCCACGGGTCCTAAAATGAGACACAACTTGCAAAGCATCCCTTATTGACTGCTTTTGTGTTCCTTTTTGTTCATTTGGACAAGATTTTTTGAAGGAAGCCACCTTGCTGCTAATAATGTCTTTGGCTTTCTTCGTTAACCGCACTGGCATCCTCTTGGCCCTGGTGGTACCTTTCCTGGTCTGCCGTATACACTCCGGCTGTGCTCTAATATTGCATTTTTAAACAACTCCCAAGCAGTTTCATAATAGGCAATGTTTGCAAGTCTCCAAATAGTAATTGCAACCTCCTTTTCAGC
The DNA here is from genome assembly GCF_030035675.1 of Rhineura floridana. Lineage (NCBI taxonomy): Eukaryota > Metazoa > Chordata > Lepidosauria > Squamata > Rhineuridae > Rhineura > Rhineura floridana. The sequence goes on along the minus strand of NC_084486.1, from coordinate 149,295,571 downwards.
AGGTAGGGACTCTTGTCATTGTGGTAATTTTTTTTTTCTTGAGAGCTGCACAGTTCTGCCACAATTTCAAGAAAAGTTCTCTGGTTCAGACATGTTTTCACCATTTATCATTGTCCCGAATTTGCAAGACAAAGTTCTCCCACCAGTCCTCGCTCTTTGGATAAACCCACCATTATAACTCTGACAGTTTCATGAAATCAATCATACAACAATCCACAGTTGCACCTTGGTTCATCACAGAATGTGCCGGCAGTCAGGAATGGCTCCATATGGAATGGACTCAGTGGAGAGGCTTCCAGTAACAAAATGTGTTGGCACACAGCTGGGGAGCGAGACCCTGTCAGCATATAACACCTCTGCTCAGGGATCTGCACTGGTTGCCAATTTGTTACCCGGCCAAGTTTAAAGTATTACTTTGTTGTTGTTGTTATGTGCCTTTAAGTCAATTACAACTTATGGTGACCCTATGAATCAGCGACTTCTAAGAGCATCTGTCGTGAACCACCCTGTTCAGATCTTGTAAGCTCAGGTCTGTGGCTTCCTTTATGGAATCAATCCATCTCTTGTTTGGCCTTCCTCTTTTTCTACTCCCTTCTGTTTTTCCCAGCATTATTGTCTTTTCTAGTGAATCGTATCTTCCCATGATGTGTCCAAAGTATGATAACCTCAGTTTCATCATTTTAGCTTCTAGTGACAGTTCTGGTTTAATTTGTTCTAACACCCAATTATTTGTCTTTTTCGCAGTCCACGGTATGCGCAAAGCTCTCCTCAGGCACCACATTTCAAATGAGTTGATTTTTCTCTTATCCACTTTTCTCACTGTCCAACTTTCACATCCATACATAGAGATCGGGAATACCATGGTCTGAATGATTCTGACTTTGGTGTTCGGTGATACATCTTTGCATTTGAGGACCTTTTCTAGTTCTCTCATAGCTGCCCTCCCCAGTCCTAGCCTTCTTCTGATTTCTTGACTATTGTCTCCATTTTGCTTAATGATTGTGCCGAGATATTGATAATCCTTGACAATTTCAATGTCCTCGTTGTCAAATTTAAAGTTACATAAAAGTATGTGTCCAAAGTATGATACCCTCAGTTTCATCATTTTAGCTTCTAGTGATAGTTCGGGTTTAATTTGTTCTAACACCCAATTATTGGTCTTTTTCGCAGTCCATGTTATGCGCAAAGCTCTCCTCCAACACCACATTTCAAATGCATTGATTTTTCTCTTATCTGCTTTTTTATAGGGCTGGAAAAAGAAAATGAAGCTGTTGAGCCAGAAGGACCAGTGGTCTCAGGTAACTTCCTAGGTCCCTAAGGGCTCTGCCAGACGCCATGGAGAGCCACCGGCAGTCAGTGTAGACACATTGTGTTCTTATGTGCCTTCAAGTCGATTACGACTTATGGCGACCCTATGAATCAGCGACCTCCAAGAGCATCTGCCATGAACCACCCTGTTCAGATCTTGTAAGTTCAGGTCTGTGGCTTCCTTTATGGAATCAATCCATCTCTTGTTTGGCCTTCCTCTTTTTCTACTCCCTTCTGTTTTTCCCAGCATTATTGTCTTTTCTAGTGAATCGTGTCTTCTCATTATGTCCATAGTATGACAACCTCAGTTTCATCATTTTAGCTTCTATAGTTCTGTGACCCATTAAAGGCAATTGCATAATTGATAAATAATAGCCTAGCTGCCAAGGGGCTGCAATGTAGACAAAGAATATGCTTCCCTGATTTGTTAGGGGACACTGCTCAATTAGTGAGAGGGAAGGGAGAAAGTGAGTACTGGAGTGACTATAACAATCTGAGTTTTAAGGTGAAGCTGGGAGTTTCGAGCTAGAGTTAGCTGAAACAGGGGCAGTTTCACAGGAGCCATTGCCCTAATTACGGTCTCATCATCAGGGTTAAAGGATTTTGCTGCCAGTTGTTGGAATGGCTATTGGCTTCCAATATGCTCAGCACCTATATTTATAAATAAAGCAAATACTACAAAGGCACCTTAAGTTTCCAATGCCCTGGCAGGGGTGAGCAGCTACATGTTCAGGTTTGCAGATGACACCAAATTATACAGGGTTGTCACAAACAAAACGGGATATTGAACACCTCCAGAAGAATCTCTCCAAGCAGGATAAATGGGTAACTAAAATGACAAAACTGGTTAAGTGTAAAGAAGCACAAAATGATCTGCAAGGGGGGATGGGAAACTAACTTCACACATACACTGATGGGATCTGAATTGGTGGTGATTGACAAGTGAAGAGATTTTGGGCTGTGATGGAGAGGTTAATGGAAATGTTGACCCAGAGTGCAGCAGCTGTGGAAAAGGTGAATTCCATGTTAGGGATCATTAAGGAAGGGACTGAAAATAAAACTCTCTCCATCGTAATGCCTTTATGGTTGGAAGTACTGTGTCAAATCGGTTGCCACACCTGAAGAAGGATTATGTAGAGCTGGGAAAGGGGCAGAAAAGGGCAACCAAAATAACAAAGGGGGTTTGAAACAGCCCCTTTGTGTGCTATGGAAACATGGTTTCTCTCAGTTTCTCATAATACTAGAACCTGGGGCTGGCCAATTAAGCTGAAGGGGAGGAGATTCAGGATAAAAGGAAATCCGAATGAATGAATGAATGAATATGCAGCTCTTCCTCCCAAACAGAGCCTAAGGCAGCTAATTTGTTGTTGTTATTATGTGCCTTCAAGTCAATTACGACTTATGGCGACCCTATGAATCAGTGAGCTCCAATAGCATCTGTCATGAAAAGGCAGCTTAATAACAAGTGGTAAAAAAATAAAATTAAAATATCTTGAAAACAATCCCATAGAGATGCAGACTAGGATAAATGTCTCTACTTCAGAGGCTTGTTCGAAGAGGAAGGTCTTCAGCAGGCGCCGAAAAGATAACAGAGATGGCGTCTGTCTAATATTTAAGGGGAGGGAATTCCAAAGGGTCGATGCTGCTATACTAAAGGTCCATTTCCTATGTTGTGCGGAACAGACCTCCTGATGAGATGGTATCTGCAGGAGGCCCTCACCTGCAGAGCGCAGTGATCTACTGGGCGTATAAGGGGTGACAAGAGGTGAGGCATTCTGGTCCCAAGCTCCCTAGGGCTTTATACACCAGAACCAGCACCTTGAACTGGTAGCTGATTGACAGCCATTTCTTCACCCAGTGCATAGTTAAACTCTGAAGATTTGCTCCCAGAAGATGTAGGGGTGGCCATCAACTTAGATGGCTTTAAAAGTGGGATAGGCAAATTAATGGAGGCTACGGCTATCAACGGCTACTAGTCATGATGGTAACAGTGTGTACTACCCCAAATATCATAGGCACCGGAAGGCCAATTGCTTGGGAGCACAAGTGGGGAAAGCGCTATGGTGATTTTTTCCTGCTTGTGGGCTGTTCCTAAAGCATCCACCTGGCTACTGTGGGAAGCTGGAAGGATGCTGGACTAGATGGGCCTTTGGTCTGATCCATCCTCAGGGCTCTTCTTGAGTCCTTATTCAAAAGAAGCTCAACCCTTAGTGCAACCCCAAAGCATCTCTCCACAAAGGGGGGAAGGGGGGCTGTGTGCAGAATATATTTTGCGTGTATTGGAAAGAGACATCTCAGGTCCAATCTGCCGTTAAAGCACCCACAGCAGCAGAACTCGGAATCATAGAATAGTAGAGTTGGAAGGGGCCTATAAGGCCATCGAGTCCAACCCCCTGCTCAACGCAGGAATCCAAATCAAAGCATTCCCGACAGATGGCTGTCCAGCTGCCTCTTGAATGCCTCCAGTGTTGGAGAGCCCACTACCTCTCTAGGTCAGTGATTCTCAAACGGTGCACCCAGGCACACTTGTGCGCCCTAAGAGGTGGCTAGGTGTGATATTATGAAAGTATATTTTTAAAATGAGAAGAAACCCATTTGTATAGGGTAAGTAAGTTTTCTATAGTTTGTTATTTTTATTTATAGTTTAAAATATATTAATATATTTTCAATTTTGTACATGAAGTGCACCAGAAAATTTTTATACGTTTTACAGTGCGCCGCAAACCAAAAAAGTTTGAGAACCACTGCTCTAGGTAATTGGTTCCATTGTTGTATGGCTCTAACAGTTAGGAAGTTTTTCCTGATGTCCAGTCGAAATCTGGCTTCCTGCAACTTGAGCCCATTATTCCGTGTCCTGCACTCTGGGACGATCGAGAAGTGACCCTGGCCCTCATCTGTGTGACAACCTTTCATGTACTTGAAGAGTGCTGCCATATCTCCCGTCAGTCTTCTCTTCTCCAGGCTAAACATGCCCAGTTCTTTCAGTCTCTCCTCATAGGACTTTGTTTCCAGTCCCCTGATCATCCTCGTTGCCCTCCTCTGAACCTGTTCCAGTTTATCTGCATCCTTCTTGAAGTGAAATCCGCCTCTAGGATGTAATTGAGCTGGAACAAAATTGGATGCAGTTTTCTTTCTCATTAATTGATGGAGAGTGGTAGGGGAAGAATACGCAGGATAGATTTTTGGCATGGCAATTCCCATTCAAGAATTCCATAAGGAAATGTTGGAACTGAGGGTAGCCTGAGTTATCACAAGGCAAACATGCCCTTCCTTCCCTGCACCCTCCCCTTCACATTTGTATTGCTTTACCTCTGCAAATGCCAGTTTAGGAACAAGGGTTTGCTTAGGAAACATGTAGATCCACCTTAAGAAAGTGAGGCAAGCAATATTTCAAGAGCAGCCCGCTGAAGTTTGCATCATGGCTCCATCTGCCAGTTTGCAGCTGCCCTGTGTGTGTGTGTACATAAAGCTAATGTCTGTTTACATATTTTCTCTTTGTGTTGGCACGGAGTAGGCCAAAAATGAACAGCCCTGGGGTGTATAATGTACCGCTTGAAGGAAAGCGAAGAGCGGGTGAGGGCCTAGGCAGACAATAGGAGCACAGTGAAGGCTGTGTTTACTTTAGTCGTTTGTTGATGTGGTTCCTGCTGGGCGGCGATGAGGCATGCAGGGAAGAATTCCGCCCTGTAATATTTCTGTGGTTTTTCCAAGGCAGGTATTTGCACACTGCTGCTGGGCTGTTGAGAGAGAAAGAGAGACCGCAACTCAGGGATGAAGCCTAGGCCCCAGGTCAGGGGAGGGGTAGGATTGACGGCAATCCTCACAGGTGCCACACGCAACCATGCACCCTGTCTCCCACAGTGCAACAGCTGTGGAGGAACCACCCAGGAAAAAATGGAAACGGACTGCCTTTAAGTTGATCCTGACTTATAGCAACCCTATGAATAGGGTTTTCATGGTAAGCGGTATCCAGAGGGGGTTTACCATTGCCTTTCTCTGAGGCTGAAAGGCAGCGACTGGCCCAAGGTCACCCAGTGAGCTTCATGGCTGTGCGGGGATTCAAACCCTGGTCTCCCAGGTCATAGTCCAACATCTTAACCACTACACCACACTGGCTCTCTGCAATCTGGCAAGGAGCAGCTAATTTGGCACCCAAGTGTGCATGTGTTGGCTATGCAGATGAAGCATGCACACAAGATAAAAACTAATGCAACTTGAAGCAAAATGTTGCAGCATGGCATGCTCATGCTCCGGATTGCCAGCCAGGCCCTGATCCATTCCTCCCACACAATAGTCAGTCAGCATCCTATGGCCAGTGAGTAAGGTCAGTTCTCTTTGGACTGTCTGGGAGGTTTTGCCCTTGCTTACCTGCGTTTTTTTTTTTTTTTTTTTTTGCAGTTCTGCAAATCATGGGCTTTATTTTATTTATTCCGTCATGGGGCCCAAGGGATTCCCTGGAGACTGCTGATAACTTCCTCTTGTGTGTGTGAGAGAGAGAGAGTGAGAGTGAGAGAGAGAGAGAGAGAGAGAGAGAGAGAGAGAGAGAGAGAGAGAGAGAGAAAGAGATTTTGACTACAACAGGATCCTCATTTGGAGTATAGTTCCCTCTTAATACATGGGATGTTGCTGCTGACTTTCACGCAGAATAAAATCTGGCAATGAGGATGCATTTCTTATGGCTTTTAAACCCACAAAATGCTAGTAACTGGCCCACAGGTTTCAAAAGAAAACTAGTTGGGCCAGAGTCTTTTTGATCACTTGGTGACCTTCTTAGGAGGACCTCTCCAGTGCATTTGCTGCAATGCATCCTTAGGGAGCTGATGGAGTGAGTCTGGAATTATTTCAGAATGAGGGAGGACTGCCTTGGGCTCACATAAACCTGCACAGCTTGCCTAAACAGAAATGTTTTAAGCAGGTGCTGAAAGAAATACAGCAAAGGTACTTACCTGATGTCAGTAGGCAGGGAGTTTCGAAGTGTAGGTGCTGCCACACTAAAAGAACAATTTCTTACAAGTGCAGAACAAGTATTATTTGATACCTGTATCAGTGCCTGTCCTGCACAATGAAGTGCTTGAGTGGGCACATATGGGGTAAGGCAGTCTCACAAGTAATCTAGTCCTGAGCTGTTAAGGGCTTTACATACTAATAGTAATACTTTTATGTAACTTTAAAGTTGACAACGAGGACACTGAACTTGTCAAGGATTATCAATACCTTGGCAGAGTCATTAACCAAAATGGAAACAATAGTTAAGAAGTCAGAAGAAGGCCAGGACTGGGTAGGGCAGCTGTGAGAGAACTAGAAAAGGTCCTCAAATGCAATGATGTATCTGAACACCAAAGTCAGGATCATTCAGACCATGGTATTCCTGACGTCTATGTATGGATGTGAAAGTTGGACAGTGAAAAATGGGGATAAGAGAAAAATCAACTCCTTTGAAATGTGGTGCCTGAGGAGAGCTTTGTACATACCATGGACTGCGAAAAAGACAAATAATTGGGTGTTAGAACAAATTAAACCAGAAGTGTCACTAGAAGCTAAAATGATGAAACTGAGGTTATCATACTTTGGACACATCATGAGGAGATCTGATTCACTAGAAAAGACAATAGTGCTGGGAAAAACAGAAGGGAGTAGAAAAAGAGGAAGGCCAAACAAGAGATGGATTGATTCCATAAAGGAAGCCACAGACCTGAGCTTACAAGATCTGAACAGGGTGGTTCACGACAGATGCTCTTAGAAGTCGCTGATTCATAGGGTCACCATAAGTTGTAATTGACTTAAAGGCACATAACAACAACAACAAAGTAATACTTTAAACTTGGCCGGGTAACAAATTGGCAACCAGTGCAGATCCCTGAGCAGAGGTGTTATATGCTGACAGGGTCTCGCTCCCCATCAGCAATCTGGCTGTATGTAGCATTCTGCACTAACTGCCATTTCTGGGTCAAGTGCAAGGGAAGTCCTACATAGAGTGTATTGCAGTAATCCAGTCTTGAAGTCACCAGTGCCTGAACTCCTGTGGCCACGCTCTCCCGGTCCTGGAATGCTCACAGTTGTCTCACCAGGTGCAGCTGATAAAAGGCACTTCTAGCCATTGAGACTACCTGGGCCTCCAGTGACGCAGCTGGATCCACAACCACTCCCAAACTGCATACCTGCTACTTCAGGGTGAGGGCAAGCATGTCCAGGGCAGGCCATTTCCCACTGTCTCAGACATGGGAACCACTTGACCACAGTGCCTCTGCCTTGCCAGGATTCAAGCTGAGCTTATTTTCCTCCTTCCATCCCACCAATACATCCAGGCACTGGTCCAAAGCCCATCCAACCTTCACCTGATTCAGATGCTATAGAAAAGAAGAACTGAGTGTCATCAGCATACTGATGATACCTTTCCCCAAAACTCCTAATGACTGCTCCCTGCGGCTTCATACAGATATTAAATGGCGTGGGGGATAAGATGGGTACCCTGCGGCGTATGACACATAGGTCCTTCCTCTGAAAGCAATGCCTTCTTCCTTCTAAACAGCAGCCATGAAAACCTGCACATTCTTGGAGGTTGAATCAACGACCCTATTGAAACTCAATCGGCTGAGATTTGGGAATGGTGGAAAATGTACAAAAGAAGCCACGTCCGCCTCTTCGCATGTGGAATGCAGGTTTTATGCGCCTGCCAGGAGTCCTTGCAGTGAAGCATCCTCTCTTGGTACACCACCCTCTTTCTCCTCCTTTGGCCCAGCTGGTGAAAATGAAATGCTGTAGAAACAGGCATGATTCCCTTGGATGAGGCCTGCCGCCCTTTGAATCCCTGGGATGCTGATGACTGATGGGCTGGCTCGTAGGTTTTAATATGTTGACATGGGGCCAGTTTGTGCACTTGCAAAGTGAAGCTTGGATGATACAGAGTTCATAGCTTGGAAGGAATTCTGAACTGAGAAAAAAAATGGTCTTCACGATGATGGGTGGGTGATGGCCTTGTGTGCTGCACACAGCCAGACCTGGGGGAAATGGAAATGGACTGTCTTCAAGTCGATTTCGACTCATGGCCACCCTATGCATAGGGTTTTAGTGGTAAGCAGTGTTCAGAGGTAGCCTTCCTCTGAGGCTGAGAGGCAGTGACTGCCCAAGGTCACCCAGTGAGCTTCATGGCTGTGTGGGGATTCGAACCCTGGTCTCCCAGGTTGTAGTGCAACACTCTAACCGCTATGCCACACTGGGGAGAGGAGGCAAAATGTACCTCTGTATGTGCTGTGAGGTTGCTCTTGGTGGAGGCTGAACCATTATATGTTGTGGCGGGTGGGCAAGGTGACCCCCCCCAAAGTTCAGTGCTTTATTCTTCCTTAGGTAAATATTATTTATTTAATTTATTTGCTAGCTTCTCTTCAGCCCTAGCACTTGGACTAGTTTACAGAAAATGACTCTCAAAACACATTTTTAAAAATCCATCAAGCAAATCACAGCAAGCAGATTAAAAATCCCAGCATAAAAGAAAAAGATGACAAAACTATAAAAGGCCTGAGCAAAACTAAAAATGTTTTGCTTGGTGCTGAAAAGTAAATGAATGGCATGAGGTGAGCCTTTCTGGGGGTGAAGGGAGCTCTCAGGTTGGGGTGATACAAGGGCCAAACCAGATGTGCTGCTAACTGTGTGAATGCAATTAACACAGGCTTTTCTTTCTTTCCTTCTGGGTTATGTAAGCAACAGCTGTTTTGGGAAAGTCTGAGGAGCCTTGGAACCATGATGGATGGAACGGGGATGTTGAACTCCCCCTCCCCATGACAGAGACAAAATTGCCTCTCCAAAGCAGCTGTTTGCATTGAAAGGGAAGACAGACAGGCTGTTTGAAATTAGTTTATTTACAGTTGTATTTCACCTTCAAATAGATATAGTCCATCTGAAGCACATTTTTTGCACTTCCCATTCCCTTCCCCCCATTTGTCCCACACCCCTGCAGTTGCAGTTGAACTCATTTGGGAGTGTTTTTTTTTTAAATAACATTTTAACCCTTCCTTCCTGTATGGCTCTTTGTTCAGGATTAAGAGGCCCAGTATGGCTCTCTTACCTGATTTCTTTTTTCATATCCATAGGCATCAGTTGCATAATCTTCACTGTCCTCCTTCATGATGAAAATGACAAGGTTGGCAGAACTTCACCGATTTCATCAATACCTTTTCAGGGTTGTTATTTTTAAATTAAAATGCATCCCTCATCTCTCTCTGTGTGTTTGATGGCCTCCAGACTGTCAGTATTTTGAAGGAGAAATTCAAGTGCATACTGGAAATTTAGGTTTGCCATGCAATTAAAGTGGACTTTTTGTGGGGAAATGCTTGGAAAAGTTTGGGATGAACGAATAAACACTCCATACAAGCAAATCAAGATGAAAGATCATTGTTATGTTGCTGTCTGCACAAACACATGCTCAATAAGAAAACTGGCCCAAGGTCACCTAGTGCGCTTCATGGCTGTGTGGGGATTCAAACCCCATTCTCCCAGGTCGTAGTCCAACACCTTAACCACTACACCACACCATATATATAAAAACCTGTTACTGAAATTGACAAGAAAAAAAGTACCAATAGTGCATGTAAATTTCACATGCCTCCAGAAAGGGGCATTGGGTGAAATCGATCTGATTCCTTCCCCTCCCCTGACTTAGTCAAATGCACTGGAAACCAGAGAGGAAAGAAACTCGTGGGTGGGTGGCAGCTAATGCAAAAAGCAGAGTTGTACCACCAGCCAAGTCATGCCAGGCTCGCACTCTAGCTGCAGGGCAATGTGGGTCACCAACCATCTGCGACAAGAAAGGGGGGAGAATATCATATCTTCTGTAGCAGTAGCTGACCTGTAAGGCAGGGACGTGACATTAAGTGCAGGAAAAGCATTAGATGAGAACAGTGGCGATGCACATTAACCAAAGTGGGGAAAGGTTCCTCTGTGACTATTATTAATGTGTTAGGAAGTGCACGTGTGAGTTTGGCCTTAGCTGAACATTAATAGGATTTCTTGATTAAGGGTTGTATTGGTGACCCTAAAAAGCACTGGGGTTTCCAACTACCTGTCCCCAGGATAGTGAATGTCTGAAGTCTGTCTGCCTCTTACTTAATCTCTGGATTGGTCTAAACCTGCTGTTTTCTGAACTGAACACAAATAACACACCATATACTTAAAGCAAGAGCTTGGAAAATTTACTTTTTTTAAACTACAACTCCCATCAGCCCCAGCCAGCATGTCCACTGGATTGGGCTGATGGGAGTTGTAGTTCAAAAAAGGAAATTTTCCAAGCTCTGCTTAAAGCACATCCAACACACATTTAAAGCACATGACTTTCCCCCGAAGAATCCTAGGAACTGTAGTTTGTTAAGGGTACAGGAAATTAGTAGCTCTGTGAGGGGAAAACCACAGTCCCCAAGATTCTTTGGGGGAAATCTTGTGCTTTAAATGTGTGATGTGGATCTGCCTATTAACTGTTCAGCTTCTGCTGCCTCTGAGTAACCCTATCATTTTTTTCCTGCCTTCTACACATCTGCATGAGTTTCCATTACACCCTGGAATGGGCTTTCACTTTGGTCCAAAGCCAGAGATAAACCTTGTGAGCAGAAAAAATGAGCAGATAGCGCCCATCCTGTCTGTTGGTAGTTCTTGATAATCCTGTAAATTAAATAAACGCCAAGAACAGAACACTCAGAAGGTTATAGTGTTATTTTGTTTTATTTTTTTTAAAAAGATGAGGATGCTGCCACTCATCTTGTCCAAAACCTTTGAGCCTCTTACTATACTAAAAAGAGGCATTTATTTCTTACTGGCTTTCTGGAGGAAAAATTTAAAGAAGCTATAATAAATCAGGGAGGGAAATGTATTAAAAAAGAGCCCTTGTGAATTTGGGTTTTCGTTCTTTTTTTTAAGTTACTAAAATCAAATTTTTGACATATGCGACAAAAAGTAACCCTATGGGAGTCCGATGGAGCCACTGGGATTAAAAATACTGCCGTTGTGAGATGTTTATGACGTGGTTGGGCCCGTGTTAAATGGTTTTTCCCTCCCTGGCAAGCCGGCTGAAATCTGTAGCCTGAGACTCAGGGAGCCACCAAAGTTGCTTCTCTGTTCTCACAGGCCACAATTAGGCTCCCATCTGAGGGTCACCTTTGCCTTGGTCTGGTTCAATGTGGATGGTTAAAGTTTGACATTCAATGGCTGAGCTTAAACCTAGCAGTGTTGGGGGGCACAAGAGCCATGCTTTTTGCATCCACCTCTTTATCATTCTAGATATGTAGGAGCTGGTTTATTTTATTTATTTATTTATTAAATTTATATACCGCCCCATAGCCGAAGCTCTCTGGGCGGTGCACAACAGACAAACAACCAATATACAATTAAAACCATATGTTAAACAACTTTAAAATAGATTCATTATAGCATAAATCGAACAAATTAAACACAGATAATAAATATTAAAATTAAATTAGTTAAAATATTAGGATGTGAAGATGTTAAGGTGTTAAAAATTACAATATTAGATATTAAAGTATTAAAATATTGAATATCAAAATATTAAAATGCCTGGGAGAAGAGGAAGGTTTTTACCTGGCGCCAAAAAGATAATAATGTTGGCGCCAGGCGTACCTCATCAGGAAGAGTATTCCACAGTTCGGGGGCCACCACTGAGAAGGCCCTTTTTCTCGTTGTCACCTTCCGGGCTTCTCTCTGAGTAGGCACCCAGAGGAGGGCCTTTGATGTTGAGCGCAGTGTACGGGTAGGTTCGTATCGGGAGAGGCGTTCCAACAAGTATTGTGGTCCCAAGCCATTTAGGGCTTTATAAGTTAAAACCAGCACTTTGAATCGAGCTCGGAAACATATGGGCAACCAGTGCAAGTGGGCCAGAGTCGGTGTTATATGATCAGACCGCCTCGTCCCTGTTAATAGTCTGGCCGCTGCATTTTGCACGAGCTGTAGCTTCCGAACCGTCTTCAAAGGCAGCCCCATGTAGAGTGCATTGCAGTAGTCTAGTTTAGAGGTTACCGGTGCATGGACAACTGACGCAAGGTTGTCCCTGTCCAGATAGGGGCGTAGTTGGGCCACCAGCCGAAGTTGGTAGAAAGCACTCCGTGCCACCGAGGCTACCTGTGCCTCTAGTGACAGGGATGGTTCTAAAAGAACTCCCAAACTACGGATCTGCTCCTTCAGGGGGAGTGCAACCCCATCCAGGACAGGATGAACATCATCTGTTCAGGAGAACCACCTACTAACAGCATCTCAGTCTTGTCTGGATTGAGCCTCAATTTATTCGCTCTCATCCAGTCCATTATCGCAGCCGAGCATCGGTTCAGCACATTAACAGCCTCACCTGAAAAAGATGAACAGGAGAAGTAGAGCTGCGTGTCATCAGCATACTGGTGGCAACGCACTCCAAAACTCCTGATGACGGCACCCAGTGGCTTCATGTAGATGTTAAAAAGCATGGGGGATAGTACTGACCCCTGTGGAACTCCATATTGGAGAGCCCAGGGTGCTGAGCAAAATTCCCCAAGCACTACCTTCTGGAGACGACCCGCCAAGTAGGAGCGGAACCACTGCCAGGCAGTGCCTCCAACTCCCAGATCAGCTAGTCTCCCCAGAAGGATACCATGGTCGATGGTATCAAAAGCCACTGCGAGATCAAGGAGAATCAACAGAGTTACACTCCCCCTGTCTTTCTCCCGACACAAGTCATCATACAGGGTGACCAAGGCCGTCTCCGTGCCAAAAACCGGGCCTGAAACCCGATTGAAATGGATCCAGATAATTGGTCTCATCCAAGAGCGCCTGGAGCTGGTCTGGTTGTGAAGGAAAAGGCACTCTATTCATGCTCAGGAAGACTTCCTCGTGTTGCACTTCCTAGACATTAAAATAGGTCCTAAGAATACAGGAAGCTGTCTTCTACTCAGTCATTGGTACCTCTTGTTCAGTATTGCCAGCAACTCTCCAGCGGTTAAGAACAGAAGGAGAGTCCTGTAGCTGGATCAGGCCAAAGGGGGCCCATCTAGTCCAGCATCCTGTTCACACAGTGGCCGACCAGATGCCTCTACGGGATGCCTGCAAGTAAGAACTGAGGACAAGGGCACCCTCCTCCCCATGTGTGACTCCCAGCAGCTGGCAACAGTGAAGGGAGAACGTAGCCATCAAGACTAGTAGCTGGTAGTATGGATTCAGGAAGGGGTCCTCTCCTAACGCTAGCTGGAGATGCCAGGGATTAAACCCAGGCCTCTCTACATGCAATGCATGTATAGTAGGGCCCCGCTTTATGGCGCTTCGCTAATGCAGCAGTCTCAATTAGACTAAAGCCCCACTCATACGGCGCTTGTTCCACTTTTATGGTGGTTTTTGGGCATCACGCACCATTCTATTCAATGGGTTCTGCTTTACAGCAGTTTTTGCTTTATGACGGGGGTCCGGAATGTAACCCGCTGTATGAGTGGGGCCCTACTGTACTCTACCACTGAGCTATGGCCCTGCTCCCCCATGTAGGCTGTGGGCATGCAGTGAGTTGTGTGTGTTACCACCATCACCTGTGTCCCTCACCTTTCACAGTTGTGGAAGCTCATTGTATAGTCAGAAGGAACTACACAGGAAGCAGCCTCGGACCAAGTCACACTGTTTGTTTATCTAGCCCAATACTGGCTACTCAGGCTGGCAGAGGCTTCATAGCTCTATGATTCTAACATATGGAGGGCCTCAGGTTCTCCATCACTGGAGTAGAGAATGAGCGCATATTCCCAGAGCCTCCCAGGAGGCAAGGTGAAAATGTTCCTGGCAGAGAGATGCACCGAAGGGGAAAGCTTGGATTTCTGCCTTCTACTCTGCAGCTTGTATGGGCATAAATGGACCCTCCATGTTCAGAGACGGAATACCTTTTAATGTTAATTATTGAGGACAAACAATGGCACTAAGGTTTTTGCCTTCACTTTCCTGTTTTCAAAGCATTTGACTGGCAGCTGTTGGAAACAAATGCTTTCTATATACTAGATGGGAATGTTCATCCCAGCCAGCTGGCCTCTTCTTCGTCTTATTTTGAAGATAACCTTGTCCTTAATTCTCCTCTACTCTGCAGCTTGAGGTCACAAATGCATCACTGCCACCTAGGGCAGTGGCTTCTTTTTCTGTTCTCTTTTCTAAAAGCAACATTATTTCCCCAGAAATTATACTTTTATCACACACTTCTGTGAGAAAATGTCTTAGTACCACTCCTCCGCTTTAAAGCCAGAGCCAATGCTGTCTAGAGAAAACAAAGTCTGGCTTCAGAGACAAATGAACAGAAGAGGACAAAGGCTAAAGTCCACTTTGAACAGTCACACAGTGGCAGAGGCCACAAGTCCTGACACATCATTCAGTCTTTTGTGATCTAGCCAAGGGGAGCCACTATGCTATCTGGCTTCCTAAATCAGAACTATTTCAGAACTATTGAAAACATTTTCTATGTACATATACGTTATTGGTCCTCGAATCCCTCGATTGAGAACCCATGAGAACACAGAATATCATTAAATGATAAGAACTCAAGAACAGCCTGGCTACTGGTTCTGGCCAAAGGCCCATCCAGTTTAGCATCCTGTTCTCACAGTGGCCAACCACATGCCCACTACGGGAAATCTGCAAGCAGGCCGTGAGTGCAACAGCATTCTCCCCACTTGTGACTCCCAGCAACTGGTATGCAGATATATGTCTGGCTACTTTCCTTTAATTTCCTGATAATACTCTTTGGAATTCCCTCCAGAATTCCCTTCCCTTAAATATTAGATAGGCGCCATCTCTGTTATCTTTTTGGTGCCTACTGAAGATCTTCCTCTTTCAACAAGCCTTTTAAGTCTACATTTGTGTTGAAATTGCTTTTTAAGATGTTTTTAAAGTTTTTTTTAAAAAATATGTTTTTAAAGACATTTTAGTATACTTTAATGTTCATTTTTATGATGTTTTATAGTGTTTTTGTCTGCCACCCTGGGCTTCTATTGGGAGGAAGGGCAGGATATAAGTTTAATAAATAATAATAAAATAGTTTAAATAGTTAAAGCTGTGCTTGGTTGGGGTCAATTTAACCAGTAGGACTGGTGAGAGACACTCATTTTTGGAGTGTCAACTCAAGTCAGGTTTATTTAGATATTGCACTCAAAAGTGGTTCACAACTGACGGAAGTATGTTAACAACAGAAAAAAATGGAAATGGACTGCCTTCAAGTTGATTCCAACTTACGAGTGACCCTATGACTAGGGTTTTCATGGTAAGCGGTATTCAGAGGGGGTTTCCCATTGCCTTCCTCTTAGGCTGAGAGGCAGTGACTGGCCCAAGGCCACCCAGTGAGCTTCATGGCTGTGTGGGGATCCAAACCCTGGTCTCCCAGGTCGTAGTCCAGCACCTTAAACCACTACACCACAACAATAGCATAATTCCTAAATGTTGTAAGTAAAGCCCCAGTGCTTGTAACCTGAACCAGTGGGATGCAATAGGCAGAAAGGCAAACTGTTCTTCCCTCACTGGGGATCCTTCTTGAAATAACCACTTGTAGTTTGATTTTCTCAGGCTTTCCTCCCTTCTTCTGGCTAGTCAGAATGTATGTGTGAATGCCAGCCTCATGACTCCAGAATGGCCACATGTATGCCTGTACTCGGAGTGGTTTTATTTTCCATGAGTAATAAACCTTAAGTTTCTGCACTCTGCTGCTATATATACCAAACTCCAATAATAACAATATTCCATTACAATCAAGTTCATTACAAAAATGAAGTAACTAATTAAAACTAATAAAATATAAAACATTATTAATGTAATAATACTCAGTCCCTAACGATATTTAATTATGCTAGGACAAACAACAATACTTTAATGACATTATTAATTCACAAGGGCGGTGCTGAAGGATTAGTGTCAGTGCAGAGGGCTTCACCCCCCCCCATGTTTGCCCCAAATCTGTTCTAGGGGTTCCCCCCAACCCTCCAGAGCAGATTTGGGGAGGGTATGGAATACACATGGGGAGTGAGTCCTGTTGTGTTAGTACCAAATCAGAGCTTGGAAAAGTTACTTTTTTAAACTACAACTCCCATCAGCCCCAGCCAGCATGGCCACTGGATTGCACTGATGGGAGTTGTAGTTCAAAAAAGTAACTTTTCCAAGCTCTGCAATCCTTGTGCTAGGACCAGTACAGTTATATCTCAGTTAACAAAGTAGATGCATTCTTGGACATTACTTCTTAAAAAAAAAAAATTGGTACCAGAGGTAGGAATAATATGGAAAGAATAGGGATAGGTTCCGATACCCATTCATAGATAACTACCTGGCAGCCACCCCCTCCCCCTCCTTCTCTTCCTCTGAATCGTATTGGATCATTCCTTCCCCAGCCCTGAGAGAAAGCAAGAGATCTCTTTCATGCAAAGCAAACAGGCTAGTCAGTTTCACCTTAAAGCAAACACACAGGCGCATCAGTTTCACATTAAAGCAAAGGCACAGGCCTGAAAGTTTATCCATAGCAAAGCAGTTTCACCATAAAAAAAAAAGCCTTCCTTAAAAGGAGCTAGCTTCCTGGAGGATTCGTCAACTAAGGTATTACTATATTTAGTTGAATACCACCCCATGTCACAATTTACTTATCCAAGCTAGCAAAAACCACAAGCAGTTATGTCGGTTCTGGCGTGTTTCTTTAACAGGGAATGAAAAGCGCTTCTCTGGGAATAATACTCCAAAGTCTAGATCGGGATGGGGAATATTCTTCAGCCCAAAGGCTGCATTCCCTCTTGGGCAATCTTCTGGGGGCTTCCTGCCGGCGATGGGTGGGGCCAGGGGCAAAAGTAGGCAGAGCAAGAGATATGGTTTTTACCTTTGACATAGACATGTTAAAGTCAGAGGTTTCTAAACACACACACACACTCCTCTCCATATTGCATCTAGGCAAGTTCACTGACACATTCCTGCTAGGGAAAAACTCTTATGGACAGCATGCAGCATGGCCGGTGGGGAGAGTGGCTTGGGGGATAGTACTTAAAGGCCAGATAGATTTGGTCCCTGGGTCTAGGGATCCTCAATCCTGGATCTGTTGCGAGGGTCGTGGGGGTTTGATTATGCTGGTAGGCTGGTTTTGAACTGGCTCAGAAAACTTTGATTTTATTACATTTATATCCCACCTGTTTTATGCTATGGAACATAGCATTCATGTGGCTTCCAGTCTAGGCACTGACCGGACTCAGCCCTTCTTAGCTCCAACAAGGTGGTGGCCCCTTCACAAGTCGATTATGACTTATGGAGACCCTATGAATCAGTGACCTCCAAGAGCATCTGTCATGAATCACCCTGTTCAGATCTTGTAAGCTCAGGTCTGTGGCTTCCTTTATGGAATCAACCCATCTCTTGTGTGGCTTTCCTCTTTTTCTACTCCCTTCTGTTTTTCCCAGCATTATGGTCTTTTCTAGTGAATCATGTCTTCTCATGATGTGTCCAAAGTATGATAACCTCAGTTCCATCATATTAGCTTCTAGTGACAGAGGAAGGCAATGGTAAACCACCTCTGAATACCGCTTACCATGAAAACCCTATTCATAGAGTCACCATAAGCTGAAATCAACTTGAAGGCAGTCCAGTTACATTTTGTCTCCATTTTGGTTAATGACTGTGCCAAGGTATTGATAATCCTTGATAAGTTTAATGTCCTCATTGTCAACTTCAAAGTTGCATAAATCTTCTGTTGTCATTACTTTGGTCGTCTTGGCGTTGAGCTGTAGTCCTGCTTTTGTGCTTTCCTCTTTAACCTTCATCAGCATTCTTTTCAAATCTTTACTGGTTTCTGCTAAGAGTATGGTATCGTCTGCATATCTTAAATTATTGATGTTTCTCCCTCCAGTTTACACACCTCCTTCATCATGGTCCAATTCTGCTTTCCGTATGATATGTTCTGCGTACAGATTAAACGAATAGGGTGATCGTTTAGTATCTTTTAGTAGTTTTTTAGTATCTTTAGGGTCTGTTAGCATCTTTCAGCATTTCCCAGCGTCCCTCTGGGCCCTTCTTTTTCAGCATTCACCGTTGCTAGGATGCATCATTAACCCCCTCCTCTCTGCTTCTGTTTAGGCTGACAGAGGCACATGATCCAAAGATTCATTCCCATTGGTTCCGAGGTGACATGTGATTTTAAAAAAATCCAGTAGAAGGCTGAGGGGGAGGGGCTGGAGCTGAGCGAAGCTGTTGTTGCTGGGCGACGGGAGAGCGAGCGGGCCCGTTCCTACTCGAAGCTACGGGCCGCGGAGCAGGTAAGGGGGCCGGCATGGCGGGTGGGTTTCCCCCCTCAAATTCTGACACGCACGCATTGGGAAGATCAACAGGCGGTAATTTCTCGGAAGAAAGCTGTTCCTTGCGGGCTCTAGCCCCTGAGTATGTGTGGGAAAAGTTCACTCTGTACATGCTCAGAAGCAGTTGATTTTTTTCAGGCAACTTCCCCCCCCTGCAAACACATCTCCTTTCGCTTCAGGGTACCTCTGTGACAGGCAGAGTTTCGACAGGTGAGGCATCCTCCTCCGCCACAGCTTCTCTAGGCCGAGTAAAGCTTCACCTGGTTGATTTCTGCCTGTCACGCCTCTGCAACACCCCGCCTGTGTTTGGAGCCAGGAGTTTAAAGTTGCAGACCTCTTCTCTGGGTTGTAGCCGGGAAACACTTTTTCTGCAACAGGCAAGGGAGAAAGAAAGGGAACCTCTGCAGTCTGAAACAAACACACACAACGCTTTTTGTGATTAGAATTTTTTTGCCTTGAGAGTGATCTGTAGCTTTAGAAATTTATTTTAACTTTAAAATTATGCAGCTGTTGCCTTTCACTATCTTTATGCTTAGAGATAACTGGCATTTGCAACCTGTCAGAAAAGTTACTTCCTTTATGATTTTTCTTCCCCATCCCTTATTATTTACTTATCCAACTTTTAAAACCACCCTTTATAAAAAGCAGATTTTACAAAACATTCTATAAAGCAGAACACAACACAGTAGCAAACACAGAATTAATGATTAAAACCAACAATTAAAGAGAAACATTTTTATGAAAACGGCAGTAGTTCATAATGACAATAATGCTGAGACCTTAAACAAAATAATCAATTTCCGCCCAAAAGCAAATATGTCTTAACCGAGACACTGGCCTGATTTGTGTCACAGTAAGCCAAACTGTGGGCTATCAAAACAGTGCGGATATGCCGACTTCTGGAGAGGAGTTTGTACCCACTTTGTTCTTCCCTGAGCCTTTTCGGTCAGCACAGTTTGGCAGCTAAGCCCAACTTTGGCTCAATGTGCCATCCATACCAGAATCATGGTGAACTTCTCTCCTCATTAACCATAATCTGTTGTCAAGAACGAACCTTGAGTACAGATCATAGTTAAGGAGGAGAGAGCTTAACCGTGATCCCGCTTTCAGACAACATGTAAAACCAAATCTTGGCTTGGCTGCGGCGCTGTGCTGAGCTAAAACGAATGAGCAAAGTGGCTGCGATTTCCTCCCTGGGAGCCAGTGTGTTTGTGCTAAGCCATGGTTTGGCTGAGTGTTGCATGTGAACATTGCTTTGGAAGCCCAAAACAGTACAGGGCACCCACTTCTCCAGGTTCTATAGTTGGGGTGCCATTACAGAGAAGGCTCCATCTTGCACAAGCTCCATTTGCAGGATGAATCTTTTCTATATGTTCTGTGATCTTTGTTAGAGTGCACAGTTCAGACAGAGTTCCTTCTCCAGGACCCCCCTCTGAGCGAGGCTGAGAAGGTGGTGACAAAAGAGAGGGCCTTTTCAATTGTGGCTACCCATCTGTGGAATATGCTTCCCAGTGGGGTCTGCCTGGCACCTTCATTGACATCTTTTCATGCCAAGTAATGACTTATCTTTTTTCCCAGGCACTTGATAGACTAGGATGATGTGGTTTGTATTAGTGTGCTGCTAAAGCTTTCTGTAGCTGTATGGGATAGTTGTTTTATTGTTTTGTTTTATGGTATGATATATTTATTTTGGTTTTTAACAGTGTTGTAAGTCACTTGAAGACCTTCAGGTAACAAGCATCTAATAAATAGTAATAAAAGTAATAATTATGACTTGGAGAATCAGGAATTGCCACAGGATTGCACGCTAGTTCTCTGTGGCTGGTTTTCCTTTAATCAGTATTTTTGTTGTGCCAATGCAATATTTCCGGTGTGTATGTTCAAACCCTACCAACATGAATTCAGTCTAGAAAAGATTCCCCTCCCCCCCCAAAAAAGTAGTAAGGCTTATTCTATTTATTTGTTTATTTATCTATTACATTTATATACCGCCCCATAGCCGAAGCTCTCTGGGCGGTTTACAACAATTACAAACATTAAAAACAAATATACAAATTTAAAAACACATGCTAAAATGCCTGGGAAAAGAGGAAAGTCTTGACCTGGTGCTGAAAAGATAACAGTGTTGGCTCCAGGCGCACCTCATCAGGGAGATCATTCCATAATTCCATCCTACAGTTAACAAGATGAGAATATTTTGGAAAAACAAGGTATAGAAACGGCATAAATAAAGTATAACAGCATAAATAATACATAGGTTCAAAGTAGAATTTACACTGCTTGGGTTAACTTCCTGAAACCTATTGTCACTTTTCCTCCCTCTCTCTCCACTGCACTGTGACATAATTCCTCCACTCCTGCATTCTCTCCCTTCTCTCTTATAACCAGCCATGCATCACCCTCCCAACTGGCCATTCCCAAGTATTTTTCACTACAGCTGCAATATCTGAATTAGGCAACAAGGATGAGTATGTTAGCTACTGTTTGCAAGCCCACTTAAAATCTTTCCTTCACATTCTCATTTGAGGTTAGGGCTAACCATAGTTTGTTGATGTTTTGCTAGAAGAACTCTGTCAATGGAGCAGGACATTTGACATGGGCTGTGAGGGAGAGGAGAGAACTTGTACATCCATTTGTGTGCATGATTCCTCCACCTGGGGTGGGATGAATCTGAACATTTGGATTGTTGGGAGGCATCTGTATGAAATTTGATTCCGAAGAAAGATGATTTCTATAATTTGAAAAGCAAAAATAGATTTAAAGCACATAAGTAATTTTATTAAAAGTTATGCATAGTCCTCCTCATTGTAATTGCAGGTTACTCTCGTCGTAAGAGTTGCTCGACATTTATGATGGGAGACGTCCTTGCGTATGAAGCAGAGCTGCTTGGAATGGTAAAGGAGGTGTGTTTTTCTGTCAGAAAGGGGCATTTGTTTCGCATTTACTGAAGTCTGCCTGGTGGTTCAGAACTCAGTAACACAATTTTGTTGGTATGAGATTGTCCTGTAGTGGCTCTGAAAAAGATCTTATTACAAATCTTAATGAGCAAGAAGAGTGGGGGGCGGTGGAGGCAGTGATGACCTGGTGGTGGCAGGGTTGTGCTCTTTAGGATGGGGATAGGATGGGAGGAGGTGGAAGGTTGGGGGATCTCCAGCTTGGCAGAAGTGGCCCTGCAGCTGCCTGCCCCAGCCCCCGTGAGCCATTGCTGGACTTAACTAACACTTCACTCTTGATCTGCAGGTAGGCCCTCTGCAGTGCTACAGTTGTTTGGGGTCAGAGCTTTCAAACTCTCTGTTTATTTTCCAAGCTTCCTTTTAGAGGCTCCTGTTCTGTTCCATACTGCCAGAACCAGTGTAGCCCCCCATTTCTGTACTGACTCTTCCCTTGAATTGTTTGTATTTTATGCCACCTTGAGAGCTGCTACAGTTGAAAGGTGATCTGTTAATACAGTAAATGAATAAAATACACAGTTTCCTCCGATATGTCCCGATTTCTCACATACATTCCTTGTTTTCTGCCCCACCTCCATCCCAAGTCAGCTGCCCTCCTTAAATACCTTAATTTAATTACTTCATGCTTTAGTTATCAGCATGTTGCCTGTTATTGCGGTATGTGAGCAGACCTGGCAATGCTCTGTCTTTTCCCATTAGCTAATATGAAGGTGGCCGGTTGTGAAAGAAGGAAGCGAAAAGTCATTCTGCATCTTTGCCCTTTTTGCCTCTGAGATTGACCGTGGGGTCCCTGTTCTGTTGTTACCTTGCCTTGACCTACCTTCATTGCTTGCTTCTTTTAATGGGAATTAATGCAGTTTCTTTTATGTCTTCTTGTGTTTGCAGTATTTGGACTTTGCAGAATTTGAAGATACCGTGAAATCATTTACAAAGGAATGCAAAATAAAAGGAAAACCATTACCTAAAACTGGAGGTAGTTCTGTGAAGGACTCCAAGGCTCTGATAATTCAGGTAACATCTATCTTTTTTGTGTGAAATCTATATCTGGTTGATTGGAAAAATTGGATCCCTCTGCTTATGTGTTGGGGCTTTTCTGTGCAACTCTATTGCCATCTTTAAAACATGCTCCTGTGAGGTATAGATGGTTTTGCACAGCATATAGGGGGCTCATATTCAAGTAGCGCTAAGGTGAATGTTCTGTCAGCACAAAGACTTCTCCTTGTGCAATGGAACGTTGTCCCACTGTCCTTCCTCTGTGTGCCACCTAAATCTGTTCTGGGTTTTCCCCCAACACTCCGGTGCACATTTGGGGACAGCGTGTGTGTGCGGGAATCCTGCTGCACTATCATTGATCCTTGCAGTAGCCTTTGTCCTCTGTTTGTGGACTTCCCAGAAGTAGATCACTATTGGAAACCTTGCTCTAGATTCTAGCAGAACAATTTATTTATTTATTTATTTAAAACATTTATAACCCGCTCTATTTTCAGAGAACTTAGAGCGGCGTACAAAGAACAATTATAAAAAATAAAATTGGCAAAATAATAACTATATTAAAATATTAAAATACATATAATCAACCTAGTAAAATTATGAGGCATCCTATATATTAATTAATTGAACGCTTGGGAAAATAGAAATGTTTTGACCTGGCGACGAAATATGCCAAGGGAAGTGGACAACCGCACCTCCACTGGCAAAGAGTTCCAGAGATCAGGGGCAACAACAGAAAAGGCCCTATTTCTGGTCCCCATTAGACGAACTTGAGATGTTATAATAATAATAATAATAATAATAAATTTAATTTTTGTGTCGCCTATCTGGCCGAAACCACTCTAGGCGACGTACAACATTAAATTCAACAATACATAATAATACAATACATAATAAAATACAGTGCAGTCAACAATAATCATTTTAAAAGCAGCAGTACAGAACAGTTTAGGGCCATCAATAGACAGTTTTAAAACAATATAAAGAAATTAGCCCACCCCGGGGATCCCAAAGGCCTGTCCAAAGAGCCATGTTTTCAAGGCTCGGCGAAATGTATCTAGGGAAGGGGCATGGCGAAGATCGAATGGGAGGGAGTTCCAGAGAGTGGGGGCCGCCACTGAGAATGCCCTCTCTCTAGTCCCCACCAACCTAGCTGTTTTCGTTGGTGGGACGGAGAGAAGGCCCTGTGTGGCTGATCTGGTCGGGCGGCTTAGTTGGTGGTACTGGAGGTGCTCCTTCAGGTAAACTGGGCCGAGACCGTATAGGGATTTAAAGGTTAAGACCAACACCTTGAATTGGGCCTGGAAAACAACTGGAAGCCAATGTAGATGAAATAACACCGGCGTGATGTGATCACGGCGGCGGCTGTTTGTAAGCAGGCGTGCCGCCGCATTCTGCACCAGTTGTAGTTTCCGGACCATTTTCAAGGGTAACCCCACGTAGAGCGCATTGCAGTAGTCTAATCGAGAGGTGACCAGGGCATGTACCACCAGTGGGAGCTGATGAATAGGAAGGTAGGGTTGCAACCTCCGTATGAGGTGTAGTTGATACCAAGCTGCCCGGCTCACTGCCGAAATCTGAGCCTCCATGGACAGCTTGGAATCAAGAACAACCCCGAGGCTGCGGACCTGATCCTTCAGGGGCAATTTTACCCCATTAAGATTCAGGTCAGCAACACCCAACCTTCCCCTGTCACCCACAAGTAGCACCTCGGTCTTATCAGGATTGAGCTTCAGCCTGTTTCTTCCCATCCACCCACTAACGGATTCCAGGCACTTGGACAAGGTCTCTACAGCCAACTCCGGTGAAGATTTAAAGGAGAGATAGAGCTGCGTGTCATTAGCATATTGGTGACACCGCAGCCCCAAACCCCTGATGATAGCTCCCAGCGGTTTTACATAGATGTTAAATAGCATGGGAGAGAGGATAGAACCCTGTGGTACTCCACAAGTGAGGGGCCAAGGGTCTGAAACCTCATCTCCCAATGCTACCTGTTGATGCCTGTCAGAGAGAAAGGAACGGAACCACTGTAAAACAGTGCCTCCTATTCCTAATTCCTAATCCATGTTGATGGAATCACAAGGCGGGGGTCAGTAGAAGACCTCAAAGGCCGAGCAGGTTCATAAGAGGACATGCAATCAGATAGATAACCAGGGCCCAGGCCATGCAGAGCTTTAAAGGTTAGGACCAGTACCTTGAATTGAGCCCGGAAGCGGATCAGCAGCCAATGCAATTGTTGCAGAAGTGGAGTTGTATGGGCCCATAAGCCAGCTCCTGTTAGCATTCTGGCTGCCACTCTCTGAACTAGTTTAAGCTTCCGGGCTGTCTTCAACGGCAGCCCTACATAAAGTGCATTGCAATAGTCCAGTCGGGAAGTAACTAAGGCGTGTGTTACCTTCGTTAGATCAGATGTTTCCAGAAACGGGCGCAGTTGGCGAACCAGTCTTAACTGGGCAAAAGCACTCCTGGAGACCGCCGAAACCTGGGCATCCAGGCTTAAAGCTGAATCCAAGCGTACTCCCAAACTGCGAACCTGAGTCTTCAGGGCGAGTGCAACCCCATTCAACATAGGTAAATTCCCTATTTCTAGGTCAATCTTACAGCTAACGAGGAGCACTTCTGTTTTATCCGGATTTAATTTCAGCTTGTTCATATTCATCCAGTCCATCACTGAGATCAGGCACTGGTTCAGAGGCCGGACGGCTTCCTTAGCATCTGGAGGGAAGGAGAAGTACAGCTGGGTGTCATCTGCATATTGGTGGTAACTCACTCCAAACCTCTGGATGACCTCACCTAGCAGCTTCATATAAATGTTAAATAACTTTGGAGACGACACTGAGCCCTGAGGAACCCCGCATGTTAGGGGCCAGGGATTTGAGTAGAAGTCCCCGAGTTGAACCTCCTGCGTTCTACCCTCCAGGAAGGAACGAAGCCACTGCAAAGCAGTACCTTGTAGTCCCATCCCAGAGAGGCGATCTAGAAGGATATCATGATCAATAGTGTCAAAGGCCGCTGAGAGATCGAGGAGAACCAACAGGGACGCACTCCCCCTGTCTAATTCCCTGCGGAGGTCATCAACTAAGGCAACCAAAGCCGTCTCAGTCCCATGGCCAGGTCTGAAACCAGACTGGAATGGATCATAATAATCGGTTTCTTCAAGAAAACACTGAAGTTGAGTCACAACTACTCGCTCGATAACTTTACTTAGAAATGGAAGGTTGGAGACTGGGCGAAAATTTTCTAAGCAAAGAGGGTCTAAGGAGGGGTTTTTTAACAATGGTCTTACAATAGCCTCTTTTAAAGAACCAGGGAGGTAGCCTTGTTGAAGCGAGGCATTGACTATCCTCCAGGCCCAATTAGCCAATCCCTCTCTGGCCTGCTTTATAATCCAAGAGGGACAAGGGTCAAGCGGGCAGGTGGTAGGTTTCATCTCCCTAAGGACATTAATTATATCCTCGGTATGAACAAGCTGAAAAGAATCCAGTTTAATGGAACTAACAGAGGCCAAAGGTACTTCCCCAGAAACTGCATTAGTATTGGCATCTAAATCTGAGCAGATCTGGGCGACTTTGTTTTCAAAGTGCAAGGCAAATTGTTGACAACGATCATCTGAATGGTCAGTGGCGGGTTCATGATGGTCAAGATTAAGAAGACTTTTAACCACCCGGTACAATTCCGCTGGTTGGTTGTCAGCTGAAGAAATAGAAGCTGAGAAAAAAGTTCTTTGTGCAGCGTGCCTAGATGCCATGTAGATCCTAGAAAATTCCTTAACACAGAGTCTATCAGATAGACTCCGCGATTTCCGCCAACGACGCTCTAAACCTCTGCGTGTGCGTTTCATAGACAACAGTTCACTGGAGAACCATGGGGCTGATCTAACCCGAACACGTCTAGGGGGGCGTTCAGGGGCAATTGAGTCTATTGCCCTAGTCATCTCATCGTTCCATAACTCGACCAGGGCTTCTGCAGAGTCACTTATTCGAGAGATAGGGAATTCTCCGAGAGCTGAGAGGAAACCAACAGGATCCAATAGTCTCTTAGGGCAGATCATTTTAGTAGATTTCTTCGACTCACGAAGGTTACAAATTGTGGATAATCTAAATTTAATCAAAGAATGATCTGTCCATCATAGAGGGACTATTGAGAGCCTTTCTACTCCCGGATCATTCTCAAATAAATCCCACGTAAAAGACAAGATCAAGGGTATGGCCTGCAACATGTGTGGGGTCCGAAATTAATTGGGACAACCCCATGGTTGTCATAGCCGCCATAAAATCCTGGGCCACTCCAGATGGTGAGGACTCAGCGTGGATGTTGAAGTCGCCCAGAACTAATAGCCTGGGGGACTCCAGCATCAACTCAGAGATCAACTTGGAGAGCCCAGGTAGAGAGGATGTTAGATAACGGGGCGAGCAGTATACCAATAGTATCGCTATCTTATTTTGCCCACCAAGCTTTAGATGGAGGCATTCAAACCCCTCAGTTTGCGGGAGAGGACATCTGGTCAAGGGAATAGAGTCCCGATAAACCACTGCAACTCCCCCTCCCCGACCCCCGGGTCTAGCTTGCTGTTGCACAGAGAAACCTGGTGGACAGAGACCGGTTAGGTTAACCCCACCGGATTCCGACAACCAGGTCTCAGTAATGCATGCCAGGTCTGCATATTCATCCAGGATAAGATCCTGGATGATTGCAGTCTTATTATTTACAGACCTGGCATTAAAAAGCAAGACTAGTAACCCAGGGGCATTATCATCTAAGTATGACTGTCTATTGATATAAGATAGTCGAACAGGGGTTGACAGTCAACGCTGAACTACGTTATTCTTAGGACAATAGATTGGCTTCCTCCAGTTATATCTCCCTCTTTTAGATATAATTTCTATGGGTTTACCCTCTAAGATAGTCACTGAGTCCAAACAGGATTTCTGTGGCATCAGCAATGGAGGATAGAATGGCCGACCTGGTTGAACTATGTCAGGTCAAGGTGAACTAGAGTCTTGTTGGTGGACCAAAGCCTCCAAAGAAAACGTGTATCTGGAGGTATCCGAACCTACTTGAGCTAACATAGGAGCAGATGACATCGTTTCCTTGGGATGAACTTTGCAAGAGTCCAATTCGGAGTCTAAGAAACAGGAGGAAGATTTCTTAGCTTGAAGAATTCCAAGGAGTTTATGTAAATCATTAATGATATCTTGCTGGGCGTGATCTGAGAAATTAGGAAATTTGTCCAATAGCTCCTCTGCTCCACAGCCAGTTAATAAAAAAGATTTATCTCCTAATTCTTCCTGATTAGATGTTACTGATCGTAAATAGGGCGAAGCATTCGTGGAGGGAGAGCTAGTAGAAGCACTATAGCTATTATAGAACAATTCTAATGTTCTTAAAGTAAAAGAACTTGCTGCTGTGTCTGAGTGTCTCAAAGCTATTTCCAGGAGAGGGCAAGGTTGGCAAGTCAATAATTGGGGCCCTGTCTCGATCTATGGATTGGCCCTTGTTAGTGTGGAGGATTACTTACATCTGAAAAGCTTGCTTATCAGCCTCTGCTGAAGAGGATAGCTCAGGGCAACTAGAAAGTTGTCTGCCCCTCCTCCCCAGGTATCAAAATCAAAGTATTGTGGTTGAGCACCTCCAATTTCTCTGACCTCTTGGTGAAAGATGGCAGTAGCGGCACAACTGGGCCATACTGGATTGGGCTTTCTTCCCTCTGAGAGGCAGAGGGTGAGTGTGGATGGACAGGGGGCAGTGCCTTGTTTTTCTTTCATTTTCTGAATGCAAAGATTCTTAAAATTATTGCTATTTATTGTTGTGTGTGTCATATTGTTGAAGAGTAAACTTTTTGTACAGGATAGGATAGGCAGAATAAAAATCTGAGGAATAATAAGACTAGCTGTGAAACAGCTGCGATGAATACTTCTTACGTGTCTGTGCTGTTTGGATTTGGTACAGAAATGGTGCCCTTAGGTGGTCTTGATCAGCGTTAAGTCTGATGAATTGATTGGTTGACGAAGATTAGAAAGGGACTTCTGTAACCGGGTGGATTACAGATGAAGTATTTCAAGAACTGAGTTGTTAAACATGTAACTTCTTTTTTTCTTCTCTTCGGAAGGATCTGCTAACGTCCTTTACTGATGGAGACCAGGACGTTTTCTTTGAACTCTGGGAAGAACATGTTCCCTCCTCAATCCGAGACAATGAAGCTGTTGCCCAGAAGCTAGAGTTCTATCTTCACATCCATTTTGCCATCTACCTGTTCAAGCACTCCGTGGGAAAGCCTGTATGTTTGCTTTTCTTAAAAGCAAAAGGAGTCCTGGGCTCCTTCCGGGAGGAAGGGTGGGATATAAATTTAATCAAGAAATAAATAATAAAATAAATAAATATGGCCTTGTAGGTTTTTATCTTACTTTGAGTGAGCAGAGGAGGCCATGAGTCAGTCAACCATTGACTCCCCATGTCTTTGAAAAACCCATTGGCATCACCTGTCAAATCAGGTTTGTGGCTTTCACCTAGTTCTCACTGAGATAGTCACCCTGTCATATCACTTATTGCTCTTCTATTAAAAAAAATACATTTGATTATGATGATTAAATTCATTACCCTTCTGGGCTCCTTCTGGAAAGAACGGCAGGATATAAATGTAATGAATAATTAATGAATGAATAAATAAAATCCCCGTCCTACACCAGCAGGGCCCAGGGCACATTAAATTTAAATTGTTTAAAATTCAGTCTCAAAAACAGATAAAACATCCACATTACAAGATCCCTGCATGTAGAACATTAGATGTCAAGCAGAAGGGTTCTTGCTTTGCCTTCACCCTGCCACGTTAGCTTTCTGTGTGCAGAATTTTTTTTTTTTTTTGTATGAAGGAGCATTTAGTTAGGAACTTCCACCTGCAGCAACTCCAGGCCACAGGGAATATGCTTGAATACCAGTTGCTGGAAAACACAGAAGGGGAGAGTGCTGTTGCGCTCAGGTTCTGATTGTGGGCTTCCCATAGGCATCCGGTTGGCCTCTGTGAGAACAGGATGCTGGACTAGATTGACGATTGGCCTGATCCGGCAGGCTCTTCTTATGCTTACATGCTTGCTCCTCCTCTTCTTCTGTGTTTGAGAGGGGGAGACTGGAAACTGCTTCTTGCTACCGGAGACCACAGAGAGTCATTAACATCTTAGTATGACAAATTTCCCAAACTGTGGCTTGATCCTGGTGTGGCATCCTGGTTTGTGGGTAAGGAGGGGAACAAGTGCATGGACTTGAGTCTCCCTGGTGAATGTTCCCAGTCCTCCAAACCATGGATTTACTATGTAAGCGACAGACCTTATGATGCAATCCTAAACGCACTTGCTAAGGAGTGCGCCCCATTGAATTCAGTGGGACATAGTTCTGAGTAATCATGCAAAAGATTTCATTGAGTCCCTTTTGCCCCTTATTCAAATGTACAGCAAATTTGGATGACTTGGATTCCCAAGTCACTTTTAAGCTCTTATTTCTTCTTACCCTATGGGATGGCAAGATGGCAAGGGCATCTGTGCCTCCACAGGAGACAGAGGCTTGCATCCCGTGTAACGCTAATGAACTCGTTCCACTAGTAGAAGGATTTATGCTTGCACAACAGAACATTCCCTCTATGCCCACCCCAGTCTGTCCTGGGGGTTCCTTCAACACTCTGGAGAGGATTTGGGGAGGACAAGGGGCATGCGCTGGGGGAGGAGCAAGGGGGTAAGTTCTGTTGTGCAAGTGTAAATCCTTGTGCTAACAGAACAAACGTATTAGATACCACCCAGAAGATCTAAGGGGCACTGTTTGGATTGTACAAATGCAATTGTTATAAAGTGTTTAGTACTAGGTTGAAAGGAAGCAATATAAGCTTTAATGGCACTTATGTACCTGGAGTAACTCACAGAAAATAAAATTAGGACAGTCTCTTTTGGTAATAAAGCACCGAAATATCCCAGCGGCTCTGAAGAGTCAGTTTAAATGGCTCAATAATATCACCTGCAGGTTGCCTGCAATATTTAATAGGTGAGAATTGATGTCTTCAAGAAATAGGGAGTCTTGCTGTGTGGCCCTTTCCTTTCTCTTTGTTTGGGTCCCTGCTCAATTTAAACTACTGGACAGGTGTTATAATGCTATTGGCACTCAAAATTGCAGATATTTAAAAGAACTTTGAAAAAACCTGAAGAACAAAAATATTTTCTGTATCTCTGCTGCTCCCAATAGAGCTGAAATAAATATATAAAATTCCTCCCATTGTTGGTTTTGTTTGAAGACTGCTGTGCTGCATGTTTTTGAATCCAGAAAAATGTCAGCAAGGAGAAACTTGGTAATAGGTGAGATCCAAGAAGCAAAAGAAAATATAATAAGTGCATTTAATAATACTTAGGATTTACTTAGCACTTTAGAGTGTACTTCACATATATTGTCTTAGTAATGCTTCCATCAACCTAGAACATATTAGCATTACTATCCCTACAGTTGAGGGTGCTAAGTCTAAGAGGGAGTTGCTTGTGTAAGGACACCTACTGAATTCACAGTAGATGTGAGATTTGAATGCGGGACTTCCCTGGTTCATAATCACTCAGCCATTATGCTCCAATACTGCATGAATGCATTAAATGTCTAACAATGGTCTAGTGTGCAAGAGACCGGTAAGGAAAATGGGTGTGATTTATTGAATTATCCCAGTGCTGCCATCCTTTCTTGCTCTCTGTTTCTTCCATGTTTGCCATCCCAGTGACCCTATGGGTTCCATTTCTGGTTCTCTGAATCCTTTTTGAGAGGCTCATGTAGAACTCAAATGTCTGGTGTGGAGTTTGAGGAAAAAAATAGTTTGGGGGAGTTCCTGTTAGAGCCATACGACAATGGAATCAATTACCTAGAGAGGTAGTGGGCTCTCCGACACTGGAGGCATTCAAGAGGCAGCTGGACAGCCATCTGTCGGGAATGCTTTGATTTGGATTCCTGCATTGCGCAGGGGGTTGGACATGATGGCGTTATAGGCCCCTTCCAACTCTACTATTCTATGATTCTATGATATATGAAACTAGGGAGTGCACAGTAAATAGTGACATTTAGGCAACTAGTGTCCACATTCTGCATAAATTGAAATGCTGCTTTGCAAATAGCTGACATGTGTGTCCCTCTTCATTTTCTTAGAACAAAGCAGCTTTGGATGAAAGGATTGCATGTTTTAAAACCTATTTGGAGACCAAAGGGGCCGCACTGAGCCAAACTACAGAATTCCTTCCATTCTATGCCTTACCTTTTGTTCCCAACCCTATGATCCACCCATCTTTCAAGGAACTTTTCCAGGTATGTACTCAGTGGCTACTTGTCACAATGGCTATATTCTACCTCCAAGATCAGCAGCAATTGGCTGTGCATGTTATTTATTTTATTTTATTTAACATAATTTGTATACTCAACTGTAAATAAAACCTCTAACCGGCTTGCAAAGAATATAAAAATGTACATTAAAATTATCAATAAAAATCAACATTAAAAACAAGTTTATAAAAAAGCAAAATGAATACAATCAACAGTTAAAAGTCCACATCGTAAACTAAAATTACAGATAAAAATATGCACCAACGTTACATGTCTGGTTAGGCTTGCCTAAACAAAGTTTTTTAGCAGGCACTGAAAAGAATAGAGCGAAGGCATCTGCCTCATATCAATGGGTGGGGAGTTCCAGAGTGTAGGAGCTGCCATACTAAAATACCAGTCATTTGGGGTGGGGTGGGGGGAACCTCAAGAGAAAGACATCTGGTTGGCCACTATGGGAGAGATGATATTGGACTAGAAAGGCTTTTGATCTGATCTTATGTTCTCATGACCAAGTCTTAAGGGATGATGGATGCAGTATCATATTTAGCCCATTAATGCTTATGATGGTTGTGTTTAACTAAAATTGTGGAAGACCCCAAGGTGCCTGACAAATCAAAATATGTTAAAAGAGTTGCCAAACAAGATAAAATCACTCAGGATGCATACTGTTCATTGTCTTAAAATCCCCCTGTTGAATCTGCTCCAGAAGTGCCACCTCTTTTCAGTATGTCAGAAGGCCAGCAGTGAAATGGATGAAATGCCCCACCCCCCTCTGAAGGGCATTCTACAATTGGTGCTGTAACTGAAAAAGCCTTTTTTCACATACCCAGTTATTGTATCTCAGATTGACTGGTAAGGGCTTATCATGCTGATCTGAGTATGTCCTCAACGGCAGAACAGGCGGAGGATAACAATGTGTATGTTACAACAGCTGTGAAGGCGGATGAAGGCTGCAGCAGATAAAAGGCTTCCAATCGTCGTGGTATCCATGCCCTTGGATCAAATTTATTTATTTATTGGATTTATTAGACGCCCTTCTGGCAGGTTGTCCCGCCACTCTGGGCGACGTACAGTAAAAATATATAATACACTCAATATAAAAACATAAACACAGAAATTAAAATCACAACTAATAACTGCAAAACCTGTAAAACCTAACCCAAAGCCGTTTTCTCTTAAGATTGTGTGTTGATAGTTGGGCACAAATCTCCCAACATAAAACAAATTCATGCACAGGCATTTTCCAACCAAACTAAAACAAAACGAAAGTCCCGTGGCGATTGGTTAATGGTGATGGGGATAGGACTGTGAAATCTGGAAACCCCTAGTCATGCACTTGCATATGATGGATACCAGCGATGGATACAGATTCAGTCGTCCTGGCTCAAGGACTGAGGCAGTTGAATAGTTTGGCAGCTATATCCACGACTGAGCGGTCTTATTCAGAATCCACTCTGCTCACCCCATATGGGAAGGTGGTTAGAAAAGGTACCCTAAACAAATCATCTATTTGTGACTGGATTACCGCGTCCAGTGGGGTCACCACTTAGTGGTTGCAAAAGACAATTGAATTTTGGAACATGGAATATACGGACATTGCTGGACAGCGCAGATAGTGAACGTCCTGAATGCAGGACTGCCATCATCGCAAGGGAGTTGAGACGTTTTAATATTGACATAGCAGCACTCCAAGAAACTCGAAGAGCAGGAGAAGGACAATTGAAGGAAGAAAAAGGAGGTTATACCTTCTTCTGGAAAGGACTGCCTGAACAAGAACGACGAATACATGGAGTAGGCTTTGCAATTAAAAATAATCTTGTGAAACTCTTATCAGAAGTTCCTATTGGCATTAATGAACGGCTCTCAACTCTCTGAAACTCGCCAAAAACCAACCGGCAACAGCTTATGCACCAACATTAGATGCTGATGAAGACATTAAGGAAAATTTTTATACCCAGATGTACACCTTCTTATTAGAGATACTTAAGGAGGATAAAATTATCCTCCTGAGCTATTTCAATGCAAGAGTTGGGCATGATTTTGATTTATGGCCAGAAACCACTGGGAAAGAAGGGGTTGGCAATAGCAACCTGAATGGAATTCTACTTCTGACTAAATGTGCAGAGCATAATCTTGTTATTACAAACATGCTCTTTCGCTAGAAAAATAAATGTAAAACATCATGGAAGCACCCTCGGTCGAAACACTGGCATCTCCTGGATTACGTAATTGTCTGTGCTAGAGATCGCTGTGATGTACTGCTCACTAGGGCCATGACGAGTGCAGATGACTGCTGGACAGATCACTGATTAATTTGATCCACTATGGCCATTAATATTCCTCAGTGTAGGCTCCAAGGAAGAAAACCAAAGCATACAATGAACATACACACCCTTCAAGATCCTATATTAAGTGAGCTTGTTTTCAAACAAAGCTTAAGAATTATCTACCTACAGAACTCCCTGAAAACATTGAGGAACACTGGATTAAACTTAAGACTTCCATTACTGCAGCATGGGAACAAACTATTAGATACCAAACTAAGAAACCAGGATTGGTTTGATGAGAATGATACTGAGACTGAATGTATCATCGACAAGAAAAGGAAAGCCTTCCAGATATGGCAGAACAGCATTAACTGTGCTGCTGAGAAGAAAATCTATGCCAGTGCAAAATCTGAGATCAAACGAAGAATTAGAGAAGAACTCCTGGTGGATAAAGAGAGCTCAAGAAATCCAGAATTTTGCAGATGCTCATGATATACGGGGCTTTTTTAATGCCACAAAGGCCATCTATGGACCAGCAAATTACGGTACAAATCCCTTACATTCAATGGATGATGCCAACCTTCTTAAGGATAAAGAGTGTATTGCACTGCATTGGAAAAAGTATTACCATGACCTCCTTAATTGTAACTCTATTGTGCCTGGTGAAGTCTTCTTGCAAATTCTGCAACAACAAACTAGAAATGAGCTTGCAGTATCCCCTAATTTGGATGAAGTTGGTAAAGCCATTAATCAAATGAAGAATAACAAAGCTAGTGGACCTGATGGGATTGCTGCTGAAGTCTTTAAAGAAGGTTGGCCTGAACTTACACAACAACTTCATAAGCTCATCGAAAAGATCTTGATGACAGAGGAGATCCCGGAAGAAGTTAGGGACGCCATAATTATCACTCTTTTAAAGAAGAGCCAGTGTGGTGTAGTGGTTAAGGTGTTGGAATACGACCTGGGAGACCAGAGTTTGAATCCCCACATAGCCATGAAGCTTACTGGGTGACCTTGGGCCAGTGATTGCCTCTCAGCCTCATGAAAACCCTATTCATACGGTCGCCATAAGTTGGAATCGACTTGAAGGCAGTACATTTTAAAGAAGAGTGATAGAACAGATTGTGGGAACTATTGAGGCATCTCTCTTCTTGCTACCGTAGGTAAAATCCTTGCAAGGATCCTCGCAAATTGCTTCCTACCTATCTCAGAAGATATTCTCCCTGAATCCCAAAATGGTTTCTGCCCTTCCAGGGGAACAGTGGACATGATCTTCATTGTACAACAGCTTCAAGAAAAATGCTTTGAGCAGAATTGACCTTTATATATGGTATTTATTGATCTGACTAAGGCCTTTGATACTGTGAATTGAACTGCTCTCTGGACCATCCTGAAAATTGGATGCCCTGATAAATTTGTGAATATTTTGCAACTCCTTCATGACAACATGACAGCGACAGTTATGGAAAACAATGGCTTTCAGAGCGATCCATTCAGAGTGGAATCAGGCGTAAAACAAAGATGCATCATTGCTCTGACCTTATTTGGTATTTTCATTGCTTGATTCTACACCTTATTGAGGGGAAACTTCCTACTGGTGTGGAAATCATATATCGAACAGATGGAAAGCTTTTTAATCTCAGTAGGCTGAAAGCAAAAGGTAAGGTAATTACAACATCTGTCATAGAACAACATGCCGATGATAATGTAGTCTCTGCACATTCAGAGAAAGATCTTCAAACTGCCCTAAATGTCTTTGCAGAAGCATGTGGAAAGCTTGGGGTCTCGCTTAATCTCAAAAAAACCAAAGTGCTTCATTAGCAGGTGCGAACCAATCCCTCTGTAGCACCATCAGTCCAGCTTAATGGTGAGATGCTGGAGAATGTTGATCACTTTTCTTATCTTGGCAGCAATCTCGCTGACATGGATGCTGAAATGCAACATTGTCTGAGCTCTGCGAGTGTCGCATTCTCCTAAATGAAGCATAGTGTGTTCAAGGATGGAAAACTAAATATTGGTGGACAGCAAGAGGTTTAAAGATGTTCTTAAAGATAATTTAAAAAAGTAACATGAGCATTGAGAACTGGGAAGTTTTGGCCCATGAGCTTCCCAACTTGAGGTCAGCTATTATCAAAGGTGCTATGGACTTTGAAGAAGCATGAATACAGAGTGAAAGGGACAAATGAGTGGAAGGCACATCAAGCAAATCCTCATCGTGACTGTCTTCCATCTGGAAACCTACATCCTCACTGTGGGAGGCTGTGTGGATCTAGGATTGGCCTCCACAATCACTTAAAGACCTTATCTTGGAAGACAATCTTACTTGGTCATGAGTGTTCGCCAATGAAAATGATGAGTAGATGTGAGTATTAAGATCTCCTGATCCCAAGCCATTTAGGGCCATGCAAGTTAAAATTAGCAGTTTGATTTGGATGTGGGAAAAATTGGTAACCAGTTAAGATGGTATGATACTATAGAAATACGCTCAATATGCTTTCTCCCAGTATAAACTCTGGGGGTTCTGTCCTGGACCAGTTGAAGGTTCCAAGTATTTTTCAAAGGCAGCCCCACATAGAGCACATTACAGTGTCTGATTTAGATGTTATTAAGGTCTTTAAAGATTGTGACCTATTACGACACATTCCGCTTTGATTTCAATGGATGCAATTGTCCATGAGGTATTCCTGTGCAAGCACTTCTGTGCTCTTGTGCAGCTCCTGTTAATTTCAATGGGACTTGCGTGAAAGAACCTAATGGTGATATCTGCTCCTTCAGAATTGCCCTTACTCCAGCTTTAGTGACCAGTTTACATTTTACAATCTTGCTAACAGAGCTACAAAGAGCTTATTCTACATAAAATTACCCCAAAGTGTCTGATATTCTGTGTATTTCATCAGGGACTTTGTTTTAAGTGATTATATTTCTCCAATTTGCTTACTGCCTTGTAAAAAGCTGGTATGTGTTGTAGAAAATGACTGTATATAATTTGATAAACAGTTCTGATTTATGTGCTTCTTTTCTAGGAGTCTTGGGAATCTGATCTAAAGATGAGGTTGGAGGAATTTCTGTCTGCAACTCTAAAAGCCAGTAATACTCCAAGACTTCTCACACTCTATGTATCCTTTGCAAAATATTTGAGATATAATTAACTGCAAGTTTACCTCTTTGGGGAGAGGAGTGAAATTAGTGGGGCTGTCAACCAATTAAAGATACTTTGCAGCCTCATCCTGTGCATATCTACTTGGGGGAAAAGTTCTGTTGGGATCAACAGGATTCTAATTTCAAGTAAACTGCAATCCAGTGCATCATTAGATGATTAATTGGATAACTTTTTACTGATTAATTCGTGAATTAGGTGTTTGAATTGCCATACGTTTGCAGATGAGCAAAACAGTGATTTGAGAAAAATATATACTTTATTTTCAGATGATGCATCGCATATTTTGCTGCAGGAACAGAAGAGGCATTATTTCCATGCAAGATAATAATAATTATTATTTTTTATTCGGTTTTATGCTTCTTTTCCCACACAAATGTGCCCAGAGCTGCTCACAACATGAAAGATAAGAGGAATGCCTCTTCTAAGATGATACGTGCTACCCATTTTTTGTATTTGTTTTAAAAATAATCAAAACATACAAAAATCTGCTGCTCCGTTAACTGGAGACAACTTTTCTAATTGATAAAAGGTTTCTATCTAATTAATCAACCTGTGGATCAACTAAACTTTGCAGGCTGAAAATTAAGCAGAAATTCAAGATGGATCTCTGCGTTCGGCCTCGAGCTCTTACCTTTAAGGCAGGGGTGGGCAACCTTTTTTCCTGTTGAGAGCTGTATTCCCTTGGTAATCAGCTGGGGAAGCTTGCCTGTGGTGGGTGGAGCCAGAGTTGATGATGGGTGGATCCAGAGACAAAAGTGGATTAGCTAATTCAGAATAAAGGCTGACTTGCTTCAATTTTCATCACTGATGTCTCTGATTAAGAACACAAGAAGGGGCCCAGCGAGTCCACCATCCTGTTCTCACAGTGGTCAACCAGATGCCCATGGGAAGCCTGCAAGGAGGACCTGAGCACAAGAGCACTTGCTGATTAGACTCCCCAATCCTATGTAGGTCTACTCAGAAGTAAGCTGCACTGGATATGATTGATCTACGTTCATTTAAGTATAGAGAGGATTTTTTTAATACAGCAGACCAATGCAGCTGTTGTTGGTAAGCAAGTGAAAGTAATTCTTGTTCAGTGCGTTACACATACATACATGGCAGAGATCTACCAATGTTCTCAGAAAGCTGGGGGGGAAAGGGGGGATTATTTTTATTTTTTTTAAAAGTACCTGTTCCAGTTGTTTTGAAACTACATAGAAAAAGACAGGAAACACTTTAAAATGCCAGGGGGGGGGGAAGGAGGAAAGAAAAAGGAAAGAAGAAACTACTGGGATGAAAGGAAGGAAGAGGCAGGTTCAGGAGGCATTGGGAGCCTCATAAGATGTGGTTGCCCATCTATGCTTTTGAGCCTGGTTGCTGTTTATCCTACCCAGATTAAGGCTAGGAGGACATGATTTGCAAGAGAGAGAGAGAGGCTTTGGCAGGAGGGTGCTTAATTCTTCCCCTGCCTGCCAGTTTTCTACTTTCTACCACCCCTTATCAATCACATTCCCCTCCACCCAGGATGCAAGTCTGCATTGGAAGCAATGGATCTTTCTGCCACGAAGATGGGTCTGGGACTGGGCTTGGCAGGGGAGTGGGAGGATTTCTAGGGATAAATTGCAGAGGGAAGCTGGCAATGGCTATTACTATTATTAAGGTATTTTTAGGTTGCATTTTAGAGCCTAGCTATCACAGGGTGGCACACATAACTGAAAACAGGATACTTCAAGACAATCACCAATTCAGAGTACAAAAATTAACAGACAGCAGTATGGAGACAAAGATTTCATCCATACCACAAAGATTTCCACGAAACACCTTAAGGCAATTTAGAGCAGGGCTGTGCAGACTTTATGGCCCGTTGGGCCAGATCTTGATCTCCCCCGCAGCCTCATGGTCCAACTTTGACAGATGGACGGGATCACCCACCAGTCAGTCATCTGACATCATAATGATGCTAGATGATTGACACCTGTAACAGTGCAGGCTTTTTGCAGTGCTTCCCAAATGCTCAGCCATCAGCTGGTTGTGGAACGCTTGGCAAGCGTTTTGCAAGTCCTATGCTTGATGCTTGGGAAACGCTGAGCACAGGACTTGCAAACTGCTACACAAGGGGCTTTGCAGGCATTGCCAGTTGTCAAGTGGCTGCAAAGTTCCTTTCGGCCAAGCCCCACCTTTACCTGCCCCACGCCTGATGTCATACATGATGTCTGGTGTAGGGCAGGTGGGT
Source organism: Rhineura floridana (assembly GCF_030035675.1). Lineage (NCBI taxonomy): Eukaryota > Metazoa > Chordata > Lepidosauria > Squamata > Rhineuridae > Rhineura > Rhineura floridana. The sequence continues at coordinate 149,256,050 of NC_084486.1, read as the reverse complement.
GTGGCTTGACTGAAATGGCCTTGTAGGTCAAATTGGGAGGCCTGGTGGGCAAATTTTGTCCACGGGCTAGAGGTTCCCTAACCCTGCTTTAGAGTCTCAAAGAACCATTTGGAAGGAATTCTATAACCATGAAGCCACCACTGAGAAGGCCTTGCTGTTTTTGTAAAGAAAAGATTAAGCATCCTCTGCCCACCTAATGCCTCCCTGCTATAAATTGTGCCCTCTTGGGCCCAGTCTGTACAGAAGGAGTGGCAGGTGGTCTTTAAAAGACTCAATGCTGAGATGGAATCTGTAGTTCCATCTTCACTGATTACTTAAACAGGCAGAATTGAATATAAAACTTTTGGGATTGTGCTGGTGTGTGTCTTCCCTCTCTTTCACCCTCCAAAGAAAAATATGCAATTAAGGTATATGCTTCTAAATGTTTGACACATACTTACATGCTTGTTTATGCCAGGTTGCCATGATTTAGAACTGGGTGGCTTTTGCCTGAGACGAGTGTCCCTGAGTGAACCTTCTCTTGGCTGCTCAAATCCCAGTCATTGTCTAGTGGAATTTTATGAGATATTTCCTAAGCCTTAAGGCTTGTTTACATACCTAGGCAGAACCAAGGATCCTGGTATATTTTTCATATTCTGCAAATACATTCTTATTCTGCAAAGTTTGCTGCATCATGATGGAAGGGATATAGCTCACAAGTAGAGCACTTGCTTGGCATGTTGAAGGTCCCAGTTTGAATCCCTGACAGTCCCATCTAAAAAGTCTCCAGTGGCAGGCTGGGAAAGGCATCTCAGACTGAGACCCGAGGGGGCGGTTACTAGTCAGACTACTGGCTAGATGGGCCAGTCCACAGCCTGACTCATTTTAAGGCTCCTTATGTTTGTCTGGGTTGTTATTTCCGGCATTGAAAAGCACAAGTTATATGTCCGCACCAGCTGTGTCTTGCCTCAGTTGTGCTTGAACATAACAGCATGTACCCTTCATGCCTTATTCCCACAGGAACAGAGGAAGCGGCCTTATACTGGGTCAGACCATTGGTCCATCTAGCTCAGTAGTGTCTACACGGACTGGCAGTAGCATTCCAGGATTTCAGATGGGTTCTTCCAGCCCTACCTGCAGATGCCTGGGATTGAACCTGGGACCGTCTGTGTGCAAAGCAGATGCTCTGCCACTGAGCTGTGGCCCTTCCCAATTGGATTTCAAGCCCAGCGCCTTCACCACTTGGGCATCACAGCTCCATTCTTCGTTTTGTTTTAAGTGCTGCATTCATGGGGCTTTTTAGTATGAAAGCTAATGGAAAGATGGTGCAGTAGGGCCCTGCTTTTCGGCGGCCCACTTTTCGGTGTTCCGCTAATATGGCGGCTTTCAATTAGAGTAAGGCCCCACTCATATGGCGGTTGCTCCGCTTTTACAGCACTTTTCGGGCATTGGGCACCATTCTATGAATGAGTTCTGCTTTTTGGCGGGTTTTGCTTTTCGGCAGGGGTCTGGAACGTAACCTGCCGTATGAGTGGGGCCCTCCTGTACTCAGAGCTAGAGCACATGTTTTGCATGCAGGAGGTTCCAGTTACAGTCCCTGGTACCTGTGATTAAAAGGATCATGGAACAAGTGACGGGGACTATCTTTCTCTGCATGAAACCTTGGTGAGTTTCTGCCAGTCATAGTAAAGCGGATAGTTAAGCCAGTCTTCGCCAACCTGGTGACCACCAGATGCGTTGCAGTGCAGACCATCTGGTGGGCACCAGGTTGGCAAAGGATGGCTTAAGCAAATGCTGACTACATGCAACGTCCCTTAAACTTGCTTAGATAGTATTTAGAACAGAGGCTTACTGGGGAGACAGAACCTTCCGAAGAAGCGGAAGATAATTTGAATCTGAGGTGAGCTATGATGTAGCATCCTCTGCTTAATACCACAAGGAGAAGACACTTGAAGGAAGTGACATGCAGTATTTATTTTTTATTATTTGATTTATTATTTGATTTATATCCCGCCCTTCCTCCCAGCAGGAGCCCAGGGCGGCAAACAGAAGCGCTAAAAACACTTTAAAACATCATGAAAGACCATAAAATACATTAAAACAAAACAACTTTAAAAACATTTTTAAAAACAGCTTTAAAAACATATTTTTTAAAAAAGGGTTAAATACAAATTTAATAATATGAGCCAGTCATAGACTTGCTGAGTCTCATTTTCCTACCTGTATTTTCACAGAATTGCTTGTCTGTGAAAGCTGTTAAAAGAACATAAGAACATAAGAAGAGCCTGCAGGATCAGGCCAGTGGCCCATCTAGTCCAGCATCCTGTTCTCACAGTGGCCAACCAGGTGCCTGGGGGAAGCCCGCAAGCAGGACCCGAGTGCAAGAACACTCTCCCCTCCTGAGGCTTCCGGCAACTGGTTTTCATGCTGCCTCTGACTAGGGTGGCAGAGCACAGCCATCATGGCTAGTAGCCATTGATAGCCCTGTCCTCCATGAATTTGTCTAATCTTCTTTTAAAGCCGTCCAAGCTGGTGGCCATTACTGCATCTTGTGGGAGCAAATTCCATAGTTTAACTATGCGCTGAGTAAAGAAGTACTTCCTTTTGTCTGTCCTGAATCTTCCAACATTCAGCTTCTTTGAATGTCCACGAGTTCTAGTACTATGAGAGAGGGAGAAGAACTTTTCTCTATCCACTTTCTCAATGCCATGCATAATATGCCACTGTCTTTCACTGTTGAATGCTCCTTTTCCTTAGCAGTCGGTCTCTCGCATGGCAGAAGGAGAACGCACAGTGTAGCCAAGGTAAATAAGGAGACTCTCTGGAGATGATATGAATGTATTCTTGTTTGACATTGAAATGTCCGTGTTATGGCATTAAAACAGCAATTATTTTTAGACTCCGGGCATTTTTACACACAAAGCTGAAATGATTGGGTTGTATTCAGTGTAGCGCTAATGTTTTGTCAGTGCAAGGATCTCTCCTTGGGAAGAGCAATGTTCTCCCCCGCTCCCCCCCCCCAACGTGCCCTAAATCTGTTCTGGTGGTTTTCCCAGCCCTTTGGAGCAGATTTGGATATGGCATGCAAGGGTGGAGGATGGGTGGACGTCCTGTTGCGCTAGCAGTAATCCTTGCCTGTGTACAACTGTTTAGTTGAATACCACCCTTTAAATTTATCGATAAGGTAAAGGCTACATTGGGCAAATGTACATTTGAGTTTTCTTCCACAATTCCTCATCCTGCATCCACAACATTCACATACATTGAATATATTGTACAGCTGGTATAGCACAGTGGGGAGGAGAGCCTGGCTGGGAGTCTGTAGTCTGTGAGTTCAGATCCCCTCTCTTGTCTCCTGGGTGTCAAGGGCCAGCTAAAGATCACTCCCACAGTGAGTGGCTCAGGAGTTATGTGCCCTGCCACCTGTGCTGCCGTGGGCAAGCTGCATAGTCCCCAGGAGCCCAGTTGCCCCCCAGCTGGCAGTTGTGGACAAGGAAGGGGCTGGCAGTTGCGGACAAGGAAGGGGCTGGCTTGTGCAGCTGTGGCAAGCTGAGCCAGCTGGGGAGGACTAGCCTCAGAGGGAGGCAACGGTAAACCCCCTCTGAATACCCCTTACCATGAAATCCCTAGTCATAGGGTAGTCATAAGTTGGGATCGTCTTGAAGGCAGTCCATTTCATTTCATATTGGAGAAAAAACTAGGTGTCATGAGGACAACAAGGGTTTGCCAACCTTGCGTTTTTCCCTAGTAAAGCTAATATGGGGGTTGGGAGGGGGATGTTTGCAGGGGAGAATTCTCCTGCCCCCTGCATGTCCCTTGTAAATGCCCTGCATCATTTTGTGGGGGAAAGTTCTCTTAATATTTGCCAAGATCTGGGAAGGCCAAAAAACTTGCATTGCTTAGCTGTGTGGGACAAAATACCAGGTGGGTGTTATAGTGGCTGCAGTTGCATGGTTCACAGTGGTGTTGGAACAAAATAAAAATGGAAAGCTTTTAGATGGACTGAAATGTCCTTGGTTGGAAAATATTTTAATTTCTCTGGTCTGCTGAAACATTTGGTGAGATATCTGGGAACGCAGGGTTGGAGGAAGGGAGATACTTTAAGGGGAGATAAGTACTCTGCCCATTGATTCCTGTAAATGTGCCCCATATCATTAAAAAAACTTCCCCCTGGTGGGGCTTTAAAATGGAAAGTGAGCCACTTTGGTGGGGGCACTTGCAGGGGAGAATGAGAAGGTACTACATGGGTTAAACATCCCATACATCTGTTGGTTTTCCTGGTCAGTACCAACCCTCCCTCTGCTCCTGTGATCTCCACTGTCTTAGCAAACAATCACAGCAGGGCCATTATTCTGAACCAGTTTGGTCCTGTTTTAAAGGTGAGACAGTTCTTGTTAATACTGCTGTCACAAGATACTAAAGAGCAGCAGAGGCTGCAGCAACTCACAGAGCTTCAGCTTCCCAACAGTACCTAGAATGTATCCAACACTTGGGGCTTTGTTTGCACAGTGCCAATCTTTCTGCAATACTGCAGGCTGGCAGCCAAATGAAAAGCTTTGGGTAAAGTGAGCACAAGTACCACTCAGATTACTTTTTAAAAGGCCTAATGAAGGAAGCATTTCCTAGCTGGTAAGGAATCGGAGGACTTTGCAGTTTAATTAATCTCAGTGACCTCCTCAATAGATGTCCTTGAGTGCTGTTCTCTATAGTGCCTCAATGTGTCAGAAATGAATAATGCTCTCCTGTTTATGAGAGGCTACATTTAGATTGTTCTTGCCGCACTGCTTTTGGTTCACCTGTTGCCTGTTCACTTTGGATTTCTCCATAAATGCAGAGGTAGTTGCTTGGGTTGCTTCTCGCAACTGGATGCATTGATGACTGGCCCACAGTCACATTCTGGAAAAAATATTCTTGTGCAAAGCTCATACCCCTAAAATAGGTTGCAGTAAGAATAAGAGCATGAGGCAGAGCTTGGAAAAGTTACTTTTTTGAACTACAGCTCCCATCAGCCCAATCCAGTGGCCATACTGGCTGGGGCTGATGGGAGTTGTAGTTTAAAAAAGTAACTTTTCCAAGCTCTGGATGAGGATTGTCTTGCAGAACAAAGGACTCTGTTTGGCTTAGAACTCTGTCTCTAATAGTAGCCAACCAGGGCAGATGGGGAATTCTAGTAGGAATTTGCTACCTCAAAAAGTGGTGGTGGTATGTAACGTAGATAGCTTTCAAAGGACAAGACAGATGTTTGCAGAATAGCTCTGTCAGTGGTTATAGGAGACCATAGCTGCACCCTCTGCCTCTCAGGAATAGTGTCACACCAAAGAGGAGGCTAACCCATCCATCAGCAAAGAAGAGTTAGCTAACAGAAAGAACACTTATAAGAGCTTTGTAACTATGATCTAGTGCCAGAGTTTGCTTTTCCTCCCTCCCAGTTACTTTTCCTTTTGTGTTGTGTCATTTACATTATGAGCCTGAGGGTAGGTATGCTCTTATTATTGCTTGTTGTAAGCTGCTCTGGGAACAGTTTTTGGGTGAAAAGCCTGGTAAAAGTGCTATAAATAAACAAACAGAATATCGGACTAGACGAGGGACTCCTAATTTACCCCAGCAGGGAAATCCTTCTGTTTATATTATTGTTTGGAGCTACCCTTGGCTAGGTCTTTAAACATGTTCAAAAGCACATCTGATTCTTGAGGCATAGTCTGATATGTGTATCTAGCTTCTAATTGTCTAATGACTGCGATAAAGTGTGATTTCTTCCATGGAAAACATTCCTCACCACCAGATCTATTATTAAAAGCATATTTTAGTTTTGTCAATGGTTATAAAGAGTCCGAGATGCCAAAGAAATCTGGTTTAGAAAGCAGAAGGTTCTTCCGATTTTTGCCAACGTTTGGGAAGCCTGGAAAAATTAAGTTGCTCATCTGTGTAGAACAAAATACCTGGTAGGCATTTAATGGCTGTGGTTGCACGGTTCATTTTGTTGTCGGAACAAAATCAAGATGAAGCGCTTTTCAGCTGGGAGGAAAAATTGACTGAAATGTCCTTGGAAACTCTCTTAATTTTTCTGGTCTGCTGAAACTGATGAAACTAAAACAGCAGAGGTAGGAGTGGAAACTGTTTTTGAGCTTCCCTTGGAGATTCTTCAATAGATTTGGAGCTTTAGGGCTTTGAAAATGAAAAAAGGAAATGGACTGTCTTCAAGTCAATTCCGACTTATGGCGACCCTATGAAAAGGGTTTTCATGGTAAGCGGTATTCAGAGGGGGTTTCCCATTGCCTTCCTCTGAGGCTGAGAGGTGGTGACTGGCCCAAGATCACCCAGTGAGCGCCAGGGCTGTGTGGGGATTCAAACCCTGGTCTCCCGGGTTGTAGTCCAACACTCTGAACCACTTCGCCACACTGGCTTTACCACCCTCAGAAGCCCAGTCTCCAGAGCTGCCTCTTACGGATGAATCTGTGTAGACAGGGTCACAAGGAGAAGAAAGCCTGAAACACAGCCTAGCAATGGAACATTCTGTAAAATAGTTTCACTTTTGCTTGACTCTTTTTTGCAGTGACCTGAACAGCTAAGAAAGTTTTAGGGTCAGTGATGGTGGGGAAGGCACAGGTTGAGATTCAAACTGCTCAGAGAGGTTTTCTGAGTGTGTAGTGGCCAGCAGGTTACTTCTGAGAAACAGGCCTGTACATTTTCTGAAAACAGAAGTTAGTGTGGTACAGTGGTTAGACTGTTGGGACCATGGAGATCCAGGCTGAAATACCAGGCCCAGCCTCCAAGAGGTCTTCTGTATCTTTAAAAGTTGTACAGGGGGAAGGGAGGATTCCACCTTGTGGTTTTTCCCATTACAGAGTTGCAGGAACACCTGCACTTGGCTGAATTTTGTCTTCTCTTAAAGATACAGAATCATTCTCAGGCCCTGAGCCTGGCAGCCCTGGTTGTAACACTCCTTGGTTGACTCTTTTTTAGCCTAATTTTCCTCACATGTGGGTGTGGGTGTGTGCGCTGAGTAGATTGTGGAGAAAAAAATGGGAGGCACATATACCTCCTTGAGCCCCTTTGGAGAAAAGGCAAAATAGTTTAAATATATTTAGTACATTTCTAACAACCTCGAAGGTGCAGCGTGCATTCAGACATACCTAACAATGGGAGTTGGCATAATTATTTTGCTCATGGAGTAAGTTTGTCCTCCTCACCCCCACAGTTCAAATGTTGATACAGACTGCAGTCCTGACCCTGCTTACCTGGAAAGAAGAATTCAATAGGACTTAACTTCTGAGTAGACATAGATAGGATTGTGCTGTTAAATTTAGCATTGCCTTTTGTCTCCTGTTTCAAGCTTTTAAAAAGCTGACTTAAAAAAAAAAGTTTAAAGCACCTCTTGTATGTTTACAAAATTAAAAGCTCATTTGGTGCCATATATTTTTAAACCTGAAAAAGTGTCGCGGAGGGTAGAGATGCGGGTGGATTTGTGATGGGGCAGGTGTCAGCCCATCGGTGTGCACTACCGGCTTCTTCCTTAGATCAGCAGAACTACCTTTCTCTAAGTTCGAACCTGTGCAGAGGATTGCCTGTTTGGATAAAGCACAATGAGCGTGCTTCTGCCAATCAAATTATGTATGACTACATAGGGTCGCCATAATTCAGAATCGACTTGAAAGCAGTCCATCATTATCATCATTGTATGTATCCTAAAACAGGTTGTAATGGCCCCCTGGTGAAAGATGGAAATACTAGGAGTCTGTAGGAAGGAGCAAACTCATGTTGGGATGGTGATTCCTGGAAATATATATGGCTTCAAATGCTTGGTTAAAAAATGGTGCTATTTCATAATGAAGAATTTTAAAGTATTACTTCATAAAGTGATGCCATTTGGGAAATGGAAATACTGGTTCTGTTTTAATGCTTTGTGATAAAGTTGATTTCTGTGGATTTTTTGTTTGAATGTTCCCCAGTAAATACTCAGTTCTGTTTACAAGTGCCATCTGAACTATCCTAAGCATCAGTTGCTGGACTTTGAGACAGAATGTTCTAGCAAGACCGTTAAATTGTCAAGTTCTGTTTTAGAGGCAGACGTTCTCCGTTTGCTCTCCATGTTTTGATTCAGTGTTAGGGTGGTGATGTAGTCTAAAGTTGACAGAGTACATTCTCCCTCTCCTGGTCTGTGTCTTATGGCGGTGATGGTATTGTCTCAAAATTATACTTGGCACTGTAGAATTGAGTAGGTGCCCCTCTCATGCATTTTCGTCACCACATTGGATCATTAGCCAAAGTGGATGCCAATAGCATGGCCCTTCATTGAAATATATATATATTAAGTTGCCTTGAAAGCCAGTGTAGTGTAGTGGTTAATGTATTAGAATAGGACCTGGGAGACCTGGGTTCAATTCTCATCTCATCCAAGAGGCTCACTGGGTGTCTTTGGGTCAATCATAGTCTCTCAGACTAACCTACCTCACAGGGTTGTTGTCAGGGCAAATTGGAGAAGAGCCATGCATGCCAACCTGAGCTCCTTGTAGGGAAGGTGGGATATAAATGTAATAAATAAATAAATAAAATTGCAGAAGCAAACAAACAGGACTGTAGTAGTTGGAGCGATAATTAAGAATACAGAACTGTGCCAGTCCTTGGTCTATCAGTGCAACTGGTAAGGAAAAAAGGTTCATAATTTTCTTTTCCTCCCTGTCACAGAAATGTTGCAGCAGCTACATCAGCAGCTGGTGGAGTCCGAACGCAAAACGATGACTTACCTCAAGCGGTTCAACAAAATCCAAGCAGACTATCACAACCTCATTGGGGTCACTGCTGAGCTGGTGGATTCCCTTGAAGCCACAGTCAACGGCAAAATGGTAACCTAGAACCTGAGAGCATCTAGATTTGGCCATTGGGATATACTGCATTTGCATGTCATCTCTAGGGTTACATAAGAAGAGCCTGCTGGATCAGGCCAGTGGCCCATCTAGTCCAGCATCCTGTTCTCACAGTGGCCAACCAGGTGCCTGGGGGAAGCCCGCAAGCAGGACCCGAGTGCAAGAACACTCTCCCTTCCTGAGGCTTCCGGCAACTGGTTTTCAGAAGCATGCTGCCTCTGACTAGGGTGGCACAGCACAGCCATCACGGCTAGTAGCCATTGATAGCCCTGTCCTCCATGAATTTGTCTAATCTTCTTTTAAAGCCATCCAAGCTGGTGGCCATCACTGCGTCTTGTGGGAGCAAATTCCATAGTTTAATTAATTCCTAGGTTCTTGCCTGTGAAAGCTCCTACTAATATATATAGTTTTTTATTCTAATGAGGTCTGAACTAGTGGTGACTGACCATGAAAGAGATCTTTTTGGGGGGTGTGGGTCATAGTGGATAGCTCCATGAAGATGTCAACCAAGTGTGTAGCAGCTGTGAAAAAGGAAATTCATTAGGGACTCAATTGAAAATGAAACTGCCAATATCAAAACAACCAATCCATGGTGTGACCATACGTGGAGTACCCTGACCCACTCTGGTTGCTTTACCTCAATGTTGTGGGGCTGGAAAAGTTTCAGAAATGGGTGACCAAAATGATGAAGGGGCTGGGGCTACTCCCCTGTGAGAAAAGGTTGCATCATGTGGGGCTTTTTGGTTTGGAAAAAAGGTGAGTAAGGGGACATGATAGAGGGGTATAAATTTGTGCGTGGTGGGGAGAAAATGGATAGGGAAAAGCTTTCCTCCCTGTCTAGAACCCAGAACCCTCTCCAATGAAGCTGAACGGTGGGAGGTTCAGAACACACAAAAGGAAGGACTTCATTGCACAACACATACTTAAAACTGGAATTTGCTACCACAAGGTGTAGTAACAGGCCCCAATATCAGTGGCTTTAAAAGAAGATTAGACAAATGGGTTCCCAAGTTTTTCACCCTGGACTGCTTGAAAATACTGAGGGTCTTGGTGGACCAATTAATATTTTTTCTGCCTGTAGTAGCTATTGTAATACACTTCTAGATGATGTATGATTTTTAAATGTAATTTTAAGGACACGCCACAGACCACCTGAACTAGGTGGTCCATGAACCACAGTTTGGGAACCTCTGGATTAGACACATTCATAGAGGAGACTTAGCAGTGGCTACTAGACATGATTATTGTGTCTTACACTCTGTGTCGGAGGCGGTATAGCTCTGAATACCAGTTGCTGGAGATCACAAGTGTGAAGAATACCATTGCACTCATATCCTGTTTGTGGGCTTCCCATAGGCATCTGGTTGACCACTCTGAGAACAGGATGCTTGACTTTGGCCTGATCCAACAAGGCTCTTATATTTCAGAGAAGAATGAATGAGGGGGCCACTTAAGCGGTCCTGTGACCACCGACTTCCTGAACCCCCCTCCCATTTCTTATAGTTCTTCCTTATGCTCATAGACCCTATTTGCACTTGACTAAATCAAACCATTGCTTAGTGTGATTGAGTGGACCTGCTGCCGCCACACTACCCAGAGATAAACCATAGTTTGGTTTAGTGAAACATCAGCCTGGGCTCATGGTTTGCCTTGCTCCAGACAAATCATGAGTAGTAACCAAGTTTTGTTCTTGGTTTAGCTCTTGTGGTTCCTCTGTGGGAAGCATACCATAAACCTCGGTTTAGATGTAACACTTAGCCAAACCGTGGTTTATCCCCGGGTGGCACAGCAGCAGCAGAAACAGGAGAAGCACTGCAGATGCAGTCTTTGTTGTGGGAACCTGCACATTTGCTCGCTTGCACTACACCATGGTTTAGCTTAGCATTATTTGTGACCCAGGCCTAAAACTAAAAGTTGGCACAGCTGGGACGGGGAGAGGTGCCTTGCGAGAATCTTTGCAGAGGATAGTTCTCTGTGGTGCTAATGGCTAGGTACCTTCCCATCCAGCATTCCACCCCTGCAAGTGCCCCCCTCCCCTTCACATGTATGGTATCAGCAAACGTGGGTTTGGTCATGCAGAATTCCAGCCGTAGTGCCAAACTACGCTGGATGTGGTAGACTTGAAATTTTCATTTTTCTTTTAAAGCAGTTGTGGCAAATTTGATTTGGAGAAGTAGCAGTCGGAGATGCTGGGGTTAACCCTTTCCCCGCTGCTGTATTCTTGATCTAAAGTGCTGCTAAAGCTTCTATTAGACCAGCAGGAAAAACACAGCTGTAATTTTTTTTGTCACTGTGGGTATAATAGGAGCTCAGGGAAGATATTTATATTGGAGAAATGGCTCAGGGAGAAAGAGAGAGCCCCCATCTCAACACCCGTGCTGTGGTCAACATTTGGGAGATACAAACATCGATCTTCACTGTCTTATGTTGTGTGTGGCCCTAAGTTACATCAGACACAGAGCAGCTTTTAAACTGACTGAGGGGGGAAACCCGACAGGAGCTGAGAAAGGTCCGGTTCGGAATAAACCTCCCCCCGGGATAAAAACCAAAGAAATGATGAAATGTTAAAAGGGGTAGGCCTAGAAGTAGGCATTGTGAGAGCAGGGGCACAGGATATAAATTCAGAAGAGCAAAATTACCACAGGCCTAGCCACAAATGCCAAAGACACTTGAAGAGAGACACTGCTTACAAGTGCCTGTACGCTAATGCTAGGAGCCTCCGAACCAAGATGGGAGAACTGGAGTGCTTGGTCTTAGAAGAGAGCATTGATATAGTGAGCATAACGGAGACCTGGTGGAATGGAGAAAACCAGTGGGATACGGTTATCCCTGGATATAAACTATATCGGAAGGACAGGGCAGGACGTATTGGTGGCGGAGTCGCTCTATACGTGAAAGAAGGCATTGAATCTAGCAAGCTCGAAACCCCAAAAGAGGCAGACTCCTCCACAGAATCGTTGTGGGTGGTGATACCATGCCCCAGGAGGGACTTAATACTGGGAACGATCTATCGTCCCCCTGATCAAAATGCTCAGGGAGACCTTGAGATGAGATATGAAATTGAGGAAGCATCCAAACTAGGAAAGGTGTAGTAATGGGTGACTTCAACTACCCGGACATAGACTGGCCGCATATGTGTTCCAGCCACGACAAAGAAGCAAAATTTCTAGATATTCTAAATGACTATTCCCTTGACCAGTTGGTCATGGAACCGACCAGAGGGTCGGCAACCCTGGACTTAATCCTCAGTGGGGACCGGGACCTGGTGCGAGATGTAAGTGTTGTTGAACCGATTGGGAGCAGTGACCACAGTGCTATTAAATTAAACATACATGTAACTGGCCAATTGCCAAGAAAATCCAACACGGTCACATTTGACTTCAAAAGAGGAAACTTCACAAAAATGAGGGGATTGGTAAAAAGAAAGCTGAAAAACAAAGTCCAGAGGGTCACATCACTCGAAAATGCTTGGAAGTTGTTTAAAAACACTATATTAGAAGCTCAACTGGAGTGCATACCGCAGATCAGAAAAGGTACCGCCAGGGCCAAGAAGATGCCAGCATGGTTAACGAGCAAAGTCAAGGAAGCTCTTAGAGGCAAAAAGTCTTCCTTCAGAAAATGGAAGTCTTGTCCGAATGAAGAAAATAAAAAAGAACATAAACTCTGGCAAAAGAGATGCAAGAAGACAATAAGGGATGCTAAACAAGAATTTGAGGAGCACATTGCTAAGAACATAAAAACCAACAAAAATTCTATAAATACATTCAAAGCAGGAGACCATCTAGGGAGGCGATTGGACCCTTGGATGATAAGGGAGTCAAAGGTGTACTAAAGAACGATAAGGAGATTGCAGAGAAGCTAAATGAATTCTTTGCATCTGTCTTCACAGTGGAAGATATAGGGCAGATCCCTGAACCTGAACTAACATTTGCAGGAAGGGATTCTGAGGAACTGAGACAAATAGTGGTAACGAGAGAGGAAGTTCTAAGCTTAATGGACAATATAAAAACTGACAAATCACCGGGCCCGGATGGCATCCACCCGAGAGTTCTCAAAGAACTCAAATGTGAAATTGCTGATCTGCTAACTAAAATATGTAACTTGTCCCTTGGGTCCTCCTCCGTGCCTGAGGACTGGAAAGTGGCAAATGTAACGCCAATCTTCAAAAAGGGATCCAGAGGGGATCCCGGAAATTACAGGCCAGTTAGCTTAACTTCTGTCCCTGGAAAACTGGTAGAAAGTATGATTAAAGCTAGATTAACTAAGCACATAGAAGAACAAGCCTTGCTGAAGCAGAGCCAGCATGGCTTCTGCAAGGGAAAGTCCTGTCTCAGTAACCTATTAGAATTCTTTGAGAGTGTCAACAAGCATATAGATAGAGGTGATCCAGTGGACATAGTGTACTTAGACTTTCAAAAAGCGTTTGACAAGGTACCTCACCAAAGGCTTCTGAGGAAGCTTAGCAGTCATGGAATAAGAGGAGAGGTCCTCTTGTGGATAAGGAATTGGTTAAGAAGCAGAAAGCAAAGAGTAGGAATAAACGGACAGTTCTCCCAGTGGAGGGCTGTAGAAAGTGGAGTCCCTCAAGGATCGGTATTGGGACCTGTACTTTTCAACTTGTTCATTAATGACCTAGAATTAGGACTGAGCAGTGAAGTGGCCAAGTTTGTTGACGACACTAAATTGTTCAGGGTTGTTAAAACAAAAAGGGATTGCGAAGAGCTCCAAAAAGACCTCTCCAAACTGAGTGAATGGGCGGAAAAATGGCAAATGCAATTCAATATAAACAAGTGTAAAATTATGCATATTGGAGCAAAAAATCTGAATTTCACATATACGCTCATGGGGTCTGAACTGGCGGTGACCGACCAGGAGAGAGACCTCGGGGTTGTAGTGGACAGCACGATGAAAATGTCGACCCAGTGCGCGGCAGCTGTGAAAAATAAAGCAGTCAATATCATGCCGTTGTATAAATCTATGGTGCGGCCGCATTTGGAAGACTGTGTACAGTTCTGGTCGCCTCATCTCAAAAAGGATATTCTAGAGTTGGAAAAGGTTCAGAAGAGGGCAACCAGAATGATCAAGGGGATGGAGCGACTCCCTTTCGAGGAAAGGTTGCAGCATTTGGGGCTTTTTAGTTTAGAGAAAAGGCGGGTCAGAGGAGACATGATAGAAGTGTATAAAATTATGCATGGCCTTGAGAAAGTGGATAGCGAAAAGTTCTTTTCCCTCTCTCATAATACTAGAACTCGTGGACATTCAAAGAAGCTGAATGTTGGAAGATTCAGGACAGACAAAAGGAAGTACTTCTTTACTCAGCGCATAGTTAAACTATGGAATTTGCTCCCACAAGATGCAGTAATGGCCACCAGCTTGGACGGCTTTAAAAGAAGATTAGACAAATTCATGGAGGACAGGGCTATCAATGGCTACTAGCCATGATGGCTGTGCTGTGCCACCCTAGTCAGAGGCAGCATGCTTCTGAAAACCAGTTGCTGGAAGCCTCAGGAGGGGAGAGTGTTCTTGCACTCGGGTCCTGCTTGCGGGCTTCCCCCAGGCCCCTGGTTGGCCACTGTGAGAACAGGATGCTGGACTAGATGGGCCACTGGCCTGATCCAGCAGGCTCTTCTTATGTTCTTATGTTTTTATGACACCTACTCTTTGTGGAGCTGTTTATAGTGGGCTTTTTTCCTAGTTGCTGCCAGGTGGTGGCACTGTTTAGTTGAGTGTTGCTCTTTCTCTCATCGAGTTTGAAGGAGTTTTGGAAACGAAACGTGATCACATCAAACTTTGCATTTTGTGATCTTAGATTTCACAGAATGATGTAATCACAGTGGCAGAAAAGATTAGAGAATGAAGCCCAGTCCTTCCCACCCCAAGGTGAAGAACCTGCAGAATCTGGATCACAGAATGCCGCTGACAGAGAGCTGGAGAAATATGCCACACCTGAGCAGTTCACTCCAAATGACTCAAGCACACATATTAACCCATACTCATAAGTACAAGAACTGCCTCCCCCTTCCAATCTCCAGGGGCGGGGGATTTTACTAGGATAGTCTAACAAGGGTGAAAATTATTTTCTGGTCTCTGATAGGGTCACTGTTGAATAAGTAAGCAAAACCCATCCACTGAGTTGCACCATCCTAAATAAAAAAAGTGTATTAGCATCCAGAATAACTATAGGTTGGAGCCAGACTGAGTTTGTTGCCTAACTAACGTGTCCCGTCGATATCAATGGGACCTAAGTTACAACTGAGTATCCAAGTCTGTGTTGTTAAAACTTGTTGATTCAAGCTGTCTGCGGTCCTACTGTCATTAGCTTTTTCCAGCCCGCCTATGTGACCAGCCAGCCAAATGTGTCCAGATGGAATCATGCAGGAGAGGGGAATCTCTGGCCCATAGACCTCAGTAGGACCACCAGGCCCTCCCCATTCGGCCTGCCAGACTGTTTAATCTAAGCCATGCCCACCTGCCCCACACCTGCCATCATATATGACATCAGGTGTGAGGCAGGTAAAGGCGGAGCTTGGATGAAAGAGACTTTGCAGGCATCTTGTGCAGCACAGAATGGCTACTCTGTCCTACTTTTACTGACACGACTTCAGCATTCCCAGCCTTCCTAGTTTGGGAGGGGGTATTGTATCCATACATATATACCCTGGTTGCATTCTGCCATTTTTGGCACCTTCTTGCAAGGTGCTCCTTGTGCAAATAAGTAGTTGAGGTCAAAGGAAGAAATTCCAATTTCTCACTAACTTGATGTGTTTCCTTTCTGTAGATTACCCCAGAAGATCTGCAGAGTGTCTGTGTCCGTTTATTTAGCAACCAGATGAGACAGAATGTAGCACATAGCATAGACTTCACAAGGCCCGGAACTGTGAGTATAATCTTCTGGGCATATCTTTGCTAAAAAATAATACTGTTACCCTGTGGCCATAGGACAGCATGCCTCAGATGAGCCTTACCAGTATATGTCCCCAAAGGTGCATAATTCTGTGATGGTATTGCAATGTGCTAATGGTCTTGGACAAGGTCATTTTTACCAGTTCTCATAAAACAGAATGGCAGGCTTGTGTGTACAAGATCCCGTGGCACGTTGGTTGTGATGCATGTAGCACTTTTATATGAGGAGAGGAGTCCAAAGCTTTTAACTTGCTTGCTTACCCAAGTGCTATGGGAGGTAGGGCACTAGTTATTCTCATTTTACAGACAGGAAACAGAAGTTGGAAGGGAGTTTCTTGGCCAAGGCCAACTATTGAGTAAGTTTATGACTCCTTGAACCAAGTCTTCCAGATCTGGCTGGGCCTATCAGAAATATGACAAGGGTTCTGTGCAGTATACAAATCTCAGCAAGTGCAGAAAACCTGGAGAATGTAATAATGGACACAGATTTCAGCAGAATCCTGGGTTTGGCCCTCCCTTGACCCTTCCTTGCTGTCCATCTATCACTAAATTTCCCTTCTGTCCTTTCCCCTTCTATAGACTGAGTTGATGTTGCTTTGTTTTTAGTGTTTTAAGCTTCCTGTGGCTGTTATGAGGGCTGTTGTTCTGTTCTTATGGTATTACTGCATGTATTTATATTTATGTTTTTGATGTGTTATAAGTCTCTTGGAAGATGGAAGCAATACAGTGAAGAACTCTATAAAAGAGATGACAGGATGACAGATTCATTCATGGAGGAACCTTATAATGAAGAACCAGAAATTTTAGAATGTAAGGTGAAAGTTGCTCTTAAAATAGTTGGAAGAAACAAATCATCAGGAACAGATAGTATACCAACAGAGTTGCTACAAGCTACTGAGATTGAATCTGTCCAAATTTTGACAAAGAATTGTCAACAAATATGGAATACTAAACAATGGCCCACAGACTGGAAGAGTTCAATATACATCCCAATTCCAAAGAAAGAGGATCCCAGGAAATGCAGTAATTATTGAACTATTGCCTTAATAGACCATGCAAGTAAAGTAATGCTCAAGATTCTACAACAAAGTCTCTTACCATATATGGAGTGAGAAATGCCAGACATCCAAGCTGGATTTAGAAAGGAAAGAGGCACCAGAGATCACATCGCAAACATACGTTGGATAATGGAACTGACCAAGGAATTTCAGAAGAAAATCGCCCTGTGCTTTATAGATTACAGCAAAGCCTTTGATTGTGTAGATCATGAAAAACTAGGGAATGCTTTAAAAGAAAGGGGGTGCCACAGCATCCAATTGTCCTGATGCGCAACCTATACTCTGGACTGCAAAAAAGACAGATAATTGGGTGATAGAACAAATTAAAACAGAACTGTCACTAGAAGCTAAAATGATGAAACTGAGGTTATCATACTTCGGACACATAATGAGCAGATATGATTCACTAGAAAAGACAATAGTGCTGGGGAAAACAGAGGGGAGTAGAAAAAGAGGAAGGGCAAACCAGAGATGAATTGATTTCATAAAGGAAGCCACAGACCTGAACTTATAAGATCTGAACAGGATGGTTTTAAATAGATGCTATTGGAGGTCGCTGATTTATAGAGTCATCATAAGTCATAATCAACTTGAAGGCACATAACAATGTGCTATCATTCCCCTGATCAAAGTGCTCAGGGAGATTGAGGTGAAGAGTGAAATCAAGGAGGCATGCAAAAGAGGAAATGTTGTAGTAATGGATAACTTCAACTACCCTCACATAGATTGGCTACATATGTGTTCCAGTCACTACAAAGTGGTACCATTTCTAGATACTTGAAATGACTGTGCCCTAGAACAGTTGTGGAACTGACCAGAGGGCAGTGAACCTGGACTTAATCGTAAGTGGTGCCCAGGACCTGGTGTGAGATGTTGAAGTGTTGTCCAACCAAACGGGAGCAGCGACCACAGTGGTATTAAATGAAAGTGAAAAAAATGGATGGCCTTTAAGTCGATCCCGACTTATGGCTACCCTATGAATAGGGTGTTCATGGTAAGCAGTATTCAGGGGGGGTTACCATTGCCTCCCTCTGAGGCTAGTCCTCCCCAGCTGGCTAGGGCCTGCTCAGCTTGCCACAGCTGCACAAGCCAGCCCCTTCCTTGTTTGCAACTGCCAGCTGGGGGGCAAATGGGCTCCTTGGGACTCTGCAGCTTGCCCCTGGCTGCACAGGTGGCAGGGCACATCACCCCTGAGCCATTCCTTGTGGGGTGATCTTTAGCTGGCCCTTGACGCCCAGGAGACACGAGCGGGGATTTGAACTCACAGACTCTGGACTCCCAGCCAGGCTCTCCTCCCCACTGTGCTATAAATTAAACATGCATGTAAATGGCCAATTTTCAAGAAAATCCAGCACAGTCACATTCAGAAGAGGAAACTTCCCAAAAATGTGGGGATTGGTAAAAAGGACTTTGAATGTCCAAGTCAAGAGGGTCAAATCACTCCAAAATGCTTGGGAGGGTTTTTTTAAAAAAAAACACAATATTAGAAGATCAACCGGAGTGTATACTGTAGATTGGGAAAGGTACTACGAAGGCCAAGAAGATATCATTGTGGTTAATGAGAAGAGTCAAAGATGCTATTAAAGACAAGAAGGCCTCCTTTAGACAATGAAAGCCTTGTCTAAATGAGAACAAAAAGGAACATAAACTTTGGCAAAAGAAATGCAAGCCAACAATAAGGGATGCCAGAAAAACATATGTGGAGCACATTGCTAAAAACATAAAGACAAACAGCTAAAAATTATTTAAATACATTTGTAACAGGAGACCGTCTAGGAGGCTGTTGGACTCTTGGATGGCAAAGGAGTCAAAGATGTGCTAAAGCCGAATAAGGAGATTGCAAAGAAGCTGAATGAATTATTTGCATCTGTCTTCACAGCAGAAGATACAGATCCCAGTGTCTGAATTAACTTTTGCAAGAATTTGAGAAACTGAGGCAGATGGTGGCAATAAAGTTCCAGACTTAATAGACAAAAGAAAAACTGACAAATTGCAGGGTCCGGATGGCATCCACCTGAGAGTTCTCAAAGAACTCAAATGTGAAACTGCTGATCTTCTAACAAAAACATGTAACTTGTCCCTCAGATCTGCCTCCATACCTGAGGACTGGAAAGTCTCCAACGTAACGCCAATCTTTAAAAAGGGATCCAGGAGGATCCCGGAAATTACAGGTCAGTTAGCTTAACTTCTGTCCCTGGAAAACTGGTAGAAAGTATTGTTAAACATGAAATAACCAAACACTCATAAGAACAAGATTTGTTGAAGGAGAGCCAGCATTGTAAGTCCTGGCTCACTGATGCATAAGAGTTCTTTGAGAGTGTCAACAAGAAATATAGATCATGGTTGAACAAGTACCTCACCAAACTCTCCTGAGTAAGCTTAGCAGTCATGGAATAAGAGTGGGAAGTGAGAGGGAGAGATAGAGAGACAAAAAGAGAGAGGCAGCAAGTTTCTGGGCCTTTGGAAGGCAAAGATAGCGTTGAAAGTGTGTTAGCAGTCTCTCTTTAACTCTCAGAATCCACAATGATTCAGAAGCTGTTATTTCCCTAAGAAACAGCTTGCGGTTCTAATGAAACATTACCTACACATAGAAGACTGACACTTCTTAAATATCCAGATGTTCCTTGCAAGAATTTTGCCTCACAAAATATTTCAAGTTTTTCATCCACTGGAAGCATTCAATATATACCCCAATGCCAAAGAAAGGGGATCCCAGGGAATTTATTTATTTATTATTTATTGCACTTGTATACCGCCCCATAGCCGAAGCTCTCTGGGCGGTTTACAGCAATCAAAAACATTAAAACAAATATAAAATTTAAAACACATATTTTAAAATTTAAAACAATATAAAAACAATTTAAAACACATGCTAAAATGCCTGGGAGAAGAGGAAAGTCTTGACCTGGCACCGAAAAGATAACAGTGTTGGCGCCAGGCACACCTCGTCAGATAGATCATTCCATAATTTGTGGGCCACCACTGAGAAGGCCCTCTCCCTTGTTGCCACCCTCCCAGCTTCCCTCCAAGTAGGCACCCGGAGGAGGGCCTTTGATATTGAACGTAGTGTATGGGTGGGTTCGTATCAGGAGAGGCGTGCTATCAGGTATTGTGGTCCCAAGCCGTGTAAGGCTTTATAGGTCAAAACCAGCACCTTGAATTGAGCTCGGAAACATACAGGCAGCCAATGCAAGCAGGCCAGAATCGGTTTTATATGTTTGGACCGTCTGGTCCCTGTTACCAACCTGGCCGCTGCATTTTGCACAAGCGGCAGTTTCCGAACCGTCTTCAAAGGCAGCCCCACGTAGAGTGCATTGCAGTAATCTAATGTGGAGGTTACCAGAGCAGAGTCCTGAGGGTCATATAGGGAAGCCTGGAAGGGCCACAGTCAGCCCCTGGGCCCGGGGTCCCCCACCCCTGTTGTAGAGGGTGCAGCATGCAAGCCCTCCACCTACGTCCCACTACTCATTGTGATGATGGGCATGGTGGATGTAAATAAGAAAACCCACCGAGATGGTTATCAAAAAGAACATCGAGTGTTGTAAAGATGCTCACATTTGTGAGTCTTTGAAATTCCCGTGTTCAAGAGGAAGTGAAGTGACTTTCTTGATAGGATTTGTGAGCCTTGAGAGCTTAAAGGTGCATCTCTCATACTGTTTATTTTTATGTGTTGCTTTTGTGATTAAAGGACAGTCAGCTGAAATTCATGCTGATCTCATATTTATGTTTAAATCTCTTTATCGTTTGCTTAAATGAGGTGGGCACATTCTTCAGTTGTTTCTTTTTCGGTGCATTCTGTTTACAGCAAATGCTTAACATTCCAATCGTATAGCAGCCATCCATTTGGCAAACAGTACATTTCTTTTTGGTTTACAATTTCATGAGGAAAGAACACCCTTATTTTTACTTTTCACAAAGACATTTTTGTCAGGCAACTGATGAACTGATGAGCAGGTGGAAACTGCCTATTTATGGGAAATTACTATGTAACATTTACTTCTTGGAACTTTGTAATCTCCCCCACCCCCAATGCAAAGTTCTGAGTTTTCATGAGTGATTCATTGTAGGTTTGGGTATTGTGACAGTTGAAACTGATCATTATTGGACCAGCTTCTGTTAATGCAGGAGAATGTAAATTTCCAAGTTACACAGAACTCTTCATTAGACAAAAGTAGAGTAGCTTTCATTATTTGCTGTATATATTGCATATTTTCTATGTTCAGATACAGTGCGGTATATAGTCTGGTTTACATATGCAGCAGAATGAGGTGAAACTGCCTCCAGGTAGAAAACTAGCACAACAAGGAGTGAGCTGGGTTAGAACCTTCTCCCTGATATGCTAGTTTTTTAATGTTCTTGTGGGTTTTTCCCATGGGGAAAAGTTAAAGGTGGGCATCGCACATTTGTAGTGTGAAGTGGTACAATCTGCTCTGTGATCTTAGGATTCTACGGCTTTGTTCTGCTGCCTGTGTATATGGGGCCTCAAACTGAGAAGGGAAAAAAGGATAGGAGAGGAAAAGGAAGTTGCAGGGAGAGCTAGAAAGACTTAGCCACAAGGGACAGAAGCCCAAGCCTCTTAAGGGGATCAGCAGGATACTTCCCAGATGTAGCCCTTCAAAATCTCTCTTGGAGGATCTTATTGCCACTTCCAGCATATCAGGAAGGCAGGTGGACATAAAGTATATGGCACAGAACTCTTTCCAATGGTATACAGGTGGTCGTTTCCTAGTGAGTAGTCTGAGGTCACCTGGTGACTAAGGTAGTTGTTAATGAGCAGGTGGAATTGTCTCTTTAAGGGATTAAATATGGTGTGCCAAGATTCCACAGAAACACAGGAAAAAAGTACAGATTCAGGTTCTTGAGAAGGTCCTCATTTTAATATTTTTTTGCGCCCCCACAAGCCAAAGCCATCCCACCAGGTTATTGATAGATCTACTACTTGTCTGCCTGGTTTATCAAGAACCCAGCACACCATGATACACAGCTGCATTTGGCTTGTGGGGGTCACAAATGGTGCAGGGCTGATCAGAAGCCAGGAATGGCTGAATATGTTTTTCAGTGGTAGGGGTCACTGCGCAGCTCCTTGGCCCTCCCATCACTAGCATAGCCAGAATGAATTATGCAGGAAAAGTTATGAAAAAATAAGATAATTTTTGTTGTTTGCATAATTTTTATTGGTTGTAGAACTCAGTGTTTTTGGTGCAAAATTTGAATTGCTGGCGCAGAATTTTAATATTTCTTTAACACAGAATACACATAGCCCTGCTGCTGTAGCACTATCTCTGAAATTAAGTAGGCCTGGGTGTAGCAAGTCCTAGGATGCTGGACCGCTTTGAAATTTAATGTGTTCTCCTTGGAGCAAAGATGAGATACAAATGTAATAAATCGTCAATGATTGCTGGAGCAGACGTACTCTCCTGCTGCGCCCGCTTAGATATTGTTTTGGTTTCAGCTTGCTTTGTTCTTGGCATTTGAACTTTTAATGCAGTGTACTCACAAAAACCTTTTAATTCTAATCCAAACATGGCATTTTAAGCTAGTTTTCTCACATTGTTTTTTCTTAAAATAGCAATAGGTCAGAGCCTACCCAAAACATGAATACCAGGGTTATTATTTGATTTGTAGAATAGGTTGATGTTCTCACTCAGCATTTATATAATACATTGTACCTTTGTTAATTAGGTTTGCTTTGCTAAACCAAAACCCGTAACGAGGCACTCGCCTTCTCTGTCCTTCTGATTTGGGTGAAGTGGTGGGGACTTGGATATCAAGGGGAGCAGCCTAAACCTGTCTGCCTTGGATTTGCAAACATGGGCCAGTGATGCTGGATGCTGTCTTTCGAATCAGTCCTTATGATACGGTGCTGTGGGAACCGATGCCAGGAAGACCCATTTCCTGTGCTGGATGGATTGTGAGCAAGGGTGTGGCCGCTAATGGGGAGGGCTGATGCCTAATCACTTATTGCTAAGAGTTTTACTCCAGTACAGAGGGTTGCTAAGCTGTTACTACAACACTGATGGAATGCCAGGGACCCCCACTGCTGATAGAAAACCCTTCCTAGAAGCAGCCAATTATTCTCTCCTTGGTGGGTCTCAGATGTGTTGAGGATTAGGGTGCATAGCACCCCCATTGGCCCTCAGTAGTTCCCTTCCCAAGGTGGCCAGCCTCTTCTAGTCTTTCCTACCGTCATTATCTCCATAGGGACTGGAAACTGATGGGGTCCTGGGGTGGATCCACAGGAGGGCCAGTGCAGAGGCAGTTGCAATTTGACAGGCAAGCGGATAGGGAAGCTGACAGACTGAGGAGTGAGGAAAGAGGAACAAATAGACCTGGAACAAGGTTGGAGAGACATAAGAATCATGGAATAGTAGAGTTGGAAGGGGCCTCTAAGGCCATCAAGTCCAACCCCCTGCTCAATGCAGGAATCCAATTTAAAGCGTATCTGACAGGTGTCTTTTCCAGCTGCCTCTTGAAGGTCTCCAGTGTTGGAGAGCCTGCCCGCCCCGCCGGTCATTGGTTCCATGGCCGTACGGCCCTAACAGTTAAGACGTTTTTCCTGATGTTCAGTTGCAATAACCAAATCAACGAAGTATATTAAACAACCACCAAAAGATACCAGCATCATAGATGCCAAAAAATTCCTGAATCCACAAACCAACCAACCAGCAACTCAAAGCCGAGTGGGGACTCAGTGGAAGGAAAGCAGCCTCACCCGCGTTCCAGCTGAAAAAATGCCTAAAATCATAATGGGGTTGGGGTTTGGCGAAGATCCTCAACCAAGAGGGCATCCCACAGTCGATGTGGGACTCTTTATTGGCATTTTTTCTTCAAAATTCAGGGAAGGATTCAGCTTTTCCACTGGTGCAGAAGACTCTTCCTATGCTTTAAGAGGCCTTGTTGTGTGAGCAGACGGTTTAATACTAGATAATAGGATATGGCGTATTTATTTATTTAGAAAAAAAATTAATTCTTTATATTCAGAGAATCTCAAAGCGATGTACAAACAGTAAGAAACAAATATACTGTAATAAGACACAATTTGAAAATATGTACAAAGTCAAGGTTCAGTACCATACAAAAGAATAAGAAAACCATGTACAAATCAAGAACCCGTTAGGTCTGTGGGCCAGTTTGTGGACTTGCTATGCTTCTCTAGCCAATAAGGCAACACTCTTCTACCAGTGGTACCTTTAGGGCAGAAGCCCAGATTCCCACTCAATAAAACAAGCGGGAGGGCCCCCAAACAAAATGTGAGGACAAGTGATGCGCACGGCCACCTAAAGACGGGCCCTATAAGACCATTAAGTCCAGAGTCTAACGTGTCTACTTAAAAGTCAGTCTCACTGAGTTTAGTGGGGCTTACTCCTTGGTAAGTGGGTATAGAAGTTTCTCTGTCTGTCGAAGGAAGCCTCCAATAGCCAGAAAACTTTCCTTTTACCTATGGGAGTACTGCAAGTTGTTTGTTCGCTGGCTACATAGTCTCATGTTCTTTTTCAGTTTTTGCGCAGTAGTTTGAGGAAGGCCACGTTGTGTACAAGCTTGGAGAGTGTGTCACTAGCCCCCTTTGTTGCAGTATGTCGCGTAAAGTCAGGATCGGTAGTGGGTAACTAAGTGGTATCTCTTTTATCCCCTCCAGTGCCAATTTCAATTTGGTGTCTATGTCACCTGATACATCCTCTTTTTGAGCCCTTCCCTGGTATTTTATGGGCACACCCAGGAATATTGGTGGAATTAGCACAGGTTTTAAGAGGTCAAATCACAGGTGCATGTCTCTTTCCAGAAATCTGTTTTCTCTTACTCCTTAGCAAACTTTAATTAATTTATTTTTGTATCTTATATTTTTTTAAACTGCTGTTTTTAACCTGTGATTTCTGTTAACTCTTCCCACCCCCTCTGTTTCTTCATCTCATTTATTTTAATGTGTGCCTGTTTACCCCTAAAGGGACATTGCTGTATGAGCCCCTGTGAGGATGAATATGTAAGTTCTATTATCTTTTCACATTGCCTCCTGCATCCTTTCCCGTCCCCTTTTTAGCCTCCTTAGCTATTTCTCTTTCCTCTGCTTGAGCATTAAGGACATCTTTGTGTGGCAAAATGTTTGTAAGCTTGGAACGTGTGCATGAAAGTCTGGAATCCTTGCATGGGGAAGGGCAATACAACTATCGGTCAAATTAAGCCTGTATGTTATATACAGCTCCCCTCCCCCCAATTAAGGACCAGTTAGTTAGTTAATTAAGAGAGTTGATTAAATTTGCATAAATTTGCAAATGAACACACCAAAAGTTTGGAAGAAAGAAAGTACTATGTTTTTATATGAGGCATGCATGCTTTGCAATGAGTGCATCTTAGGAGAGGCATTCCTTTCTGTGTGGTAGACAATGGGGAATGCCTCTTGTAGGGTGAATTCGATGTGGTATGTGCTTGTATGTGCATGAATAGAGAGATGTGGGGTATGAGAAACAGCAAGCAGAGGGGTGGTGGTAGTGGTGGCTCTGGCACACTCAGGGTTCAGCTCCACCCACTGCTGACAGATTGTCTCCGGGGGGAGGGGGATGTGGCTCTGGGGAGGGGGGTGGGAAAGTGAAAGATTCTCTACCCCTGCTTTTAATGACATTCTGCATGCACCGGATGGTGGGAATCTCTTGCCTTGTGATATTTCCATCATTTCTGTATGTCTCTGATGAGATGATAGCAGCTGCATATTCCTAGGGAACTGTAGGTTACATCCATGGTACAGTTTTAAGGTGGCACTAGTACTGGACATTTCCAAGGGCTGGCAAGGTTTTTATTCCTTCCCAGTGGTGTTAGGTAATAAATACATTGGGGTCAGGCCCAGAGATAAGTGCTTAGTTAGAGTATCTTAGCAAGCAGAGCTCTCTCTGTCATCCTTTGCTTGCTGCAGTGGATTGTGGGACATTGATTCCCACCACGAAGTAGCAGAAGGGGGGAAAATGCATGCACATTTGGAGTGCTTGAAAAAATGGAAGTGGACTGCCTTCAAGTCGATCCTGACTTATGGCGACCCTATGAATAGGGTTTTCATGGTAAGCAGTATTCAGAGGTGGTTTACCTTTGTCTTCCTCTGAGGCTGAGAGGTGGTGACAGGCCCAAGGTCACCCAGTGAGCTTCATGGCTATGTGGGGATTCGAACCCTGCTCTCCCAGGTTGTAGTCCAACACCTTAACCACTACACCACACTGGCTCTCTTGGAGTGCTTACATCAAGATTAATTATAGCAGGCAAAAGAATAACGGGCAGAATAGTTACTATAAAGCTTACAAGTGGGCAGAACTGTTTTATTGTAAACAAATAATTAAAACACAATTACTTTGTAAGATATATTTACCTGGGGTAAGGGGTGAGATGTAAGTGGTCCCAATAATACCACTGGATGAGTTGTTGACATGATCAAGTGTTTACAAAAGAATACCTTACTGGGCTATGGGCTTATTAACAAGGGATGTTAAGTTTTAAATGTGTTGCCTTGATACAGGTAGAAAACTTTCAGCCTAGGTAACAGGGCATGAAAGCTGATGAACTTTGTTCAACGGGAATAACTTGTAGGCTTCTTTGTTCATGGTGCATCCCAAGGGAAGGCATCAGAAGTTGAATGGATTTTGATACAATAAGTGGTACCCACATATATGGGAGCATTCCAAAGCCCGAGTGCAAAGCCTAAAAGGTTAGCTTGTAGTGGCTTCACCACATAATTGCCACATTAATCATTGCCTCTAGTCTTATTGTGCCACTTCTCCTTCCATCTCTATCTTTGTCCATTAGATTATAAACCTGAGGGCAGGGCCTGTCTTTTATTTATTATACAGCGCTTTGTTTTGAAAGTGCCTAGAAAGTTGTTATTTACTTATGCCATAATAATTTGGTTAATCTTTAAGACTACAAGAAGTCTTAAAGATTAACAAATTTATTATGGCATAAGCTTTTGTGGGTTATAGTCCATTTCTGCAGATGCATGAAGTGATACTTTGAGTTGCAGATATTCATTCAAGGGGAGAGGGGATATAAATGGTGAGGTCAAAAGGAAAGGAAAGGAAGGTAAGTGCAGACAGTGATAATTACATTATGAACAGTGGCCATTCACAAACAACAGTAGTTGTAGATGGTGTGGGCACATCCTGCAAGTGTCCTGCAACTCAGGATAACACTTCATGCATCTGATGAAGTGGACTGTAATCTTTGAAAGCTTATTCTGTAAGAAATGTTTTAGCATTTCAGGTGCCACAAGACTCTTACTGTTTTTGCTGCAACAGACTAACATGGCTACCCCTCTGGAAGTGATTAAAATAATGGTCATGAGCTCAGGAGTCTACATCACCACTGAGTCCCGCGTTGCCTGTACAGGATGAATAAGATGACATCTTTTGGAATATACAGATTGTCTTAAAACACATTTTCAACAGTAGTCATTGCTGAGGGCCAGGCTCTCCACCTTCTGCATCCCAGATGAGCATTTACATGCAGGCATCACAGCCAAGAGACCGTCATGATCATTCCAGATTGCCCACAGCTAGTGCATTCTTTGCAGGGAGAGGATATTGGCTTACGAAGTTTAAGACGTAACCAGAGTCTGGGAACAGGAAAAAAGTAATCACGATCCTGTTTAGAACTGTTCAAGCCTCCTCCAAAATCTGCCTCTAGGGCTGCTTCTAGGGGGGACTACTTCATACTTTTCTGTCACCAGATTTCCCTTGCACAGAGTCCTCCAGGCCCCATGGCATGGAAAAAAATCACAGAATGTGGTACTGAGTGCAGAATTCAGCTTCTTGAGGATCACAATTTGCCTTTCCCCCCAAAGGAACCAATGACAGTTCTGTCTAAATCCACTTGCCTTCCACTAATTCACTTTCTTCCCTTGTGTGTGGAGGTGGATCCCCAAGGGGGTCAATGTGTCCCGTTATCTTTCTCTTCTCATCCCTGGGCAGTCTTGCGTAGTACCAGGTGCACTGTAGTGTGCACAGACATGATCTCTGATAGAGTCCTGTGCCTCCCACATGTGGATCTATAAACCAGGAAGAACATGAAAAGCTGCCTTATACCGAATCCAACCATTGGTCCATCCAACTCAGTATCCTCTACTCTGAGTGGCAGTGACACTTCAGGATTTCCGTTTGCCTCCTACCTGATCCTGGGACTATGTGCATGCAGAGCATAAACTCTTCCGCTATCATGTGTGGTGGAGGAACTACAGTCCTTCATCCAGAGAGCCCTACTCAGGCATACCTGTTACTCTTGCTACTGAGCATAAATGACATGTCTAATAGTGGTACTGTGTGCTGATGGCTGTCCGACAGAGGGCTACTGAGAAGGCAGTCTTGGCATGCATGGGGAAACCCCAAGGTTTGCAGTACTACAAAAATCTTTGGGGAGAAAGAGGAAACCCCCCCCAACCATCCAGTGAGGACCAAGTGTGACTGTATCTTGAGATAGGAGCGGCAATGGAATAAAGTAGCTAGAATTCTGAACAGGAAGCACTTTATGCTGCAACATATTGTTGCAGATCACACCTGTTAAATCTAATCATATTTTCCAGATGCTTAATCCAATCCCTACTTTAAAATACAGACCCCTGACCAGCGCTCTCATATTACTGAATTACAAATGGTGCATTGTAATTTCATTCTGTATGGTATTTTATTTTGAAACACTGAAACTCAAAATCAATTATTGTAAGGTGACATTGGTTTTATGTTGGGAAATGTTTGTAAGAAACATAAAAAACTGGAACATGTTGCTTCCATACGTTTTCAACCCTCACACATTAATATTTGGTAGAGCTGCCTTTCACTGCAATAACAGCTGTAAGTCTTTTGGGGTAGGTATGTACCAGCTTTGCACACAGTGTTGGAGGGATTTTGGCCCATTTTTCTTGGCAGATTCCCTCCAGGTCGTTCAGGTTGGTTGGATGTTGGTTGTGGACTGCAATTTTCAAAGAGCGCCACAGATTCTCAGTGGGATTGAGATCAGGACTTCGACTGGGCTACTACTGTAGGACATTCACCTTTTTGTCCTTGAGCCACTCCAGCGTTGCTTTGGCCTTGTGCTTGGGATCATTGTCCTGCTGAAAAGGGAATTTCCTCCCAAACTTCAGTTTTTTGGTGGACTGAAGCAAGTTCTCTTGCAGTAATTCCCTGTATCCATTCTTCCTTCAATTTAAACAAGATGCTCAGTCCCTGCTGATGAGGAGCAGCCCCACAGCATGATGCTGCCACCACCATACTTCACTGTAGGGATGGTGTGTCTTGAGGCATGGGCAGTGTTAGGTTTGCGCCACACATAGCGCTTTGAGTTGTGGCCAAAAAGCTCTATCTTGGTCTCATCTGACCACAAAACCTTTTCCCACATCGCAGCTGGGGCACTCTCATGCTTTCTGACAAACTCCAGACGTGCTTTCAGGTGGTACTTTTTGAGCAATGGCTTCTTTCTTGCCACCCTCCCATGCAGGCTAGTGTTGTGCAGAGCTCTTGATAGGGTTGACTGGCGCACCATTACTCCACTCCCAGCCACTGAACTCTGTAGTCCCTTCAAAGTGATTGTTGGCCTCTCTGTGGCTTCTCTCACTAGTCTCCTTGTTTGAGCCCTGAGTTTTGAGGGACGGCCTTTTCTTGGCAGTGCCTGGGTGGTGTGATGCAGCTTCCACTTCCTGATTATTGATCCAACTGTGCTCACTGGGATATCCAAACACTTGGATATTATTTTGTACCCTTTTCCTAATCTATGCATTTGTATTGCATTATCTTTCACTTCTGTGGAATGCTCTTTGGTCTTCATTTTCCTTCAGATCCACAGCCTGACCAATGACCCTTCAACAGTGGGGGTTTTTAACCTGACAGTGTGAGAGCAACTTTAATGGTTCACAGGTGGAGGCCAATGGGAAGGCAACTGTGTCCTCAATAGGGCTAAACTGGGAGCTTCCACAGCACAGGGGTTGAATACTTACGCAAGCAACATATTTCAGTTTTTTATGTTTCTTACAAACATTTCCCAGCATAAAACCGATGTCACCTTGCAGTAATTGATTTTGAGTTTCAATGTTTCAAAACAAAATATCATATAGAATGAAATTACAATGTACCATTTGTAATTCAGTAATATGAGAGCATTGGTCAGGGGTCTGATTACTTTTGCAAGGCACTGTATCTTCTTTGGACCAGAATGGTTCTCCACAATTTCCATGGGCCACTACGTTTGCGGTTTATCCTTCAGGTCTCTCTTGTTAGGCTTTTTAAAGGCTTTAACTGTATTTTTTTTAGGATAAGGAGCTGCCTAAGATGGCACAAATCAGCATGATTTTATTGTACGAATTAGATGGCTTTTGACAGGGCTGTCTCATCAACACAAAAAGACAGCTGCCATCAGTCAAAAGTACCCATGAAAATGAATAAAAATGAATGAAAAGCAAGTGGTTTTAAGTTGAGCACAATACACCTGTAACCCATTCTTGCTGTGAAAGGTAATCCCTGTACTTTGAGAGAACTGTTTAGTATTAAGGCTGCAGAGCTTTTAATTGGCTATTATGTATCATCACTCATTGATTTAAGCATAATATGAAATGATTTCCTATGCAGATACACGCTTATTCATTTGTAAGAGAGATGCTCCTTGTGTTACATCTGGTAGCTTTGCAAAACCCCAAGCATTTGAAAGGTACATCAAATGGAGTAATACAACCTCCTCTTTCACATTTCATGCCTTTTGTCTTCTAAAACTCCCCAGCTCAAACATCTAACAATAGGCACTGATTATAGAATCTGTCATGAAAGAACCACATTAGGAGAGAAGACCAGCCGTTAAAGACATTAATGGGCCAGAAAGAACTTTACAAAATGAAGAGTCAGAATCATGAGAAAAAGATGATGAGGAATATTCTGGGAACAGATAGCACTCACTGGCATAATTGAAATGGGTAAGGGGAAAATCTGGGCAGAATATTTTCCCTTTTCTTTTTCAGCCTCCTACTAGTAATCTCAGTGTAGTCCGTTCAGTGAAACAGATACATCTTTTTATTCTAGAATGTGTGATTACAGATCAAAGTACGAGCAATGAAGCAGCATATATCACTTCCACAGAAGTCAGGTGCATTCAGAATAAGATTTTGACAAACAGTAGTAGGAAGCAGCATATAATAAGACATGCGGGTCCTTTTAGGGAAGGTGGCGGGTCAAGGTCAGAGTCCAATGAATGAATTTCAAGAGTATCAAGAAGGGAGGTTGGGGCAAAGCCAGTCTCACCTTGTGTGGGGCCAGTGAGATGGGTCAGTCATCTTCGGCCCATTGTAGCCTCCGATTGTGGGTCTTTGGCAGCGGAAGCTCCTCTCAGAGGCAAGGGGGCTCTCCAAAGGTGTTCTCTGTGGTATTAGCTGGTGTATCTGGCATATTCAAATTATTAAAAAGATGACAAGACAACAGTCCTTTCGATGGCCTAAATGAGGATAGATTTAATTAGAAATATTTACTGTAGCATTTTGGTTTGGGGGGGGTCATATGTACCCCAAGAAATTGATAAGAATAAACTACCTGGGGAAGGGATTATGCATGACACCATTTGCAAGTGAAAAAACATTATGCCTTTATTGGGAACTTTCCTTTTCCAATAAAACAATATAGTTTCAAAGAAGCCGTTGAGGTCAACAGTACCCACAGTGTAAAAGTACATAAACCTACAAGAATAGTGTGTTTGGTGTAATTAACCCCACAATTTTATATACATAAAACTATTGTGTCATTAACATAATAGTTTCTTAGTTTAACAATAACTGGTTTAACAATAATCATTACTTGTAATGACAACAATAAACCTTACAGACCTTGCAACCATTACACTACTTGAGCACAATAATCACATTTCGCAATTGCACGTATAGAAGAGATAAAATGATTACATGAAACACATAGTTGCTGTGACTTTCTGCCATTGCATTGACCTCAGAGGTGATATCTACCCCTTTTCTTGGTGTCAGCCCCTAACAGTTCTGAGGCGGCCTCTCTTGACATCGTAGGCAAATTGGCTATTTGTAGATTCAGTCCAGGTTTTGATCAACTCCAGATCCAGGTCAATTAGGAAGAGGCATCTTTTGGGATATTCACTCCATTGTGGGTTGTTCAGCTTCAACAAAGTGTTCTACATTTCAGAAACGCCTACCGTTGACCGCTAATTGGTCATGCATTTGGAAGTGTATGTGGAGATCATCTGTTCATCAGTGTCCACACCACCTTATCACAATAAAGAATTATCTTGGGCTAGAATTTGTAGCTTGGGATTGCTGCATTGTCATGCTTTGAAGAAAGGAAAATTGCTGTCCTTCAGTTCTTTGGCATCTAATTTTAAAGTGCCAAGTTTCCTTGAAAACCAAAAAGGTTGTCACTTGTCAATCTGTGGGCAAGGAACTCTGGGAGAACACAAGGAGACTCCTACTGGATGAGACCAAAGGGATATCTAATCCAGCATTGTGTTCTCACAGTAGCTAACCAGAAGTCTATGGGAAGCCCACAAGCAAATCATGAACACAACAGCACTTTCCCCGTTTGTAATTCCCGACAACTGGTATTTAGAGGTATACACACTGGAGGTGATATATAACCATCATGACTAGTTGCCATTGATAATCTAATTGCTAAGAATTTGCCATCCAAGTTGGTAGCCATTGCTGTATCTTTTGCTATGTGCTGTGTGACAAAGTACTTCCTCTTACCTTTTCTGAATCTTCCAACGTTCAGCTTCATTGGATGACCCCAGGTTCTATTATTTGGGGAAAGGGAGAAAAACTCTTCCATATCCACTCTCTCCATGCCATGCATAATCTTATACACCTCCATTACGTCTCTTACTCGCCTTTTGTCTAAACTAAAAAGCCCCAAATGTTTGTAACTTTTCCTCATGGGGAGTTGCTCCAGCCTCTTGATCATTTTGGCTGCCCTTTTCAGCACCATTTCCAGTTCTGCAATATCCTTTTTGAGATGCGGTGACCAGAAAGACATACAGTGTCTTGGAACAAATTGGTCTCATCAGCAAACTTGGCCGTCTCACTGCTCACCCTTAACCCTAGATGATTTATAAACACGTTAAAAGTTATTGGTCTCAGTACTGATCACTGGAGAACCTGATGTTCTCCATAATTGAGAGACTCTTATTGCTAGGTAGTGTCAGTGCAGAGCAATGCACTTCACCTTCTACCCTTCTTGTCCCCAGCTACCCTCTGGCAAATAGTATGGCCTCCTGAAAATGCAGAAATTTGCCATCCCTGATAAAAGGCATAGAACACAAACAGGTTAAGTGAGGATCTGCCTGCAAAACTCCAAGGGCTGATGCATGGGAAAGGCTGCAGCTCAGTGGTAGAGCATCATCATCATCATCATCAATACTTTTATTTTTGTTCCCCGCCTCTCACCTGGAATGCGGGTCCCGAGATGGATTGCATAGATTTAAAAATACAAAACATATATAAAACTGTACACAAATCTGTAAAATCCTTAAAAACATCAGTACAACAGCATAAAGGGGTAGAAATGTAACAATGCTTGCATAAAAAGTCTTCAGCAGCCATCCTAAAACAGGAAGAGAGGGGGCTGATCGTACTCACAGGGGATGCAAATGGTCCCAGGTTCAATCCCTGGCATCTCCAGGTAGAGCTGGGAGTGTCCCTTCCCTCAGAACCTGGAGAGCTATTGGTGGTCAGTGAAGACAAAACTGAGCTGGATGAGCCAATGGTCTGACTTGGTATAAGGCAGCTTCCAGCTCCTGCATAATTGCAAGAACCGGACAGGCTGCATGGGTGCATGCAAGCTCACACCCTTGACCCTGTGCAGAGGTGCCCTAAATTGCATCATGGCAATGAAAGCAAAGGTTTGGCCATGATCATGCACGACTTGATAATGTGTTTATTAGATTATTGTGCCGTACATGGGGGCTCTGTGCTTTTTCCTTCATCCACAAAGCACCTAAGTTTTTTTGAAAAAATTGGGAAAGGGGATGAATCGATGAATAAAGTGATCATAAATCAGGTCCAGTTTCAGTTAATTCTCTTTTTTTAAAAAAAAATGTTCCTTGGTCCCTTCCTATCTTCCTTGTTTTTCTTTATTGGCTCTCCCATGGTCGTTGTTCTGACGCTTTTCTTTGGCTTAATCCTTGGGTTGCTTCCATCTTGCATCTCCATCTATTCGGTCTCGATGCTTCCCTTCTCCAGAACTCGTCCTGCTCTTCCTCCCCCAACACTTTCTTTCCTTGCAAGTATTTAAACACCAAATGAAAAGGTTCTCTTTCCTTCTGGACCTTAGTGACCTTTGTTCTCTACCTCTTTTCCTCAACATTTTTTTCTTGTTTGCTAGTAGAATTTATTCTCTTAATAATTGTGCAGGACCTTGGTGATGGTCTAGAAGTTTCTGGTGATCCAGCTGTCCCCCAGTGCAAGCTGCAGGGGTTGTATTACCCTTGAGTTAACAGAGCTTACTGTTTCCTAGTTTCTATGGCCTAAGTTGGAGTGGTGTCTTTGGCCTTCAGAGTCCTAGGCTGCTTGTGTCCTGTGTATCTTAGGGCATGCACTGGTAACTTCAGTCTTGTGTGGTCTACGTGTTTTTTTTTTTTACCAGAATCCCTGTATGTTAAATTTACTAAGCAAAATTACTTACTCAGGATCTCTTAACAGGAAGCATAACTAATTTATAGTAAGTAATCCTGACTAAGAGTATAAGAAGTGCCTTTCAAGATCAGACCAAGGTTCCCTAGCCCAGCATTCAGTGCAGGAACCACTCGTCAGCAAGCACCGCCAGTTCACCAGAAGTTGGTCAGTGGTCCAAAAATGAGCTGCCGCATGCTCAGGATCTCATTAGGTGAAACTGTGTTCTTGATCTGTCTTCCATCTGAAGGCAATTGAATGGCAGCCACCGGGGCGGTGCTGATCCTGTCCAGATGGAATTCACGGCTTTTAGAAGCCTCAAGTCAGGCTTCTTGTCATAGAATCATAGAATAGTAGAGTTGGAAGGGACCTATAAGGCTATCAAGTCCAACCCCCTGCTCAGTGCAGGAATCCAAATCAAAGCATTCCCGACAGAAGGCTGTCCAGTTGTCTTTAGGCCTTTAGAAGACTTTTGGGTTATACTGAGGGTCCCCCCTCCTGCATTTTGTTATAATGATTGAGGGGTGGTTCCCCCCCTTATTACACTGATTAGTGATTATTTTGGTAGTATCCTATGTGTTTTTGTGATATTTTTAAATTTATTGGGGCTGCCTTGGGTGCCTGGAGGAAGACTGCAAGCTGCACTTTCATCAAATGCCTCAAAACAGCTGTTTGGGAGACAATTGGTAGTCTGGCTAGAAAAGCGCTCGAGTTGGCCTTGCTGTAATCTCTCGTCTGCTTTGTGTTTTAACTGCAGGCCTCAACAATGTTAAGAGCATCATTAGTCCCTGTGTAAGTAATTTTCTTTCTTTTTTAAAAAAATCCTTGCTTGTCAGCTTAAAAAAGACTGGTTTTTGGCAATCAACTGAAATGCATTGAGGAATTGTTAGACTCAAAGGTGGAGTGGAGGCTCCGGTTGTTCCACAGGTCCTCTTGGAAGTGAGTGTACTTCACAATTATCTCCCCTCCCGGCTTGAGTGATGTAGGCAGACTAACTTACTGTAGCCTGATAACCTAATTGCCAAACTAGTGGTGGTGGTGGTAGTGAGGAGAGATAATAATACTAACTTGAAGCATTGCCAAGACATGGAAGACCAAATTCTGGGCAGGGCCTCTGAGTAGAACACAGTGGGCCAGGGAGCAGTGTCCAGGGGATCAGGCAGCTGTGCCTAGCTGTATAGAGGCAGAGCCTGCATGTTGGAATGCAGGTGAGTAAAGAAAGGGTAGGGCTGGGGGTATTAGACTTCCTGTGTGCTAGTTCTGATAAAGATGGTAAGCCTCTGTGGCCTGTACCACTTCAGAGTGGAGGTGGCGACTCAGATGATGGAATGTTCCTCCATGCAAAAAATTAAATCCCTGCACGTGAAGAGCTAGCAGGTTATGGGTTTGGGTTTGTAGTCATGCTTTGCTTTTTCCCTTATTTGTTACTTTTCTATGTGCAGGAGGGATTTTTTATGTTTATTTTTTAACATAGGGCAACATTGAGACATTTGAACCCCCACATTCGGTGTGAAGTGGTAGATTCCTGGCATAAGTTTTCCATCTCCTTGAGCGTTAGGCTCAGTCTTTGCTTTTCCAAAATGTCTCACTTGGCTCGGATCAACTTGCATCTTTGAAAGGAATTGTGGTGTTTTTCACAAGTGCTTTCCCCCCCTCATTTGTTGTGTAGGAAAATGCAGGAGGTGCCACTCTTACCGTCCTTGGATTATGAGAAGCTAAAGAAAGACCTGGTTGAAGGCAGTGACCGCCTCAAAGCCTTTTTGCTGCAGGCATTGCGCTGGGTGGGTGAGCTAATACATAAATCTGTTATAAGAAATGTGGCATGACCCTGCACTAGGGATGGGCAAGGATTTCACGGGAATCGAAAATAAAACCAGATTCCCCAACAGTTCCCATATCTGAAAACTCTGCAGAACGACACAGAATGTTATACGCTTCTGCAGCTTTTTCCTGACACTGGATATTAAACTGCAATGGATTTATAAGAAACTGACTTACCAGCCTCTCTTTGCTTTACTGTGTGAAACTAGTAAGCCTGTTTTTGGGGTGCAGGGAGGATGAAATATGAGGAGAAAACTTCAGCAGCATCCGGATCTAATACCTTCCGCCCCTCAGAAAGACAGCTGCATTTTAAACCCAACCCGCAGTTCAGCATAATGAAGCCCCGACCCTGTACTGCAGAGACTTGCTTCTTCTTTTCTTCCGACAGCTGCGAGGCCAGGCTATGCTCAGCTTTTACTTTTTTCCCTCTGCCAAAACATCCTCCTCCTCCTCTCTTATCTTCCCCCCCCGCCCCATAGCAAATAGCAGGCTTGTCAGTTTCACACAGTAAAGCATAAAAGAGAGACTGATCAGTCAGCAAGATGACTAAATATTGATCAATGGTGTGTGTGTGTATTTCAAAATAATAAATGAAAGAAAATATCAATATTTTCCTTCAAAATATTGATATTTTCTATCATATATCAACATTTTGAAAGAAAATATTGATATTAATATCAGTCAGTAATGGATCAGTAGATGCCGCAGCTAGCAGACAAAGAACGAACTCTACTCAGCAACAGCCTGTTAGGCTGATGGGATGCTTTCAAAGTGGCACCAGCCCATGGATCTCATCCCTACCAAAGGGTGATGTAACATTCCAAGTTCTGGAGATTCATTTGGCTCTCTTGCCAAATTGGGCTGTCCCAAGTGCTGCTTTTTGCTGTTTTGCCCTCATCGGCCTACACTGCCTCACCTTTTTTAACTTTGGGGCTTGAGAAGTAACCCTGCCCCCCCTCCCCATGCTTTAAACACGAAAGGAGGAGTTTAAATTTCATGTAACGGAAAAACATTTGAGGAGCTGAAAAGGGAAGGCTAGTTAAGGTGAAAATGGAGAAGCTCCACAGGACGCTGTGTCACTGAAATGAAGTTTGAGCTGCAGACTGGTGGCTGATACCTCCTGGGACTGGTAGAGGAGAAGGGAGAGAGGCCAACAGGAGGTGGAGCCAGAGATACTGACAGGCAGCACCAACTCATTCTAGGAGAAGGCAGATAGGCAGGGCCACCCTGGACTGGTTGCAAGTAAGAAGGCAGGCAGGTGGGGGCTGGCTGAGGGCAGACGTAGGTGGGTGGGGCAGTGCCCTGTTCATCCTAATGATGCAGATGTGGACCAGTGCTTCTTCCTAGTGCAGCCTTTCCCAACTAGTGGGCCACCAGATGTTGGACCACAACTCCCATCAGCCTCAGCCAGCATTGCCAATGGTCAGGAAAGATGGGAATTGTGGTCCAACAACATCTGGTGGCCCATTAGCTGGGAAAGGCTGTCCTAGAGCATCCATCCTTCTTTAGCTGCTGTTTGAGCCCATTGGGAAGGAACAGAGCAAACAAGCCAGTAGATGGCCTTGGTGGTAAGGTGGGCCGTCTCTCAAAAGCCTTTCACAAGCCTATCATCTTTGTACAGTTCTGAGTGGGAGGACTTGATTTTAAAAAAAAGAAAGAAAGTTGAGTTTCTCTGGATGCTGAGTTCTGAGCCCAATAGCAATTTCTGTGCTTGTGGTGTAAATGCAGACTGCACACAGCTTTGGCAAACTGTGCAACACTTGAGCAAGTTGTAAGTTGTTAGGTTCTTTCTGATACAGAGCTGGTCTTCTCGTTAGGCAGAGTGAGGCAGCTGCATCAGGTGGCAGTTGTTGGGAAGGCAGGAAGTGGTGGTGAGACATTGGAGAACAGAGCTGTGTGTGTCATGCATGGCTGCCCTGCGCCCCATAAGCTAGCCGCCTTCTATCAGATGCAGAGGAGGATTCTGTCCTATTGTCCATGTTGAAGTAAGATTAAATGGCCATTCTGGTTGACTTTTGTATATAGAATTAAGAGGGGGTGGTATTTTGTCCTTGGGACAGCCCTGACCACGCCAGATGGTTGCTTAGCAGAGAAAGATAAAGAGGTAGTGTTTGATTCTCCTTGTGCCTAAACAATTTCTCTAATTATAACTGACAAGTCAGCTGTGTGCTTGATGCTTGTTCCTCTGTGCTTCTTCTACAGCGCTTGACAACATCCCATCCTGGTGAACAGAGAGACACGGTTCTCCAGGCTTATATCAACAATGACCTTTTGGATTGCTACAGCAATGTCCAGGTGAGCAACGGTAGATCATTACCTAGATCAGAGGCAGAGCACGCAGTTCACTCACTTGAAGCTTGAGGCTTGATCCTCAGCTTTCTAGTTAGGACAGGCGTGGGCAATCTTTGGCCCTCCAAATGTCGGTGAACTACAACTCCCATCATCCTTGGCCATTGGCCGTGCTTGCTGAGGCATCAACAGCCTCTGGAGGGCCAACGGTTCCCCACCCCTGAGTTGGGAGATCTCCAATAGCAAGGGTGGGAAGAGCCTGTGCCTCTGAGAGTCGTGCAGAGTGTGGTGGAAGGCCAGCTGCCCCCTGTCAGTCAGGGTGAGCATCTTGCGAGTAGGGAGATGGCCCATTGTCATGCCTGAGTCAGGATGAGTGCTTCCCAGAGGAAGACCGTGACAACACCAAGTCAAAAGACCTTATGGGGGCTCCTGATTCCAGCACTATTCCAGGACCCTCCAACATCTGCAAAGAAATGATGGCAGGCCATCTGCAGCAGAGGACCCAGAGGAACCCGTGGATGAGGTTCCTGACTCACCTGCAGCAGCTCCCTCTGTGTCTGTGTCTGGATGACGAGGCAACAAGAGTTTCAAGTGGAAGACTCTTTGCTGTTGGAATAACACAGGTCCTTTGCTCTGTGCAACCCAACTTCTTGTTCCTGCTTCCTACTCTGTGCTACTGATTCTGCCAATACTTTTTTCTTGAAAAACCTGCTCACCTGTCAACTGCTCCACTGTGGAATTGGATCTGTCTCACAACTCTGCTGTTGGAAGCATCCATCTTCAGACAGCCTCCCTGAACTTGACCTCGGCTTCTTCTTAAAGCCCCTGCATTTCTAGATTGCCCTGATATTTGCTGCATTAATCTTCCAGAGTTTAGCCTGGCCTATAATCTAGCTTCCCCCTCTGGCTCAGGGAGCAAGCCAGGACTAGGCCAGGGCAGGATATCCATTAGCTTAATAATCAATAGAGGTGTCTTTCTCTATTTTGTGTGCTGTATGGTCCATCTACTTGGAACACAGTCTTTCTGGAGAACTTTGTATGAATGGGTTGGACTATGAGACTTGCATCAATAGCAAATACTTGGATCCCTGTACATGTGGGTCCAGCTCTTGTTTCTGCCTCTGGTCTCCTCTGAGTCCAAACATAAGTGAATAAACTGGGAGCAGTTTGTTCTCACCTTTTGTTAAACGTTAGGGATCAACAAACCTATTTTACTCTTAAGAAGCCCATCCATCCTAGAGTGATGGCTCATCCTAAGAAAGTTTTGATCACATATTAAGAGAACAGCACCTTAGGGTGGTTGTTATAGGCTGAACCAGGAATTTAAAATATGATAGCTCTAGTCCAG
Source organism: Rhineura floridana (assembly GCF_030035675.1). Classification (NCBI taxonomy): domain Eukaryota; kingdom Metazoa; phylum Chordata; class Lepidosauria; order Squamata; family Rhineuridae; genus Rhineura; species Rhineura floridana. The sequence continues at coordinate 149,216,162 of NC_084486.1, read as the reverse complement.
TTATGACTCTTTGGCCAAAAATGCAAAATCCATGGACTGCAAAAAAGACCAATAATTGGGTGTTAGAACAAATTAAACCAGAACTATCATTAGAAGCTAAAATGATGAAACTGAGGTTATCATACTTTGGACACATAATGAGAAGACATGATTCACTAGAAGAGACCATAATGCTGGGCAAAACAGAAGGGAGTAGAAAAAGAGGAAGGCCAAACAAGAGATGGATCTACTCCATAAATGTAGCAACAGATCTGAACTTACAAGATGTGAACAGGGTGGTTCATAACAGATGCTATTGGAGGTTGCTGATTCATAGGGTCACCATAAGTCGTAATTGACTTGAAGGCACACAACAACAACAACCTATACTCCTGATATCTCTGTTCAAGGGATCAGAGAGAAGGTGCTAGGAAAAGATGCCTCTCTCCTTGAGACCTAAGAAAGCAATTCCTTTCCAACAATACTGGGCTTCATGGACCAGTTGTCAAGTGAAGTCAGTTTCATATGGTGTTATGATGGCTGTTCAGTTTGCCTTTATGTCATCTTCTTATCAAACAATATACAGATGTGATTTTTGCTTAATCAAAATTCAAGGGTTGAATTTCTGAATTTACATTAAAGGCTTTTTTTACGTCTTGCAGAGAAGTGTGTTAATGCTGATACAATCAAAGAGCGAGATTGTCCGCCAATATACAGCCAGGCTTATCAATGCCTTTGCTTCACTGGCTGAAGGTAAGGGAATTGCTGCAAAGGTAGCTGTTTACTAACACTGTTGGCTCATGTATTTATGTCAGTGCTCTCCTGGGTGTGTTGGGTGCTTAGCTCCCAGTGCTGGCAAATCTCAGGAACAGACGCGTGAGGTACTCTGAAGCTGTCATAGAAGCTCACCCTGTATAGAGCCAGACCATTGGTCTACCTAGCTCAGTACTGTCTGCACCACAGGTGGCTAACCTGTGGGCCTCCAGCTGTTGCTGGACTCTTAACTCCCATCAGCACCAACCAGCCAATAGCCAAAGGTCAGGGATGACAGGAGTTGTAGTTCAGCAACATGGGGAGTGGGGCATAGCTTAGCCATCATGGTCTGTACTGATGAGCAGCAGCACTCTAGGAACAAAGATGGGCTTTCCCAGCTCTACGTGCAGAAATCAGGAAGTAAACATAGCACCTTCTACATGCTAAAACAGATACTCTCCCACTGAAGTGCAGTGCAGAGGTGACCCCCCCCCCCACTTAGTGATGAGTCACCCAGATTGAGTAGGTACAGTAGGCCTAGGTGCTAGAGCACTGGCTATGGTGTGGGTTTGGCTTTCTAAGCTCATCTGATTCCTGGCCCAGGAAGGAACTTGGCTCTAATGCAATTCTCTCCTCCAGCCAATAGCCTTATTCGTACCGGTAGTGGGGAATGAGGACCTGACTGGCAGGCCTTCTGTTTGAGACTTTTATTTTATCATGTTGCAAAGGCAGAACATTTTTAGTATCAGTAAATGATAACGTTAGCACTTAATTTCAGCATCCCTCAAAAAGTTCACTGCTTGCCTTTTGCACCTGTAATTGGCTACAGCCTTCTGATGTAGGCACTCTGAGATAGCAGGAAATAAGGATGTGAGGAATAGTCTGTTGTGGGAGAAGGTAACACAGAGGTATGCAGCATCAAGGTCTATGGTTGGGTTACACTGTTGAGCTTGCAGTTTGATTGTGTGTCAGTGCATGGGGCACATGGCAGTCATCAGCTTGCATGGAGCCATCTACGTGCAGCATGGCTACTGTGCATGACATACACACTGTTCTAGGTGGCACAGCCCAGTACAACCCAGAATTCTGAGATGAATGTGCATGTGCTCACACAGATCTTGGAATGAGCTGAGCTGAAAGGATTGTGGGGCAGGGTGCGTGTCTTTGTGAGACAACATTCAAGGACAATGTTGATGTTCATTGTCTTCTGACTCTACTGAGCGCTTGTTTAAAGCAGAGCTTGGAAAAGTTACTTTTTTTGAACTACAACTCCCATCAGCCCAATCCAGTGGCCATGCTGGCTGGGGCTGATGGGAGTTGTAGTTCAAAAAAGTAACTTTTCCAAGCTCTGGTTTAAAGAAGCGAAGGGAACCTGATGTTGACTTAGCAGAACAAGAAGCACAAAGCAAGGGAGGCAGTACTTCGACCTAATAAAAGTATTGCCTCCCTTGCTTTGTCCTTTGACCTAAGGACACCCAACATTGTGGAAGCAGGGCTGCCTTTCAAGTTACACAGCACATCTTTTCCATTGGATGTAGGATTTCCCAGCAGAGCGCAGGTGGGAGGACATTGTATATCTAGGCTGCTCTGAAGCCAATAAAAAGAGAATAAAACATTTAAAGAGAAAGTCATTGTTGAATTACAGTTGGCTTTGCTTTTTTTTTTTTTTAAAGGTTTTTTGTATAACATATAATGGCCTTTCTGCCAATTCACTCACCATTTAAGATAACGGTTTACAATCTAATATGCATCATACAAAGGGGAAAGGGGAGGCAGTGAGGCTAGAGGAAAATACTGAAATCTAAGCATCATGACCTGTGAACGTAACAGGCCTGGGAGCAGAGGAACCAAATAGCAGCTGGCCCTAGCCAGGTGGATGGAGGGCAGGGGGTGGCGGGAGAGGGCTTGGTGTCTCAGCTCTCCCTCTAATGCTGCAGGGGGAGGCAGTTTGTGGAGAAGAGCCAAGTGGCATTTGGTCATAATGAGGCCAGTTGCTGTCTTACTTGCCCCTCTGATGCAGCCAGATTCTCCCCAAGAAGATTTCTATAGAAATGGGTTCGCCAGCAATCCCACAAGAAAAAAAATCAAGATCTAAAGTTAATATGAAGAATTTGGAATGAATCAGTTAGAAATTGTTATCTTAGGGGCCTGTTCCTTTCCTGAGACACACTGTCCTCAACCTCATTCTTCTCCCTTTTGTATCTCAGGTCGAATCTATCTTTCCCAGAATCCCCGGTTGCTCCGAATGCTGGAAGAAAGGTTGAAAGCTGAAGACAAGTATTCCCTTACCCGAGAGAATGTCCTGGGGGCTTTGCAGAAACTCAGCCTCAGGTGATGAAAGCAAATGGGGCCTTGGTGATGGCAGGAAAGGAAATGCAGGCTTGTTAGGTTGCGTTCAGGAGCGAAAGAAGAGCACTTGATTTTCATACAACTATCATCAGAACCTTCCAGAGCTGATGACAGGAATATCACTTAGAGCTGGAGGAGAAAGAGAGTTCAGTGAGAGCTTGGCTGACTAAGCTAACTGGGTTTCCTCCCCCCCTCCCCCTCCAGTTATCATACTCAACTGATGCATCTCTATATCTCATATTGTGATTAATAAGCATACTTGACTAATCTATATCTGTTACCCTAAAGACCTAACAAATCTAGAGTAATGCTCTGATGCAAATTTGTGCACAGAATGACTTCCCTCAGGGGCAGGGAAGGCCTGTATTTGTTGTCATTTGCACAGAAATGATGAGGACTCCCATCATTTGACTGCAGAGTAGGCATAGGCATCCTACCATGATGCAAAGTGGCCTGCTAAGGTGGTGCATTTTGGGTGCCATTTAAGGGCAGTGGGGTAGGGGGAGAGATAAACTTGGGGACATTTCACCGGGATGTTTTTGCTCAGGCGTCGTTGAAATAAGCAAGAGCTGCACAAGAGCACACCAGGAGATGTGAACCCCATGTTCTTGACTACTGTGTTTGGCGCGGGTCATTTAGATTTCTTGTGCCATGAATACCACAACAGTGTATTCTGCACAAAAAACAGGCTTGGGTGAAGCACTTGTAATGAGCAAAGGCCTTTTCCCCCAAAGTTAAACTTTAGCTTACAATGTAAGCTTCCTTCGCACAAAAACTATTTTTTTTTTGCAGAGAAATGAAGTTTAAATATTTGGGGGCTGTGTGTGAGTGAGACTGGGTTTGGGTCTTCCTTCACCATTTTCTCTGGTATCTTGCTCCCTTTTTGAACTATGGCAGAGGAGCTTGCAAATACGCTTCTGTGAGGTGTTGCTTCCTGGTAAGATACCCAGAAACCAGAGCTTGGAAAAGTTACTTTTTTTTAAACTACAACTCCCATCAGCCCCAGCCAGCATAGCCACTGGATTGGGCTGATGGGAGTTGTAGTTCAAAAAAGTAACTTTTCCAAGCTCTGCCAGAAACATAAAACCCTTGGCATGACTGGGTCCCAAGAACCAAGCATCAAAGGACATAAGAAGAGCTCTGCTCAGTCAGGCCAAAGGAGGCCCGTCTAGTTCAGCATCTTGCTTCCCACAGTGGTCAATCAGATGCCTCTGAGAAGCCCACAAGCAGGATGTGAAGTCAATAGCCCTCTCCCATTTTTACTGTTCAGCAAACTCAGTGATGTGTTGCCTCTGAATCTGGAGGCTTCCTGTAGATATCATGAGTAGAAATCATTGATAGACTTGTCCTCCATGAATGTATCTAAGCTGCGTTAAAACCCATTGAAGCTGCATTCTGTTACAGCAAATTCAATAAGTTAAATGAATGTGCAAGAGTATTCCCTGTCTTGAACTTACCGCCCATCAATTTTGTGGGGTGGAACTGAGGTCTAGTGCTATGAGAGAGGGAGAAAAATGTCTGTGTAGAGATGACCCAAGACATATTTTTTTTAATTGCTGTAAACCGCCCAGAGAGCTTTGGCTATGGGGCAGTATATAAATGTAATAAATAAATAAATATTTGGCGGCAGAGGCAGAATATCCAAACGGTCCCCTTGTCCCTGACAGTGAAATATAATTTGAACAGTTACTAACTCGCAACTTGCTGCCTTTTAGTGGTATGAATTTCTACTTGAGGCGGGCAACTCATCCCTGCTTAATATTTTGCCTGGTCATAATTCTGCGTGGCGCGGGAGGCCTTGGGCTTACGTTTCATGGACAGCAGCATCTCTCCTCTCCCCCTCTCTCCTGTCTATGCTGTCATAAACCATTTTGAAACTAAGAGATGTTTCAAAAGCAGTTTGTGTTGTTGTATAGATCCACTGTTCAAAAGGGGGCAATCCACAAAACCTATTTGGGCATAGCTAAGACCTTATGTGTGACTAAAGTAGCTCTTTGGACTTTGCCTTTTTATTTATGTGTGGAAGAATTAACAAAATCATTTATACTCCTGCCTGTCCATCAACTGCCCTCAACGCAGTTTATAAAATTTAAAACAATCAGTGACAAAATAAGAATAACGACATGACACAGCTAACAAAAAAACAAGTTGCTGCTAAAAAAATCCTTTTGCAACATAACATTAATTCAGCCCTAAGGCTTTCTTCCAAAGTCAAGTTTTAGCTGCTCACTGGAAAATGAGCCATTAGGTAGATATGCACACCTGTAGGATTCGAATCCCCACATAGCCACGAAGCTCAGTGGGTGACCTTGGGCCAGTCACTGCCTCTCAGCCTCATGAAAACCCTCTTCATAGGGCCGCCATAAGTCGGAATCGACTTGAAGGCAGTACATTTACATTTTTTGCAGACGGCATTCCACAGCCATTGAGAAGGCCCTGCTGTGGGTCCTTGAGTGGTAGGGGGAGAATCAGCAGGGCCTTTGTTCATTTGTTGAATGAAACATGAGTAACTTCATACAGAAACAGACAGCCCTTAAGGTATCCTGGTCCCAGATTGTTTGGGGCCATGAAGATTAATATCAGCATTTTGACTGGGCTCAAAAGCCAATTCACAATCAGTGTAGTTGAAACAGCACTAGGGAGCATCAGCGTATATGCATCTGTCTTCATAGTGGAAGATAGAGGGCAGATTCCTATGTCTGAACTAACTTTTGCAGGAAGAGTGAGGAACTGAGGCAGATAGTGGTGATGAGAAATGAAGCTCAAAAACAAAAATTGACACATTGCAAGGTCCAGATGGCATCCACCTGAGAGTTCTCAAAGAACTCGAATGTGAAACTGCTGATCTAACAAAAATATGTAACTTGTCCCTCAGATCAACCTCTATACCTGAGGTCTGGAAAGTGGCCAATGTAATTACAGGTTGATTAGCTATGATGCCTGTTCCAGAAAAATTGGTGGAAAGTTTCATCAAAGATTAAATAACCAAGCATATAGAACATGCCTTGGCTTCTGCAGAGAGAGCCAGTGTGGTGTAGTGGTTAAGGTGTTGGACTACGACCTGGGAGACCAGGGTTCAAATCCCCACATAGCCATGAAGCTCACTGGGTGACCTTGGGCCAGTCACTGCCTCTCAGCCTCATGAAAACCGGGTCACCATAAGTTGGAATCGACTTGAAAGCAGTACATTTACATTTACATTTACATTTTTTGGCTTCTGCAAGGGTAAGTCCTGTCTCACTAACCTATTAGAATTCTTTGAGAGTGTCAACAAGCCTACTGATAGAGGTGTTCCAGTTGACATAGTGTACTTGGACTTTCAAAAAGCTTTCGACAACGTACCTCATCACAGTCTCCTGAGTAAGCTTAGTGGTCATGGAATAAGAGGAGAGGTCCTCGTGGATCAGGAACTGGCTAGGAGATAGGAAGCAGAGAGTAGGAATAAATGGACAGTTCTCCCAAGTGAGGGCTGTAGAAAGTGGTGCCCCCCCCCAATGATCAGTATTGGGACTTCTGCTTTTTAACTTGTTCATAAATGATCTAGAGTGAGCAGTTAAGTGGCCAAGTGTGCTGATGATACTAAATTATTCAGGGTTATTACAACAAAAGGGATTGCAAAGACAGTTCCAAAGGACCTCTTCAAACTGAGTGAATTGGCTGTAAAATGGCAAATGCAATTCAATGTAAGATGCACATATATGGCCATGGGGTCTCAAATGGCAGTGACTGACCAGGAATGTGGCCTTGGGGTTGTTGAGGATTGCTCAATGAAGATGTCAATCCAGTGTGCAGCCGTTGTGAAAAAGACAAATTCCATGATAGGAATCGTTGTGAATGGAACTGAAAATAAAACTGCTGGTATCTTAATGCTGTTATGCAAATCTGTGGTGCAACAGCATTGGAATACTGTTTACAGTTCTGGTCACCTCACCTCAAAAAAGATATTGTAGAGTTGGAAAAGGTTCAGAAAAGGACAGCTAAAATGATCAGGGGGATGGAGCGACTCCCTTGTGAGGAAAGGTTGCAGCATGTGGGGCTTTTAAGTTTAGAGAAAAGGCAAGTCAGAGAGGACATGATAGAAGTGTAGAAAACTATGCATGGCATGGAGAAAGTGGATACAGAAAAGCTTTTCTCTCTCATAACACTAGAGCTCATGGAATGTTGGAAGATTCAGGACAGACAAAAGAAAGTACTTCTTCATGCAGTGCATAGTTAAACCATGGAATTTACTATCACAAGAGGCAGTGATGGCCACCAACTTGGATGGCTTTAAAAGAGGGTTAGACATCATGGACTACGAAAAAAACAAATAATTGGGTGTTAAAACAAATGAAACCAGAACTGTCACTAGAAGCTAAAATGATGAAACTGAGGTTGTCATACTTTGGAAACATAATGACAAGACATGATTCATTAGCAAAGACAATAATGCTGGGAAAAACAGAAGGGAGTAGAAAAAGAGGAAGGCCAAACAAGAGATGGCTTGATCCCATAAAGGAAGCCACAGACCTGAATTTACAAATTCTAAACAGGGTGGGTTATAACAGAGGTTATTGGAGGTCACTGATTCATAGGGTCACCGGTAAGTCGTAGTCGACTTGAAGCCGCATAACAACAAGACAAATACATGGAAGATAAGACTATCAGTGGCCACTAGCCATGATGGCTTTGCTGTTCCTCCATGGCCAGAGGCAGTATGCTTCTGAACACCAGTTGAAATTTGAATTTGTTGCTGGAAACTGCAGGAGCGGAGAGTACTTCTGAGCTCAGGCCCCACTGCGGGTTTCCCATAGGCATCTGATTGGCTATTGTGAAAACGGGATGCTGGACTAGATGGTCTACTGGCCTGATCCAGCAGGCTCTTATGTTCTTATGACTTTCTCCCAACAATAGTTTGACTGTGCCAGTTGAAGTTTCCAATCCTTTTTGAAAGGCAACCCCACAGAGATCATGTTGCAATCATCCAAGCTGTACATAACCAGGGTATTAATGGCCATGCCCGCCTTTTGAACAACTGTGTTAGAATAGTTCTTGGCCTGCTCCTTCTTTTTGTAGTGAAGAATATATTGGGTCACATACGTTCAGATTACAGTGAGTTTTGAGCCCCTTGTAATTGGCAAAAAAAAATTAAGTGTCCGAGTAAGCTCGGTGAGGAAAGAGTTAAATTAGCCAAAGTCCAGTCTGGACAAAGGAGCAAATAAGCTCAGGCAGTATCAGCTAAGCCAATAAAAGTCTCTAGTAGCCATAAATACATCACCTTATTAGCTCTTTTTATGGGACATGGTTTATCTGAACATTTGAAGAAAGGGAGCGAGTAGTACAGAGGCATAAAAAAAGTGACAGAATTTCCCATCAAACCCAGTGAAACATTAACTGTATTGCTATCAGAAGGACTATCTATGGCTCAAGAATTTAAATTCAGAAATCTTTTCATCTCTTCTTCTGGGTTCTGGTTCCCTTTATCTTGCCCTAATTATCTTAGGGCCATTTCACAAGACCATTTTGTGCACAATGAACACATCACGAGCTGACTTTTCCTGCAATTAGCCTGCTAAGCCGTCTGATGAAATGCTTCAGTATCTGATGGGATCCAACATGCCATGAATTAGTTGTTGGATGTTTTTCTAGGAGATGGTATCTTGCAAATTCTCTCATCAGAGGCGAGCTAAGGGGGAGGTAATGACCATGAGTGACAGATTTCAGGTGAATGTGAGAACGTAAGAAGAGCCCTTCTACATCATCGCCCTATTCTCCCAGAGACCAACCAGATGCCTGTGGGAAGCCTGCATGCAGGACAGGAGCACAACGTCACTCTCCCCGCTTGTGCTCCCCAGCAGCCTACTGCCTCCAACACTGGATGTGGTGCATAGCCATCATGGCTAGCAGCCATTGATACCCCTAACCCCCATGAATTGGCCTTGTTGTTGTTTTTATGTGTCTTCAAGTCGACTACGACTTATAGCGACCCTATGAATCAGCGACCTCCAAGAGCATCTGTCATGGACCACTCTGTTCAGATCTTGTAAGTTCAGGTCTGTGGCTTCCTTGATGGAATCAATCCATCTGTTGTTTGGCCTTCCTCTTTTTCTACTCCCTACTGTTTTCCCCAGCATTATGGTCTTTTCTAGTGAATCGTGTCTTCTCATTATGTGTCCAAAGTATGATAACCTCAGTTTCATCATTTTAGCTTCTAGTGATAGTGATTGACCTATCCCCCTTTTTAAAGCTGTCCAAGTTGGTAGACATCACTACATCTTGAGGTAGCAAATTCCATAGTTTAATTGTGTACTGTTTTTTTGTCTCTACGGAATCTTCCAACATTCATCTTCAACGGATGACCCCAGGTTCTAGCGTTATGAGAAACACTCACTGTATCTGCCTTCTCTATTTTATGCACATCTGTCATGCCTCCCCTTACATGCCTCTCTACAACCTTGCTACAACCTTTCCTCATAGAGTTTCTCCATCCCTTTGGTTGCCCTTTTCTGAATTTCTTCCAGCTCTACATGATCCATTTTGAAATGCAGCAGCCAGAACTGTACACAATATTCCAAGTTTGGTTGCGCTGTAGATTTGCATGGCAGCATTATGATATTGGCAGTTTTATTTTCAGTCCCGTTCCTAATGGAATTCACCTTTTTAGCAGCTGCTGCACACAGGGGTTGACATTCTCATCAAGCTGTCCACAACCCCAAAATCTCTTTCCTGGTCACTGGCAAACTTGACCACCTCACTGTTCTCCCATAACTCCAGGTCATTTATGAACAAGTTAAAAAGTACAGGCCTAAGACTAACCTTGGGGGACCTCACTTCTTACAACCTTCTATTGAGAAAACTGTCCATTTATTCCTACTCTCTGTTTCTTGTTTCTTAATCAGTTACTGATCCAAGAGTACCTCTCCTCTTATCCCACGACTGATAAGCTTACTCAGGAATCTCTGATAAGGGACTTTAGAAAAAGCTTTTTGAAAGACTAATTACACAATGTTTCCTGGATCACCCTTATCCATAAACTGGTTGACACACTCAAAGACCTCTAAAGGGTTATTTAGACAGGACTTGCCCTTGAGGAAGCCATGCTGGTTCTTTTTCAACAAGACTTACTCTTTTTCTATATGCTTGATAATTCTGTCTTTAATAGTGATTTCCACCAGTTTTCCTGAAACAGATGTTAAGCTAGCTGGCTTGTAATTTTCTGGGTTCCTCTTGGATTCCTTTTTACATTGGGCACTTTCCAGTCTTCAGGTATGGAAGCTGATCTCAGGCACAAATTACATCTTTTTGTTAGAAGATCAGCAATTTCATTCAAGTCTATGCTCCAACAGCAAATGCAGAAGAAGAGGAATTGGAAAGATTTTTTTTGATATTACCAGTTCATGATCTGTACCACAGTCTGCTCCTGGACTTGTTTTTGCAGAAAGTATGGAATTTCTCCATCTTCTTCTACCAATTATATAATCAGCTTGATTCCTATATTGTCCATTTGGTGATGTCCACGTGTACAGTTGTCCTTTCGGTCGCTCAAAAAATGTATTTGCAAGAAACAGATTATTGGCTTCACAGAGTTCAATAAGTCTTTCTCCTGCTTCATTTCTGTCTCCTAAGCCCCATTTTCCCACAATTCCTAGTTCTTCTCTGTTCCCTACTTTTGCATTCCTGTCCCCCATTATTATTAGCACATTTGTTTTGGTGTGTGATCAATTTCTTCCTGTACTTCTGCGTAAAATCTCTCAAATTCCTCTCTGCATTTGCTGTTGGAGCAGAGAAATCAGAAGAAGGCTAGGACTGGGGAAGGCAGCTATGAGAGAACTAGAAAAGGTCCTCAAATACAAAGATGTATCGCTGAACACTAAAGTCAGGATCATTCAGATCATAGTATTCCCAATCTCTATGTATGGGTGTGAAAACTGGACAGTGAAAAAAGCGGATAAGAGAAAAATCAACTCATTTGAAATGTGGTGTTGGAGGATGGGCTGCGAAAAAGACAAATAACTGGGTGTTAGAACAAATTAAAGCAGAACTATCACTAGAAGCTAAAATGATGCAACTGAAGTTATCATACTTTGGACACATCATGAGGACATGATTCACTAGAAAAGACCATAATGCTGGGAAAAACAGAAGGGAGTAGAAAAAGAGGAAGACCAAACAAGAGATGGATTGATTCCATCAAGGAAGCCACAGACCTGAACTTACAAGATCTGAACAGAGTGGTTTATAACAGATGCTATTGGAGGTCACTGATTCATAGGGTTGCCATAAGTCATAATTGACTTGAAGGCACATAACAACAAATCCAGCCCTCTTCCCGCTGCTGTCTTGCACCTAAATACCAAGTCAGTTTATATACCTCTGTTTGCCCACCAGTAGATGTGGATGTGTGATACAAAATAGCACAGACTCCACTTTAAAATGAAGAATAATGTGTGTGTATATATATTTAAATAACTATTACTATAAACAGATGGAGGTTACTTTATGTTGAACTTTACTTGGTTCCTGTTTCTGTAGCTCAGAATGATTATACTATATGGTTAAGGCTGGAGTTGCTAATCTTTTTTGACGAGTGAGCACATTTCTAATTTTGAGAGAGTTCTAAGGGCACCAGTCACAAAATGGCTGCATTGGGGGTGGGCAAGGCATAGCATCTCATTGGCTAATAGCCTCAATGACTATGCTGTCCCTCCGCTGTTGGAGGCAGTATCCTTCTGAATGGCAGTTTCTGGGAACTACAAGTGGGGAGAGTGCTCTTGCACTCAGGCCCTGCTTTCGGGCTTCCCTGAGGCATCTGGTTGGCCTGATCTACCAGGCTCTCCTCATGTTCTTATCCCAGCTTTTCATTTGGGCCTATATTATGCTTTAGTTATGCATTAATTAAAAGTGATTTACTTTATTTCATGACCAACCAGGGCATTCAAAGAGGAAAATCTCTGTACTTGAGTCTAACATAAAGACACACCTGGGTTGTTACCAGACCCACAGGGGAACACATCACTTGTCTCAACCGTGAAGTGTCCAGTTCATATTTTGGACCCTGCTTTCACCCCATCTTCTGTAGTTTGTAATAAGGATGCTTTCCTGTAAACAGCTGTTTCCTAGTTTTAATCAGACAGAAACGTAGGTAACTCCTAACAACGTGTAAAATCAATAGGTGCCCCAAGATACCAATGGATGTCCCCTCCTTTCTCTTGTTTTTAATAAGAAGAGGGAGAAAGCAGAATTTGCTTATCTAGGGATCCTTTTGGTTTTTCTGTCAGAGAACTGTCAACCATCCAGACACCTATCTTCAAAGGAAGATACTGGGCCCATCACTGTGCTTGTATGGCAGGAAGAATCACCCCTGTATTCAAGGATGCTTAGTCAGCATCTTCTCTGCTCCTCCAGGCTTTGGCCTAGCCATAATGATAATCATGAATTCCCCAAACCAAACATTGGTTTAAACAAAAAGTGGATCTGTTTCTTCCGTACAGCACTCTAGAACCTGGAAAATAAGTCATAATTAGTTCCAAAAAGGGCATAACTAACACTGAGCACCACTTAAGATTAAGTCCAGGGTCACCTTTCCCCTGATTGGTTCCCTGACCAATTGTTCTAGGGCCCAGTCATTTAGGGTATCTAGAAAGTTTACCTCTTTGTCATGCATTTAGGTAATGGGCTCTCCTACACTGGAGGCATTCAAGAGGCAGCTGGACAGCCACCTCTCGGGAGTGCTTTGATTTGGATTCCTGCATTGCGCAGGGGGTTGGACTTGATGGCCTTATAGGCCCCTTCCAACTCTACTATTCTATGATTTTATGATCCAGTCTATGTGAGGGCAATCCTGTTGTGTTTTATAATATTGTTAGCTGCTTTGAGGGCTCTTATTGAAAGGCTGGATAAACCACCCATTGCTACAACATTCCCTCCTCTGGAATGTCTCCTGGATTTCACTCTCCATCTGAAGATCGCCCTTGACGTTTTGGTCAAAGGGAAGCTAGATTGGGGAAGAGCAGTTGCTCAGTGGGCAGAGCACCTGCTATGCATGGAGAAGGCCCCTGGTTCAATCCCCAGCATCTCTAGGTAGGGCTACCCCTCTCTGGAACCCTGGAGAGCCTTTGCCAGTCAGTGCAGACAGTACTGAGCTAGATGGACCAATGGTCCAACTTGGTGTAAGCAGCTTCTTATGTTCAAGAACCTCTGATACTAAATTCCTCTTGGGGCCTGCTGTTGCCACCCATGGTGAGGCTGTGAAGGAGTCTGCCTCTTTGACATACAAAGGGACACCAGGTGTGGTATGCCCTTCCCTGCCCTTCCGATAACCTTAGTATCCAGAGCAACCATCTCTTGCTGGTTCTGCCCATCCATTAAAGGCAGCAAATTGATGATGGGCCAGTCTGGCTCCAAAGGCGTATTCCAGCCAGAATGTCTTCTGCACAAGCCCCACTGAAATGAACAGGAGCTGCCCCAAATAATAGTAGTCCCCTTGCACACCCCCTGCTCATTTTAATGACACTTGTGCTAAGGACCTTACCTTGGAAGACAATCTTACTCGGCCACGAGTGATCGCCAATGATGAATGAGGAGAATGCTCAGCTGAATTGTGTCCTAGGTCAATTAGTGACCTAGATACGGATTTATTTATTATTATTATTTATTACATTTATACCCTGCCTTTCTTTTCATGCTAGAAACCCAAGGTGGCTTACATATGGTTCCCAGGCGGTCTCCCATCCAGGCACTGACCAGACCTGACCCTGCTTAGCTTCAGCAGAGTGCTGGCCTCGTGTGTCTTCAGACCATAGCCTGGGATATCTGTTTGTTGGACAGCAAAGGTTTTGGAACAGCCCTGTACTCTCTATTGGAGCCTCTGCTGGAACCTCTTCCCCCATCTGAATTTCAGGCAAAATCAACTTGTGGCAAGGTTTTTTGTAAAAACTGTTACCTTGCAGTAAATGCAAAAGCATCTCCTTGCTGGAGCAGCTCCTCTTCATTTGATCTTTCATGTTTGTTTTGAAGCCTGTGGTATACAGTATTTCTTGTTGGTTATCAAACAAATGTTTGCTACTGCCTTTGAATTCCCAGGCGGGCTTTGCAGTCAACTATGATCAAGGACGGGCTCATACCGTGGCTGGTGGATGCGCTAAAAGATTCAGACAGCATGTCAGATTATACTTTGGCCTACTCGGTCGCCTTGCTCATGAACCTCTGCCTTCGGAGTTCAGGTATCTGACGCAGTGCGGTTTCTGTTGGGAAATAGCATGTACAGCAAGGGTGAGAGACCTTTTCTAGCCTGGGGGGCTGTATTTCCCCCTGGGGAACCTTCTGGGAGCTGCATGCTAGTGATGGGTGGGGCCGGAGACAAAAGTAGTTGGAGCAGTGGCTGTGACTCATACCTTTGCAGAGGAGACAGCGTCCCAAGCACGCAAAAGTCAAAGGTACACGCACACCTCCATCAAGGTGGGCAAGAGCATTATCTATTTATTTATTTATTATTTGATTTATATCCCGCCCTTCCTTCCGGCAGGAGCCCAGCCATTATCATGGGTGAAGGACGTATTTCAGCCAGGCGCAAGCACTCAAGGGTGCAGAGCAGGCTCACTGATGGCTGTGTCCTAGGAAGAGTTGTGAGGGCCAAGATTTGGTTCTCAGGCCTGAGATTTCCAATCCCTGATGTAAAGAAAGCTTGGGAAAGTTTCTGACTTGCATCATTGAGGTGGTTTTCATACGGTTTCCTCACTGACCATAGGCAAATGCTTCTTCTAGGTCTGAGGTTTAAACTTACCACTAATAATTCATTTGTCACAATGTTTAGTGGCAACCTTTCAAGTTTGGGCTTGGCTTACTTGTCATTATTCGGATTGTTCAGACTGTTTTGTTCAGAATGTTCTGATCTAGCCCTACATAATGGTGGTGGAGCAGCTCTCTCAGAGTCAGCAGGAACTTACACCCGTGATTCTCTCTTCAGCTGCTGTTAGTGGCTCTTCTGTCGCAGCTCTGGGTCTTGGTACAGCTGAACAGGACCATTCCAGATTGTCCTCTCCCAAGCTGTTTCCTAGTGGGCTGTGGGTTAAAAAAAAGCAGCAAGGATGATGGGTAGGGTGTAGGTGTAGAAAGATTGTGGACAAATGCAAGCAGGCATGGGCTGAAGTTCATTGCAGAGTCTACTGTGTGATGGTGGAGATGCCAATAAAGCACAAACATACTTGTGTGTGTGTTCCATAAGACTTAGGGTTAGAGTTAATCAGAGCTAATAAACGAGAATAACACCGTATGCATTTGATGAAGTGGACTTGAGTCCACTAGACATTTGTCATAATAAATCTCTTAGTCTTTAAGGTGCCCCAAGAGTGTTTCATCTTTGCTACAACAAATACATCTCCCCTTCTGGAATTTTATCTGCACCTCATTGCAGTGACTGGAAGGTACTTCCTAGAATGGGCCACAGGTGAAGTCAGAGTCCAACTTACATGTTGTAGGGAAGCTTTGCCAAGCATTACGTCAAGTACGGAAAAGCCCATTCTGAAAGAGCAAATGCTACTCTGGTGTTTGTGCTTTGCCTGAATTGAACATACATACTTCCCTTCTCACAGGTGCTGCTTAACATTTCAGGCATATTACAAGCAGAAAACTGTATTATGCCTGCATCCATAGGCATAGTTTTTCTTTGCACACTCCAATTCCATGCCACCAAGTTGTTGTTGCGGCCACAAATGCTAAAGAAATGCCAGCAACAACTCCCCAACCCCAAACTCGAGAGAGGGGGATTAAGCAGTTGGAGGCAGCGTGACGAGATGGAGAGAAAGGAGAGAAAGAGGTTGCTATGATATGGAAAAAGAAACGAAGAGACTCACTCACTCGTCCTCCCTTGTTCTTTGTCTCTCACACCCATCACATCTTTATTTGTGCTCTGAATGCTGACTCAGACCTCCTCTTCCTCTTGTCTCTTAGTAGCTGTTTGGAATTTTTGTGTGTGTGTGTGGTGGCGGCAGTAGTCATTACAGGCTTGTTGCTTGCTTCCCACATGAGGGCATATTTTCTGCTTGGTGCACCTGCTATAGTTTTCTGTTGCCTTTTCCTCTACGATCTACACAGCGCACTCTCAGCTGATCAGAGGCAATTGGCTGGTCAGCCCTGTATTCGCGTCTTCATCACTTGCTTTCTCTCTCTCGTATTCCCGTTATTGCAGCTGTCCCTGGACAGATGGAAGAACAGGTCACACTAAACATCAATTGTAGCTTTACCCATTGGCTTGAAATACTGAAAGGCAGGAATGGGCTAGTTTCTCATGAAACAAATGGGAAGAATAGTGCCTGAACATCTTGGCTGCTCTCTCAGCTTCCACAAGGGATAGAAGTATCTCTCTCTCTCCCTCTCCTCTCTCTCTCTCTCTCTCTCTCTCTCTCTCTCTCTCTCTCTCTCTCTCTCTCTCTCTCTCTCTCTTAAATGAAAACTGGGGATCTGAGCCAGCTAATGGTCTAACCAGGCACCAGCTTGCAGAGATAGAACCTACGTAAAACTTGGCCAACCAGGCAATATGGAGGCCCCGTATTGGCTACTGAAGGTAGGGCCTGGGTAGGGCTCACCTTTCCCATGCTGAATGTCTGTGTACCTATGCCAAGATTGGTACCTATATATGTGCAGTTGGGATAAGGACATAGACGGCTACCCTATACCTCTCATGAGCCATGGTCTCAGGCAGCAAACCAGGTGGAGGGCTCAAGATGCAAGCCCACCTGCTGCTGTGTCATTTGCTGCCACCACATTCACCAATTCACCTCCCCCCCATCCATGCCTAATTCCAGGCTGAGAAAACTGGGCCCTTCCTCATCTTGTCATGTGCTGGTGCATGCGCTGCATGCAGCTGAGCTGCCTCATCAGGAAGGAGGAGGGCTGTGGTGGAGGAAGCCAAAGAGGAGCGGGTGGAGTGGAGAGCACTGCAGCCTGCAGAGCTGCCTGCCCAGTTGCTGCTGGGCCCCTGTGCTTGCTGTGTTGTGCTGTGTGGGAAGGGCAGGTGCAGCACACCCATGCTGTTTAAGAGCATGGCCCCACTGCAACGTCAGTCTCCAACAATTTTTGATGGTGTTTGGCAGGTTCACTCAGCAGAAGAGACAAGGCTCAGGGTGGGGGTGGGGGGGCACTGTATGCATGTATCGCACATGCCTAGTGCGGGCAGATACATCAGGTTTTCCATATACACACGGGCATGACTATTGCCCTTCTGGAACAAAGGTTTTTTTCCTACCCAGGTCCATGTTAAGATTAGTAAAACAGCTTTAATACGGCAGAAGAACACACACATAAATACAAAAGAGCAGGAGTGGATGGGTGGGGATGATGCAGGTCAATGCAGGTAAATAACACCAAAAAGTAAGCCTGAAAGAGGTGGTAGTGAGACCACTCCTGAAGAGGCCCTCCCTGGACCCAGAAAATCTTAAGAACTATAGGCCGGTGGCAAATGTTCCATTCCTGGGCAAGGTCCTGGAACGAGTGGTTGCGGGCCAGCTCCAGACACTCTTGGATGAGACCGATTATCTGGATCCATTTCAGTCGGGTTTCAGGCCTGGTTTTGGCAAGGAAACAGCCTTGGTTGCCCTGTATGATGACCTTTGTCGGGAGAGTGACAGCGGGAATGTGACTCTGTTGATTCTCCTTGATCTCTCAGCGGCTTTCAATACCATCGACCATGGTATCCTTCTGGGAAGACTGGCTGAGTTGGGAGTGGGAGGGACTGCATGGAGATGGTTCCGACTTGGCGGGTCAGCTCCAGAAGGTGGTGCTTGGGGAACATTCCTCGGCACCCTGGACTCTCCAGTATGGGGTTCCGCAGGGGTCAGTTCTGTCCCCGATGCTGTTCAACATCTACATGAAACAGTTGGGTGCGGTCATCCGGAGCTTTGGAGTGTGTTGCCATCAGTATGCTAATGACATGCAGCTCTATTTCTCCTTTTCATCTTCTTCAGGTGAGGCTGTCAATGTGCTGAACTGGTGCCTGGCTGCGACAATGGACTGGATGAGGGCTAATAAACTGAGGCTCAATCCAGACAAGACTGAGATGCTGTTAGTGGGTGGTTCTTCTGACCAGATGGTGGATGTCCAACCTGTCCTGGGTGGGGTTGCACTTCCCCTGAAGGAGCAGGTTCGTAGCTTGGGGGTTCTCCTAGAACCATCTCTGTCACTTGAGGCTCAGGTAGCCTCGGTGGCATGGAGTGCCTTCTACCAACTTCGGTTGGTGGCCCAGCTACGCCACTATCTGGACAGGGATAACCTGGTTTCAGTTGTCCATGTTCTGGTAACCTCCAAGTTAGATTACTGCAATGCACTCTACGTGGGGCTGCCTTTGAAGACAGTTTGGAAACTGCAGCTTGTGCAAAATGCAGCGGCCAGATTGGTAACAGGGACCAGACGGTCCGAACGTATAAAACCGATTCTGTCCTGCTTGCACTGTCTGCCTGTATGTTTCCGAGCTCGATTCAAGGTGCTGGTTTTAACCTATAAAGCCTTACACGGCTTGGGACCACAATACCTGATGGAACGCCTCTCCCGATACGAACCCACCCATACACTACGGTCAAGGTCAAAGGCCCTCCTCTGGGTGCCTACTCCAAGGGAAGCTCGGGGGGTGGCAACAAGGGAGAGGACCTTCTCAGTGGTGGCCCCCAAATTATGGAATGATCTTCCAGACGAGGTGCGCCTGGCGCCATCACTGTTATCTTTTCGGTGCCAGGTCAAGACTTTCCTCTTGTCCCAGGCATTTTAGCATGTGTTTTTAAATTGTTTTAAATTTTTTAAATTGTTTTAAATTGTTTTTGAAAGATGTGTTTTAAATTTGTATATTTGTTTTTAATGTTTTTAGTTGCTGTAAACCGCCCAGAGAGCTTCAGCAATGGGGCGGTATACAAATACAATAAATAAATAAATAAATAATAAAAGTATATCTGTCACAGAATAAAAGCCAGGCAGTTGATGCTGTCAGCTCCCAAGGCAGCCACCCCAAGATAGTTGCTTTTTAAATCTCTTGTAGTGTTTAGTTTGAAATTGCAAACCAGGATGCATGCCATAGCAGAAAGGCGAGATATAAGCTTATTTATTTATTGGATTGATTTAAGTATTGAATTGAGCAGGAGGTTGGACTAGATTGACCTCCAAGGTCCCAATTCAATTCTGTAGCTACAATTAATAATTTACCTTTTCTTCCAAGGAGCCCAAGCAGGATACATAGATGCCTCCCTGCCCCCAATTTAATCCTTACAACAACTCTGTGAGGTAGATTATGGCGACAGAGATAGTGTTGGGCCCGAGGTCACACAGTGAGTTTTATGTTTGAGTGGGGATTTGAACCCTGTCCTCTCCCCAGTTCGAGTTCAGCACTCTAACCACCATATCACATTGCAGCCACTGTGTAGAAAAAGGTAAATTGCAGTTATCTTGAAGCTGGCAAAATTAGGCAGCTACTTGGTTTTTGGTTCCTGAGACATGCCTCAGCCTAGGAACATTGCATTCCTCCTTTGCCTGAATTAGGCACTTGGCGGAGGGGTCCCCTGTTTGATGCTGCCCTGGGCTCCTGCTGGGAGGAAGGGTGGGATATAAATCAAATAATAAATACGGTAAACAAATGCTTAAATCACAGGAGTTGCCTTCCTTTCTGTAGTAGGGCTCATGGGCCTTATAACACCGACATAACGGTTAGGTGCTAACCAGGTGAAATGTTCTACATTTACTTGGTGGAGGGGAAACTTCCAGCTTAAAACCAACAAAGAATCTTTTGGCACCTAAAAGACTAGGAGATTTATTCCGTTTTATATACATTCATAATCTGGAATCCACTTCATCAGATATATACAGTGTTATCAGTGGTTGGCAAGTACAAATGGATGGAGTTATAGGTGTGGAAGTGAAAAACAGCTGAACTTCTTCCTTTTGAGGGATGCTGCTGGCAGAAGGGAAGCCCTGTCACATGAGAAGCATTTCTAAGTAAACATGATGCATATTAGATGAATGAGCAATTAGAGTTGTTCAGGTTGGCCTCTGCTTAAATACCCCTGAAACAAGAGTATTTCCACCAATCATAGGCTTTTTGTGATTACTCAGTTATTCAAAAGTACCTCTGCATGTGCTCAGAAGCTCATCACCAGGTCTACCATCAGGTAGAGTTTGATGGCTGCCTCAGGCAGCTGGTTTTAGGCGGTTATGCAAGTAGGATGGCGAGAGGCGAAAGAGGCCAAGGCTCTTGCACCTGTAATAGTTGTGCAGAAGAGGGGATTTCAGCAGGCGTAGCTTGTAAGGGTGGTTCATGACAGATGCTACTGGAGGTCGCTCATTCATAGGGTCGCCATAAGTCGTGATCGACTTGAAGGCACATAACAACAACAAAGCTTGTAAGGGCAGCATACTGTTAACTTTTGCAATGCATAGTCACATTTTTACTGCCAGGGAGGACGAGGAGTGCTTGTGTGGTTTTCTGCCTCAAGTACTAAACAGGTTGGCTACCCTTGGGGACTCTTGCCCCTTGACAGAGGGCAGGGGTGCCATTTGGCGCTCTGCCTGAGGCAGCAAAATCTCTTGGCCAGGCACGAGGTCAGCCTCTTTCTTCATCTTCTCCAGCATTGTCTACTCTGACTGACAACAGCAGCCCAGGTCTTTCCCATCCTCTGCTGACCCGATCCATCTACCTAGAGATGCCAGGGATTGAAAATGGGGTCTTCTGCAGCAGAGCCCAGGCTCTACGGCCCCTCCTATAAGGAGCTATTTAATGCACATTTCTTAATTCTTTCCACATCAGTCTACCTGCTGCCCAACCCATGCATGTTTTGAAGATTCTGGGATGTGTTCTAAGGCCTCGTTCTCACTGAAGTGGTCAAACTGTATGTTGGCTGCTGCACTTTCTTTGGGCTACAGGTGGGAGCTCTCATGACTGAGTGCTTCTCTACACTTACTGTTGCGTGTGCGTGTATAGATCATACAAGGATGGAATCCAAGAGTCGCATAGAACAGGAATAAGCCAGGACAGGCAAGTTTCTTGTAAGAGTCTTTACTAGGCAAAGACATTAGACACAGTTCTCTTCACAGACAGCTTTTCCCCCACACTGAGCTTTTCCAAGCATCCCACCTTATCAGGCTTCCCAGCCAGCTACTGACCTTGGCAAACCTGGCGCTCTGTTCTCACAGCTTAACCCTTCTGCTTCAGGTTTCACTCTCTTTGCAAAAAACCCTGTCTGTGAGTCTCACAGCATGCTTCACTGACCAACACTTACATGCTCCTTCCTTTCACCTAGAAATTTATATGCTAGGGAGAAAAGCTCGAGGCTTCTCTGGATGATCTGTTTATTGAGCATTCAACCTGATTTGTTGTACAAACTTTATGTGGAGATGATTTTATTTCCAATCTTTATTGAGCATTTGTTCTCATTTCTTTTGTGAGGCAGTTACCCAGCAATGAGCATTTACCCTGCATTCATCCTGATTTGCTTGCAGAGTGTTGATATCTCTTCCTTTTAGTCATTCGTCCCATATTTTTTGATGCATTTCCTTGTCACTTTCGAAGCCACAAAAAGTGCACTTCTTAAAAGTCAATTTGTTGCACTACGGTAACAGAGCATTTTAATCCACTGTGACTGAGTAGACCTGAAGCTCTGGTGTGTGCTTGAATCATTTCTGCAAAATAGTGAGAGTCAGCCTAGCTTGCTCCCTGTTGTGCTAGTTTTTAAAGTGCAAAGATGATTTGATTTTATTATTTTATATTTTTATTGTGTTGTGTTGTAGGGAGGAGCCTTCCATCATATGAACTCTCACCTGCATTCTAAAGTGGTATAGCCCAGCACAGTCAAGATGAGATTTGTGGGCCTCTGCCGGTTTGAAAGCGTCAACCAGTATCAATTTGAGTTCATTCTTTGTCTGGTAGTTGCTACTTTTATCGATCCATTTTTTTCCCTTCATAAAAAATACTGATATTAATTTCAATATTTTTAAAGGAAATGTCAATATTTTGAAATGAAATATTGATAGAATTATTGTTCTTCATATCGCTATTTTAGAGGCAGATTTTTTTAAAAAAATCCATTTTCGAAAATAGCTGTGGAAAATTGCTGCATAAAAATCCAATCTGCGCCCGATAAGAGAATAAGCGAATTAATGGGAAATTCAGTACCAAATCTGAATTGGGTGGAATTCTAGCATATCCTTAGTCAGAACTAGGCCCAAGTCTGCACTGAGCTGTAACGGGGCCTGTTGAGTCTCAGAGGTGGCCTCTGGGAAGTAAGAAGTCACCCTAGGCTAGACCATGGCCACTAGCCTCTGGGTTGTAAATTGTAGGGGAAGATCAGTTGTTATGTGCCTTCAAGTCAATTACTTGGGGCTGCCTTTGAAGACGGTTCGGAAGCTGCAGCTTGTGCAAAATGCAGCGGCCAGATTGGTAACAGGGACCAGACGGTCCGAACATATAAAACCGATTCTGGCCCGTTTGCACTGGCTGCCTGTATGTTTCTGAGCTCGATTCAAGGTGCTGGTTTTAACCTATAAAGCCTTACACGGCTTAGGACCACAATACCTGATGGCACGCCTCTCCCGACATGAACACCCGTACACTACGCTCAACATCCAAGGCCTCCCTCTGAGTGCCTACTCTGAGGGAAGCTGGGAGGCTGGCAACAAGGGAGAGGACCTTCTCAGTGGTGGCCCCCAAATTATGGAATGATTTTCTTGACGGGGTCCGCCTGGCGCCCACACTGTTATCTTTTTGGCTCCAGGTCAAGACTTCCTCTTCTCCCAGGCATCTTAGCACGTGTTTCTAAATTGCTTTTTAAAAGATGTGTCTTAAATTTGTATATCTGTTTTTAATGTTTTTAATTGTTGTAAACCGCCCAGAGAGCTTCGGCTATGGGGCGGTATACAAATGCAATCAATCAATCAATCAATCAATCAATCGACCAATCAATCAATCAATCAATAATGACTTATAGCGACCCTATGAGTCAGTGACCTCCAATAGCATCTGTCATGAACCACCCTGTTCAGATCTGTAATGGCACACAATCTGTTTTCAGGTTGCACTGATCTACAGTAGGGCTCCGCTTTGCAGCGCTCTGCTTTGCAGCGTTTCACCGATACAGCAGTTGTCAATTGCAGAAAGGCCCCGCTCCTACGGCGCTTGTTCCATTTTTATGGCGTTTTTTGGGTGTCGGGCGCCATTTCAGACAATGTTAGTCAATGCGTTCCGCTTTATGGCGGATTTCGCTTTACAGCAGCGGTCCGGAACAAAACCTGCCATATGAGCAGGGCCCTACTGTATGTATAACTGATAACACAGTGTGCAGATCGAGAATGCCGATGTCATAAATGAAGCAACAGTGTCTATAGGCAGGAGAACTTTTAGGTGGCCTTTTTCAGGATCTATTTAGCTGTTCAGGGTACTTAGCTGTTTGCAGAGTAGAAGCTCTTAATGGTTGTTTAATAAGTAACCACTGAGAACTTCTTGTCTGTTTCCTGGAATAGATTTGAATCAAGCCTGGGGACTTCCTGAGACATCTTCAAAGGGTGGCGGTGAGACAAGTGAAACATGCATGTGAAAACTGGAAACTGCCTTAAACTCACAGCATTGGTCCACCTGGCTCAGTAGTGTCTGCTCCCCTGGTAGTCATCATGGTGCCCTTCAGATATCGTTGGGCTCCAGCTTCCAGCTCAATCCCAGCAGCATCACTAGCGATCAGGGATCATGGGAGTCATAGTCCAATAACATCTGGAGAGCACCCTGTTGGCCACCCTTGGTCT
Organism: Rhineura floridana; assembly: GCF_030035675.1. Taxonomy (NCBI): domain Eukaryota; kingdom Metazoa; phylum Chordata; class Lepidosauria; order Squamata; family Rhineuridae; genus Rhineura; species Rhineura floridana. Next base: position 149,192,339 of record NC_084486.1, on the reverse strand, counting down.
ACTTTGGCAGCAGTTCTCCAGGGCCTTGAGTGGGAGTCTTTTGCAGCCCTGCCAGGGAATGAATCTGGGACCTTTTGCGTGTGAAGTATGTTCCCTACCTCTGAGCTACTGTTCAGGTGAAAGGGAAGAGACATGACCTTTAAAAATTGCAGAGCAGATTTTTCCAGTACCTTTAGAAGTAGCAGGCAGCATACACATTTGAATGTGGCTCATTGAATTTGCCTCGTTGTTTATGTGATAAGGCACACCTTTGTCCCGCAAAGCAAAATGGGCAGAGGTTCTTGCAAATGCTGAGTGGAACTTCCTGAGAGTGGCACTAAACGTGCGAATCAGTGTGATGTCTCAAAATGCCAGAAGCAACATGCACTATTAACGCCTACAAGGGCACCCCAGGTTGTATTAATGTGACTGGGACAAGTAAGATGCCAGTTTCTCCTTCTGGGGAATACATTTGACTCAGCGGAGTCTTGTGTCTGTCTTTGAACCTCCACAGGGAAGAAAATGTGTGTGAAAATTGCAAACGAGGTACTCAAAGTTCTCTCGGATCTCCTCGGCCACGAGAACCATGAGGTACTTTTACAGCTAATATGTGCAGGCATAGAGAGGGGACAAAGGCGAAATGCTTTTCGAAATCAAAACAGAACATGTTTTGTTTATTTCAAATAAAAACCTGGGCGTGTGACTGTCTGAAGATTAGTTGATAGCCGACTGAAGTTGTTCGCCTTGGGAAATGACCCGGACTCTGCAAAGGCAGTCTTCTTTCCTCCCCTCCTGCCCCTGCCTTCACCCTTCAAAGTGCTCATACGGTATCAGGAAACAGCGGCTTCATTCTTATCAAGCCCATTTTGATTTCAGACTGTCAGTTCCTGGGATTATCTCAAAACGATTCCTTTGGTCCTCAGTCACAATGCTCTCTGTCATGCGGTCCTTCTGTAGAAATCCACAAGTGGCTCTCCTCACCCCAGGTCTCAGCATCTGGAAGTGTTGGGGCACTCAGTCATCTGTTTCCACGGCTTTGGAAGGAAGTTTGCAGTCTGAAAGGGCTGTATTTATAATAAAACAGCAGCGCTGGCAGCTGCTGACAGGAGTTGTAGACCAAAACATCCAGGGGCCACTCAGTTGGGGAAGGCTGCCTACATACATGTACCTGGAATAACAGCATATTCTTCCCTCCTCTGTTTCCCTCCCCTTCATTGTCTTCCTTGTGTCTATTTTTGGATTGCGATGCCCTTGGGTACAAACCTGTCCTAGACAGTGATACACTAATTAATCAATCACTTAATAATATTTCTGTGCCTGGCTTAAGGTACTGGCCTGGGTCCTGAATATCTCAACAAATATCTGCTCCCTTAGAAGCCAACCCCAAACACACTAAGACAGCCTTTCCCAACTAGTGTGCCACCAGATGTTGTTGGACCACAACTCCCATCAGCCTCAGCCAGCATTGCCAATGGTCAGGAAAGATGGGAATTGTGGTCCAACAACATCTGGTGGCCCACTAGTTGGGAAAGGCTGCACTAAGATTTTAGAGCAGGCAGCATAACAATATTCTTAATAAATAAATAAATGTAGGTTTTTTGGATGCTGTGTTATCATCCAGTAGGAGCAGGGCTTTCTAAGCGCTGGACCTGTGGAATATTCTTTCCCAGGAAGGAGGTCTAGTGGTAGTCCATCTACCTCGCCCGTCTCCTGCGCTGAACCTTACGGGGAGTAGGCTTACGTTGCTTCCCAACACTGCTTGTTCATGTATCAGTTTAATAAAACATTTATATGCCACCTTTCCATTTTAAAATAAAACACCCAAGGCAGCTACACCAACAATTTAAAATCAGTCATACAGAACATAAAAGCTGAGAAGGAGCAAGGCTTTACAAGGGGTTTGGACAAATTCATGAAAGATAAGGTTCTCGGTGGCTACCAGCCATGATGACAGCGTACCACTGCCTCCAGTATTTGGAGGCCTCTGAATACTAATTGCTGGAGACCACAAGTAGGGAGAGTCCTGTTGCACTCATGCCTTCCTTATTGGCTTTCCAGAAGCACCTGGTTGGATGCTGGATTACATGGGCCTTTCGCCTGTTCCAGCAGGATGGCTTTTATGTTCTTGATAGATGAAAGCAGAAGTCAGTAGACAAAAACCAGGGGACACCCACCATAATAAATTCTTCTGTTGAAAGGCCTGCCAGGATAGAAAAATATTTAATTGGTGCTACAGTTCCTACAGAGAAGGGGCCAGGCGACTCTCCTGGGGCAAAGAATTCCTCTGCCTGGGTTCAGCAGTGGAAAGGCCGTATCCTGCATTCCCACCATCTGCACCCCAGATGGTAGCAGGACACACAGCAGAAGGGCCTCCCGAGTGGACGGAAAGACTCAAATGGTAGCGACAGTCCTTTAGGTATCCTAGTCCCAGGCCATTTAAGGCATTGTAGATAAGGATCAATGTGTTGAATTGAGGCAGGAAAGACGATTTCTTTTACATTGTTATCTTTATGGTAGCTTTTATGACTTGTTAGCTGCTTTATGTAAACTTCTTTGAGACCACTTGAGTAGAACATCTCATAATTAAGGTAAACAATGTGTTCAGCGGGTTTCGTATTGTTATCTCATGCATCCTTACTATGCCCCTATAAGGCAGGTTAGGCTTTTGGCCCCCATATTGCACATCAGGGTAGAGACTGAGAGATGCTGGCTTGCCCAAGGTCTCCTCCCGAGTTCATGGTGGAGGTGAAATCCAACCTGGGGACTTCGTACATTGCAGTCTTAGCTGGTATGCTTCATAGTGAGCTAGGGGAGAATCAATGGAGGCGAAGGGTGGGATAGGAAAGGCATTGTGGAACATATAATTCTCGAGAGGGAGATAGGACAGCAGGAGGAGTGGAGGAGTGTGAGAGAGGCGATGGTCTCAGATGGTGAAAAATGGGCTTATCCGTTACTATTCTCTTCTTTTGTAGATACATCCGTACGTGAATGGGGCACTTTATAGCATCCTTGCTATCCCATCCATACGAGAGGAAGCTCGAGCCATGGTGAGAGAGACTGGGCTGTGATTGCTGCCATGGGCTCCTTTTGGGAGGAAAGGCGTGGTATAAATTTAATAAATTTGTTTCCTCTACACACAGAACAAAATTAAGGGGTCAAATGACTGGAAGCTGCTATTTGAAACCCACTTTTCTAAAATTGCTGCCTTTTCAGTTGTTATATTTGGTTTTTAAATTGTATTTTTCATGAGCAGTAATATGAGACATGTCTTGAAAAGGTCTCATGCCTCAGTGGGATACTTGGTTTCTAGAGCTGTTTATAGCTCTCAGGCCTCCTTGTACAGTCATGCTCACACAAGCATGCCGCTTGCCTAGTAGCATGGAAAGTGTTCCTCCGTGATGAGATTACATACTCTGTGGTGAACGTTTTAAGGGGGCTCATTTTGCCCAGGTAGCATGCCCTCAGGTGGGCTATAGCACCACCTAGCGTACACACCCCAATACTCATTTCCATGGCAACTACTTGGTTTAGATTTCATCAGTGCTTTGAAATTTACTCCCAGCATGATTAAGTCCTCTCTTTCCACATCTCATACTAGGAATGGATACTCACTCCCAGCTCATTATATGCACTCAAGACAAATCTGTCTGTCCTGAAGGACTGAAGCACTTACTCCAAATCCTAGAGCTGTCTACCTTGTCCCTTAAACATTCAGAAGAGCTCTATTTGATGAGATCAAAGGCCCCTCTAGTTCTCACAGTGGCCTACCAGATGCCTTTGGGAATTTGGTTCCCTTGGATTGATCAGAACTGCAGGTGGATCATCCACTGAAAATTAACAGCTCTCTTCTGTTTACTCGACAGCCAGTGTGGCGTAGTGGTTAGAGTATTGGACTACGACCCGGGAGACCAGGGTTTGACTCTCCACACAGCCACGAAGCTCACTGGGTGACTTTGGGCCAGTCACTGCCTCTCAGCCTCAGAGGAAGGCAATGCTAAACCATCTGTGAATACCGCTTACCATGAAAAGCCTATTCATAGGGTCTCCATAAGTCGGAATCGACTTGAAGGCAGTCCATTTCATTTTCTGTTTACTCAGTACAGAGTCCTGGGGACTTCATTGGGACTTTCTCTTAAGTACGAATGTATCAGAGTGTAGCCTTAGAAAGGCACAAATTTAGGAGGAAAAAACTACACCCCGTTATATGGGCCTTCCCAGGGGCGGTAGTTCCTTCTGTAAATGCATGGTGAAATGACAACACAATGTGCATTCTGTTCCTCTCTTGAACACACTCCATGACCTCAAAGCCTGAGGCCCATCAGCAGTGTTGATACTCCATACTCTGAGGTTCTGTGCACTTTGGATTTGAGCCAGTTGTTTCTCAATCAGCTGAGGACAATGAAGAAAGACCTGTAGGCTTGGGCCAAAGCGGATTTTTGCCAGCTGCTTCCTAAGTTGCATTTTCAAGGTCATAGAATGGTCCAGGCCAAATCAGTTTCACCCCTCTTAAGAAGTCATCTGTGATAAATTAGGGCCTTAATGGAATTGCAGGGCATTGTGAGGGAGGCAGCCGGCTATGAGGTGATGAATTGGCTGCTTCAGAGATGCTGCTGTGTTTTGGAGAAAGATAACAATACCAAACAGCCAAACAAAAGCTGGTGTCTGTCCTGATTTGTACTGCCTCTCACTCTGTGCCATTATGTGACATCAGTTTAAGTATAAACCTGACGGATGCTTGTGTTCTTGCCTGCGATTCTTATCTTCTCTTGCCTATTCTAAAAAGCTATCTCTAAAAACCCTGCTGTGGTGTCTTCAAACTGATGGCTCAAATGGCTTTGTTTTTAAATTGCCAGTCATCATCAACTCATCCTGTATCACTTGAGGAAAGGTTTGCAATTCTGTTAGGCTGAAGAATCCCCCCCAGGAGAAGCTTTGACGTCCTTGACTAGGAAGAGAATCTTATTACTAGCTGGGCAACTTCTAATAGGCAAAAAATGCAGGCAGACATGTTTGCATTTCCTCCACCACCACCCCCATGGACAAACAGGAAACAGCATCATAATAATACCTGTATTTAGGACCTACTGAAGTCAACTAGGTTTTAAGGGGTTTTCCTGATGAGGCTTAATTGCATTTATATCCCACCTTTCCTCCAAGGAGCTCAATATTAGTCTCACAACAGCCCCTGTAAGGTAGGTTAGGCTGAGAGTTGGTGACTGGCCCAAGGTCATCCAGCGAGCTTCATGGCTTCTGTGAAGCCTGAAATGTAGTTTTCTACTCAGTGACGTTTAGTTAGTCCTAATACAGGTACTTTTCAAACTATCCTAAATGTCTTTGCAGAAGCATATGGAAAGCTTGAGCTCTCACTTATTATTAAAAAAAAACAAAGTGCTTCATCAACAGGTGCAAACTAGTCCCTTTGTAGCACCATCAATCTAGCTTAATGGTGTGACGCTGGAGAACGTTGATCACTTCCCCTATCTTGGCAGCCATCTCTCTGTAAAAGCTGACATCAATGCTGAAATTCAACATCGTCTGAGCTCTGCGAGTGCCGCATTCTCCTGAATGAAGCTTAGAGTGTTCGAGGATCGGGATATTCTCAGGGAGACCAAAATGCTTATTTACAAAGCCATTGTACTACCGACCTTACCGTACACCTGTGAAACATTGACCATCTATAAATGCCACTCCCAACTTCTTGAAAGATTCCACCAACGCTGCCTCCGGAAAATTCTGCAAATTACTTGGGAAGATAGGCGGACTAATGTTAACGTATTGGAAGAAGCAAAGACTACCAGTGTTGAAACAATGATCGTTCAACATCAATTTCACTGGACCGGCCACGTTGCTTGAATGCCTGATCACCGTCCTCCAAAGCAGCTACTTTACTCCCAACTTAAGGATAGAAAATGGAATATCGGTGGACAGCAAAAGAGGTTTAAAGGTGTTCTTAAAGTGAATCTAAAAAAATGCAACATGAACATTGAGAACTGGGAAGTCTTGGCCCATGAATGTCCCAATTGGAGGTCGACTATTATCAAAGGTGCTGTGGATTTGAAGAAGCACGAATACAGGGTGAAAGGGACAAATAAGCTAAGCAGAGGGCACATCAAACAAATCCTTATCGTGACTGTCTTCCACCTGGAAACCGATGTCCTCACTGTGGCAGGCTGTGTGGACAGAATTGGCCTCCACAGTCACTTACGGACCCACTGTTAAAGACCTTATCTTGAAAGACTATCTTACTCGGCCACGAGTGATCGCCAATGAATGATGACTTTGGTACTGTTCCAGTTTGGCTTGTGCAAGACATGGAAGACTTTGAGAAGCGTTCCATAGCCTTGAGTGCCGGCCAGTCCTCTTGTATAAACCACATTTATTTGAGAGTTTTTGTTACCAAACATACAGGATAACAGGATGTACAAATAACAGCATAAAACTATGTTTAAGAAGCCAGAAAACTATAATTCACAATTTGGACAAGTGAAATTAATAACACTGCAGCTTCTGTTCCGTAGGATAAACATTACATTAAAAGGAAAGAAATGTCAAACAGGGCAATCGACCGTTTCAGAAGGCACATGCTGTTGGCTCGATGAGGGAATGTAGTCTCTTATGTTTCTCTCTCTCTCTTTTAATCAATTCTTGGCTAATAAAATAGTTAAAGGAGTCACTTCTGAGGACGGGAATGATCTGTTATTCCCTTATGACTCACAAGCAAAGTGATAATGAAAAAGATTGGGCTGGGAACCATAGATCTTTGTATTGAGCAATACTGTTAAGCTGGCACTTCCTGGTGAAAGGGCTTGCAGTGAGACAAAGTGTCCATCATTTGCATAGAACAAATTCAGAGTGGACAGTCAACTAAGCCAATTGCTGCTAGTTAAAATATGTGTGTTTTTAGGACATCTTTATGTATCTTGCGTCCTGCTTTCTAGTTGTTATCCAGTATATACCCACCCATCCCATAATTTAATTGCTGTTTTTCCTTGCCTGTTGTCTGCTAGGAGGGTTGAACATCAGATAGTCTCTCCATAATCAGTGCACAGTTTGTTTGTTTTCAATTATGATTATAGTCTCCATTGCCATAAAGGACCAAGGCAGGTAAAATACGCCCATATCACTTCCGTCTTACTCGACAAGCATATTATGATTTCCCGTTGTTCAGGTGGGGAAATGAGGCCAGGAGTCAGGCTTCGGATATGTGTGTGTTGCCTTGTCCACCAAATCACAATATCTCTCCTGTTCTTGCAATGCTTCAGTCCAGGGAGACGGTCTTAATTAATCCTGTTTGGTTTAGGTGTCAGAAATAGGTCTGCTGTGGAAGGCTTTTCCCCCTCATAGTGAACCACTGTCCTTCCTGATGGACAGGACAGGACGTCTGCAGCTCTTCCACCGTGATGCTCCTTTCAGTAGCTAAACAAACCATGTGCATTGCCAGTGAGATGACCCTGTGCTGAGGTCACCTGTATGAACCACTGACACAGCTCTCTTTTCCAACCCATCCAGGAAATGGAAGACATTCTACGGTGCTACATCGAGGAAGGAAATGCTGATATGATCCAGCAAATTGAGTTTATTATCAAGCAGCTTAAATCAGGTCAGGTCAGAGGGACATACGGTTGCATCTGGACTACAAATCTTTAACCAAGAAAAAAAAAAGCTTTTTAAATTGCTTTTATTGCCCCAAGGGAAGGGACAACAAGAAGTGGAGGCAGGCTTGGAGGTTTCAGAGGGGGAGCATCAGTGTTCTAGGGTCAACTCACACGGCCTTTGCAATGGTAACCATGTTTACATAGAAATAAAGCACACTGATTTCAGTCGGACTGATTTCCTGATATGCATGCTTAGGATTGCAGCCTGGCAGCCTTTTCCTAAGCCTGTTCTCTTGAAGGTCAACTCCACTGAGATCGTTGGAGCTTATTTCCAAGTAACTACACTTACGATTGCCACCATACAGCTTCACTAACTGCTCATAAATAAGTCCCTCTGATTTCAGGTGGACTTTCTTCCAGATCAGTGCGCTAAGCGTGGTAATTTTATCTCTGTAGTGTTTCACCATTCACAAAACAGTGCTGATGATAAAACACCCTGGCAGCAGTAAGTTAATTAACACCTGTAGTGGGATAAAAACCCATTATTTTGATTTGCGCCATAGGTGGTATAAGGGAACTTTGTAAGAAGTAATCATTTAGCAATTTCATTCTAGTGTCTTCCTTTAAAATTTCTTTGCTCAAGAATGGCCACATTAAGGTCAGTAACAGAGTGGTCAGGGAGGTCAAAATGTTCTCCCACTGAATATTGACCCTCCTTATGTCAGATTCATGTCGGTTTATCCTTTAGCATGGAGACTGACCTGTTTCCTGTATGTAGAATGCAGAAGGGCATTGCTGGAAGGTGATGGCGTTAATCCTCCTGGAAGATGAGCCAGTGAATGAACCCCTGATGTTGAGGCTGGTTTTATGAGGTCTTGTAGTAGTGTTTCCTAAGTAGTGATGTGGACAGTTGGCCTCTGGGTTTGTTCATATTATGTGTCTTCTTGTAGTTAGGGAGTAACTGCTTACTGTTTTAGGTGAGGGGGCTGTCTGTAAGCACTGCTGGTTACATTCTCCTCACCCCTCAGCAAACTCTGTGTGTGAGTGTGCATGTGTGTGTGTGTATAGCGCGACTTAGGATAACACTTAATGCATCTGATGAAATGGGATCTAATCCACCATAGCTTTTGCCATAATATATGTGTTTATCTTTTGAGGTACCACAAGACTCCGTGTTATTTTTACATTTAAAGAGTTGTGTAAAAGAGAATGGTAAGCAAGGGGACTTGCTGTGACCACGAGCAGGCAGAGGAAGGTGCCATGTTTCTTTTACCTAGAAAAGCTTTGGGCAATAGGCAGTAGCTTGGCAGCGTTCCCAGGAGCATCCTTGGTTTCTTAAAAAGCTGTCCTCTGCCTCCTCCTGCCATTCCTGGAGGACTGTCACCAGGCTGCTACTCACTGCAGTTCTTCCGCTGCTAGAGCAGGGGCAAAGCTTTTTTTCTGCAAGAGAGAGACTGCATCTGCCTGTCGCCTCATCTCTACCATCTACAGCCATACTACCCTAAACATGCCCAATCTCATCTGATCTCGGAAGTTAAGCAGGGTCAGGCCTGGTTAGTACTTGGATGGGGAGACTGCCTGGGGATACCGGGTGCCGTAGGCTTAGAGGAAGGCAATGGTAAACCACCTCTGAATATCTCTTACCATGAAAACCCTATGAATACATCCAGAAAAGATTCATAGGGTCGCCATAAGTCGTAATTGACTTGAAGGCATATAACAACAACCAGCATCTGAAGCCACAATTTTGCCCAACCCCCGTAGATTGCAAAGCTCTTCTGGGCTCATTTTAAGCCCCCTCCACTCCAAAATGTTGAAAATTGCTGGGCTGAATATTTTGGGACAGCACTAATTTCATTAGGGCTTGCACAAGAAAACGTCCTCTCTGGATCATGCCCAAAGAGAACATCAGTAAGGTTCTGTCAGTGTTAGAAAAGGGGTGTGTGTGTGCTTGTGTGTGTTTTGGGGAAACACACTGATTAAAGCTGGTGATGAACTGGAAGCAAACAGCTGTGCTCATTTTCTCTTATGTTTCATCTTGTTTTCTGGTAGAAGATCCACTGGACGATAGTGCTGAGTCTGACGATGAAGAGAAGGAAGATAATGATGAAGTAAGTTTTGCAAGCTGGTCATCTGGAAGTCTTAGGAACTCAGGGTGCCGCACATGAGGCTGGGCTGCTTTGTCCTCATAATATCCCTGTGCCGGGGCTGACAGATTTTGGCTAGCCTTTCCAGCCAACCGAAAAGTCTGTGTTGCTGGGATCCTCCTCACCTAATGGGCAGGGTCTTTCCTCTGGCCTTGTGCTATACTGGTGAAGTGCAGCATGATGTCAGAGGGAAACAACCTGCTCCTCCCTCCAGCTCTTGGCTTGAAGCTGGGAAGAGGAATTTTGCTCTGGGCTGCAAGCTGAAGGCAGAAGACACAGGCAGGTCACCTTATTCTGTCTCTTTACATTCAGGCACTCCAAGCTCAGAGTATGTGTCGGTCGTGGAAGCATCTGTGTCTTCCCCCTCCAGGATGGAGACGGAGATGGGAGATAGTTGCACTGGCTCTCCCTACCTCTTTGCCTGTTGGCTGCTCAGAGACATGCTAAGCCCATGTGACTCTCCCTTCCCCTTCCAGCTCCAGCAAATTCCAGGCTTCAGCTGAACTTTGGGGCCAGGGAACTTCCAGATTCAAAGGAAGCCTTGGGCTCATCTCCCTCTCTAGAACAAAATTGTCAAACTCTGTCCCTTGGCTTTTGATGGGCTGAGGGAGAGAGAGTGTGACTTTCCTGAAACCACACAGTAGGGCAAGCATTAGGTAACAGGATCTGAACCTGGGCTGCCCCCATCCCCAAGCCAAAAATGTGAGCCCTTATAGTCCACTGGCTCCTCTCCCCTCCCCTCCCCTCTCCTCCCCTCCCCTCCCCTCTCCTTGCCTCGCCTTGCCTCGCCTTGCCTTGCTATCATGACAGGTATATATGATTATATGGCACTGGTTCCTGCAGTTTTGTACTAGTTTACTGTGGTGTCTGTGCTGTTTGTAACTAAGAACTGGGATTTTTGAGAACCAGCAAAGTTGCTGAATACCTCAAGGGAAGCCAATTTTAGCTGCTTACGGGGGGCCTTGCAGTAAGCTAGCATCTTTGTTGTTGATGCCAATTAGTGTGATGCTGAATAATTTGACGGTTTAGATTTTGTGGTCGATGCTAGCAATTTCAGCAAAGTAGAAATGTTTCTTGAAGACACTCCCCCCCCTGCCCAAGAAACTGTTTGTCTCCATTGTTGATGCTTGCTTATTTATTTATAAAAGTATTTATTATGCCACCCTCTCATAAAATATCAGGTTGGTGTATAGCAATATAACAACATAAAGACTATTAAAAACAGTACCAAACAATCATTAAAATGACTGGTTACCTAACAAAAAGAATTAAACAACTGCATAGGCCTGTTACACTATTCATCTTCCCCACCCCAATCTGGTCCTTCTTTCTGAATTAGTCACATGTCCATTTCTATCCAGTTAGGAATTGTGTATTGAATGGAATGACATCACAGTTGTTTATCTGATCTGATGAGGCCACAGCATGTCAGTAAATGAAATCATAACCCATTACTCTTGGCTGGGTCACTGAAGGCAATTGAGTGAGGGCAAGTGAGGGGCAATTCAAATGAATGTGAGCATTTTTGCCAGAAGCATTGAAAAATCATCACAAAGGGGAAGGGTTTTTTTGACACTGACAAAAACATTCACAAAAAATGGGGGAGTTTTGCCTCAGTCCTAACCTTTGGGCTTATTTTGTTGATGTGTCCACCGGCCTTAATTACCAGACAGACGTGTAGAGCATGTTTCAAGGATGATGCTCTGATAAAAAGCTTTCATCTGCCTTGCTTGCATTCCTCCACTATAGCCATGTCTGGAGTATCTGATCCAGCACAACTGCACTGGTGAGAAATTCCTGGAAAAACACTGGGATATAAATATAATCTGTGGGTTTGAAAGGGTAGTTTGTGAAGGCCGGGCCTCTGTCTCACATTCAGCAAGGTGATAAAGGCGAGCTCTGTGGGCTATTTACAGTCTGCGTCTGTGTTGGAATTGCTTTTTAATATACTTTTTTAAAAAAAAAAACTTTCCCCCCTAAACAATGTGTTTTTAACCCTTTTTATTTAAGATGTTTTTTAAGCTTTTAAAAAAAATTTTTTTTTAAGTTGTTTGTTTTAATGTATTTTAAAGTCTGTTTTTATGATGTTTTAAAGTGTTTTTAGTGCTTTTGTTTGCCGCCCTGGGCTCCTACTGGGAGGAAGGGCGGGATATAAATCAAATAATAAATAAATAAATAAATAAATAATCTTTAAAGGGAAGCAGAGCTTGTAGTTTGGGAATACCTGACAATAGCCAAAGGACTTTGGGCACAGTCCACCAAGAAGGTGCCCTGTGCAGCCCCCACTGCAACTAACAGGAGAATTGTAGGAGAATCACAAGAGCATATTCTCATGTCACCTTCCAAGCCACAGAGGGACTTTTTATTTACCGGAGTGGAAAGGCAGCCGACTCTCAGCTTTATAGCTTACTTATTTGTGTAAGGTCCTGCAGCCTCTTTGTGTAGACAGATGTCTTTTAGCATTAAGCCATTTCCTGTGGTTACATTTCTTTGGTGATATACAATTTTTCAGATAGCTGAACATATTTATGAACTATCGTTGACTGATGCACAACATGTTTTTCTTGCCCTTTATGCTCACTGGTCAAATAGGTTTTGCAGGTTTCTGAAGCTCTATAAAACCTACAGAACCAGTGTGACTGAAGACCATAGTGAGATACGAAACGGGGGAAAAACCACCCTGGATATGTGTACTACGGGTTACAGACTGTTACAATGACCCATGATCCTGATTTGCTTTGTTTGTATTCAGTAAGGCTGTGAGTTTCAGTTCCCAGGTACATCTTTTAACAGTGCTGGACAGGTTTCCTTCCTTTTAGGATGAGGTCTAAGAGCATTTCCTGGTTAAGGGTGGGAGGGAAATGCCTTATCCCCAGCTAATGAGCTCTTTTGCACAAATTCATTCAAGAATTTAGAGGCTGTTCTGATTTCGCTCATCGCACAATGTGATTCAGGTCCGCAGCTCATTCATAGCAAACATAGATCCCTCTGACTCTTTAGATCTCTTTCTTGCAGCTTGATCTCCTCTTGTAGCTTGTAGCTTGACTACAGAGAGAGAGAGAGAGAGACTCCTCTTGCTCAGGGCCACACTTCATAGCTGAGAAGTGACTTGGATCCACATGCAGGCACCCTGTCTAGGTCACCATCCTGACTCTTTCCCATGGAGACTCCAAGGACTAGAAAAAAAGACAGAAGCAGGAAAAGTGCACTAAAAGGGAGAGCAAAACAGCCGCTCTTTAGGACCTCAGGGATTTCTGTTGCTTGGAGTCCAAACAACTCACTTGGTCTGACTTCACTTGGCTAATAATACGGAGAAACAGGAGGAACCAGGCTGGCTCATTTCCATAAATTGCGTAGAAGAGTACCTGCACATTTTGCTCCATAACTCTGTTTCTGTGATGGCTAAAGACTTACTTTTTAAAAAAACAAAAACTCAGATTCTGGGCTACCTGCTGGAGGCACCACTAAAGGCTTTCATGGGTGCCATGACACCCTTGGGCAATGGGTTAGCAACCCCTGATTTAGTCCATACTTTTGCTCAAGCCCAGCACATGGGACACAACTCATGAGGAGTTCTCCTGTTCAAACCCCTGTGAAATAAATTGAGCTGGGCAAGAACAGGGCAGCGGAGAGCCTTTCTCAAAGGAGAAAATTGTCTGCCTTTTTTTCTGAGATGCTTTTGAAAGAACCCTTTTGCTCACTCCTGTCTACTATATTTTTGTTGAGAGAAATACACAACTCTTTCAATAAAATTCTGGGGAGCGGCCACCAAATACACCTCCTTCTGGGTCTTTGCCACTGTAGCTTGCCCTTTGAAGGTGCTGGCAAGAGGCCATATTTGGCTGACCATAGAGGTCGTTGACAGGGCCAGGGAGCTGCACTGGAATCTAGAGGAGAGGGCAGGTAGGCAAAATTTGCCTGCGGTGGGAGTAAGAACAATGATCTAGTGAGCCATTGGCCAGATAGTTAACTGGACCTCCATGTTCAGAGGTACTCTACCTCTGAATAACTGGTGAAGGAGCCCAAGGGGTGTGTGTGACTGTCACTGTCATGCCCTATTTGTGGTCTGGATATTGGGGTCCTTGACTAGATAGATCCTTGATCTAAACCAGTACGACCAATGTTGCCTTCTTCTATAGTTAAACCATCAATTGGATCATAGCACAGCTGCTCTTAATGTTTTATGTTAGGTGAACATTTGGGAGCCACAGAAAATGGTTCAGCATAGAACAGCCCCCCCCCCCCATGTCTTTCAGGCATCTCTTGAAAACTGAACTTTTAAGACAGGCCTTTTAACATGATTTTTTTCCACCCAAGGCAGCATTTGTTGATGCTTTTATTATTGTTTTTAATAATGGTTTTTAATTGGTTTTTGATTTTGTAATGTCGTAAGCCGCCTTGATGGACTTTTATGAAAGTGTGGCTTATAAACATTTTAGTACATAAATAAATGTCCTTTAATCTGCCTTTTCCAGTTGTTAGGATATATAATAATATAATAAAAATAAAATTTTATTTATGAGTCGCCTATCTGGCCGAATTAACAGTCACTCTAGGTGACGTACACTGACATAATAAAATACAATATAAAACCAAAAACCACATTCAATAATTAAGCTAAACAGTATTAAAAGCTAACCCATCCCAGAAATCCCATAGGCCTGCCTGAACAGCCAGGTCTGCAAGGCCCAGCGGAAACTTATCAGGGAGGGGGCGTGACGAAGATCGAAAGGAAGGGAATTCCAGAGGGTGGGGGCCACAATCGAAAATGCCCTCTCTCTGGTCCGCACCAGCCTAGCTGTTTTAATTGGTGGGACCGAGAGAAGGTCTTGTGAGGCTGATCTTGTCGGGCGGCATAATTGGTGATGCTGGAGGCGCTCCTTTAGATAAACTGGGCCGAAACCGTATAGGACTTTAAAGGTCAGCACCAACACCTTGAATTGGGCCTGGTAGACAACTGGTAACCAGTGTAGATCTATTAACACCGGAGTGATATGATCACGGCGATGGCTGTTCTTAATCAACCGTGCTGCCGCATTCTGTATCAGCTGTAATTTCCGGACCGTTTTCAAGGGTAACCCCACGTAGAGCGCATTGCAGTAGTCTAAGCAGGAGGAGACCAGAGCATGTATCACCCGTGGGAGCAGATGGGCAGGAAGGTAGGGTTGCAGCCTCCGTATCAGATGAAGTTGATACCAAGCCGCCCGGCTCACTGCCAAAACCTGAGCCTCCATGGACAGCTGGGAGTCAAGGATGACCCCAAGGCTGCGGACCTGGTCTTGCAGGGGCAATTTTACCCCATTAAACACCAGGTCCATATCTCCCAACCTTCTCTTGTCCCCCACGAGCAACACCTCAGTCTTGTCGGGTTTCAGTTTCAGCCTATTCCTACCCATCCATTCACTTACGGAGTCCAGGCACTTGGACATGGTGTCCACAGCCAATTCTGATGAGGATTAAACGAGAGATATAGGATCAAACTGAAAGGAGTTTATAATGGGGAATATGCAAATATTTTTAGCCATAACGTTTGCACCAGACGTTGGAAGCCGTGTGCCTCTGGATACCTGTTGTTGGTTCCAGCTTGCGGGCTTCCCAGAGGCATCTGGTTGGCCACTGTGAGAACAGGAAGCTGGGCTGGATGGTCCTTTGGTCTGACCCAGCTACTGCAGGAATCTAACGCCCTTTTGTACGTAATCTGTCCTACCACTTGCGCAGGTGTAACCTTTGGACTGCAAAATGGGTTTCTAAATACTCTAAATGGCAACAGGATTTCTTGGTGTCTTCTTGCAGGATATAGTTTGTGGGTTTTAAAGCAAATAGGTGTTTGTTGACACATCTTAAAGGCTGGAGCCCTTGTCCTCCTGGAATGCAGGAAGGGTTGGTTTGCTATTGTGAGGTGGTGTGATTGTGTAATCCACAGAGCTGTGTGTGTCAAGGTCTTCACCTGCTGGAGGGCAGTTTAAGGATGCAGTAGAAGCATCCTGAAACCATGAGCCTCCACCCTTTGCCAGCAGCACATTGATCAAGAAAGGTGCGGGTTTACCTTTCAACCCATGCTTTTATTAGACCAAGAGGCAGAGAGCCACCCTCCTCCCTCCCAAATTCATGGCAGCCAGGAGGCTTTCTATTCTTGCCATTACCCTATCCCCTACTTCAGGCGGCCTGGAACAATTTTAAATTGTAACATCTGATTAAAAGATACATCGTTAGAATACGATTTAAAAATACAACAGAGGCAGAGACCACAGATACTATCCATTAAATAAAACATCAGGCACTTCATAGGCAAGATAATGTCAGGATAAAAATGTTTTCACCACCTGGCAGAAGGCAGGCACAGAGAGGGCAACCCACGCTTCATGGAGCAAGGGACCCTACATTGTTGGTGCAGCTACCGAAAAGGACCCCTCTCTTCTCACCATCAGCCTTGCCACTGCTCTAGGTTGGGACACAGAGAAGGGCCTGCCCTTCTGAACTTAGGGAAACTGTGGCTCATTATTAAGGACAGCCCTTTTTGTGTGTGTGTGCTGGAAGCAGAAAATCTAAATGGCACCCCTCCTACCAATTAACATGGAGGCATAATCTACCAGGAAGTTCTCCTATGCACACCTCGTTGAAATAATTTTTGTTGTTCTAATAAAAGAATGCGGTAAAAGAAATGGGGGTGCCACAGCATCTGATTGTCCTGATGCGCAACCTATGCTCTGGACAAGAGGCTACTGTAAGGACGGAATATGGAGAAACTGACTGGTTCCCCATCGGAAAGGGTGTGAGACAGGGGTGTATTTTATCACCCTATTTGTTTAATCTATAAGCAGAACATATCATACGGAAAGCAGGATTGGGCCAAGATGAAGGAGGTGTGTAAACTGGAGGGAGAAACATCAATAATTTAAGATATGCAGACGATACCATACTCTTAGCAGAAACCAGTAATGATTTGAAACGAATGCTGATGAAAGTTCAAGAGGAAAGCACAAAAGCAGGACTACAGCTGAACGTCAAGAAGATTAAAGTAATGACAACAGAAGATTTATGTAACTTTACAGTTGACAATGAGGACATTGAACTTATCAAGGATTATCAATACCTTGGCACAGTCATTAATCAAAATGGAGACAATAGTCAAGAAATCAGAAGAAGGCTAGGACTGGGGAGGGCAGCTGTGAGAACTAGAAAAGGTCCTCAAATGCAAAGATGTATCACTGAACACTAAAGTCAGGATCATTCAGACAATGGTATTCCCGATCTCTATGTATGGATGTGAAAGTTGGACAGTGAAAAAGGCAGATAAGAGAAAAATCAACTCATTTGAAATGTGGTGCTGGAGGAGAGCTTTGTGCATACCATGTACTGCGAAAAAGACAAATAATTGGTGTTAGAGCAAATTAAACCAGAACTGTCACTAGAAGCTAAAATGATGAAACTGAGGTTATCATACTTTGGACACATCATGAGAAGACCTGATTCACTAGAAAAGACCATAATGCTGGGAAAAACAGCAGGGAGTAGAAAAAGAGGAAGGCCAAACAAGAGATGGATTGATTCCATGAAGGAAGCCACAGACCTGAATTTACAAGATCTGAGCAGGGTGGTTCATGACAGATGCTCTTGGAGGTCGCTGATTCATAGGGTCGCCATAAGTTGTAATCGACTTGAAGGCACATAACAACAACAACAATAAAGGTATTGCCCCAATGTGGTCATTGAAATCTCTCTATCATGATGCTGAGCTTCTGGCAGCAGTAGCGAGCCAGTAAGGTGGGTGGCAGAAGGCTTTGGTCCCTAGGACTGGATCCCAAGGGAGAAGAAATCCACCAGGCAGGTAGTCCAGCAAGGAGACCTACAATGGAGCAAGCCCGTATAAGAGCCAGACAAATAGTGGAGACTGGCTGTAGCCCAGCTAAAGGCCAAGCCTCTCCTGGAAGCCTATAGTGCAAACCAGGTCAGGAGAGAAACCCACGGGTTTCCTTGGGAGGTGGTACAGGGATTAATTCCAGGCATTGTAACCCAGGGAACCTTCTTGTTTGCAGCCTTAGGCAGCTCGTCACACAAAGCACAGATGTGAACGTTCCCTGTTCTAAGATTGCCTTTCTTGATGCTGGCTGTGTCCAGTACAGGCTCCAAATTTGTGAGCACACTGTGGGTTCCTGTGCTCTTTCTTCCTCCCAGCTTCCCTTTCCGCTGCCATGGTTTGCTGTGATATTTGAATCTGCCAACTGTGGTTTGTACTTATCCTCCAGACCAGTAATCAGAAAACAGGGTTTGAAGTGAATTTCCAAACCAAATTAACCCATGGTTTGTTTCTGGTTTGGAGAGCAAACACTATCTGTAGTACTCTGATTTGGAGGTCATGGCAAGCTATGGTTGATGCTAAGCAGGAAAAAGTTATAACAAAGCTATTTATGAAAGTTGGATGGAGAATTTATATGTCGCCTGAAGAAGGCTTGGTTGTACAAGCTGAAACACGTTGGGCTTTGAATTTCTATCATATATTTCCAAGCATCTTTTGGATATTAATTTTTCACAAGATTTCTGTTGTATTTTCAACTATAATTCCTACCTATTTTTAATATAGTACTTTTGTACATAATAAAGACCCTGGTTTTTTACCTCTTGATGCTAAGCAGGAAAATGAAAGAGAAGCCAGGAGGAGGGAGAATGAAGGCAGGAAAAGGAGGGGAAATGTGAGCACACAGCTTGTTCATCATCTTCCAAACCGTATGTTGGAGGATAGCCTGAATTAAGTTATTTCCCCCACGCTTTTTCTCAACATACTCATCCCCTGTTATCCTTGCCTCCTCTCTTCCCTTCCTTCCTTCCTCAACCTGTGTTATCTTTCCACTCCCCCCTCAACATTCGAGCTTTAAATTGCAAGCTTCTCAGGGCAGAGACCTGTAGTTTTTGCTTATGTTACTCTTGAAAGTGCCAGGTGATGGATTATTTATTTATTTATTTATTTATTTATTCAATTTATATACCACCCCATAGCCGAAGCTCTCTGGGCGGTTCACAACAAGTAAAACATCTGATATACAATTAAAACCACATATCAAGCAATTTAAACATACATTAATGATATCAAAAATTAAAGCATATGTATACACATACAAATGCATATTAAATATTAAAAGCTGAAATACTAAAATACTAAAATGCTAAAAAGCTAAAAAACTGAAACTAAAATGCCTGGGAGAAGAGAAAGGTTTTTACCTGGCGCCGAAAGGATAGTAATGTTGGCACCAGGCATACCGCATCAGGAAGAATATTCCATAGTTCGGGGGCCACCACTGAGAAGGCCCTTTTTCTTGTTGTCACCTTCCGGGTTTCTCTCTGAGTAGGCACCCAGAGGAGGGCCTTCGATGTTGAGCGGAGTATAAGGGTAGGTTTGTATCGGGAGAGACGTTCCATCAGGTATTGTGGCCCCGTGCCGTGCAAGGCTTTATAGGTTAAAACCAGCACCTTGAATCGAGCCCGGAAACATATAGGCAACCAGTGCAAGCGGGCCAGAATCGGTGTTATATGTTCGGATCGCCTGGTCCCAGTTATCAGTCTGGCCGCTGCATTCTGCACGAGCTGTAGTTTCCGAACCGTCTTCAAGGGCAGCCCCACATAGAGTGCATTGCAGTAGAACAACTGAACAACTGAAGCAAGGTTTTCCCTGTACAGATAGGGGCGTAGCTGGGCCACCAGCCGAAGTTGGTAGAACGCACTCCGTGCCACCGAGGCTACCTGGGCCCCAGTGACAGGGATGGTTCTAAAAGAACTCCCAAGCTACGAACCTGCTCCTTTAGGGGGAGTGCGACCCCATCCAGAACAGGTTTAACATCCTCCATCTGGTCAGAAGAACCACCTGTTAACAGCGTCTCAGTCTTGTCTGGATTGAGCTTCAATTTATTCACTCTCATCCAGTCCATTATCGCAGCCAGACATCGGTTCAGCACCTTGATAGCCTCACCTGAACAAGATGAACAGGAGAAGTAGAGCTGTGTGTCATCAGCATACTGCTGGCAACGCACTCCAAAACTCCTGATGACGGCACCCAGCGGCTTCATATAGATGTTAAAGAGCATGGGGGACAGAACTGACCCCTGCCGAACTCCATATTGGAGAGCCCAGGGTGCTGAGCGATGCTCCCCAAGCACTACCTTCTGGAGACGACCCGCCAGGTAGGAACAGAACCACTGCCAAGCAGTACCTCCAACTCCCAAATCCGCAAGTCTACCCAGAAGAATACCATGATCAATGGTATCGAAAGCCGCTGAGAGGTCAAGGAGAACCAACAGAGTTACACTCCCCCTGTCTTTCTCCCGACAAAGGTCATCATACAGGGCGACCAAGGCCGTCTCCGTGCCAAAACCGGGCCTGAAACCTGATTGAAATGGCACGATATCAATAATAACTGTGGTTATTTTTTTTAAATGTTGTTTTAATCATTACAGATGGTGAGTTTAGTCCCCACTCCCCACCCCTGCACACAGGGAGGCTCACAAAGATGCTTTGTAATCCTTGGTGTAAATTAGGGAATGACTATAACATGCATGACATATCTGTTCAACGTCTTACATAAACAAACAGCCTACAAACTCTGATATGGTCATTTCTTTGGTTAATGTCATCCGATTGTTTTGAAATAACATGTTGTCAGAGCAGCCACAGAACTAAGTTAGCTTCAATGAGAATTTGCTGGGCAGGTTTCCCTTGTCTGGATCTCCTTTTCCTTTTCCTGCTCCTACAACACTCGCCTTTGCAAACAGCCCCTTTTCCAAGCCAGTGCAGAGTTTGGCCTTTGCAGTTTGAAGGACAAATTTCATAAAGGACAGTTTGCATCCAATTATCAGTGATGCCAGTGTTCTGAGTTTATTTGCTCCGACTTTTTTCATTCTGGAAACGACACTAATTTTTTTATAGTTAAGGGTTTTTTTTCCCTGCATCCTTTCAGCACTTTATTCTGTAATTAATTTAACTGATGTTTATTATTGTTGTTGTTGTTGTTATTGTTATTGTTATTATTATTATTTATTAGGCTTGTTAGTTGCTTGTTATCCAAAGCAACTTACAACGCATTAAACACATAAATAGAAATACATAGTACCATAAAAACGGAACAGACAACCCCTGTAATAGCTACGGGAAGCTTGGCTGCACTTTATTAACAAAACAACATAATCTCCGCCTCTTTGCTTGCTGGAATTTGCTCCCACAAGACGCAGTAATGGCCACCAGCTTGGATGGCTTTAAAAGAAGATTAGACAAATTCATGGAGGACAGGGCTATCAATGGCTACTAGCCGTGATGGCTGTGCTGTGCCACCCTAGTCAGAGGCAGCATGCTTCTGAAAACCAGTTGCCGGAAGCCTCAGGAGGGGAGAGTGTTCTTGCACTCGGGTCCTGCTTGCGGGGTTCCCCCAGGCACCTGGTTGGCCACTGTGAGAACAGGATGCTGGACTAGATGGGCCACTGGCCTGATCCGGCAGGCTCTTCTTATGTTCTTAAAGTATGCAGTACTCAAAAGACGATGGCTGCCTTGATCAGGGTGTTTTCCTTGCCAGCGACTTGTGTTGAACTGATGGTGTGCCCTGTCTACTTGTTGCCTGGAGCAACAGGGTTGCCCTCACTTCTATGGTTGCTTCCATGCCACCAGTGTGGTGTAGTGGTTAGAAGCACCCTCAGACTATGCGCTTGCTCCTTCAGAGGGAGTGCATCTCTGTCCAGAACAGGCAGCTTGTCCAATTCCCAGACAAGAAGCAACTTCTCTACAGAGCCTCAGTCTTGTCAAGTTTCACTGTCCGTTTATTGGCCCTGATCAAGCCCACCACTGCACTGGTCCAGGAACCAGTCCAAGACCTGCACAGCATCTCCCTACTCAGACAATACAGACGATACAGACCTGTTTATCATCAATGAACTGATACTTTGCCCCCAATCTCCTAATGACTGCCATCAGTGGCTTTAGATGTTAATTAGCAGAGGGAACAGAATAGAGCCTTGTGGAACACCCCAACTTAAGAACATAAACAGAACCTGCTCAGTCAGGCCAGTGGCCCATCTAGTCCAGCATCCTGTTCTCTCTGTGGCCAACCAGATGCCCCTATAGGAAGCCCACAAGCAGGACCTGGGAGCAACAGCACTCTCACCTTCTGTGGTTTCCAGCAACTAGAATTCAGCATCATGCTGCCATGGTCACCCACTGCTGTCCTCTGGACATGACCCTCTAGGTAGGAGCGGAACCACTGTAACCCTGGATGCCCATCTCCCATCTCACAGAGTTGTAATTTTGTGTCTCTCTGATTGCTGAAAGGTTTCCCCCTAATGAAGGTATCGAAAGGCATTGGGAGTTATGCGTTAAGTTTCAATTGCATCTCATTAGCTTTGCCTGTCACATTATTTACTCCCTTGGCCTGAGAACTGGTCTGCATTGTCCTGTCATGACAGGAGGACCATAACAGCATGGAAGCCGACCTGGACAAAGATGAAGTGTTGCAGCCTCAGCAGGGGGAGCTGTCGGGCGAGAAGCTCTTGACCACTGAATACTTGGGAGTAAGTGCCAGCTTGTTGTTGTTGTTGTTGTTGTTATTTACTAATTTATATACAGCTTAATGCCAAAATAGACTTCTAAGTGGTCTACAAGTATAAAAAACACTAAAATCTAAACATCCAGTTAAGCAACAGGGATTTTTTTAGATGTCATTGTTTGATGCTTCAACATGATCAGAGGCATTCTGCCCAGACTCATTTCTCAAAGCCTTTATGCTCCAGAGCTAGGCCCAGGGAAACCAGCCCCTGGCAAGTCCACATGAGCTGGGGCGCATCCAACAGTCTTTGCAGAATGATGTTGCCGGACCTGAACAGATCAGCTGGCTGGGGCTGATGGGAGTTGTAGTCCAAAACATCTGGAGGGCACCAGGTGGGGGGGGCTGTTGTAGAGGGGAGGGAGAAGTGTTGATCCTCTCTCTTCTTCCCTCCCAATTCCACCCGGCCTTTGGACAACTGCTGGCATGGATGCAGGCTGCATCCCCTTCTTTAGTTGCCTGTGCAGTGGTGCCTTGATCTTTCCACCTGCTCATTTCGCCTGCTCATTCCAGATAATGACCAATACACCAAAAGCGAAGAAGAAGCCGATTCCTGGCATTCCCCAAAGCGTCGATGAGCCTCTCCAGAGACCCGTGACGCCTGGCTACCACAGGGCTGCCTACCCAACGTAAGTCTGGGCAAACAAGCCAAAAAGCTGCCGTGCCCCTTTTTTAGCCACCACCCTCATTCAAAGAAATGTAATTCAGACTGATGGAAAGATGATGACAAAATAAAATTGCATTAGACAGGACATTGCTCTTGCTGTGTTTTTTTAAGAATGTTCACATAGAGCCATGTATGTCTGGATGAAAATAGGTTGAGGGGAACTGCAGTTGAAGAGGTGCTGTGAACCAAAGGAATTGTGTCGAGCAAGGAAAGTTTTAAAGGTATGTTCATTTTAGCAAATGGTGGCATTAAGCCAGGAGTAGGTTTGAAGTCAATGATCAGGGATTTGTGTCTGCTTAAACTCTGTGAGAGGCGAGCCCAGAATTGGTGTTCTTTGTTACAGAACTCTAATAATGTCAGATTTTGTGTTCCTTCTTTTTTCTTTCATTTATTCCTTCATTTTTAAAAGCAAGTTTCTAGCCCTTATTCTTGTGGAGATACACTCTGCAGCAGGGGTGGGGACCAGATCCCCTACCCCCAGTGGGCCACTTTGACAGGTGAGTAAAGCCCATCCCACCTGTCAGTCACCTGGCATCAGTATGAAGTCTGGTGATCTGCTTTTCCTTTATAGTGCAGCACGCTGCACTGCAGAAGAAAAGCCAAGCAAGGCTTGACGTTACTGTCCATCAGCTGACAGGCAGTGACCTCAATCCCTGCTTTCTGCAAGGGCTGCCTGTGCTACCCTCATGGGGAACTCATGGGCAAAGCTGAGCCACCGGGCGTGAAGTCACCAACGGTCAGTTCTTCAATGGTGACAGCGAGCCTCCTTTGTCCAGTTGTACTTTGGCAGCGTCCTGTCGATCTGCCCCACTACTGGCATCACATATAATGTCAGGTGTGGGGCAGTTGGGTGCAGTTTGGAGAAAAAGGCCTTGTGGGGCACATTGGGACCCTAATTAAGACCGTAGAGTAGAGGTTCCCCTCCCCCCCACTCTACAGGGGGTAAGCAATGCCTGTTGAAATCTCCAGAGTCAGAGTGGTGGCTAAATATGACTTTATTATTGGGGTTCTGTTTCAGTAGAGAGCCAGTGTGGTGTACTGGTTAAGGTGCTAGACTACGACCTGGGAGACCAGGGTTCGAATTCCCACACGGCCATGAAGCTCGCTGGGTGACCTTGGGCCAGTCACTGCCTCTCAGCCTCAGAGGAAGGCAATGGTAAACCCCCTCTGAATACCGCTTAGCATGAAAACCCTATTCATAGGGTCGCAATAAGTCGGAATCGACTTGAAGGCAGTCCATTTCCATTTTGTGTTTCAATGCCCTACATAGCTCGTCTCTTCTTCCCATAACTAACAAAGTCATAGTAGTAAATCAAAGCAATGCTATTCAAACATGGGTTAAGAATTCACATTTTCTTGACATAATATTTAGATTGTCTAAGTGCAGCTTTTTTAAAAAAAATAGAGCGGAATATACTATCGCTACCTGTGGTATATCCATAGTTAAGAATTGTGTGCATTTATGGCCCCTCCAATACGAAAAAGCTGATGAAGATCCAACAGGTGTATCATCTTCCTTGAGAATGTGTTCGCTTAAATACTTGAATTTGAAACTTAGGAAAAAAGGAGGCGTGATAGAGATGGATAAAATAATGAGTGACATGGACAGAACAAAAGTATGCCCAGTCTCAAAGTGCCAAAATTCTGTGTCATCCACTGAAATGGAAAATTAGAAAGTTTAGGACCATCAGTGGGCACTCTTTTTTTTTTAATTAATGAAAGGGTGCACTACCTCGTTTCTCCTTGCCACCCCCTGCTCAAAAATGTCCCTCACTGCGTTTGATTTTTAAAAGGTGTGTGATGCACATCTAGCTATCTATAAAATGTAGCTTATGCTTGAGGCAGAGAGAGTCACTAGTCCAAGGCCTGACAGTGAATCCATGGCAGAGATGAGACTAAATTTCCTACATCACCACCCATTAGTGCATTATTATGTATCTGTCACAACAGCTGTGCATAGGGCTCCTTTCCAGAACAGCATTGTGTATGAGAGACAGGGTGGGGTGGGAGGAGGCAAGTTCTTGCCCCAAGGAAACGTCGGAGGGAGAGGGACAGGAAGGTGGCAGGAGAAGAATAAGCGCAACTGTTTTGCTTCAGTTGGCAGTGAGACCTAAAGGCTGAGACCAAAAGCTTCATGGGTTTGGAGGAGGAAGAGAGAGATCCCTCGTCTAGGAGGAAGGAGTTTTAGGAGTAAGTGGTAGCAAGGGCAGAGGTGTTTAAGGGAGCAGGAGCCCTTCAAGTGGCTTAGTGTAGTGGAAGAGAGGAAGCTCCAGAAGGTCTCCTGCCTACTAATTCAAGCATGAAGGTGCAGGATGCAGATTCTTCAACAGTTCAGCCTGAATGAGGATTGCAGGCAGATCTCCCACTGTGAAACCCAATAGTTGCCTGTTTGGCCATGCATCACATTCATATTTAGTGCTGCACCCTTTCAGTCCAGTCAACCAAACATGCCCCAACCAGGTTTATCCATGTGTGTGTGTGAATCTTGCAAGACCTGATCTAAAACCAATAGTGTGATATCCCCCTTCCACACACTAGACCACAGGCAAAGCTTGGAAAAGTTGCTTTTTTTGAACTACAACTCCCTTCAACCCAATCCAGTGGCCATGCTGGCTGGGGCTGATGGGAGTTGTAGTTCAAAAAAGTAATTTTTCCAAGCTCTGACCACAGGCAGACATGGTGGGTGAGGAAGGAGGGGCCACACACTATCATTTGCCAGGCCACCTTTAACACAAATGAACCTGCAATTAAAGCTAAAGGTGGATGAGGTGAGAATACAGTGTGGGGAAAACGGGGAGGGCTGGCTGCTTTTTGCTTCCCTGTTGTTTTAAAACGCTCTAAAACAACAGGAAAGCACAAAGCCAGAGAAGATTTTGTTTATTTTGTAATTAAAAAAATAAAAGTTCACAGACTGGAGTGGGCCCTGCCAGGGGTAGGATGTGTGCATTGTGTTTCTAGCCACTAATGGCGTCCCAGACACTATCCAGAAACTCTTGCACAACCACCGCTGCGGTGCCAGTGGATCTGCTGTCTGGGAAGGGTCAAGAATTGCATTTCCTCAGAAGGCAAGTGATAAAGCAGGGATAGCTAACCTGTGGGGCCCTTTGGATGTTGTTGGACTCCCATCAGCATGGCCCATAGTCAGGGAAGATGGGAGTTGCAATCCAGCAACGTCTGGAGAGCCACGGAGTTCCCACCCCTGCTCTAAAGTCAGTTAGTGTTTGCATGTATCTGTACCTAAAAAAGACAGAATCCCAGACCGAAAGAAACACTTGGAGGCAATCTTTTAAAGGTCAGGAGGAAGGAGAAGCAACGTGAAGGGGAGGAGGCAAGAGGCTGCTCTTCTATGACTGTTCCAATCCTAATATTGTTGAAAGATTTACAGGATAATGCAGAAATGCTTTGAATGCCCAAAGGTGCGATACAGTATTATTACTGTCATGTCATCGTTGTCTTATCAATATGAATGTTGCTGTTCAAAGAAGCCAGTTCGTTTCTAAGGCTCAGAAGCCCTTTTTGCATTCTTAGCAAAAACGTGGTAGCCAGAATGTCCAGAAGTGCTGTGAACAGCAGTCTGGTTTATAGGATTGGCCTTAACCTGGCTAGTTTTGAAAGTGTCCTTGCCGGTTTTCTTGTGACGTTTCCAGCTACAGTTTGTATTTTATCCCAGCATGATGCATGATGAGGAGTCTTAAACTGCATAAACGTAAATGAGACACTTGCAACACAGCAATTGTTCATTGCTGTTCCTAGCAGTTAGGTCTGTCTTTATTTTCTAGATGCTTTGAAGTCAAAAAGGTTGAACAGTCCATATTAAAATATTGTGGATTATGCTTCTAAAAATATAGATCTAAAACTTTCTTCTCGCTATCACTCCCTCCTTTCATTTTCAAACACCACACAACCATTTTTTAGGTAGGCAATCACTTTCAAGCATCTTCTTCCACTTCCCTTTCTCTTCTGCCCACTTTTTTTCTTGCTGTCACATTTGCAAAATTGAATAGAACCCAGCAAAAGAAACAGCCAGTGGGGAAATTGCAAAGTTGCTAGATTTAAGCAATGCATTGAAGAAGGGGGTTCCCCTCAGTGCTACTTTCTCTCAATTTGTACTCAAAAGAGGGTGAAAACTAGGGAGAGGGGATTAGATGCAAAGTGTTCTCTGGCCCAGGCTGTTGAGCAACAAATTAACAATGACGACATCTCCTATGGCACTGCTCTTCAACTTTGGGTCCTCAGATGTTGTTGGACTACAACTCCCATCATCCCTCGACAGCATGGGTGGTGGTCAGGGATGATGGGAATTATAGTGCAGCAATATCTGGGAACCCAAGGTTGAAGACCAGTGTCCTATAGTACAGCTCTGTAATATAGCCTTCCCCAACTTGGTGCCCTCCAGATGTGGTTGGACTGCAACTCCCATGATCCATGACCATTGGGCGTGCTGGCTGGGGCTCATGGGAGTTGAGGAAGGCTGCAATAATAGTCATGTAATAGTCATTCTATGCCTGGAAGCACAGCGTCTCACATGCAAACACAAAAAGTCTGGGAAAGTATAACTAATAGCCTAGGGCAGGGGAACTTCTGGCCATGCAGAAGATGTTGCACCATTATGGCCAATGGTCAGGGATGATGGGAGTTGTAGACCAGCAACATCTGGAGGGCCTCGGTTTCTCCATCCCTGCTCTAAGAAATTGGAGTGCACTTTTTCCCCTGAGAGCCATCCAAGCCCCATGAGATGGGGCTTCCTAAAAGTATCTGGTTAGCTGCTGTTGGAAACAGAATGCTACATAATATGGATCTTTAGTCAGACCCTGCAGGTCTGTTCCTTGAAGGTATTCTGGTCAACTGGCAATAGCCATCGTAACTAAATGGAATTGCCATACTTTGGCATGGCTGCTGAGGGAGCAGTGCCAGCCCTTTCGTTAGGCAAAATGAGGTACTGGCCTCCAGCAGCAGACGAGCCAGATGACACCCTGTAGCCATTTCCTCTCTGCATTCCCTTGGCAATTCATAGCCATCCATTGGAAATTGTGATCCTGCTGCTTCCACTGCCAGTCGCCGCTTCTTCAAACAGTGTTCACAGCAAGCCACACGTCCTCTGCGGCGCCTGGCAATTTGAGCCTTGCCACTGGGTCACCCTCGTGACCTCTCTGCTTACTTTTCCCCACAGCACCTGGTCCAAACTCGGGCAAGGGATGATGGGAGGGGGTGCTTGCTTGCCTGCCTGCTTGCCTGCCTGCCCACCAAAGGGCGGACTGATGGAACCACCAGCATAGAGCCACATAGCAAAGTGCTCCTCCTGGTGGCTGTTGCAGCGGGTGCAACACAAGTCCCCCCGTGGCTCCCACTGTGCTGAGTGCTGCTTGCCTGGTGGAAAGGCAAAGGCCCCATGGCATCATGGCAGGAGTAGCCATGTGTGGTGCAGGCGCGTGCCAGTTCTCTAGCCGCCCTTTGAGCCAAGCAGCCAGTGAAAGGGCAGGGAAGGGCTGGATGAGTGTGTGTTGGAGGGAGGGGTGTGTGTGTAGGGAAAGAGATTTACACCACAGCAATGCTATACATGTCCAACTCCTAGTATTCAGGGAAACTTTACACGTGCGTAGGATACTGGCAAATGCCAGTATAGATAATGGCAAATGCAATTCAATATAAACAAGTGTAAAATTATGCATATTGGAGCACAAAATCTGAATTTCACATATACGCTCATGGGGTCTGAACTGGCGGTGACCGACCAGGAGAGAGACCTCGGGGTTGTGGTGGACAGCACGATGAAAATGTCGACCCAGTGTGCGGCAGCTGTGAAAAAGGCAAATTCCATGCTAGCAATAATTAGGAAAGGTATTGAAAATAAAACAGCCGATATCATAATGCCGTTGTATAAATCTATGGTGCGGCCGCATTTGGAATACTGTGTACAGTTCTGGTCGCCTCATCTCAGAAAGGATATTATAGAGTTGGAAAAGGTTCAGAAGAGGGCAACCAGAATGATCAAGGGGATGGAGCGACTCCCTTACGAGGAAAGGTTGCAGCATTTGGGGCTTTTTAGTTTAGAGAAAAGGCGGGTCAGAGGAGACATGATAGAAGTGTATAAAATTATGCATGGCATTGAGAAAGTGGATAGAGAAAAGTTCTTCTCCCTCTCTCATAATACTAGAACTCGTGGACATTCAAAGAAGCTGAATGTTGGAAGATTCAGGACAGACAAAAGGAAGTACTTCTTTACTCAGCGCATAGTTAAACTATGGAATTTGCTCCCACAAGATGCAGTAATGGCCACCAGCTTGGACGGCTTTAAAAGAAGATTAGACAAATTCATGGAGGACAGGGCTATCAATGGCTACTAGCCGTGATGGCTGTGCTGTGCCACCCTAGTCAGAGGCAGCATGCTTCTGAAAACCAGTTGCCGGAAGCCTCAGGAGGGGAGAGTGTTCTTGCACTCGGGTCCTGCTTGCGGGCTTCCCCCAGGCACCTGGTTGGCCACTGTGAGAACAGGATGCTGGACTAGATGGGCCACTGGCCTGATCCAGCAGGCTCTTCTTATGTTCTTATGTTCTTATGTACTGCTTGAGAGAGAGAAGACAGAAAGGCAGCCAGGGGTGGGAGGGACTTGAAGAAGAGAAAGAAGCAAAGAAAGTAAGTAAGTGGGGGTTGTTTGTTACTGCTCTGAAATAAAATGTTCTGCTAAGCCCAGCTCTGTGCATGGTCAGGGGTACTGTGTATCTTCACCAGCGAGGGCAGGCAGTATTTGCTGCTCTGTCACAGGCAGCAAAATGCCCGGGATCATCAGTCCTATGAAGTTTTGGAAGGGGAGGAGCCAAATGGTGGCTGGTCCTAGCCGAGCCAATGGAGTGGGCCGTACTATATCGCCTCTGCCTTGGCTGCTGCAACCCTAAGGATTGCCACAATCACTTGCACATGCCATTTGATGCTGCGGCCATCAGGTGAAGAGCAGGTGTCTGGACGCCAGCCCCACGTGCCATGCATGAGAGCCTCTGGTTTCACCTGACGCTTCCCGCAAGGCCCATTTCTGACCAACATGCCATCTGGCACTCTGCAGACCACGAGGAACCTGATCTCCTTCCCAAATGGATTGGAGGAAACCTTTGTTTGATGCTGCAGCTGTACCATTTCAACTGATTTCTTAGTCACATTTCTAGAACGTAAAAGCAGAGTACTAGATGTAACCGCATATAACTGGGAAAATCCAAATGGAAAAAAAATGGAAATCTCAAAAACAAGACCCTCCCTCTCTCCTCCCAGGCTCACTCTCAAAGCCTGGCACCAACAGCAAAGAGTCTGTAGCCCAGTAGCAGATCCTACTGTATGTTTTACATGCAGAAAGCCCCTTGGACACTTGCCCACACCTGAAAGGATCTGAAACTGGGGGACTGAAAGACTCCTTTCCAAATCCCTGGAGAGAGCTGCTACCTGTCAGAGTAGAGCTCAGCCTTCCCCAATCCAGTACCCTCCAGGTGTTGCTGGATTACAGCTTCCGTTAGCCTAGCCAGCATGGCCAGTGGTCAGGGATGTTTGAAGATATAGTCCAAAAGTTGTAGTTCCAGGTTAGGGAAGCATGGAGCAGGGGGTTAGTTTTACAGGCCCCTTCCAATTCTACTATTCTATGAGTTTATTATTCTGTAAGACTGGAAGAGACATTGCTGAGTTAATGGACCAATGGGCTGCTTCACTTTAAGGCAGCTCCATGCATAAAGCACGCTATAAAAGTGGCAAGAGGGTAAAACGGAAATTAAAAACTTCCTGATGTGGCACAGCAGAAGGAACTAAGAGAAAGCTCTTGGCCAGCCTTGCGAAGGGGCAGTGCTCACAATGCCACAGCTGCCACAGGAAATTGCCCTGTGCTGCGGGGGCCTGCTCAGTTTGACTTCTGGGTGGTATTCAACTCTAGCCCTCCCCAGAGTAGACCCACTGAAATTAATAGACATGACTAATTTAAGCTCATTGATTTGAATGGGCCTACTCTGAGTAGGACTTAGTTGACTACAACCCTCTGTAAGCAAGGAGGAAAAGCACTCAGCAAGGCTGCTTTGGTCCTGGCACCAGCCTGTGATGCAAAATTGCTCTCTTCTCTGTTACAGGAAATGAAGGAGGTAATAATTCATGTGTGATAGTTTTTGACTACAGGCATTCATCACTCTGCCTTCTTGTTTTCTTTGCCAGGCCCGAAAATGATGCCATTTCTTCCTGTAGCAGGGATGGCCATGTCCAGTGTGGGCGGAACTCGCGCCCCCCGACACGCAGCGGGAAGAGACCCAGCCTTTCAGAGCTTTGTCTCTCTTCATCATGTAAGGATTTGCTGGAAATGTGCCTGCTGATTTGAGTTCAAGCCACCCGCTCCAGTTAACAGCCTGCTCTGTTGTCGATAATCACCGCTAGCCTTTCCCAACATGATGCCCTCCACATGTTTTGGACTGCAGGTCCCATCAGCCCAGCCAGCATGATGGGAGTTGTAGTGTCAAAGTTTGGGAAGGCTGTTATGACCATCAGAAGACTGGAAGCTGGGTGGGCCAGGAGGTTGGATATGGAATCTAAGAGCTGGGCCCAAGCATTTGCTTGGAAAGTGGGAAAACTCTGTTTCCCTACTTTCTAGCCAAGTGCTTCATCCTAGCTCTAAGATCCCATATCCCACCTCCTGGCCCACCCAGCTGGAGTCAAGCAGCTGGGAACCGCATGTATTTATTCCCTGCTTTTGACCCGGTGTTTACTCCCTAGGCAGTTAACAGTGAAAATCCACATGGAAGTGTTGATGTGTGAGCGTTGTTGCGTGAAACAGCATACGTTACTTTGGAGTTAAGTTGAGCAAGAAACTTCACAGAGGCTTGACAAAGGTTTAAGTGTCTTTACTAAGACATTATGGCCAAAGGCTTAAGAGGATAGTTACAAGTAGAATTCTCCCCCCCCCCTTCAAGGATAGAACTGCTTGCTTCAAAGACACACACAGAAGAAGGAAGAACTAACAGCAGGCTGTTACAACTTTCCCAGCTGTTATCTCCCGTTACCATGACAACTACTGTCTGGCCTTGAATGTCTGCTCTCTCTCAGGCCAGGCACAGCAGATAAGGCTGCTTCTCCTTTTCCCAAACTTCATGAGACATTTTCAGACTTGATGAAAAAAACACATTGGTAGTAAGGCCTAGTAAGCCAACAGGAAGTACAAGATCATTAGGGAAACATTGGTGCTTGGGGAGAGGAGACAGGCTCTCCAGTCTCCATCCTGGTAGTAAGTGTTCCAGGCAGTCCCTTTAAGCTAGGCCTTTTCCAGCCCAAGGGCTGCATTCCCTTGTGGGGAATGTTCCAAGAGCTGCCTCCCGGCGCTGGGTAGAGCCAAAGGCAAAAAAGAAGGTGGGGGTAACATCCCAGTCACATCTCCCTTTCTAGGCATGCAAGAGGCATCCTAACCGGACGGACTCCAGCTGGGCAAAAGCACTCAAAGAGGAGGGCACAAAGGTGGGCTGGTGAAGGAGCAGGGCCTGGGGTGTAGCCAAGGAAGAGTCCCCAGAGACAGAGACAGAGGACTGGGAGGCTCCACATCTCTGGTTTAAACCCAGCTTTGTGTGTCCTCAAGGGAGATTGTTGTTATGTGCCTTCCAGTTGATTACGACTTATGACGCCCCTGTGAGTCAGCGATCTCCAATAGCATGTGTCGTGAACCACCCTGTTCAGATCTTGTAAGTTCAGGTCTGTGGCTTCCTTGATGGAATCAGTCCATCTCTTGTTTGGCCTTCCTCTTTTTCTACTCCCTTCTGTTTTCCCCAGCATTATTGTCTTTTCTAGTGAATCGTGTCTTCTCATGATGTGTCCAAAGTAGGATAACCTCAGTTTCATCATTTTAGCTTCTAGTGATAGTTCTGGTTTAATTTGTTCTAACACCCAGTTATTTGTCTTTTTCTCAGTCCATGGTATGCGCAAAGCTCTCCTCCAACACCACATTTCAAATGAGTTGATTTTTCACTTATCCGCTTTTTTCACTGTCCAACTTTCACATCCATACATAGATATCGGGACAAGGGAGTTAGAATAGATTAATCAATAAACAGCATTTATATATGGCCTACCTTCAAGTCGATCCCAACTTATGGCGACCTTATGAATAGGGATTTCATGGTAAGTGGTATTCAGAGGGGGTTTCCCATTGCCTCCCTCTGAGGCTAGTCCTCCCCAGCTGGCTAGGAGCTGCTCAGCTTGCCACAGCTGCACAAGCCAGCCCCTTCTTTGCCCGCAACTGCCAGCTGGGGGGCAACTGGGCTCCTTGGGACTATGCCGCTTGCCCACGGCTGCACAGGTGGCAGGGCACGTAACCCCTGAGCCACTCACTGTGGGGGTGATCTTTAGCTGGCCCTTTGTATACCACTTAATTGTAAATAAAACCTCTAAGTGGTTTACAAATAATGTAAAATACACATTAAAATTGTCAATAAAAGTCAATTGAAAACAAGTGTACTGTGCACCTTGACCACCAATGGGCTCAGGGGCTGGCTGATGGGAAAGATGCAAGAGGACCCCTCAGAAGCTAAATGGGTCACTCTTCTTCTGACCCCACGGAGAGGCACCTGCTTGTGGCCTTTGGCCATGTGGTTGTGAAGGCACATGATGCAGCAACTGCTGAAGCGAAGCAGGTCTGGGTCTGGTCAGTGCCTGGTTCGGGGAGCATTTGGGGACCCTAGGTAGGATGTGCATGCCGTAAGCAAAATAAAATATAAAGGAAGATGAAAATATTTAGAGATCCCACCCTTCCACAGCCATGTGGCTGGAAGCCACAGGCAACTATTTCTCCATATGGTCACTGGCACCTTTTGGTTAGCTTTTAAGCAGTTGCTACACTGTTCCCTCTAGTGCCAGATTTGACCCACAAAAGACACAAAAGGTGGGCGGGCTCCCTGACTACAAGTTGGAGTGTAAATGTCTGGGGTTTACAGTGTCTATGGCCACAGGCAAGCTCTCTTCTCTTTTTCTTTCTTCAATTTATAGATTACTCAGAAACATCCTAGCCCTCAGCAATTTACAATAAATATTTTTTAAAATAGCAATATCTATCCAGTAGCGTAGTGGCAAATTCAGAAGTGCAGGGTCCCTTCATGATAGTCACAGCCACACACACCCTTTTTTGCTCCTGGGTTGAGAATGAGGTCCTTGCTAATGCCTTCTCTTGCAACAACAGACATCTCTAGGAGCCAATCAGCATGAAAGAGGGGAGTGTTGGCTACTGAAAAGAGTCTTCTCAATGGCTGACTCACCTCCTTTCACTCTGATCAGCTCCAATCAACGGGAAAGGACAAGGAAGCATGTTAGAAGACTCTTCTCAGTGACTAACCCACTCTCCTTTCATGCTGATTGGTTTGTAGGATGCTGGAGACATAGGGACCCTGCTGAGTCCTTGCTCCCAAAAAAGTAGGGACTAAGACCCCTGAGACCCTGGACAACTACACCCCTGTATCCAACGATATTTAAAACATGGCCAGACATGAATTTTGACCAGCATTTCACTCATTGAAAAGTATTAATCTAAAAAGGCATCTGAGATAAAATAGTCTTCATTTGCCTCCTAAATGTCAGGAGAGAGGAGGCCAGGTAAGCTTCCCTGGGCAAGGAGTGCCACAAATTGGGTACCACCACTAAGAAGACACTCAAGTCTCCTAGTTAGCCACTGCATTTCAGGCATCAGGGGCACTTGTAAAGGAACTCTATCTGAAGAACATAATGCTCAAGGTGAGGTAAGTCAGAGGGAGAGGACCTTTGGGTAATCGGGACCTGAGCTGTGCAAGGTTTTAGAGGTCAAAACTAGCTCCTTTGATGGATCCAGGCACTGATGCAGATGTTTCAGACCACTGTGTAGCATGGTCCCTCTGGCCTATAGCAAATAGACTGCTGTATTTTGGACAAATGGTAATTTCTCAAGTGTTTCCAGGGAAGTCTCATGTAAAGGGCCTTAAGATATTCCAGTCTAGAGGCTACCAAGGCATGGATTACTGAGGTGAGATCCTGGTCATCTTGGGCTGGCCCTG
The DNA here is from genome assembly GCF_030035675.1 of Rhineura floridana. Lineage (NCBI taxonomy): Eukaryota > Metazoa > Chordata > Lepidosauria > Squamata > Rhineuridae > Rhineura > Rhineura floridana. The sequence goes on along the minus strand of NC_084486.1, from coordinate 149,157,357 downwards.
AGTGGGTGGTAGATGGGTGCCTGACTGCCATAAGAACACCTTGACGTACGTGTGCAAGGACTGGGTGAGAGCCTTAAAAAGTGATGTCTACCTAGTAGAATGAGGGGATGGGAGCAGTAATGAGCAGTTGCTGCAAGAAAGATGCAAAATCCACCTTACAAATTTTGAAACGTTCCTTTTTCCAAACAGCAATTGAAACGGAAGCCTCTGAGGGGTCCTCGGTGCGTCTTGGAATGGGTCCATGCATCCCACCAGCTGCTGATGTCCTCACTCTCCATGACAGTGTAGACCGGCTGTCAAACAGGTATGCATAACTGGGGTTGTTTTTTTAAAAAAAACCATAGCAAAGGGGTGAGAATGGATGGCCTGCAATTTCTTTGGTGCTGTGTTTATCATGTTTCACTGTAGCCTGTCCATCAATGACTGTTAGCCGAAAGAGCTAGATACTAATTCACAGGGTTTGCCTAAACATGTGTTTCTTGCTGATAGAGAAGTTCCTGAGTAATGGATGCAGGGCCAGCCCCAGGCATGCCGGGGCCCTTGGGCACCAGCCTGCCCCAGGTTCCGGCACTCCCCTTCTGCGATTCGCGGCAGGATTGGTACCGCGGATTGCAGGGCGGGAGATCCCAAGCCGCCCGCCATTTCCCCGCTCTACTTACCTTTCTCTGTGCTGTTTTTTCAGTTGCGTGCACTGCGCATGCTGGTTTGCCATCAGTCAAGACGGCAGCCGAGGTTTCCCTAAGGGGCAAAGCCTCTGCCACCATCTTGGTTGATGGCATGCATGCCCCTTAGGGCAACCTCAGCTGCCATCTTGATTGATGGCAATCCTGCGTGCGCAGCCGCAAAAAACAGCACAGAGAAAGGTAGGTGAAGCAGGGGAATGGCTGGTGGCTCTGAAGCATCTGCTGCAGATTGCGGAAGGGAAGCGCAGGGGCCCCACAGGGGCCCTGTAGCTCCAGGGGCCCTTGGCCAGTGCCCCACCTGGCCGGCCTTTAGAACCGGCCCTGAATGGATGGAAGTGACATTTCACGCAGTCTAACTGGCTTGAATCAGTGTTAAGAACATAAGAGCCCTGCAACTGGATCAGGCCAGTGATGCCTTTAGTCCAGCATCCTGTTCTCCCAGTGGCCAACCAGATGCCCAAGGGAAGTCTGCAAGCAGGACCAGAACACAAGATCGCTCTCTCCTCTTCCGGTTTCCAGAAACTGGTGTTCAGAAGTATAGTGCCTGTGATGATGGAGGTAGAACATAGCCATCAGGACTAGTAGCCACTGATGGCCTTTTCCTCCGTGAATTTGTCTAATCCTCTTTTAAAGCCATTCAAGTTGGCGGCCGTCACTGTCTCTTGTTGTCTTAGCCCCGCCTCTCTTTCTCGTGTGTGTGTTTACAAACTCGTCGATCGCAAAATGTGTTTGAAATGGCAAGAGCTTGCAGCGTACTAAAGTGAAGCCGCGTCTCACCAAGAATAGTAACAGCAGTGGCTCAGCGTCTTGTGCTCGTAAATCTTCCAGGGATTTCTCCGTTTTGGGGCAGAAACTGCCAACACCACTGGCTTGAGTCATCTGGGATAAGGGAGCAGTCTCTGGAGGCAAGAGGGTTTTTTTATGTGCTAACCATCAGAAGCCTGTTCCTTGCAACAGAAAGGCAAAATTCTGTAGTTAGAGTAAATCATTCCATTGCACTTTATAGGCTTTTCCCCTTTTGAAGCGGAATGTTCTGTGTTAATTTTAATTTTAATTATTACTATCATAGTTTGTTTCTATCCCACCTTTGGGCCAAAAGGCCCTCAAGGCGGCTTACAAAAAATAGACACAAATATAGAAATACATATCAATAAAAACAGTACAATTTACAAAAAATAAATAATTAAATAAATTATTAAAAAGCAACAATAGGAACGTTCAATGAAAGTACAATAACAAATCACACTTTCCCAACGCTTTCCAAATAAATTCCTGACAATTAGACAGTGTCTACTAGTTCTTACATCAATATGTGGACATCAAAACATGATACCACTGAGGTGTCCAAATGTTTTTTAAATTGTTATTTCTGCTCTAGTATGATGCTTCGTGTTAAGGGAAGATCCCCTGAGAGAGAGAAGTCCTCAAAAGAAAAGGGGGAAAAGTTCCCTACCCCTTTTCCTCCAAGGGAAAGGGCTGGCAGGCCTGCTTTGAAAGCACGGTGTTTATGCAGGTGCCGTTTAAATCCTGCCTGCATTTATATTGCGTCTCTTGCGGTCACCTCAGGTCAATAAAAGTGTCCGGGTGTCCCATGGTGGTGGTGTTTTTTTAATTACAACAATTCCGTGCATCGATGGCAGAGGTATTTGGGGTGGGGGCTGCCTTCCTGAAATGAGGCCCCTTCTTTTAAAGAGCTGTTGCGCTTGAATGGTATAGACCAGCCTTTCCTGACCTTTAGGTCTCCAGATGTTGCTGAACTACAGTTCCCATCATTCTAACCATTGTCCATGCTGACTGGGGCTGATGGGAGTTGTAGTCCAACAACATCTGGGGACCCAAAGGTTGGGAAAGGCTGGTATAGACAAACAATTTTGTGGCCAAACAAGCAAGGCCATAGCTCAATGGCAGAGCATCTGCTTTGCATGCAGAAGGTGCCTGCATCAATCCCTGGCAGCTTCTCCAGGTACGGCTGGAAGAGACTCCCTGCCTGAAACGTTGCAGAGCTGCTAGTAGTCAACGTAGACAGTCCTGAGCTAGGTGAACGAATGAATGAATGAATCTTTATTGGTCAGAGCCATAGGCCTCCACAATTAAATACATTTAAAAGAAAAATACAAAAAACATATTAAAATACAAATCATATTACAGTAAAACGCAGTTCAACAACATATAGAAAAATATAAATACATTTCAAATAAAATTTCCACTCCTGAGTGGCAGATACCCTGACCCACCTCAGGTCTTAGTGTATAGATGCTACGGTCAGGATAACACTGGGGCACCCACCAGGTGATTTTGTTATCTGAGTCTTACTTTTCCTGCAGCTAGAGCAAATTTTGCTACCTGAGTGGTTATACAGTTGTCATTGCCTGCTAGCAGAACGCATAGCTGCTCCAGGGGAGGTCTATTTGACAAGGTGTGAAGGATGCAGGAAAGAAATCTCAACCTTGGAGACTTATATAAGGGGCATCTTAGTAAGTAATGTATAATATTATAATATCCTCAACTTCACCAGATCGACAGATACAAAGTCTTTTGTTGGATTGGAATGTTAGCAAACCTCCCATCCAGTAAAGCTGAGTCTGAAGTCGTAAAGCTGTGAATGATTTTCTCAGGGGTGCCACTGTTAGGAATGTAAAATATTGCTCCATGCCAAATGTTGTTTTATATAGTGGGAACCAAATGGAATATGACATTTCGGTAATTGAATAAAGGTCCCACCGTTTAGAATAAAGATGGATTCTTTCTTTGAACAGCTGTTTAACTCTGACAGAAGAGAAGGTAGGTAAGACTTCCGTATTAATCCCATAAGCAAGCAGAGTAGATTTAACCAACTTTACCCAGCAGCTTTGGGTTGGAGTTTGCAGTTGTTCTAGAAAGCATTTCTTTGGCAGGTGCGAATCATTCATACAAGCCAAGTTCAGCCAGTACAAGGCAAGGGAAGGATGAGCACAGGATTCTATAGAATAGAGCCCTGTTTCTGCCCTCAAAAGAAATGTGGGTGTGCTGTGAGGGACAGCTAACAGGGATCTCATGAAGGTTTTCTCAAGAGTAGAGACATTTGTATACCCCCAAAGCTCTGCACCATACAGCAGTTGTGGGACTATCTTCTTCTGAAACACCTCAACTGCAGGAGTAACCAAGCTCCCCCCTTGGAATTTAGAAAAACGGATCAAAGATTGTACAGAATGGGAGGATTTCAACTTAACTGTATCAAGATGTAACTTCCATGAAAGTTGGGCATTAAACCCAAGTCCCAAATATCTAAAATTACGTTGTTGTTCAATGGGTTTATCATTCAGCTTCCAAACATGGGGTTTTTTCTTCCTCCCCAAAACCACCACTTTTGTTTTGGCATGATTGATTAATAGATACTCCTTTGAACAAAGTGTACTCAGACTTCTTAATAACCTTCGCATCCCAATTAATGTAGTGGAAATCAAAGCTATGTCACCTGCATACAAGAGGACAGAGAACTTGGCATCTAAAACTGAAGCTGGAAAATATTCTGAACCACTCAGATCATGAACAATGCCATTGATATAAAAATTAAAAGAAAGGGAGCCAAGAGGCATCCCTGACGTACTCCTCTGCTGGTTGGTATATTTTTTGTTAATAATCCATTTGCCCCAAGCCTTACCCTGAGAGAAGTATTTGAGTGCAACATCTGTATTAAATACAATAACCTTCTGTTAATATTAGAGGCAGATAACTTTTGCCACAATCGGCCTCTCAATAAGATCAAAGGCAGAAGTAAAATCCACAAAGATAACAAAAAGCTCTTTTCTGCCATTTTGGGAGTATTTCTGAATCAGGTGGTGAAGAATAAAGCACGGGTCTATTGTAGACTTTCCTTTTATAAACCTGCCTGCTCTTCGGCGATGACTGACTTCTCGGTAGCCCAAGATTCCAATTTGCATAGCAAGTATTTAGAATACAATTTAGCAACAACATTGAGCAGGCTGATCGGTGTAAAGTTTTTTTGATCCGCCTTAGAACCTCTTTTATGAATGGGCACAACTATACTTACTCCCCAACCCTGAGGCGTTTTCCCATGATGGTTTATATAGGTAAACATTTTAGCAAAAACTGGGGACCACCAGGCAGGATTTGATCTAAACAATTCTGCTGGAAGCATATCCTCCCCTGGTGCTTTTTTTGCAGGGAGAGAGATTTCATCTGGGGTTACAGGATCCCATTCAAGACAGGAGGAGAGCAGTAAAAAGTCTATATTAAGGGGAATATCTAGAGTTAGCCTGGTGGTAGGCTGACTGAAAAGGGAAGAGAAATTTATGTACCATCGTGATGAGGTGATTTAATGGAGCCGATACCCCCTTTTGTCACCAAGGCCCAAAAACTAGTTCTTTTCCAAGGTTGCCAAGCCTAGCTCCATCCACAACTGGCGTATGTGCTTATCCTTTTTAGAACGCAGCAAATGTTTATACTCTCTACGGAGATGTATGTAGGAGTTGAAATTTTCTAAAGAGTCCACTTTCCTTAATTTCCTTATGGCTCTTAGTAGGACACTGCTCATCACACCAACCTTGATTTGGCTGTCTACCTGAGTGGGAGCTGACCACAAGAGGCTTGATATCTTTCAGTATTTTGTTAAAATGTTCCAGAGGATCTGAGGAGGACAAGAGTTGATCTCTTAAAATTAATATCCTAGGGGAGCTTAAAAATAGATTTATTCCTTCTTGAACCTTCCCATGCCAGCGGACCCTTTTGTCACCTTGAACTTCAGGTTCTCAGGGGGGACTGGTACTGAAGGGATAAGTCCGACTGGAATGGAAAAAAGGGATTGAATTGGCATATGATCGCTCTCGGGCCTTGCAGGAACTTTGAAGGTCTCGAAGTAAGAAACAAGTGACTGAGAGAGGATCATAAAATCTATAACACTCTTTCCCCTTGGACCGATATACATATATAACTCTGATACTGGGCTTCTACCTGTCCCATTACATATATATAGATGGAACTTAAAGACAAGAGCAAACAGAGATAAGCCAGCTGAGTTGATAACTGGGTCTTTTGAGTTCCTGATGGGAAAAGTAGACAGATCTTCCGGCGTCAGCCCCAGTTTTCCCCCTATTTTAAAATTATTTAATCCTAACCTATTGAGCTAGGTGGACAAATAGTCTGACTTGGTAGAAGGCAGCTTCCTATAGGCCTAGGATGATGTCTTCATTTCTGGCTTCCACGTTTCTTGGCTAGAACAGATGGATCTGTTGTCTAATCCAGCAGGGCTATTCCTTGAAGGGGGAGTGCTCTTGCACTCAGGTCCGGCTTGTGGGCTGCCCAGACAAGGCATATGGCTGGTCACCATGAGAACAGGAAGCTGGAGTAGGTGGACACATAGACACACACACACACGCACACAAAGAGAGGATTTATTCATTTATTCTATTTACCTTCCACTCTTCACTGTTGGCAGTTTCAAAGCAACTTCATCAGGGCTTCCATTGGACTCCTATCTGGGCACAACCCAGGGCCACACTGGCTTAGCCTCACCCATGTTACAGCAGCAGGTGCTCTCTGGACTCTTTGTGCTGCTGACCGCCGTTGCTCTTGGTATTAGGGCAACCACATTGTGTGCAGATGCTCACAAGGACAACAGAAGCCCTGACTCAGGAGAAAAACGGCATTTCCCCTGCAATAAAATACTTCTCTTTTTTGAAGACTGGGAAAATGCGAAAACTCCACCAATGGAGCTCACTGCAGGGGGCAAATAGGTCTGGATCCTGCACAACAGCTGAGTAGCAACTGCACGTTTCTTGTGCAGGGAAGAACACTATCTGGACAGAGCATAAGAACAAGGAACTCATGGCAAGATCCCGTGATCCTGTTTGGGCACAACTAAAAGATTGCAATGTTGCTTGGACAGGGAGATTCTTGAAAAACACTCTTCCCCTTAAATGCCCTCTAGCAGGAACCCACTCGTGTAGCTTACATTTATCCCATGGTCTCCTGTAATAAATGAGTTCTGACAGAAGATCTCAGTCTATCTAGACTGCTAGATTCCATTGTGCCTCACGTGCAGAATAAGCACCTTCGGAGATGTCCTCTTAACCTCTTGGCAGAAAATGCCAACATGTTTTTCTGGGTAAGCATGAGGACTAGCTGCTTGCTGTTTCATAGACATGGAAGCTGAGATTCTTGAGACTCTAGCTTGCTACGTGATACTTTGGTATGCTGCACTTTATGATCCCAGCTACGTAGCTGCCCCAGGTATATGCCATGGTGTACCTGAATGCTTTCCTGGTATAATATAATGAAACGCTTCCTGGTGTGGGTGGGAAAGTGAGAGCACATTGTTCTTAAGGACTTTCATCCTCTCCCACAACTATTAGTGGCTTATGAGTCACTGATGCAGTATTTCTTCTCCGTCACTGGCATGCCTTCACGCTGGTTTTTACCAAAGAAGCAAAGAACAGAGAGAGCCAGCAGATAAAGATTTATGTCTCTGTGATGGATGTCTCACATGCTTCTTTTTAACTCTTCCTGCCAGAGTGGCACCTTGTCGTCAGCATCTGATGGAAGCCTATTAATTTTTTCCTCCAGGGCTGATTTGCCCTCTGGTGACATTGTGGTTGGTTAATCTTGTCTTGTTTCAAGTACAAAGACTGAGGAATATGCTGTGTTAGCCTATCAAGTACTTCATATCCAGATAACATTTTAGGCACTCTGCGCAACAGGAAGACCAACATGTGAAATTTGGAGCTCATAATTGTGATTTATAAAAGTGAGGCTCTTCGATTGACCTCGTTGAGCTGTTAACACTAGAGGTGTGGCTCTGTAATGTAACAGTGAAAACAAATTTATTTTAGGCATATCCCTTAATTGTGGGGTTTTTTTTGTCATGTTCTTTATAATTTAATATGAGAAACAAAACTAAACAAAAGCACTAGGACAAACGCTGCTTGTAAATATATTTTCCCTGGAAGTAAATTCTGCTGAGCATATGTCACATGCATTCCATGTGTAAGGTTCCACGTTCAGTTCCTGGCACCTGCAGTTAAAGGATTCTGGCCAAAAACCTCCATGCCAGAGTCCAGTTTAGAGAGCGGGTAGCAGCTGCTACCCACTGCAGGCAATTCTCATCAAGACCTTCTTCTTTCAACAAGCCTTTTAAGTAGAGGCCTTATCCCAGCCTGCATCTGTACTGGAATTGTTTTTTAAAGATGTTTTTAAAATGTTTTAAAGATGTTTTGTTTTTAAGGTTTTTTTTAAAAAATATGTTTTTAGTGTTTTCTCACGTGTTGTTTGCTGCCATGGGCTCCTTCTGAGAGGAATGGCGGGATATAAATAAACAAGTCAACCCAATGGTTTCACTCCATATAAGGCGGCTTCCTGTGTTAAGTGACCCAGTCCTCTCCTTGTAAGTTTGAAGGAGAGAAGAGCCAGGACTCACTCACTGATGAAGCATATTTTGTCCAAACTGGACAGAATGTAGGACATATCAGCAGATCTTCCTTCTCAGAGCTGAAAAGCAGTGGAGAGGGTCTCTGAATGGAACTGGGCCTGGGGGGCAGGGCAGGCTGGCTGGCTTAACCCGTTCTTCTTGTGCGCTCCCTTCTGTGCGCTCTCAGAGAATAGCATTGGGTGACTGTCTTTTGGCCCCCTGGCAGCTGTGCTGTGGGGTGCCGCAGGGTACCATCTTGTCCCCCATGCTGTTGGACATCTATATGAAGCCCTTGGGAGTGGTCATCAGGAGATTTGGGGTGAGGCGTCAGCAGTATGCTGACGATACCCAGCTCTATTTCTCCGTAACATCTGAATCGGGAGAGGCCGTGCAAGCCCTGGACCGCTGCCTGGACTCGGTGGTGGGTTGGATGAGGGCCAATAAACTGAGTCTGAATCCTAGCAAGACAGAGGCACTGTGGGTTGGTGGTTCCCGAGTTCAGATAATTGGTCGGTTGCCTGCTTTGGATGGGGTCATACTCCCTCTGAAAGAGCAGGTTCGTAGTCTGGGAGTGCTCCTGGATCCATCTTTGTCACTCGAGGCCCAGGTGACCTCTGTGGCTAGGAGTGCCTTTTACCAACTTCAGCTGATAAGACATCTGCGGCCGTTTCTGGACCGGGATAGCCTGACCACTGTTGTCCATGCACTGGTAACCTCCAGGCTGGAGTACTGTAATGCACTCTATGAGGGGCTGCCCTTGAGGTTGGTCCAGAAGTTGCAGCTGGTGCAAAATGCGGTGGCAAGACTACTCACTGGGGCAGGGTATCACCAACATGTCATGCTGCTGCTGAAAGAATTGCATTGGCTGCCCATTTGCTACTAGGCCAAGTTCAAGGTTCTAGTTTTGGTGTACAAAGCCCTATGCAGCTCGGGACCAGGATACCTGAAAGACCGTCTTACCCCTTATATACCCAGTTGATCACTGCGCTCTGCAGGTGAGGGCCTGCAGATACCGTCTTATCTGCACAACGTAGGAAATGGACCTTTAGTGTGGCAGCACCTACCCTGTGGAACTCTCTCCTCTTAAATATTAGGCAGGCACGATCTCTGCTATCTTTTTGGCACCTATTGAAGACTTTCCTCTTTCAACAAGCCTTTTAAGTTGAGACCTATCCCAGTCTGCGTCTGTGTTGGAACTGCTTTTTAATATGTTTTTTAAAACCTTTTTTTCCTAAATAATATGTTTTTTTAACACTTTTTATTTAAAATGTTTTTAAAGCTTTTTAAAGAAACGTTTTTAAGGTTGTTTTGTTTTAATGTATTTTAAGGCCTGTTTTTATGATGTTTTAAAGTGTTTTAGTGCTTTTGTTTGCCACCCTGGGCTCCTGCTGGGAGGAAGGGCGGGATATAAATCTAATAATAAATAAATAATACATAAATAATTTAACCCTTTCTTCTTGTGCCATTTCCACAAGCTGCTATTGGAAATCCCCATAAATGTAGAACTTGGGAATTTAGATATGCTAAGCCTGCTCCATTGCTGAGCCATGACCCCCTCCGTCCCCGAAACTCTCATTTGCGGAGGGATATGCTGGGCAAAGGACCAATCTGATATCAAGCTGAAGTTTAATTAACGACCTGTAAGCCCTTTCGTATGTGCCTATGTATACACTCCAGATGGAATTGAAAATACCAGTGAAATTGCAATAAATTGTGGCACAGGGAGTCAGTTGCTGGCTATCATGACAGTGGGGTTCACATGTTGGAAACACCCCACAAGTCATTATAGTCAAACCTGTTTGCTAACTGAAATGTTTAGAATCCCTTCCGTTGGCTCTGGACCCTTCTGAGTTCATTTCTAACTGTGAGGATTGAGATTCCACCAGATAAGAATCATTTCTTGGCAAGAGCCTTCCTGCCGGACTGGAAAGGTTGGCATGATCTTCTGAAAAGATAGCAGAGAAGGGCTGTAACAGGAATGCAAACAAAATGGCAATAGAAAGTCTGTTTGAACAGACTTTTGACTGCCTGATTAGCACCTCCCTGGCCCTCAGTAGCAACTATTTGCAAAAGCAGAACCTCAAACAATGGGAGCAATTTGAGGAAATGGAGCAGCGGCTGAGGTCGTTGACTCCTTGGGCAGCCTCTGTGGCAGGTGACTGAGGAGCCCTGAAACCTCTGCTGACTGATCCACATTCCTTCCAGGAAGGAAGGGTCCTACTCTTTTAACCTCCTGCGGCTCCCAGTGACTTTCTTTGATGGAAGTGCTCTCTCTTGTGCTCTCTCTCTCTCTCTCTCCCTCCCTCTCCCTGGCCCATTCATCAGTTGCTGGGCACCTGATAGAGCCATTAACCCACTTGGCCACTCTATTAAATTAACAAAATAAACTCATCTGACCAGCAGAGTGGGTTTCTCACCCCCAGGCTCAAGTCTCCAAATCAAAGGCTGCCAGGGGACTCATAGAAATTACCCATCTCAACCCCAAACCTGTAACAATACTGTCGGTGAACCATGTTTGAGGGGCAGTGTTGCATTTGGTGCTTAATTTAAAAAAAAAACAGCACCAAGAAGGGGGGGGAGTCTTGAGCACCCCTTTGCCTTGGAGTCAGTTCTTCCTAATCCAAAATTGCAGACAAGCAGTATTGGGGGAAAGGTTCAGAGGCACATTTTAATTTTGACTTTGCATGGCCTGAGGCGAAGTGTAAACTTAGCCCAACTCTGAGGCTGTCCCAGCAGTGGAAACAGGTTCTAGGACTCAGCCTTGGGACAAATTTAAGATCCGGGTCTATTTTCTGTAGCTGCCCACAGCTGTAACATCCACTATTACATGGTATCCAGCCATACCCTGAAAGTAAATATGTATTTATTATGCTGACCAAGCTCATTGTGCTTTACAAAGTGGTGGTGGTGATTAAAATCTGGCACAGGGGAAATGACCAAGGAAAGGGAAAGAAGTGGAGGGAGGGATAAGGGGAGAATCCTAGGATGGTAGAGTTGGAAGGGGCCTATAAGGCCATCAAGTCCAACCCCCTGCTCAATGCAGGAATCCAAATCAAAGCATTCCTGACAGATGGCTGTCCAGCTGCCTCTTGAAGGCCTCCAGTGTCAGAGAGCCCACTACCTCTCTAGGTCATTGGTTCCATTGTCATATGGCTCTAACCGTTAGGAAGTTTTTCCTGATGTCCAGTCAAAATCTGGCTTCCTGCAACTTGAGCCCATTATTCCATGTCCTGCACTCTGGGACGATCGAGAAGAGACCCTGGCCCTACTCTGTGTGGCAACCTTTCAAGTACTTGAAGAGTGCTATCATATCTCCCCTTAGTCTTCTCTTCTCCAGGCTAAACATGCCCAGTTCTTTCAGTCTCTCCTCACAGGGCTTTGTTTCCAGTCCCCTGATCATCCTTATTGCCCTCTTCTGTGAGAATGTGCGTTCATTTCAGTTACGTCTACTTAGGCAGTTGCAGTAGAATGAGGGGCGGTTAAGCTAAAGGCTTATATAAATTTTGAGGAAGAGTTTCTGTGGGGTATATATTGGAATAACTGGTGTGAATGCAGTTCCTTGCCCACATGTTTATTCATTTAATAGGTACTTAAATATTTTGCGATAAGGCTGATGTCAACCAAACCAAAGTCTGCCCGATTAATTTTTGCTAATTTGACTGGTTTGCAAAATGTTTGCAATGGCAGGATTCGGAGTCTGTTGTCACAGAATCCCAAACTCCTTTCCCATCATCGTCTTCTGTGTTGTCCCGTAGTGTCCAGTTGACTTCATTGATTCCTTCTTCCTCCAGTTCCCAAAAGGTCTTGCGTTCTCTGTTTTTTAATTCCATTTCCTCCCTTGCAGCGACATCCTTTCTGGTTTTGCCAGCAAACCTCGGCTGCCTTGCTCTCTGGACTTCCAGTGCGCCAGGCCCGGGAGAGGAAAGATCCCAAACATCGCTCCACAGTTCTCCCAGTCTGGGCCCCAACAAACCAGTCGCCCCGGCTCTTCTGGATCATCAGCAAGGAGCAGGCAGAGTAAGAGTCTGTTGTCGCAGAATCCCATCATCACCTTCCATGTCGTCCCATTCTCTGGGCTGGTTCAAACACACGCTGGATGTGATATCTCATTCCTAGATGGCTCACAGTCAAACGGATTGGGTCTGAGATGTGCTGCTGTGTGTGGGGGGGTGCATGTTCCTACCTAGGATGGCTCCTTCAGTCATGCCAGTTCCAAGGCTTCAGTGATGGAGCTGGTATCCCTTGCACAGTAGACAGAAAGGGGGGAGGATTACAAGGTTTTCTCAGGGCCACAGAGTGAGAGGGTAGCACAGAAATGAGTTGATTCCCAGACAAATTTCATGGGTTTTTTTTGGTGTCATGCAACTGGCGTCCCCTGCATCCCGCATCCTCTGTTTTACCCCTGACGCCTCTGCATTCTGTTTCCTGCGATATGAGCTCTGTCCAGCCTGGATCAAGAGGGCTGTTAACACACACAGAGTCCTTCCATGCTTCCTGCTTCGCTCCTGTTACTGGCTTGTAGTCACGTTGAAAAGGAAGTGTGGCTGAAATGTGGAAAATGCACACGCACCAGGAAAACAGTGCCTGAAGCCCACTTTCTAGGGAAAGTGGAACTGAACTTCTGGGCACAAACTGGAATAGAAAATCAAGTCTCCCTCCAATGTCAGCTTGAGGGTTTATGGAGCTCCCATATGTAAACCCACTTTTCTCTATATCTGTGGGATTGGTCCAGGGTAGCCAAGCTTGCTGATGATACCAAATTGGTCAGGGTAGTTAAAACAGAAAGGGATTGGGCAGAGCTCCAAAAGGACCTCTCCAAACTGGGTGAACGGGCAGTAAAACGTCAAATGCAATTCAATGTAAGCAAGTGTAAAGTGATGCCTCTTTGGGCAAAAAATCTTAATTTCACATATACGCTCCTAGGGTCTGAACTGGCGGTGACTGACCAGAAGCAAGATCTTGGGATCGTTGTGGATAACTCGATGAAGATGTTGACCCAGTGGGTGGCAGCTGTCAAAAAGACAATTTCCATGCTAGAGATCGTTAGAAATGGAACTGAAAATAAAACTGCCATTATCTTAATGCTGTTATACAAGTCTGTGGTGCAACAGCATTTGGAATACTGCGTACAGTTCTGGTCACCGCACCTCAAAAAGGATATTGTAGATTTGAAAAAGGTTCAGAAAAGGGCAACCAAAATAACTAAGTGGATGGAGCAACTCCCCTATGAGGAATGTTTGTGGCATCTGAGGCTTTTTAGTTTAGAAACAAGGTAAGGGGGGATATGAGAGGAGTATACAGAACTGTGCATGATATGGAGAAAGTGGATAGAGGGAAGTTTTCTCTCCCTGTCAAAACAGCAAAGCCCCGGTCATCTGTAATGAAACTGAATGTTTGGAAGATTCAGGTCTGACAAAAGGAGGTGCTTTTTCTCACAGCACGTAGTTAAACTCTAGAATTCAGTCCTGCAAGAAGCAGTGATAGCGATCCACCCACTTGGATGGCTTTATAACAGGATTAGACAAATCCATGGGGGATACGACTATCAATGGCTACTAGCCGTAATGGCTGCTAGCCGTAATGGCTATGTTCTGCCTCCACTGTTGGAGGCAGTATGCCTTTGAATGTCAGTTGTTGGGAATCACAAGTGGGGAGAGTTGTTGTTGCGCCCAAATCTTGCTTCTGGGGGCTTTCCATAATGGGCACCTGGTTGGCCACTGCAAGAATCTGATACTGGACTAGATGTCCATTTGATCTGATCCAGCAGCTCTTTTTATTTTCTCATTGTTGTGTAAACACAGGATAGGGTTGTTTGTCTGTCTGTCTGCTTGCTTATCATAAGTTCCATCAGTGCACGTGGTGCTTTAAAGAGTACAAGGGGGCAGGTCCCTGGCCAAGGAGCTTACAGCCTAACAACTGATACAGGGAACAGAGGAAGCAACCTTATATTGATTCAGGCCAGTGGCCCATCTACCTCAGTATTGTCTGCACTGACTGGCAGCAGCTCTGCAGGATTGCAGACGGGGGTCTCTCCCAATCTTACCTGGAGATGCTTCCAGGGACTGAACTTGGAAATCATGTAGAGCAGATACTCTACCACTGAACAACGGCCCTACCAGTCCAGTGGCAGTGCTTGGGCCCTGTGCTGCCTCTGTTGGCATCATTACCCTCTCAGTCCAGGTCCCTGCTGGCCGCCAGGGCCATGACAGGCAGTGGCTCTCCAGGGCCTCAGGCACATGTCTCTCCCACAGCTCTCTGCCTCCATCCTTTTGACTGGGGATGCCAGGGCTTAAATGTGGGACGTTCTGCATGGAAAACAGGGAGCTGGAGTTCCTTCCCAATTTGGCCCAAAAAAAAGGCGGGGGGAGAAGGAACTTCAGGCGCTAACAATTAGCCTGTCAGTGGTCACTCTCCCCCGCAACTGTGTTCTGCCCGCACTGTCCGAGGCAGTAAGGCTCTGGATACCAGTTGCTGGGCATCACAAGTGGGGAGGGTGCCCTTGCGCTTGTGGGCTTCCCAGAGGCATCTGGCTGGCCACTGTCAGAACAAGATATTGGACCAGGCGGACCGCTGGTCCGATCCAGCAGCCTCTTAAGTGTTTATTGCAAGCCCGATGCATTTCAGAACAAAAATCCTTTCTTACGGGCACACTTTTAGCGGAACTTCTAAGGTTATTGTTTTTAGTAACACTTCTGTGTTAAACGTGCTGCTAAAATGGGCCCTTGAGGGAGGATTCCCTCCCCCAAAACAAGTTGGACTTACAATAAATACCCATTTGTAGCACCTGGAGTTTTCTTCCTCCTCTTCTTTTCCTGTGCATGGTGCCTCTCCTTTTTTGTGGTGGTTCTTCCCTTCCCAGTTTAGGCCACCATCCTGAGCATCTTAAACATTGTAAGCTTTATGGGCTTTGTGAGGGGGAAAGTCTTCAGCATGAGGACTCTTTGGGTGCAATCCAACTAACCTGTTCCATCAGCACAAGGGTTGTTTACTCTTGCACAGCAGAATTTTCCCCCTCTGCACCCCCTCTGCGTGCCCCCTAAATCTGTTCTGGGTTTTCTCCCAACCTTCCAAAGCAGATTTGGGGAAGGTGCGCACAGGGAGAGGAGTTTTGTTGCACCAGTGTAAATCCTTGTGCTGACAGAACAGATTATATTGGATGAAAACTCCTTGTCCAGCATGCTGGCTAGGCGAGTCTTCTGCTGGTCAAAGGAGACAGGCTGGATGAATGCCCATGGCAGCTTCTTCAGACCTTTCCCACTTGCTAGTCAGGTGTCATTTGAAGGGAAAAATACACTCCAGGATACAAATTGAATCAGATGAAGTTGCCCAGAGACCTAGGTATCCCTCCAGGCTTTGCAGGTAGCCTTTCCACTCATTTTCACTTGACTTTTTCAGAGCTTGGAAAAGTTACTTTTTGGAACTACAACTCCCATCAGCCCCAGCCAGCATGGCCACTGGATTGGGCTGATGGGAGTTGTAGTTCAAAAAAGTAACTTTTCCAAGCTCTGCCTTTTCCAGCATGCTTCTCCTGTAGTCATAGTTTATCTGCAGAAGGCTTTGTGGACATTGATTGATTCTCAGTTGGGGAGGGCATGGCCCCATTTTGCAGGCTGGAAACTGAGCAAGCCATGCAAAGGGGCTAAATTGCTTTCAAAGGGGAGGGGTCCTAGCAAGAAGGGGTAGGTGGTGGCGGCGGCAAGGACCTGGAAGAAGGGCAAAGAAGCAACAGGACCCTTCCCCAGCCAGCACAGGAGTCTTCAGGTACCACTGAGGATCATATGCAGGGCTGCAAACTTGGGAAGTGGTTTCCAAACCGAGAGGTACTAAGCAGCCCATGTGGCGGTTGTGTTTGCCACTGCTGTGACCAAAGCGTTTACCACAGTGATGGGCAAATGTGTCCTTCAATATGCAGTGGTCGCCTGCCAATGAGTTAAGCCTGATTTAGTCTCCCTGGTGGGTGCCCCTGGCATGTTTTGCAATGCACGCCTGCCTGTCATGCTTAATGCATCTGCTGCAGGGAAAACCAGTTGAAAAAGAGAAAGGGAGTGAGCCACTCTCAAGAAATTAGCTCAAGGAAGTTGTAATCCCTGTTTTTTAATAATGTTATTTGTTATTTAATTTTGTAAATTGTATTGTTTTATTGATGTATTCCTATATTTGTGTTTTTCTTGTAAGACGCCTCGAGGGTCTTTTGGCCATAAGGTGGGGTATAAATAAACTAAATAATAATTGGAGCTGGGCTTGTGGCCGCGTGAACGGAACAGAAAATGGAGAATTGGAAGGTCTGAGGAGGGAGTGGTTTGCCGTGTCTGGAGCTAGGAGGGAAGCGTCTCCCACGTTAAAGTGGCAAGAATTAAGACTCCTGTGTTGATGGTGGTCTGACCTGAAGGAAGTTCTGCAGCTGCATCTTCTTTGGCCCAAGGGCTGGCCAGCCCTGTGGGACCACATGCCAGTAGTGGGTGTGGCTGCCCACTGCACCTTCTCTGGCACACAGAAGAACATCAGAAGAGCCCTGTAGCCGGATTAGGCCAAAGGGGGCCCATCTAGTCCAGCATCCTGTTCTCACAGTGGCCAACTGGATGCCTATGGGAAGCCTGCACAGAGTACCAGAGCACTCTCCCCCTTCTCCGGCGGCTTCCAGCAACTGGTATTTGGAAGTATAGCCATCATGGCTAGTAGCCATTGATAGCCTTATCCTATACACACACACAGACACCGGCCATTTAATAATAGTAAAGGTGAATGAATGCGCCCCCCCAGAAAAAGAGCTGCAAGCAGGGCCCTGTGGACCATGTATCCACCACTGTCTAATTGTGAAGAGAAGTCCCTAGTTTGGATTTTGCACTACAGCTCTGTCTTGTAGTAACTGTTCCCCATCCTCTGGCACCAAATGCTTATGCAAATCCCCTAGAGGAGGAGGTCACTGTGGACACAGCCTCCCCATCTGAAGCTTAGGTGTAGTGGATTGCAGCCTTAGTGCAATGTTGAAGAAACAGTGAAATTGCAGTCACTCGCAGGCCTTTGGTGTTGGTCCCTTGACCGACTGTACCCATGCATGCTTGGAGCATGCAACTGCTGTGACTTCAGGGCAGATTCTTTTGTGCGGTGCTCCAGTGCTGTGTTTGCGAGCAGGTTGAACAAGCCTCTTCTGAATTCCATTTTAGCTGATAACTTCTCTCTCTCTCTCCTGTGTGCAGGCAGCCAGTCTTCCAGGAAGTGAGGACAGATCCTTTCCTCAGGAATCACCTGTCCGAGTGCTTGTGGACAGGCACAACCAGCTTCCTGTCACATGAATCCTAACATCTCTGGCAGCTTGCAGAACCAAGCAGGGAGGTTATCAGCACTAGGACCATGGATACCTTGTACAATGAGATTCAGAGGCTGTCTGATGAGATGCATTTTTTTGGGGGGGTGCTTATCCAAATGCGTGGCTCCTGGATGGTGGAAAGTTTTGCCCCCTGGGCCACACTACTGCCGTGCACAGCTGCATAATTAAGGACACTTCACCAAAAAACAAAAACTAGCTGTACTCCCTGTTAAGGTGGCTGTCCTGAGAGGGGGAAGTTACAGTAGGTAGCTGGTCAGTTACTGTTTACATCCTTGGTAGAGACTCTGCAGTCTTAAGTCAGACATTTGCCCATCCCAGCACCTCTTCCTCTTCCCATCTCCTCCCCCTTCCTTCTCTGTTTCCCTCACAGCTTTCCTTCCATTTGTCCCAATAAATAATTGCACAATAAATCTGAAATTTTGACTCCACAATCTGCAACACAGACAGACAAAAACCCAGACATTGAAACTCAATTTGGTATGTTTAAAAAGATCTCCAAATATCCAAATGTCCAAGATTCACCTACAGTCATTCTTATGATGCTTGTAGGGCAGCCTTCCCCAACCTGGTGCCCTCCAGATGCGTTGGACTGCCACGCCCATCAGCCCCTGACATCTAGAGTTTGGATGATACATTTGGCTCTCCAGATGTTGCTGAACCAGCTCCCATCAGCCCCAGCAAGCATGGCCAGTAGCCAGGGATGATGGGAGTTGTGGTTCAGCAACATCGGGAGGGCCAAAGGTGCCCTGCGCCTGGTGTGGCGCATACCAAAGAGCTTCTCTCTGCTAATCAGGGCTGGAGACGTGAGGCACAGGGGTGCTTGTGGCGTCCTTCCCTGTCAGGTTCCCACCTGCTTGTGGCTACTGCCTTTCCCTAGGCACCTCCAGGGACACCGCCAGTCAGGATCGTTGTTTTTATGTTTTCTCCACTCCGCTCTAGCACAGATCTCACTAGATCCCACTGCTAGGCAACACCACCAGTCACGTCCTGTAACCAATACTCCCAGAGACTTTGCCTGAGTCTCTCTATAGCTGGTTACTTTGTGACTGAGTGCTTATGCTGTTCCCAACCCCCTTCTATCTGTCTCTATAAAGCATACAACTCTGGGTTGCTCTGGATACTTGTCTTTGTTACAATATCTCCCTTCACCGCTGCCACCATTAGATACTGTTTCTGTTCAGCCTTGGTAACTACCTTGCCCTCCCTTCTGGTCTGTATATTCCCCAGAGAAGGATCAGGCCTTTGGTAAACCAAATAAGTATTCATTCAATAATACCAGGAAATAGCAAGATTACTTAGGATTGTTTAACAAGCGTATGGTTTCATTTAGTGTCACTCTTTATGTTTCTGTTCATTTATATACTTTCTAAATATCAGCCAAATATAATCCAAACCTCCCTCAGAACTCTGCCAGCCAACCCTCACCAAAGGACCTCACTCCAACCAACTCAACTTCTCCCTCCCCACACAACTCTCATCCTCACATTTATACCTTCAGCCAGCCAGCCACTCAGCCAATCATCATCCAGCATACTTCAGCTTCTAACCCATGTATTCCCCCTTTCTCTCTCAGTCATTTACCATACATCACCTAATAGACCCGCACTTACCATATTTACAGATGCTAACTTACAGAAACATCACAGTGCTCACCATGTGATTCCCCTCCTACTCCCCAAACACACTCCTCCCCCTGGAATGAATTATGCAAATGAACCCATGTCACGACCCAGCAGAACCCCAATAGATACGCACGTGTTTGTTTTTTATAAAAAATTTATTTGTGAGGCCTGGATTCGAATCTCAGCTAAGTGATCATAGAATCATAGAATAGTAGAGTTGGAAAGGGCCTATAAGGCCATCAAGTCCACCCCCCTGCGCAATGAAGGAATCCAAATCAAAGCATTCCCGACCGATGGCTGTCCAGCTGCCTCTTGAATGCCTGCAGTGTCAGAGAGCCAGTGATAGGTTCGGGGCCAAACTAGATGTAATGTGGGGGGAGCAGTTTGTCCCAGCGGTGCAGCCAAATCAACCTGCGAGCATCAGTGACTCAACGTGAAGCCCTTGGGCCTCTCTTGGGAAACTTTGGAACATCCCTGCCCTGAAACCTGCTTTTCCGCACAAAATGCTAGAGCGTTTATCGGTTTATCGGACATAATCGTTTATTATGTCTGTGGAGACACTGGTGCTCTTTAAGTCAATGGTGTGCCGGGTGCTGTACAGACCACAGAAGCGAGACGGTTCTGTGCAGAGGGCTTGCAGTCAGTCTCCCAGCAGGCAGGAGCAAGGCAGAGGCAAACAACCAGGATGGGAGGCAGCATCAATGGGGAGGGGAGGTTCTGCAGGCAGTGAATGGCCAGCAGGTCTTGAGGATGGCCTTCAAAGCAGGAAATGGATTGGCAAGAGAGAAGCAGAGGAGGTGGCTGTTGGCCCAGAAAGCAGCGTGGTAGGAAGCCTTCCTTTAGCATTGTGGTTTGAATGAAAATGATAACTGTTGGGTCAGGGAGGTGGAGCCAGGATTAGAACCTTGGAACAGATGCAGAGTAAGTTTCCTTAATAAGAGGGATGCCAAGTGAGGCATCTTAAAGAGCAGAGGCGCAAGCGTAGGTCAGCATTCGCCCTGCTGTTACTCTGTTTTGGCTCTGGTTGGCATCTGCCCAGTGCTGGTGATGAGGTGGGAGAGAGATATAACGTAAAGTAGTGTCAAGTTTGAGGCAAGCAAGTGCTTTGCATTTGGAGCGAAGGAGAAAAGGCACTGAGTTGGTGGGTTTTAATCTGGGGCATAGGTTCCCCAGTGATGGTCCGCAGACTAGCTTCATTCAAGTGGCCTGTGGCAACTTTCAAATGTTCCGGGGGGTGGGGGTAGGGGGACGTTTGGGAACCACTGATCGAGAGAGAGAATAGTCCCTGAAGCATCTTGTGGGAGTTGAAAGCAAATGTGTTGCTGCTGCCCATTCACCACCTTTTGGATGTGAAAGTGCAAATTTCAGGAATTGTCCTCTCCCTCCGCTATCCCTTTGTCCTCTCTTCCTGTTTTTATAAAAACCCTCCGATGACTCATGTGCTTTCCCATGGGCCATAGACTTGAGTTTCCTCCTTACAAGGAAGAGCCACAAAGGCCAGAAGCGCAGCTGGGATCTCTCTTCCTCTGGCGCACGACCTCTGGAGCTGGTGCCTTCGATCCTTCTCGTTCTCCAGCAGGGGGCGCTCCGCTGCACCCTTACTCCCCACCCACCCCCTCTGTCTTTGAACAATGAGCAGATACGTCTCCCTGGGGAATTTTAGCATGTTCTGGAACCAGGGGCTGCGATGCGCTTCCAAGGCTGAGAGAAAGGGAGAAGGAAGGGGACCTCCCTGAGGCCCAGGCCCAACCCTAACATGAGGCAGAGTAAGGCAGATTTGAGGCCCCTTTTAAAGGGCAGCAAATGGACATTTATTTGGCTTATTATATTTTATGATATGCAATGTATATAAGTATAGTGCTGATATTGTATTAATAAAATATATGGAGAGAGTAGATTTTCTTCAAGCATCAAAGTGACTTGGGTGATGTTTTGCCATAAGTTAAGTTTGTAAACAGGTCTGGCAGTTGTGAGGATTCAACACACCCAAAGACAGAGAGAGAGAGAGAGAGAGAGAGAGAGAGAGATCATCTCAGACTGTTTGTGGCCAAGGTAAGAACCAAGATACATATTACAATAAGCAAGCTTTTAAAAAAAGATCCAGTGTGGTATAGTGGTTGAGGTGTTGACTATGACCTGGGAGACCAGGGTTCGAATTCCCACATAGCCATGAAGCTCAATGGGTGACCTTGGGCTAGTCACTGCTTCTCAGCCTCATGAAAACCCTGTTCATAGGATTGCCATAAGTCAGAATCAACTTGAAGGCAGTACATTTACATTTTTTTTTACAACGTTGCTTAAACAGGCCACTTAAATTTTTAAGAAAAAGTAGTTGTGGGGACAGCACCTTTGTGGGCAAATAGCAGGTCGTTGTTATGTGTCTCCAAGTCGACTACGACTTATGGCGACCCTATGAATCAGCGACCTCCAAGAACATCTGTCATGTACCACCCTGTTCAGATCTTGTAAGTTCAGGTCTGTGGCTTCCTTGATGGAATCAATCCATCTCTTGTTTGGCCTTCCTCTTTTTCTACTCCCTTCTGTTTTCCCCAGCATTATTGTCTTTTCTAGTGAATCATGTCTTCTCATGATGTGTCCAAAGTAGGATAACCTCAGTTTCATCATTTTAGCTTCTAGTGACAGTTCTGGTTTAATTTGTTCTAACACCCAATTATTTCTCTTTTTCTCAGTCCATGGTATACGCAAAGCTCTCCTCCAACACCACATTTCAAATGAGTTGATTTTTCTCTTATCCACTTTTTTCACTGTCCAACTTTCACATCCATACATAGACATCGGAAATACCATGGTCTTAATGATCCTGACTTCGGTGTGCAGTGATACATCTTTGCAATTGAGGACCTTTTCTAATTCTCTCATAGCTGCCTTTCCTGGTCCTAGCCTTCTTCTGATTTCTTGACTATTGTCTCCAGTTTGGTTAATGACTGTGCCATTGATAATCCTTGATAAGTTCCATGTCCTCATTGTCAACTGTAAAGTTACATAAATCTTCTGTTGTCATTACTTTAGTCTCTTTGACATTCAGCTGTAGTCCTGCTGTTTGGGAACATGTTCCAGATGAAGGTCTCAAGGCTGCTTTTTCTTTTGAAATGAAAATGGTCAGTTTAAGCACACTGCTTGGGAAGTGGCATGATGTGTGGCTTGGCTTTGAAGCAAACGGACCACTCTGTGTGTCGAGGATTTGGGAGGTCGCAACCGTAGTCATTTGATACATGAAGCAGACTGCAGCAGGTGGCAGGTTATAGACCCATGGACTGAGGGACAGCGGAAGATAAAACCAGATTAGCAAGCTGAGAGAGCACAGCAAAATGAGAACATTTTGAGTACTAGAGCGTCGGTGTGTAGCCTAAATATTTGTTGCCACCATCCAAGTTCCCCTTCTCCTGCTTTGTTTACCTTCTACCTCAGCCTTCCCCAACCTGGTGCTTTCCAGATGTTTTGGCCTGCAGCTCCCATCGGCGGCAGCCCAGGCGATCTGGCCTAATGAACAGCTCTGGAGGATTTGAAAGCTTGCTCACTGTTTTGTGATGTTTTGGTTGGTCTAATAAAGAAAGAACCCACAAAGAATGAAGAAGCCTGTGCACCATCCAAGTTAGGAGATGTTGGAACAGGTCACGACTAAGATAACCAAGGATGGCACAAGGGCCCAGGTGTCACTAAGCCATGCTGAAAGATGTGGCCAGGCATGAACTATATCTTATCTGGGAGCTGGCAGGCTGTCTGACCTTGGCAGAGTCTCAGAGCTCCCGGGGAACAAACTGTTGCATTGTGGCGCGTATGTTGGTGTATCTAGCTGGCTTTCAGCGTTGCTGTTCTCAATAGCAGGAAATGGCACGCTCCGCTGGCGATGAAAGGGGAACCTGCTCACTGCCAAGCATCTTATCTGGTGTGTCTTCCCACTGCCGCTACCTCCTCCTCCCTGGCTCCTACGCTGGCTCATCTTTTCCATAATGTTAACGATGAAAGGGTTGATTTATTTCCAAGACATCCGTTCATTCCTGGAGAATTTGCTGAGCTTCGAAAGTAGATCAGCTGACCTTTAGGCTTCTAATAGCCTCTTGTTATTTAAAACAAAAGTGCATAGCAAAATTAAGGACCAAGGAGCTTGGGAAAACAGCATGTATGCCTCCCCGCTTCCTTGCATGGGGAGAAGCATAGCCCCGGATCGGTTTGCATTGGATGAGAGCACACTTCAGGCATTTCTGTCATCTTTGCTTTTATTGACAAGCAACTCATTGGTGCGCCACCGTGTCTTCAGCCAGCTCACAGCTGTCTCTTTGCCTCTCTTCCTTCTGTTTTAAACTCCCAACATTGCCAAACTGCTGTACCTTCCACTGAGTCCTTCCCCTGAGCAGGAGGGAGGGTCACCTTTTCCAGCTCTGGCGGTTCATATTTGAAAGAAATTTCCATCTAGAGGTCAACTTCTTAACCATCTAAATGGACTGCCTTCAAGTCGATCCGACTTATGGCGACCCTATGAATAGGGTTTTCATGGTAAACGGTATTCAGAGGTGGTTTTACCATTGCCTTCCTCTGAGGCTGAGAGGCAGTGACTGGCCCAAGGTCACCCAGTGAGCTTCTGTGTGGGGATTAGAACCCTGGTCTCCCAGGTCGTAGTCCAACACCTTAACCACTACATCACACTGCCTCTTAACCATTAGCTTCCACTAAAGAAACATCAAGGAACCATCCTGTCCTATTAACCAGCAGTTTCCCTAACAAAGGAATGAATGGCCACCCAGCATCCCATAACAATATATGTAGGAATGCTGAAGTCCTCTAGAAAAGTTACACTTAAACTAGCAAGACAGAATGCAGCCTACTTATAATTTTCCCTCCAGGTAATTATAGAAATGAAGAGCGGAGATGCTTGGGGGGGGGCTTACTGCAAACAGATCATCAACAGTGAAGAGGCATTAACTTCTATACATTCCTGGTTTTTTTCCCCCAGTCATGGATATTCGTTGGGATTCCACCCCTTGCTTTCCATGCCAGTGGGTGCAGCTTGTTGTAATGTATTTGGGCTGTCATTTTTGTCACTCCCCTCAATTATTCCCCCACCCCTTCACTTTTCACTATTTTTTCCCCATTCTGGGCATTCACACAGCTATCTCTGTACCTGTGTGTGCACACCTTTTAAAAAAAACACAAGGAAGTGTACAAGCACAAAAAGAGCAAACATCATCAGCCTCAGTTATGTTTCACAATTATAAAAACTGAGTTCTCTTTTTTTATTGGGTGCAATATCCATTTTCTTTGCATGTTTGTTTATACTGAGGTTTTGTGTATGAGAAATTAAAGTGTGTTCTTTCTGAGCCGGATGTATGTACTGCAAATATACTCTTTGAAATAATCCCCATGTGCATTCAGCATGTAGCAGTCAGTGGAAATGGGCCTGCTCAAATCGTTTGGGGCCACCTGAGACAAAAATGGCTCGATTGTGCTCAGGTGAGGCTCAAACTGAAGTTGGGGTGTGACAATACAGGTGACCCACTGAAATGTTGCCAACATGTGCGACAAAGCACCCTCAAAATGCACAAATGAGCTTCCACACCAGCAACAACTGCAGATGTGTAACAGGTTATTTCTGCTTGTTGGATTTTCCACTATAACGGAAAATCTGGATTAAATGCAAAACAAGTATGGACTGGCAGATGGTTTTGTGTTGACACTGTAAAAAATGTGTGCACAAGCAGCAACTATGCCGCAATAAACTCCCATTTGGAAGAGACCCAAATAAGCACATTTTTGAACTTCATCCCCCAAACTGGATTGTTTTCAGCATCAATGAATATGAATCAGAGGAGATTCTGGATTTCCCAAATGATGGGATTCAAATTTGTGGATTTTTTAAAATTACCTAAATTCACATGAGGATGGGATTTGGTACTGCTGCATATGAAACTGCCACTATATTTGGCAAAAATTGGAGGTAATTCATGCTCAGAAATGTCAAATATCTTTCCATGAAAGTAATGTATAAAACCCTGTATAAATCCCTTCTTGACCCCACAGATTCTCAAGGAGTTCACTGCACCTCCTAAAGAGAGCACCTTTCTCTCCACCCTTTTAACATTAATCCTCTGCAACTCATCAGGCATAATACTCGCACACAGGAATTTTGTATCCAGAACAGCATGCAATATTACCTTAAATTAAAATATGTGAGAACTGTGCATGGATGGGTCCACTATGTGTACATGCTCTTTGAAAGCTGTGGCTGGCCACAGATACCTAGTGTGTGCAGGGCATCATGCAAGTCAGATGTGTCCCTACAGTAGGAAGCTAGCTCCTAGAGACCCTTGGGCCAAATTCAAGCACTGTTTGACTACTCTGTTGCCAAATCTGAGAGAAACTCCTTTGTCACCAGTCACTTACGAGCCAGTGTGGTGTTGTGGTTAGAGTGTGCAACTAGGACCAAGAAGCTTGTTGTTATGTGCCTTCAAGTCAATTACTACTTATGGCGACCCTATGAATCAGCGACCTCCAACAGCATCTGTCATGAACCACTCTGTCCAGATCTAGTAAGTTCAGGTCTGTGGCTTCTTTTATGGAATTGATCCATCTCTTCTTCGGTCTTCCTCTTTTTCTACTCCTATTTTCCTCAGAATGGTCTGAATGATCCTGACTTTGGTGTTCAGTGATACATCTTTGCATTTGAGGACCTTTTCTAGTTCTCTCATAGCTGTCGTCTTCTGATTTCTTGACTATTGTCTCCATTTTGGTTTATGACTACCAGGGTTCAAATCCTCACTTGGCCATGAAACTCAGTGGGTGGCTTTGGGCCAGTCACCAGCGCTCAGCCTAACCTACCTCACAAGGTTGTCATGAAGATAATGTTTGGGGGAGGACTATGTACACTCCCTTGAGGTCGTTGGATGAAAGGTGGGATATAAATGAAATGAACATGGCAAAGGAGCACTCTTTAGCAGATCACTTTAGGGTTCGGGGGCTCAGGTGGGGGCAGACATACCCCCCACCCTCTCTTCCATCGCAGAGTGTCTCTCCAGGGAGAAAAGAGCTGCTAAACCATTGCTGCTCTGATTTCCTGCTCCTTTGCGAAGAAAGAAAAAGTAGAGGAGCTTAACAAGGCCACATCTTGTTCCTTATCTTTCGGGGGACAGTCATTTGGCAGGGAGAGGAGCTGACTTTGGCATCTAGCCACTCCAGCCAAACCTTGGGAAAGTATACCCCAGGATGCCCAAAGTTCACACACTTGGGTCTAAAGGTCCTGGTGCCTTTGTCCTGGCACTACTCTTGCCATTGCTCTGATCTATAACCCCTGAAATGGGGGGGGACAGGAACTGGATGGTTCCAGTAGTGTAGATACTCTTTTTGCCAAAAGAGGAGGAAATGCATTAAAAGGAAATAAATGTCCGCAATGGGAGAGAGCGAGCACCGATTATTTGTTCTCTGACTGACTGACTGTCTAGGATGGCAATAAAACGAGATTGCTCTCCAGTCATGGAAACTGAATAGCACAGAGGTTGGGGTTTTTTTTGGGGGGGGGGAGGGTTGTCTTTTAGGATAAAACTAATTTAGGGAGTGGGCCTAAACCGGAGCCTCCAATTGCTCCTCCAAGAAGCTACTCTAAGAGGGATATTAGTTGGGCAGGAATGTCTGTGGAGCTGCCCAAGATTTGTTGCCTAAGGCAAATCAGCAGGGAGCAACCCTGCCGCACCCCCAGCAAGAAAGGGTGCCTAGCATTCAAGGGTGGCACAGAGTGCAGAAATTCCAACAAGTGCTTCTCCCTGGGATTAAACATACAGTAATAAATCACAGATTGTTGCCCTTTTATGACACTGAAAATCAGCTCCCTGAGGCAGCTGCCACACACTGCCTAGTGGTTAGAGCCAGCTGCCCTGAGGCTGCCTTCTTCCATATGAACCTCTCTTAAGGTCCTCTTCTGTGTGCCCCACCTTCAGAGATGAGGCAGGTGCCAGCTGGGAGCAAGACCTTTTTAGTGGTGCCCCCCACCAGTTATGGAATAGCCTCCCCAGGCAGCTTTGGTTACTCCCAACCCTGATATCACTGAGGCAGTGATGTGAAGACTTCTTAATGCTCCAGGGTTTTTTAAATGGGTGATTGGTGTCTGCTGTTCATATTGCTTTGCTATTTGGTTCAAGGTGGTTTTAGGGTGTTCTTTATTGTTGTGGGTTTTAATTGTTTTACGCTGAAATCAGCTATGGACTCTTTTGGGTATATATATTAAAACATTTAATAGAAGAAGCGGTACATAAATACTTTAATAAAAACTCTCAAACTGTTTATCAAATTTGCTTGCGAAAATGCAGGCGAATGGTCTCCTAAATTATTTGTCAAGAGTATTCCCTGCTGGTTGCTGTGAAGTTCTTAAAATGACAGTTTTTTAAAAATAAATTGGCTTCCTGAAGACCTTGGTACTATTACTAGCACCAAGAAAGTACAGGATTGTTAGTGCAATTGTGATTATTGATAATTTAATTCAAAGGTGCTGAAAATTTGGCCCCTATTCCAGTTTTTGTGGAAAACAGCCCTCGGTCTCTTTGGCCTTCCGTGAATTATCTGGATGGCCAGGTCTAGTTACCACTTGGCAGGAACTCAGTTAATCAGGTTTTTATTCCTTTGCACTATGATTATTCCCAGCAATCCTGTCCATCAGGTCCTTCTGTACTGGTGAGGAACTGGATCCAAACAAAAAGCTGGATCCAGTTGTGGCTAGCTCCCTGTAGAGCACTTTGATAGTTGGGTGGGACAACTCACCTGTCTGTCATATGATGCCAGGTGATTCCAACAAAGCTGTGTTAGGTCCAAACCCAACACACAAGCCGCCCTGTCTACCCCAACTCGCTTATTACACCCGGGAAGAGTGCGGAGCTGAGTGCAAATGAACCCACTATCAGAGATCAAGTAGCACGAGACAAAAACCTTTGCAAAGGGGACCCAATACTTACAAGCCGAAGCAGGCCAGCATGGGAACCTCGTTTATTGGTGTTCAAGGGTTTATATAGGCTTACCCCGAAGTTTACAATATCGGGTTCACGTCATAAAATACAAAAGAAGCAATTGCCAACTGTCATAGCTTTGGGGCATATGTAAGGAGGTAAAGGGGTACAGGGAGAAGGACAAAGTGGAAACATCAAGACTATCTCTTAGACTCTATGTCTGCATATTTCGCATGTCCTTGAGATAAGCACTATGCAGGAACAGACAAAGGCAACTATTGAGGGGAGGCCCAGCTGCAACCGGGCGCCCCCTAAACTGGAGACAGACATGATATTACTTTGCTTACATATCAAAAGGAGTTTTACAAGTCAAGGATTGTGGGACATTGGAACAGCGTTTGACATTCCTATGCAAGGCACATTAGTAGCAATAAGCAAGGCCATAAGCATAAATGTGATACAGAAATGCATAGTAGGGACGTGTCCAGCTTAAACCGGCTTTTATTATGCGAGCCACTGGAATGTAGGTAAGGGTCAGGTCACCAGGAAATAAACCGACATTTTATATCAAAAGCCAAATAAAGGCCACTTTGGTTCTATTTCCCATGAAGCCCAAGCTGGTTTAGATAGGACAAGTGAACTATAGTTTCACAAGCACTGGGGATTTCAATTTAACCACAACAGTCCCCCCTTTCAGCCCTGAGAGATTAACTAGTCTCTCAGGTAGCTGTATTTCCTTGCTTGGGTTGCCAAATCGGTCTCAAAGCCATTTCCATGTAAGTCGGTTGTGGTTTACGGGAAAAGGACAGTGTGAGCTTGCCCAAACAGACCGAGGCCAATTGCATCAAATTAGGAATACATTGCAAACAACAGCAAACAGAAATCAACAAGACAAGTACCATAACAATGTAAAACAATATTTTGTGCCAGTCAGGCCATGCTGAAAACCAGTCAGAAAACCCAGAGAACAAAGAGAAATTCCCGATTCGCTCCACTTCATGATAAATGTTCCCAATATCATTGATGTGTTTTATGACGTCAGCCTTGCTATCCGTAATGTGGGTACAACATTCACTCCCTATTAACGAACAGACCCCCCCGTGGGAACTCGATAAAAAGTCCAGGGCGAGCCGGTTTTGCAAAACTACAGTTCTAATTTGTCCTTGTTCATTTGTAAGATCTGAAAAGGAAATAGCCGAATCATTCATAAAACGTTCAAAGGCTTGAGACAGTTCTATGAGTTCCTGGTATGTTTTGGCTGCGCCATACATTGGAAAGAATCCTCTCAACACTGCCTCCCCTGTGCCTCTCTTGTTGTGACGGCGCAGAGTGGGCAGTGTGGGGGAAACCCGGAGCCCTGGTACCACCCTTCCCAGAGTACAGGTCCAAGAGCCCGATACTGGTAATTTCCTTACCGCCGAGTGCCCACAAAG
Organism: Rhineura floridana; assembly: GCF_030035675.1. Lineage (NCBI taxonomy): Eukaryota > Metazoa > Chordata > Lepidosauria > Squamata > Rhineuridae > Rhineura > Rhineura floridana. The sequence goes on along the minus strand of NC_084486.1, from coordinate 149,127,944 downwards.
CCACCAGAGTCCAGCTGGGGTTTGGTGGTCCACTAAGTCCGTGAGGAAAGGCACCAGGTGATGGTCCGCGAAAGTCAGTCGCAACAGATGCTGCCAGATGGATAACCAAGTCAAGCCCTCTGCTCTGTGTGTTCCATTTAAAAATGTCCAATTACCCGGGTTTGTAAAGTAAATCAGACCATCACACATCATCCCACCCGTTGGCTGGCTTCCGCTGCCTACACAGATTGATCTGGCGATGGGCCCGCTGAGAACCAGACCCCCTTCTAGTTCCTGTGAGCTGGAATGTGAGGCAAAGGAAAGATATTCTTTCAACGGCAAAGGGGCCCCAGTCAAGGGGACTCCAGCCTGTCCATGTGGTGGTGTGTGTGCACAGACATAACAAGTGCCCTTTCTAGGAGCTGTTTCTTCCATTAGGGCAACAAACGTATTTCCATCCCACCCATCGCCTATTTTCGTATTTCTTTGTTTAAACCCGCCTAATGTCTTTACGTTATGTGTAGCCTGTGTTACCTGCTTCTGTACGGGTTTCTGAGCGCCCAGTTTATCATTCAGCCACGCATAGCAAGATGGTATACCGATACCCACACAAAACTTCTGTTTTTCTGTTATCCTGGGCTGAATTCTATTATCTTGTATCTGGAAAGTAAACATGTTATACTCTGTTCTTATGGATTTTACATCCACATTAGGGGGGCAACCATAGTTAGGCATAGGGCGATATTGTCTGCACCGAAGTGCGAGTCTGATGGGCCATTCAATTTCCACTCGGATACAATGTGCTATCCAGCTGCCTGTGTAGTTATGTTGCAATATAACGGCTGCTTTATGACACAAACGTCCCGCAATGTCAGCCTTCACCATTCCTTCCTTTATCTGGTCCACATCATACAGGAAGGGATCTGGACAGTCCTGTGTTTTTGGAATTGTTCGTCCAAAATCTTTCAGATAGTAATAGTCATTGTCACTGCATATTTTTACATTGGGGGGGCAACATAGGGGCCAAGCATGGTGAATCAAAACACACGCGACCCCCAAATAGGCAGACGTTCTCCATTCGTATCGGAGCATTTCTGCGTTGCTGTTTACTCGATGTCTGCGTCTTGGAAAGGGAGTTGAGCCGCCTGCCACTGACCGGTTTCTTCGTTCCTCTGCAAGCGTATTTTGGGGACCTGGGGAGGTGGAGGTGCCGCTACCACAGCAGGCTTTACGTGGGAATGATGTATCCACGACTTCCGTCCTTCCAAGAAAACAGCCGCTTGTGTAGTTAAAAGGACTTGATGTGGTCCTGTGTATCTTGGCTGCAAAGAATCGCCCCTAATGAATTTCTTTGCCCAAACAAAGTCTCCAGGACAGTATGGATGCACCTGGTCCTCAAGGGGCACCGTCTTGGTGGATCCCGCGGCTTTCCACAGTTCGCGGAGTCTATTCTGCAGAGAAAGATACTGGGATACAGTTATGTGATCCCCCCCCAATAGTGAAACATCCACATTTGGCAAACTCCCCCCTTTTGTGGGAGGCCTGCCATACATTAATTCAAACGGCGAGAGCCCTAGGGCTCGGGTAGGGCAGGTGCGCAAATGGAAAAGAACGAGAGGGAGTACCTGAGGCCACCTTAAACCCATTTCCTGAGTATACCGTCTTAATTTCCCGGTTCTGTCTCTCCGTGGCTCCGGACGATTGTGGATGATACACAGTATGAAGTAGATGTTTAATTCCCAGACCTTCTTCCACATTTGTCAAAATCTGTCCCGTAAAATGTGTTCCTCGGTCTGAATCTATTATCTCTGGAACCCCAAACCGCGGTATTATTTCTTTCAACAGTATTTTGGCCACCGTTGTAGCGGTGGCATTTGTGGTTGGGAATGCCTCTATCCATGCTGTTAAGGGACATACCATGACCAAGAGGTGTTTCTTCCCTTCCGCTTTAGGGAGATCAACAAAGTCAATTTGAATGTGTAAGAACAGTGCAGCCGGTACGGGTCTACCCCCTTGCGGGGCCCTGTTTGGTAAAGCTGGGCCGTTTGCTTGGCAAATGTGACATGCTTTCACTATTGCACCACATACTGGTTGAATTCCAGGAGCATACCAGAAGCGTGTGATCGAGTCCACTAACGCGTGTGTACCGTAATGGCCTCCACGGTCGTGGAACCATTTCGCTGCTGTGTGGTACAAAGCTCTGGGAAGGCATGCTCGACCGTCAGGCATAGTCCATGACTGTTGTTTCAGGATCGCTCCTAGCTCCGTCCATCGCTTCAGTTCCTGTGGGGGTATTGAAACAGATACAGGCGGGACAAAAGCAGTGGTTGCCAGCGCCAAAGTCGGCATGCTTATAGGAAGCAATGCCGCCTGGCACGCGGTTTGGTCTGCCAGGGCGTTTCCTAGTGTCACAGGATCCTGCTCCTTGGTGTGTGCTTTGCAATGGACCACCGCTAGCTGTAAAGGTTCAAGAATAGTTTGTAATAACTTTTGCACGAGTTCCAAATGTTGAATTGGTTTTCCCCCTGCAGTTGTAAACCCCCTGTATTTCCACAAATGAATGTGACAATGTATAACCCCGAAAGCATACCTGCTATCTGTGAAGATAGTCACTTTTTTACCTGCTGACAACTGACACGCTCTAGCCAACGCGTAGATTTCTGCCGCTTGCACTCCCCATCGTCCTGGGAGAGCTGTCGCCTCTATCACATCCCATTGTGTTGTTATTGCAAAACCTGTGTATCTTACCCCATTCTGGTAGTAGGAACTGCCGTCCGTGAAAAGAATGACATCTGATTCCGGTAGCGGTTCATCAGACAGATCGGGTCTGATCTGCAAGGTGGATTGCAAAACTTCTACGCAGTCATGGTCTGGGAATGGCGGAGGCAGTTCGGGCAGGAGGGTGGCTGGGTTCAACGGTCCGCAACGTTCAAACCGCACATTAGGATCCTCTAATAGCTCTGCTTCCAGCTGTTGCTGCCTCTGCGCTGAAAACACTTGCGTGGTACCTTTTCGCAGCAAAGCCGACAGTGCATGCCAAGTCCAGACAGTGGTGGAATGTCCGAGGGTCAATCCTTTCACCTTGGTCAAAAGTAAAGCCGCCGCAGTCAGCGTGCGTGTGCATGTAGGAGTTCCACGAGCCACATTGTCAATTTGCTGTGAATAAAACGCCACTGGGAAGTGACTGGGACCGTACAGTTGTGTTAGAACTCCTCTAGCTACCCCCGACCTTTCATGAACGAACAAATGAAAGGGTTTACCGTAATTCGGCGGTTTCAAAGACATAGACGTGGCTACACTTTGTTTTAGTAGTTCAAACGCCTTTTCATTGTCCTGGCTCCATTGTATCAAATCAGGAGCTTTACTTGCAGTAAGCGCGTGTAGCGGTTTGCTCAATTCTCCACAAGATGGCAGCCATGGTCTACAAAACCCAATCAGTCCCAGGAACCCCCTTAACTGTCTCTTTGTCTTTGGGAGTGGACAATTCTGTATGGTAGAAACGCGCCCGGGATCCATTTGTCGTCCTTCTGGCGTTAAAATGAACCCCAAATACTTAACTTTCTCTGATAGCCACTGAATTTTCTTCGGGTCGATTTTATGGCCCCTTGAATGCAAGTACAGCAGAAAAGCCTTACCGTCTTCTCGCAGCGCCCCCTGGTGTCCATTCGCAATCAAGATGTCATCGACGTACAAAACAAGAACTGAACCTCCTTTTGGGGTGAACCCCTCGAGGTCATCCCGTAGACACTGGCTAAACACCCCGGGACTATCGCAGTATCCCTGAGGGATTCGGGTCCACACGAAAGAGCACTGGTCCCATTCGAACCCGAACAAATGCTGCGAATCTGGGTGGAGAGGGATGCTGAAAAAGGCATTTTTTAGATCAATGACGGTAAACCACTTCGCGTCCCATGGGATCTGACTGATGATTGTCACTGGATCTGGAACAACAGTGTGTAAAGGGATCACATACCTGTTTACTGCTCTCAAGTCTTGACAAAATCTCCACCGGATTGGATCTCCGGGTTTCTTTGGAGGTTTCTTTATAGGTAGTATAGGCGTGTTACAGGGGGTCCGCTGCGGCCGGATGACTCCTTTTGCGATAAAACCTTCAATTATGGGGCGTATGCCTTCTCTTGCTTCTAATGACAGAGGATACTGGGCAACGTTTGGCGGTGGTAGGAATGGCTTTACCTGAATTCTGACAGGGCTTACCGATCGCAGCAATCCCACATCCGTATCCTCTGTACCCCATAAATCAGGTGGCAGGTCAGCGAGATCTTCTGGTAAGCTGTGACCTATATGTTTGTGTTTAATTGTGTTCCCCACAGGCACCCCCAATACACTCATCAATAAACCCACCCCGTCAGGGGTGCAGGTTAAGGTAGCCTCCAGTTTACATAACATGTCACGGCCCATTAAAGAAATAGGGCATGAAGCAGAATAGAGAAAAACATGGTTAAACTTTTTATCACTGTACTTCACTTGCAATGGTAACGTTATGCACATAGGTGTGGGGTTTCCGTCTACCCCCATTGTCATTTTCACTTCTTTACTTAACCAACTATCGGGTGCAACATTTATCAGGGAGTACGTGGCTCCCGTATCCACCAGAAAAGTCACCGATTGTCCCTGCACGTTTAAGGACAGTCTGGGTTCTTGGATTGGGAGAGAGAGAGATAGAAAGAAACCTGCCAAAGACATAAGATTCATTAGCCCCGCTCCCAGCCCCTCCCTATCCACATTTAGTCATTGCTGGTTCACTGAGCGTCCGCCGTACTGGTCCCATGAAGCTGGTGTCTGTTGAGCGGCAGGTGGAGGTGGGGGCGAAAAATCTGCATTCGTACCTGTAAAATCTGGGTAAGAAGGGTTGTTAGGGGTGTACTGCGCATCCCCTGTCCTCCACGGACAGTCCTTCTTGAAATGAGTGTACTCTCCACATTGAAAACAAGCCCTATCTCCCTGCCATGAATGCCTCATCTGTCCCCTTCCTCTCTGGTTTCCGGCTCTCAGCCCCCTTGGAAAACCTCTGCCCCTGCCTCGAAATCCTCTATTTGGTGGCTGGCCTCTTATTGCAAGAGCCAGCATTTCAAAATCCTCCTTCTTCTCCTTCTTTCTACTTTTCTCCTTATCCTTGTCCCACACAAAATCTGCTACTTCTAAAATCACAGTCACAGCCTCCCCCCCCCATCTGGGTCTGAAATTCAGAAAGTAATCCCTCACCGCTGGCTGCGCTTGGTGAACAAAATTGGCAATGAGGGTCGGATGGTCCAGCACGTTTTCTGGGTTTAAATTAGTATAACTATGTGCTCCCTCTAACAAGCGCGACCAGAATTTTCTGGGAGGTTCGCTGGCTTCTTGTTTTATCGCCATAAATTTAGCTTGGTAGGGGGGTTTCTGTGACATTCGCTCCAAGTGCGTCAAAATCCTATCCCTATCGGTCTGCAGCTGAGCGCAGCGAGGCTGCGTCCAGTCTCCCACTGCCCAAGCTGCAGCCGTTTGTGCTCGGTCCGACCAAGCTCTATTCGTTGCTGCTTCCGCAGCCCAAGCAGTCTCCATTGTCCACAACCTGCTACGTTCTTCACCTGTCAGTACTCTTCTCAACAAATGCTCCACATCCGAGTACGTCGGATTGTGGCTTTCAAACAACCTGCCTAACAGTTCTCTGATTCTCCTTGGCTGCTCCCCGAAAGTTCCAGCCATTCTACTCCATTCTTTTAAGTCCCATTCCAACCAACTTTTTAGTTCAACCACCTCGGTACACTGGATACCCCCGTGGCCATCCACGTACGGCTGATCATGTACAAGCAAAGGCATCTCCAACGCTTCTGCCTCTTTTCTCTTCTTTTCCTTTTTTCGCTTGCGCGTGTCCATGCCCCCTGAGGCCCCCTTCTCTTTCCCCTTTTCGTCTGTCTCATCATCTGACACAAATGAAAAGGCCCCTTCCTCCGGATTGGGATCCCCGCCCCCGGGAGCTGGTAGCGGATCCGGAGCAGAGGGTATTATAGAATGATTCAAGACCGTTCTTTTACTTGACGTGTCGTCATTAAAATAATGAGGAGGGGGTTCCTCAATGGACAAAGTTCTCACTGCCATTAAAGTAAGACTATCCCATTTTTGCGACCCTATTTTCCATAGGAGCCAAAATTCCAATTGATCCGGGTGGGTATCCCCAATCCGTCTCCACACTCCCAGTAGCGGAGCGGTTTCAAAGGATCCACCCCTCGGCCACCGTTCACCCGGCACCGACACTGCAGTCATCCACGGCCACTCCTCACAGAGCTCTATCATTTTTTTCTTTTTCAGGCCTCTCCTTCTCACAGGCAATTCCTCCTCTTGCCACAACATACACATGATTCCCAAAGGGCTGTCCTTTACCGGCACACTCCCTTTATTTCCCATGATGTCTGATAACGGGTTTTTTCCTCAACTGTGCTTTATCCCCAAAGTGTCAAAGCCGCCTGCTTTTATTGATAACCGAGAAAATTTTCTCGTGGCGCCTGTTATCAAATTAAGGGGTGCAATGGCAAAAAGGGGGTCCGCACAAGGGATCCCGGACGAGCCCCCAATTGTTAGGTCCAAACCCAACACGCAAGCCGCCCTGTCTGCCCCAACTCGCTTATTACACCCGGGAAGAGTGCGGAGCTGAGTGCAGATGAACCCACTATCAGAGATCAAGTAGCACGAGACAAAAACCTTTGCAAAGGGGACCCAATACTTACAAGCCGAAGCAGGCCAGCATGGGAACCTCGTTTATTGGTGTTCAAGGGTTTATATAGGCTTACCCCGAAGTTTACAATATCGGGTTCACGTCATAAAATACAAAAGAAGCAATTGCCAACTGTCATAGCTTTGGGGCATATGTAAGGAGGTAAAGGGGTACAGGGAGAAGGACAAAGTGGAAACATCAAGACTATCTCTTAGACTCTATGTCTGCATATTTCGCATGTCCTTGAGATAAGCACTATGCAGGAACAGACAAAGGCAACTATTGAGGGGAGGCCCAGCTGCAACCGGGCGCCCCCTAAACTGGAGACAGACATGATATTACTTTGCTTACATATCAAAAGGAGTTTTACAAGTCAAGGATTGTGGGACATTGGAACAGCGTTTGACATTCCTATGCAAGGCACATTAGTAGCAATAAGCAAGGCCATAAGCATAAATGTGATACAGAAATGCATAGTAGGGAAGTTTCCAGCTTAAACCGGCTTTTATTATGCGAGCCACTGGAATGTAGGTAAGGGTCAGGTCACCAGGAAATAAACCGACATTTTATATCAAAAGCCAAATAAAGGCCACTTTGGTTCTATTTCCCATGAAGCCCAAGCTGGTTTAGATAGGACAAGTGAACTATAGTTTCACAAGCACTGGGGATTTCAATTTAACCACAACAGCTGCAACTCCAAAGGAAGAATCTTAAGTGCCCTCCTTATTCTTCAAGCTGAGCCTTTAAAGGAAGAATCAGGAACGGGCTTCCTTTCCAGCTTCAATGTGGTGCTTTTTGAATTTGCTACCTTATTCTGTTGCCATGCAGGGCGATTCTTCCTTTTGAACTTGGCTTTGCGGCTTCACCAATCCAGGCCCTGACATCTTATGACACCAAGTAATAAACAGGTGGGCGTGGTTTTGCCAGGACAGGCCTTTCAGATATCTCAAATGCAATGGCGGCTGGTGGCTCCATGTCCGTGGGGCAGTGGAAACGGCTCCAAACTTTAGTCCAAACTTTCAATGTGCTGTCCAACATTCTGAAAGCATCTTGGATAGCTCCTTGAACATTTGGATTAAAACCTGGAGCGGATTCCACTGCCCCATCGACGTGGAGCCATTAACTGCCACTGCACAAAAGGATCGTTGGCAACAGGTTGTTGTTGTATGTATGTTTGTGTGTTTAACTTACCAGATTTTCCATGGAAAGGGTAAATCCAAAGGAGCTTCAAGTTGCTTTCCTTTGTTCTGACAAGTTTGCCTTCGTCCTAATGAAGTTTTGAGAATGTGAGCTCTTTCCCTGCTCTGTCCTCTGTCTCCCATCTCTAAATCCCTTTGGAGTCACAGAGGGCTATTTTTGCATTTGCTATCTTCACCCATTTGTCTTTCTTTGAAGTAATCAGCTCTTGGCAATTATGAGAGTGTGGCGTGGAGGCTGGCTTTGCTTATGTGATTATGTTTTCTAGAAACTCTGTCCACAGTTGCTAGGTGTTTTTTTAATTAAGAACACTTTTTGTTTCTGAGAATAGCAGAATGATGTGCACAGTCCCAACCAAACCGGAGAAAATAACTGAAGCCCTGTTCAGAATTCCCAGAAAATTATCCCCAAAAATGGACACAAGACCCCCTTGTGCAGAAGAGATGCTGAGATGGTTGGCAGAGAATGGAGAACTGCGGCGGCGGCGTGTGTGTGTGAAATCAACCTTTAATTTGTACAGTCAAGGGCTGGGTGTGTATGGCAGAACTGATAGGGTGCTTCTTAACCAACTTCTGGGTTTAACTGGAAGGTGCTCAAATGCAAAAGCTTCAAACTGGTTGGTTATCCTAGCCCTGAATGCAAACAGGGACGGGAGCATTGAGATATAAAGAGCTGCTGTTTGTGGGAGTGCTTGCCCCTCCCCTTTTGGATGGAGTCTTGCATCAAGGGGGGGTGGAGGGGAGCCTCAGCACTCACATGCCCACACCCCTCCTCCTTTTGACTTGCTTGGGGGGGGGAAGAGCCTAGTGTAATCTGTGAGCCAGAGATCCCAAGGGCATCATTGCTGTGAAGAGTGCAGCAGTGTTCAGAGCCCAGCGCTCCTGAATGGAGCCTGTGTGTGTGTGTGTGTGTGTGTAAGTGTGCAGGATGACTCAGCCAGATGGGACGGTAGCTCCAGGGCAGAGAGAAGAAGTCTTGTGTTGGGGTGAGAGATGCAGGCACACCCAGAGCCAGAGGCTGAGAAATGAGAGTGAGGAAACACCTTATCAGAAGGAAGGCAAAGGGGTAACAGTAGTTAGTTGTCTGCAAGACAAGGACAGTGCTGTCACTTGGCCAAGGGAAGGGCCGGATTAACAGTGATGCTTAGCACCTACTTTCTAACAGGCTATTTCACACATCCTGCAGGCCTTCTGGGTTTGCCACAAGGGGTACCCTCAACAGCCACACGTGCATGCCTTCCTGTAAAGTGCAAGCTCCAAATATCTTAGGTGTACAGTTAGAAAGAGGGTGGGGAACTTGCGGCCTTCCAGATGTTGCTAGTCTACAACTCCCATCATCCTTGACAGTTAGCCATGCTGGCTGGGGCTGATGGGAGACGGGAGTCCAACAGCATCTGGAGGGCCACAGCTTCCCTAGCCCTGATCTAAGATGTGTTAAGTGGAGATGTCTAAGTATAATATCTGTTTTCTCACAGTAAGTTGCCATTTGATAGTCAACTGAAGACTACATGCTATATACCCACTCCTGTCGTGGTCCTCGTTGCTCATCTGCTGTGCCCACTGGCCTGCGTCTGTTGTTGTTTAATGCCAGATTGGTATGGAATAAGACAACACTCATCCATGATTTGATCGTGGATGAAGGTGCCGATTTGGTGTGCATTACCGAGACCTGGGTGGATGAGCTGGGAGGAGTTGATCTGACCCAGCTTTGCCCATCTGGATACCATACCTGGTGCAACTCCAGCACAGGCTGCAGGGATGGGGGGGAGGGGAGGAGTTGGTGTGGTCTACAGAACTTCCATTTCTGTCACCAGGAAACCACTCTGTCTTGGAGCTGGCTGTGAGGGCCTGCACCTGGTGTCGGGCCGAGGAGACAGTAAAATAGGGTTGCTGCTGGTGTATTGTCCACCCTGCTGCCCGGCTGCTTCTCTCATTGAGCTGGCGGAGGCCGTCTCGGCTGTGGTGTTGGAGGAGCCCAGAACGATAGTGCTGGGTGATTTCAATGTCCATGCGGAGGCTGCCTCTAGTGCTCTGGCTCGGGACTTCATGGCCTCCATGACAACCATGGGACTGTCTCAAGTTGCCACAGGCCCGATACATAGGGCAGGGCACACCCTCAACTTGGTTTTTGCTCCAGATAGAGGAAGGGGTGGTCTGGAGATGGGGGGTGGATGTCACCCCATTATCATGGTCAGCAGGGCTGGCCCCAGACATGCTGGGGGCCAAGCCTGTCCTGGGCCCCAGTGCTCCCCTTCCGTGATTCACAGCAGGATCGCTGCCACGGATCGCAGGGCAAGAGCTTCGGAGCCCCCGCCATTCCCTTGCTTCAACCTACCTTTCTCGGCTGTTGTGCAGTTGCATGCGCAGCACTGCCCTTACCCAAGATGGCGGCCGAGTTTCCCTAAGGGGCTGAAGCCTCTGCCGCCATCTTGGCTCGTGGTAGGGATACACGCACATAGCATGCATGTGTGCCATCAGCCAAGATGGTGGCAGAGGTTTCAGCCCCTTAGGGAAACTCGGCCGCCATCTTGGGTAAGGGCAGCGCTGTGCCTGCAACAGCACAACATCTGAGAAAGGTCGGTTGAAGCAAGGGAATGGCGAGGGCTCCGGAGCTCTCGCCATGTGATCCACCTGGCAGCCCTTTGGAGCTGGCCCTGATGGACAGATCACTTCCTGGCGATGTTTAGACTCATGGCTCCAATCCTTGCCTGCAGGGGTGGTGGACAGACTAAGACGGTCCACCCCTGGAGACTAATGGAATACACTGGATTGCTGAATGCCCTGGGGGAGTTCCCAGTAGATAGAGCAGGTGACCCTTGTTGAAGCCCTTGTCACGCTGTCGAACAACGAGATACATCTTCTTAACTTATTAAAGCTTGCCAAGGGAGTTTGACCTAGTGGATCCATGGTGCGTTCAACGTGTCGTTGCGGGAGGGAGTGGTTCCAGCCACCCTAAAAGAGGTGGTGATCTGATCGCTCCTGAAAAGCCCACCCTGGACCCACTGGTTTGCAACAACTACTGCCCAGTCGCAAATACCCCCCTTTTAGGGAAGGTGATTGAAAGAGTTGTGGCGCAGTGTGAAGTCCTTCCCCAGCACCACCTTTGAAGCTCTCACTTGGGGCTACCAGCAGACAGGAACATCAGGTTTATTCTTATGCTTTACAGCTCCAGCACAGATCTCCCTAGAGATCACCAGTCACTTTCTGTAACCCAAACTCCCAGAGACTTTGCCTAAGTCTCTCTATAGCTTGTTACTTTGTGACTGTGTGCCTATGCTGTTCCCAACCCCCTTGTATCTTTATATTTAAAGCATACAACTCTGGGTTGGTCTGGATACTTGACTTGTTACAATCTCTCCCTTCACCGCTGCCACCATTAGATACAGTTTCTGTTCAGCCTTGGTAATTACCTTGCCCTCCCTTCTGGTCTGTATATTCCCCAGCCAAGGATCAGGCCTTTGGTAAACCAAATAAGAATTTATTAAATATCAGAAATAACAAGATTACTTAAGGAATGTTTCACAAGCGTATGGTTTCATCTATATTCTGTTAGGTACTTAACTTCTTACTAATTGCCTCAGAACTCTGACTCACTCTCGAACCTCACCTCTCAATTCACCACTAAACACCACCTCAACCTCTCTCTCCAGCTCTCAATTCACCACTTCCTAAACACCGTCCCAGATTCAACTGTCATTCTTCCATTTATACTCCCAGCCATTCAAACGCTCAGCCAATCATCCAGCATTCTACTGCTCATGTACTCCCCCCTCCTCTTTCACTCCACTTACCATGTCTTCTATATAAACAACACTTACCATATTTACAATATAAGCAGGAACATCACACGCAGCAATTGCAATTCTTCTTGGATGAAACAGATTATCTTGACCCATTCCAGTCTGGGTTCAGGCCTGGTTATGGGACTGAATCGGCCTTGGTCACCTGATGGATGACCTTTATCGGGAGAAGGACAGAGGGACTGCAACCCTGCTATTCTTACTTGATCTCTCGGAGGCTTTTGATACCATTGACCATGGTATCCTTCTGGGCCAACTTGGTGAGATGGGTATTGCAGGCACTGTTTTACAGTGGTTCTGATTCTATCTCCAAGGTCATTTTCAGAGAATAGCATTGGGTGACTGTCTTTTGGCCCCCTGGCAGCTGTGCTGTGGCGTGCCGCAGGGTACCATCTTGTCCCCCATGCTGTTGAACATCTATATGAAGCCCTTGGGAGTGGTCATCAGGAGATTTGGGGTGAGGTGTCAGCAGTACGCTGATGATAACCAGCTCTATTTCTCTGTAACATCTGAATCAGGAGTGGTCATGCAAGCCCTGGACCGCTGCCTGAACTCAGTGGTGGGCTGGATGAGGGTCAATAAACTGAGTCAGGATCCTACCAAGATGGAGGCGCTGTGGGTTGGTGGTTCTCAAGTTTGGGTAATTGGTCAGTTGCCTGCTTTGGATAGGGTCGTACTCCCTCTGAAAAAGCAGGTTTGTAGTCTGGGGGTGCTCCTGGATCCATCTTTGTCACTAGAGGCCCAGGTAACCTCCATGCAGTGGTAATCTCCAGGCTGGAGTACTGTAATGTGCTGTATGTGGGGCTGCCCTTGAGGTTGGTCCGGAAGCTGCAGCTGGTGCAAAATGCGGTGGTGAGACTGCTCACTGGGGCAGGGTATCGCCAACATGTCACCCTGCTGCTGAAAGAACTGCACTGGCTGCCCATTTGCTACCAGGCCAAATTCAAGGTTCTAGTTTTAGTGTACAAAGCCCTATACAGCTTGAGACTAGGATACCTGAAAGACCATCTTACCCCTTATATACCCAATCAATCACTGTGCTCTGCAGGTGAGGGTCTCCCGCAGATACCATCTTATCAGGAGGTGCTTTCTGCACAACATTGGAAATGGACCTTTAGTGTGGCAGCACCTACCCTGTGGAATTCCCTCCCCTTAAATATTAGGCAGGCACCATCTCTGTTATCTTTTCGGCGCCTTTTGAAGACCTTCCTCTTTCAACAAGCCTTTTAAGTAGAGACCTTATCCCAAGCTGTGTATGTGTTGGAATTGCTTTTTAAGATGTTTTTAACCACTACTCCCCCTTTAAAGATGTTTTTAAAGCTTTTTTAAAAATGTTTTTAAAGATGTTTTGTTTTAATATGTGTTTAAGGATGTTTTTGTTTTAATGCAGTTTAATGTCTGTTTTTATGATGTTTTAAAGTGTTTTTAGTGCTTTTATCTGCCGCCTTGGGCTCCTACTGGGAGGAAGAGTGGAATATAAATTTAATCAATACATAAATAAATATATACCTATTGGCCTATATGTGCATTTGACTGTTTTATTACTATATTCTGCATTTTAAAATTCTGAACATCATCATATTTTGGAGAAAGTTTTGTTGTGGGTGGGTGGGAATTGGGCAGGATCCAAACCTCTGCTTTCAGCATAACCAGATATTTACAAAATGTGGGCACCTTGAGCATAGTGTCTCTGAGCACAGGCGTAGTTCCTTTCCCCGAGGCCGTTGTTGTTGTTATATGTCTTCAAGTGGATTACGACTTATGGCGGCCCTATGAATCTTTTTGGATATATTCATACAGTTTTCATGGTAAGAGGTATTCAGCAACTAAATTTTACTGGATGGGAGTATATAAAGCTGCCATGTGCTGTGAAACTACTGGTATACACAGGCCAGTATTGATTGCAGAGATCTTTCCCAGATACTCTTTTTTAAACTGATGATGCTGAGGATGAAAAATGAGACCTTTGAATGCAAAGCATGCTTACTGCTGTGGGCCAATGGAGTTATATGAAATGCAATATGTTAAGAGGATTAGTGTGAAAACAGCAATATGAATTTAAGAAGTGATCTTATGCTGAGCACCTGCTTTCCTGAGAGTATTAACTGGCAATGTTGAATACTGAGCTCATGGCCTTTGGTATACCTTCTCGTACCTGTGCCAGTCCCAGGTGCGCTGCTCTCCCTATTTTGCCCCATAAGGATGCTGTCTGAGCACTCTGTGAAGCAGGCACTGTCTTGTCATTCAGAGCATCTGACACAAGCAGTTGCAGAGCAATGAGCTTCCTCTTCTCTTTGTGAATGAGTTCCACGATTCCTGCCCTTATAGTGACGATGAAGCCTCTTGGGGATTTGTGTGTGTCTGCGTGCCTTTTTTCTGAACTTTGCTTTGTGTGAACCTCTGGTTGCAAATAAAGAAACTGTACTTGAGCCTCTCCATGCCCCTCCCATAACTGCCGATCCAGACAGCAAATGTTGCTGAATGCCTTTGACAATCTATTACCAAGCAGGGAATAAAAGGTATGGATGTGGGTGGTGAAGTGGTTAAGGTGTTGGCCTGTGACCTGGGAGACCAGGGTTCGAATCCCCACACAGCCATGAAGCTCACTGGGTGTACTGCCTCTCAGCCTCAGAGGAAGGCAATGGTAAGCCCCCTCTGAATACCGCTTACCATGAAAACCCTATTCATATGGTCGCCATAAGTCGGGATCAACTTGAAGGCAGTACATCATACATCATGTGCAAGGGTTACATGCATCCGCTGGTGGCCTATGTTCACCATGCTCACTGGGCCTGACTTGGTCTGCCTCTCGTAAATGAAGTGGACGCTGTGCCATTAGAGCAAATGGGGCACCATCCCACCTACCTCAGATTGTCCTCAGCTAGTCTCATCCACACCTCCAGCAGCCTGACCTCTTAACGTACAACCAGTCTGGTTGGGGGGGGCACTGCCTGTCAGGTTTCCTCCTCCTCAGTCTCAGGTTTGCCCTTGTAGTAGAACTCAGCAGGAAGGAGGTGGAAGGGCCCAAAACGAGAATGAGTTGGCTCCGCCTCTGATTGGCTGTGGCTCCACCTACTGTTGGGCTCTCTGCCTTCCGCCCTACCAGTCCCAAAGGGAACTAGCCATCGCTGAACAAATGTATGCCATGCCTGTATTTTGTAACAGTGCCCAAGTACAGAAGAGCAGTTTTGTTAGCTCATTTTAACATTTTACCCTCCAAGCTTCTAGATGGCAGGTTTGCTAAAGTTCCCTTCAAGGACAGCTGCTGTCCTGGTAATAATTTATTAGAGGACGAATAATTTATCTCCTTATGAAGCAGTTTCCTTAGAGACCCTTTAGAGTGTCTTCCTTGAGAGGTCTAATGTCAATTACAGTAGGGCCCTGCTTTTCGGCAGCCTGCTTTTCAGCATTCCGCTAATACGGCGGTTTTCAATTAGAGTGAGGCCCCACTCATACGGCGCTTGTTCCACTTTTACAGCGTTTTTCGGGTGTCGGGCACCATTTTATTTTTTTATTTTTTTTACAATAATTTTTATTCAAATTTTCATAAAACATACAAAACAAAATCATAAAACATTCAAAGACAAAAAACAAAACAAAACAAAAATGATTAAACAAAAAAATAAAATGTTGACTTCCCATTTGTCGCAGATCAAATCAGTTATAGGTCTACAATATATAACAATCCTGTCTCTTAAATTATATTATAAAATCACTTTCCTCCAGTAGTTATCTTAATTAATCATCAAATCTCATAAGCATTACTTTATTCTTTCCACAAAAAGTCAAAGAGAGGTTTCAATTCTTTAAGAAATATATCTATCAATTTTTCTCCAAATAAACATGTCGATTAATCCATCTCGTTAATAATAATAATAATCTTATTGTCATAACCATAGTCCAAATAAACATATCGATTAATCCATCTCATCAAAATCTGTTAGGTCCAATAATTTCAATAGCCATTATTCCATTATCCATATTAATTCCATCTTCCATCTTCAATAGTCCTGTCAAGTCCAGTAATTTCAGTGTCCAATCTTCCATTATCAGTATTCCATAATAATCTTGCTGTCATAGCCATAGTCATATAGTAAGAGTCTGACGGGAATTTCCTCTATCCCAAATATTTTCTTGCCATCAATTCTGAATAAGTTGCTGAAATATTGTTGTAAAGTCATATCTGTGTTCTTCTTTTTTACAAAATGCACTGGCTCATCTCTTGAGAGTTTTTCCATTGTCACATGGCTGCAGTTAATTCCATAGATTTTCTCTATATCAAGCTCCATCACGTCATTCCAGTCCAGAAGATTATCCAAGCCATTGATAACTTTATCTCTAATATCTTCATTAATTTCTTCAGAGATAACGTTAAATTCCAAACAGTAGATTTTATTTCTAATATCCATAAACTCCAGATCTTTTTCCAATTCCACATTTGTTCCAATCTCCAGGGCTTGTATCTTCCCTTTATTTTTTCTTTTCTCATCTCTGATCTCATTCTCCTCTCTCACAGGATCCCCTATTTCTTTAAGCTCCTGCGTCATTTTGCTCAGTTCAATTTTCAGCTCCTTACTGCCCTGTCGCAGGGTTTGTTTCATTATCTCAATCTCATCCATTATTTTCTGAAACATAATTACTTCCAGATTCTCAGCCACTTTCTTGATGGCCATTTTTAAAACCACGAAAACAAAACAAAACAAAAATAAAGAAGAGCCACTTCTTATTTCAGCAACAATTGGGTTAATATTCCAGGCTTGATGACATCACAGTATAAACAGAGCAGCCTGCCTTATCTCTCTATGTTCAAGAACACAAAACAAATTTAGTTCCCAGCATCAAAACAGTTAGTGGCGTCGTGAAGAAGCAGATTCGTCAAAATAAAATAGACCAAAAAGAGAATAGTCCCAGACAATATAATGTTCCTCGGAATAGAAATCCCTCTTCTGTTTATATCTTTAGAATGCACTTCCAGGACAGCTTTTTGCAATAGAAACAGAGATAAGCTGTTAATTTCGTGAATAACAGAGAAGAGTTATAGCTCACCCAGAAGTTCTTTAAAGCTGATTCATTTGACAAATCTCTTTTTGCTGCAACAATTTAAACCAAGTAAAAAAAATAATAGAAAGAAGGGTGCTTGCCTGTTAGTCCGTTTTCTCTTTGAAGAAAAGATAAACGTATCGCATTAATCAGATAGAGCTTGTTCGAAGTCCATCCGGCATTGCTGGCTGGACCTTTTCTCATAAATTAATGAAATCCAGTCCTCCCAACAAAAACAGGCTTTTGAGGTTGATCTCTACGTTTCTCCCTGCCCGGGAGAAATTTCATCAGTCAAAAAAAAATGTTCTGACTGATTTATATCTGAATAAGCTTCTTTTGAGGCGGGAGCCCATCTCAAAAGCAGGCACAAGCGAAGTCACCCTTCCTGGAAGTCCGGGCACCATTTTATTGAGTTCTGCTTTTTGGCGGGTTTCGCTTTTTGGCGGGGGTCTGGAACGTAACCCGCCATATGAGTGGGGCCCTACTGTACTGAAGAGGTGGCAATATAATGTTGTTGTTTATTGTTGTTGCTTGGCTGTATTTTAATTGTTGTTTGTTTGTTGGTTGTTGTGTGAATGAGATTGAGTGGATGTGTGTGAGTATTTGTGTTGTGTGTTGTTTTTAGTGTTTTGTTGTATTAGATTTATTTTAAGATGTGCCTGGGCGAACATACTCTGACCCTAGCAAGCGGAGTTTTGGGGCCCCCAATTAACGTAGTGACGGGTAATGGGAGGTATGGTGTTGGGAGGAGAATGTGCCAGGTAAGGGGAACTCGTCCCAGACAAGTTGTGTCTGTGCCTTGTTCCGGTTCTCCTCATATCCACGGGACTGTTGGTTGTACTGTCAGCCAGCTCTCGGATCTCCAGGTGCTGCTTTTAAATGCCAAGTCGGTTGCTAATAAAACCCCCCTTATCCACGATTTGATTGTGGAGAAAGGTGCCGATCTTGCGTAAATTACCGAGACCTGGGTGGGTGAGCAGGGAGGAGTTGCTCTCTCCCAGCTCTGCCCACCTGGGTATTCGGTGCAGCACTGTGGTAGATCTGAGGGCCGGGGAGGTGGGGTTGCTGTGGTCTATAGGAGTTGTTTCTCTCTCACTAAGCACCCTGTCCAGATGGCGACTGGTTTGGAGTGTCTTCATCTTGTGCTGGGCCAAGGAGACAGACTGGGAATACTGTTGGTGTACCACCCACCTTGCTGCCCAACGGCTTCCCTAGCTGAGCTGACTGAGATAGTATCGGAGGTATTGTTGAGGTCCCCCAGACTCTAAGGAAACATCGGAAGCCCGCTGCAACGAATTTGTGGAGCACTTCCAGGACAAGATTGTATGCATCCGTCGGGACTTAGACTCTGAGGTTATGACAGATGAATCCATTGAAGTGTCCAGAGCGCGGCCTTGTCCTTTATTATTGGATGAGTTTCAGTTGGTGCAGCTCGAGGAAGTGGACAAGGTGCTTGGAATGGTGCGGGCGACCACGTCTGCTCTGGACCCCTGCCCATCTTGGCTGGTGAAGACTGGCAGGGCTGTAACCACCAGTTGGGCCAAGGAGGTAATAAATGCCTCCTTGAGAGAGGGCGTAGTCCCTGGCAGTCTCAAGGAGGCAGTAGTAAGACCTCTTTTAAAGAAACCTTCTTTGGACCCAGATGTGTTGAACAACTATAGACCGGTGGCGAATGTCCCTTTTTTGGGCAAGGTTTTGGAGCGGGTGGTTGCTGGCCAGCTCCAGGCGCTCTTGGATGAAACCGATTATCTGGATCCGTTTCAATCCGGTTTTAGGTCCGGTTTTGGCACTGAAACAGCCTTGGTCGCCCTGTATGATGACCTTTGTCGGGAGAGGGACAGGGGGAGTGTGACTCTGTTGATTCTCCTTAATCTCTCAGCGGCGTTTGATACCATTGACCATGGTATCCTTCTGGGGAGGCTCGCGGAGTTGGGAGTTGGGGGCACTGCTTGGCAGTGGCTCCGCTCCTACTTAGCGGATCGTCGCCAGAAGGTAGTGCTTAGGGAACATTGCTCGACACCCTGGACTCTCCATTGTGGAGTCCCTCAGGGGTCGGTTTTGTCCCCTATGCTCTTTAACATCTACATGCAGCCTCTCGGTGCAGTCATCAGGAGTTTTGGAGTGCGTTGCCATCAGTACGCTGATGACACGCAGCTCTACTTCTCCTTTTCACCTTCTTCAGGTGAGGCTGTTGATGTGCAGAACCGTTGCCTGACCGCGATAATGGACTGGATGAGAGCTAATAAATTGAAACTCAGTCCAGACAAGACTGAGACACTGTTAGTGAGCTCTTTCCCTGCCCAGATGGTGGATGTTTCTCCTGTTCTAGATGGGGTTACACTCCCCTTGAAGGAACAGGTTTGTAGTTTGGGGGTCCTTTT
The DNA here is from genome assembly GCF_030035675.1 of Rhineura floridana. NCBI lineage: Eukaryota > Metazoa > Chordata > Lepidosauria > Squamata > Rhineuridae > Rhineura > Rhineura floridana. The sequence continues at coordinate 149,108,839 of NC_084486.1, read as the reverse complement.
TGACCCTTCCTTGTCGCTTGAGGCTCAAGTGGCCTCAGTGGCACGGAACGTGTTCTATCATCTTCGCTTAGTAGCCCAACTACGCCCCTATCTGGACAGTGATGATCTCGCCTCAGTTGTTCATGCTCTGGTAACTTCTAGACTGGATTACTGTAATGCGCTCTATGTTGGGCTGCCCTTGAAGACTGTTTGGAAACTTCAGCTAGTGCAAAATGCGGCAGCCGGGTTGCTGACGAGGACCAATCTGGCTACCTATTTGTTTCCGAGCCAGATTCAAGGTGCTGGTTTTGACCTATAAAGCCTTACACGGTGTGGGACCGCAATACCTTGTGGAACGCCTCTCCCGCTATGCACCTACCCGCTCACTTCGTTCAGTATCTAAGGCCCTCCTCCGGGTACCAACTCACCAGGATGCCCGGAGGACTGTTACTAGATCTAGGGCCTTTTCTGTGGTGGCCCCCGAATTATGGAACAGCTTACCGGAGGAAATATGCCTGGCGCCTACGGTTCTTTCTTTTAGGCGCCAGGTTAAGACCTGGTTATACTCCCAGGCATTTTAATGTTCAATGTTTTATGTTTAATGTTTAGTTTAATTTTGTTTGCTTTTTATTACTGATTTTATTCTAATATTGTATTTTAAGCTTGTTTTGTACACCGCCCAGAGAGCTATTAGCTATGGGCGGTTTAGAAATGAAATAAATAATAATAATAATAAAAAATATTGTAATATCTATTTTTATTTTTATTCTTTATTACATTTGTCGGTCACTTTTCTCACCATGGTGACCCAAAGCGACTTACATTAACAACAGAGTCAATGAAGCCTAAAATCCAGTTGAAACAAACACAGTCAGTAGACCTGCTATGACAAACAGCTCTTAACTTTCCACCTTTGTTCTGAGCTTGTGGTTATGTATTTTTATAGTTTGAACTTTCTTTCAACGGTTCATTGGCCATACTAAATATTTGAATGGTTGTTTGGCGAATCCTACTATGGATCAGTAACTGACTGAAGTGCAGGAAGCAGAAAGTGCAAACAGATGGCTGTGTTCTGCCTCTATGGCTGGAGGCGCTATGCTTCTGAATACGTTTCCGGAAACCACAGGAGGGGAGAGTGCTCTTGCACTCAGGCCTTGCTTACGAGTTTCCCATAGGAGCATCTGGCTGACCACTATGTAAACAGGATGCTGGACTAGATGGGCCCCCTTGGGCCTGATCCAGCCACAGAGCTCTTGTAACGTTCTTATGACAGTTCTCACAATGGAATGGAGGGATGCCAGAAACCAGGTGCCACAGGGTTCAGTATTGGGGTCTGTGTTTTTTAACATGCTCATCAAAGACCTAGAATTAGGGGCAAGCAATGAGGTAGTCACAGCTGGTATAGCACAGTGGGGAGGACAGCCTGGCTGGGAGTCCAGAGTCTGTGAGTTCAAATCCCCGCTCGTGTCTCCTGGGTGTCAAGGACCAGCTAAAGATCACCCCACAGTGAGTGGCTCAGGGGTTACGTGCCCTGCCACCTGTTCAGCCGTGGGCAAGCTGCAGAGTCCCAAGGAGCCCAGTTGCCCCCCAGCTGGCAGTTGCGGGCAAGGAAGGGGCTGGCTTGTGCAGCTGTGGCAAGCTGAGCAGGCCCTAGCCAGCTGGGGAGGACTAGCCTCAGAGGGAGGCAATGGTCAACCCCCTCTGAATACCGCTTACCATGAAAACCCTGTTCATAGGGTCTCCATAAGTCGGGATCAACGTGAAGGCAGTCCATTTTCCATTTTCAATGAGGTAGTCAAGTTTGCTGCTGATATAAAATTATTCAGGGTTGCTAAAACAAAACGGATTATGAGATGCTCCAAAAGGGTCTCCCACTTGGGGAAAAGGCATTAAAATGGCAAATGCAGTTCAATATAAGCATGTGTCAAGTGATGCACGTTAGTGAGGTCTGAGCCAGCTGTGTCTGTCCAGAAAATAAATCTTGGGGTCATATGGATTGCCCAATGACGATGTCAACACTGTGTGGCAGCTGTGAAAAAAGCAAATTCCATGCTTTAGGAAACAGACTGAAAATAAAACTGAAATGTCATGTTGTTGTTATGTCCCTTCGATTACGACTTATGGCAATCCTATGAATCAGTGACCTCCAGTAGCATCTGTCATGAACCACCCTGTTCAGATCTTGTAAGTTCAGGTCTGTGGCTTCCTTTATGGAATCAATTCATCTCTTGTTTGGCCTTCCTCTTTTTCTACTCCCTTCTGTTTTTCCCAGCATTATTATCTTTTCTAGTGAATCATGTCTTCCCATTATGTGTCCAAAGTACGATAACCTCAGTTTCATCATTTTCGCTTCTAGGGACAGTTCTGGTTTAATGCCATAATGCTGTTATACAAATCTGTGGTGTGACCACACTTGGAACACTGTGTACAGTTCTGGTCACTGCACTTTAGAAAAGATATCATTGAGCTACAAAAGACTAAGAAAGGGGCAACCAAAATGATCAAAGGGTTGGAGCAACAATTCTGCTATGAGGAAAGGTTACAATATCTAAGGCTTTTTATTTTAGAAAGCAGGTAAGTGGAGACATGATAAAGATGTATAAAATTATGCATGCTGTGAAGTCCTGTTCAGCTGATTGGAATTTACTTTTAAAGAAACATGCTTAGGATTGGACCTTCCTGCTGTCCTATTTCTGCCCCAAATATACCCTTAAAGAACGATTAAGCATTCTACAAAGTCTTTCCATTTTAAGAAGCTTAGACTTGTATCCAGTGTGGGGCACTAAGTAACTGTCCCGTTAGGGCAGGGACTTCTGATTGCACAGCGGGACTTACCCCAACTCTCCCCCACCCCAGAGGGCTGAGGAAAGCACCAGAGCAGATTTAGGGGGCATGCCAGAGCTCTTGTTTCCTGGGATCCCTCCCTGGCAAATAAAACGTATCTATCTCCCTTTTGTCATGGAAATTTCAAAGTTCAAATGTATACATAGAGAGATAAGCCGGTGCCCATTCAGAACAGATTGAATTTCGGCATTCTCCTGTGGGTCTGGAAGGCACCATTCTCCAACAAAAGGACTTCAAAGGGAGGCTTCAGCATGGAATGACTGAATGAGAATTCATCAGCCAACAATTTGATTCTATATGTTTAAGATTCAATCAAAATCAAGGTTTTTTATTTCCTTCTGTAGGCTTTAAATTACAGCACAGCAAAACTCAGAGGACTGTGTTATTACCAGTTACTTGACTGATCACCATGTTTATTCTTTGTATGGTTTGAATCTTGCCCACATTGTCTCAGAGGAGGTAACTCTTGTCTTTCATGACTTTTGGCTCATTATTTACAACCCCCTCCACTGTGTGGTGTAGTGGTTAAGATGTTGGACTGCGACCTGGGAGACCAGGGTTCAAATCCCCACACAGCCATGAAGCACACTGGGTGACCTTGGGCCAGTCACTGCCTCTCAGCCTCAGAGGAAGACAATGGGAAACCTCCTCTGAATACCATGAAAACTCTATTCATAAGGTCGCCGTAAGTCAGAATCAACTTGAAGACAATCCATTTCATTTCAGCCTCTCTGCCAAATAGGCTCTGGCTCAAGAGAGAAAGCAACAGAGCTAGCATAGACCAGGCAGGGTTCCTGTAGGAGGAATGCTCTTCTGGGACAGGCCTTCCTTGCGACCCTTTCTTGCCTACTGCTTCTCTCACAGGACAGACCTGGGGCTAAAGTGGGGGAGATTGCTCTTGTGAGGCCCAAGGGCTCTTGCCGTCCAAGCAGAGCTGCCACCAGTCTCAGAAGCAAACTTCCGGGCACCTGGGAAGAGCTTTCTGGCTCTGTGTTTTGGGTCAGGAGCTGGCACCGAGACAAACTGGTGGTGAAGGCAGTCCATTTCCATGTTTCCAACTTCTATCTGCACACGAGGATGACATCTTGCTGCTTCTCAATATGAACACAAGAATCTGTTTTATACTGAATGAGACCACTAGGCCACCTTGCTCAGTATGGTCTACCCTGACCAGCACAGGCTGTTCCGGGTTTCAGACCAGAGATGCCAGGACTGAACCTGGGACCTTCTGCATGCAAAACATGTCGGAGAGTCGCAATGCTGGGAATGGAGAGTTTTGAGCAAGCTTATGTGTGTATGTTTGAATCCTTGCTAAAGATTATACCTTCCCTGCAAATTAGTCAGACAGAGACTTTAAGCTTTAAAATAAGAAATAACTACTTTATTCTGGGAGTACATGCTTGATAGGAAAGAGTCCTATATCTAGCTAACTAGCTAAGTTGGAGGCACAAACACTGAGCCCAGTGCTTGCCCTCATGCTTGGAGGAGAGGGAGAGACAAAGGAATATGTCTGCTCCCCTCTCAAGAGAAAGAAGAAGACTGGGAAGGAGGGAAGGAACTGGGATTAACATCCTCTGCATATTAGTCTAGCAGGAAGGAAGAGACAGCAGGAGATCAAAGGACAGGTATAGCCTAGCAACCCAGAGGTCTCCTCTCTAGCTACCCTTTTTAACCCCATACAGCCTGAACCTAAATTGGAGTTGAACCGCATATATTCCAACAAAACATATACACTGTCACTGAACCAATATGAAGCGGGAGCTAATCCATGGAAACGTTTGTTTGTTGGTTTGTTATATCCCTGCTTTCCTCCAAGGAACTCAAGGTGGTGTACCTGGTTCTCCCCCTCCTTTATATCCTCACAACAACCCTGTGAGGTAGGAGAATGGACAGACAGACAGACAGACAGACAGACAGACAGACAGACAGACAGACAGACAGATAGATAGATAGATAGATAGATAGATAGATAGATAGATAGATAGATAGATAGATTTGAAAGCAGCAAACAGAACTTCACCCGAGCTTGCTCTGGATCCCTATAAGGATTCCATTAATCACCTAAAATATATAGAGAGAGCCAGTGTGGTGTAGTGGTTAAGGTGTTGGACTACGACCTGGGAGACCAGGGTTCAAATGCCTGCACAGCCATGAAACTCACTAGGTGACCTTGGGCCAGTCACTGATTCTCAGCCTCAGAGGAAGGCAATGGGAAACCCCCTCTGAATACTGCTTACCATGACAAACCCTATTCATAGGGTCACAATAAGTCGGGATCACAGGCAGTCCATGTCCATTTTGTGATTAACAAAACAAAGGTTTTTATTGTACTACCAAAACATAATGTTGTTACCAAAGTGGCAGTTGCAGAGCTTTGAGGATGGAATGCTCAGAGGGGCTTCATTTGCAGGAGCTGAGTAATGTTTGTACTGTCCTCCAGGTTCCTCCAGATTAAGGCCAAAGAATGTTAGCAGCTGATGAAGGCAGAAGCTGAAATGTTTTGGTAGTACAATAAAAACCTTTATTTTGTTAATCACAATTATGTGTGTGTGTATATGTGTGTGTGGTATATGTGCTGCCGAAGCGAGCACAGGGGAAATTTGGCTCTGAATCCAGCACCATGACCATTTAGACACAGACTACCATATAGTTGGGTATTTTGCCGTAAGGCACCAAGACAAAGAGAACATTCTCGGCTCTTGTCTTTTGGAATCCTTGGCAGGTCTATTTCTGGCACTTGGGGTTTCCACTTGGCCAAGAGTGGGTGACCAGTTTAAGGGGTGGTGGCAATCTACCTACCTGGCAGGGTTGGCATTGGTTTAATTCAGCCCTGGTAAGGAAGGCACGGTTTGTGCCTGGCCGGGATCAAGTATCCTGGGTTTGGGAGTTGATCCCCCAGCAAGACTTCTTTACATATATATAGTGTGTGTCATTCATTCATTCATTCATTGGCCGAGTAAGATTGTCTTCCAAGATAAGATGCTTGGAAGACGCCTGTGCGTGAATTTGTTTTATGTGGGGAGATCACACACGACGATCAACACATAATCTTGACAGGAAAAGGCTTTGATCCAATGGCATGGGATACCACGATGATTGGAAGTCTTTTATCTGCTGCAGCCTTCATCCCCTTCACAGCTGTTGTCACGTACATTGTTATCCTCCTCCTGTTCTGCCGTTGAGGACTTTTTTGGATCGTTCTTTGTCTGGTTCCTCTCCCTTGACCTTACCGCCATGGGTGACCCTGCTGAGAGTACATGACTCCCGACGGCATTGCTCACAGGGTTCATTGGAACACGCAAGCCCACTCACCACTACAAGGTGACGATCCAGCGAGGGATACACACACACACACAAGATATATATGTAAGATCCTGCAAGAGTCTTTTTTCCCTCTGTGAAACATACATTAACTGAAAGAAGTAAAGTAAGTATCCACCGTGGGCAACATTTGGATCATGTATTTTGCCACCTGTGTTTTATATTGCAGACATTAGCATTATCAGAAGCTTTGCTTATTCTGTCTTGACTCTGAGTAGGTGCATATCTTAGCTTTTGCCCCACAGGCCCAAGACGATGGCTTTTCCAGGTGTCCGGGTTACTGGTCTCATCAGTATGCATGCATACCCTGCCTGGCAGAAGAATTCCTTTGTTCTTGTATATCAGGCTGGCCTCAGCATCTGAGAAGGAATCCTTTGGAATTTCCCATAATTCCCTCTTCCCCCTTATCCTGGGTGCAGTCACTAAAGCATAATTCACACTGGACGAATATGCTCCATTCGGGAGCTATGGTGATTCATTTGAGGGAGGGCTGGAGGTGGGGAATGAAAAGTTTGTTTGCTTTTAATAAAAAATAAGGGCTTAATTACTTAGAGGGTTCAGTAAGATGAGAGAACATAAAACTAACTCCATACACTTGCTGACAGCTGCAAGAATTCTATTGATTGATTTATTGAATTTATGCCCCGCCTTTCCTCCCGAAATAATATGCAGGGAACCGGAGAACAACTGTAATTCCATCTATTAATAAATGGCATTAATAAAATATGGGAATATGTGTCAATGGCACAATTAATTCTTTATATCAGATTTAAGGGGAAAAACCACAAAGATGGTTTATTGGCTAGATGGAGTGACTCAAACACTGTTGGATTGTATTGTTACTTTACATGATAGATAATTATTTTTTTTTTAAAGTGTTTTGTTTTGCAGTTTCCTCAATAACTTGGCCCAAAATAAGGATGTAGCTTTTTAAAGCAAAATTAATTACTGCATTACATTTCAATCCTGCCCTTCTTTGCAAGAGCTTAGCATGGTATGCATATGGCCTTCCGCCCGCCATTTTATCCTCACAGCAAGCCTGTGGGGTGTGGTAGGCTAGGTTGAGAGGCAGGGACTGGTCCAAGGTCACCCTCTGAACTTTATGGTATGAGTGAAGATTTGAACCCAAGTCTTGACCCTTGAACCACTGCAGTGGCGTCACTAGGAAGGTGTGGGGGGTGCGGACCACACTGGGTGACACCATGAGAGGGGGGTGACACCCAGAGCCCCCCCTAGGCACCGCCAGGAAGTGGGGCAGGCAGAGAGCTGCCCTGCCACCGCCGCGCTAACACATGGAAGGCGTGCAGTGTGGCCGAGCTGGATCTCCCGCAGGGCAGGGCCTCGAGCAGCGTTGCAGCCTGTTACCAGGCAGGCTAGGCTAGAGGCTGCTGCACCACCACCAACACCACACCAGGAGTGACTGTCTTGCACGCCACTGAGACGCAGGCCCCTAGATGGAACTGAGAGTCCCAGAGGAAGGAAAGGTGGGAAGTGCACTGCACATGAACAGAGGACCTCTCGAGGTTTTGTTTTTTGTTTAAAAGTGGGGGCCGTTGCGCTCAGGTGGACATCACATACGCATCTGGTTATTGTAAGAACAGAAGAAAAGACCTGCTGGATCAGGCCAGTGGCCTATCTGGTCCAGCATCCTGTTCTCACAGTGGCCAACCAGGTGCCCATGGGAAGCCCACAAGGAGGATCTGAGCTCACAGAGCACTCTCCCCTCCTGCAGTTTCCAGCAACTGGTATCAATTTACATTTATTTGTATATTGTATTTATATCCCGCTTGGTGAATGTGTTGGACTACGACCTGGGAGACCAGGGTTTGAATCCCCACATAGCCATGAAGCTCCCAGGGTGACCTTGGGCCAATCACTGCCTCTCAGCCTCATGAAAATCCTATTCATAGGGTTGCCATAAGTCGGAATCGACTTGAAGGCAGTATATTTGTATTTACATTTCCCCCCTGAGGAGCTCAAGATGGTGTGCATGGTGCCCCCATCCTCATTTTATCCTCCCAACAACCCTGTAAAGTAGGCTTGCCCACTGTGAGAACACGATGCTGGACTAGATGGGCCTTTGGTCTGATCCAGCAGCCAGGCTCTTTGTATGTTCTCTCCCCCCACCACCACTCCTAGTTTAATTTTATTTCTCCATAGGAATCTGTTTCCACCTTTTAACAGTTTCTTTAAATAATAATAATAATAACAAAAATAACAATAGCTGGGAACTCTGCTGCAACTCCGTCCCCTTTGCTGTAGGACTTCCTCCCAAGCCCACCAAAAGTTGGGTATCCTTCCCGGAGAAAAGGGGGGGGAAAGCACACTGCACATGAACAGAGGAACTATTGTTTGTTGTTGTTTGTTTTCTCACATATAGGGGAAAGGGGTGAGTCTTGCTGATGACAACAGGTCCTGGGGTTTAGTTCTGGTGTGCCTCAAATCAAGCCCCTTTTGTGATCCCACCGCCCCATAGAAAGGTGATCACACCCAGACTTCAGACTGTTATGAAGTTCATTCATTCCTAGTGCAATCAGAGTTATGTCTGGGATCTTTAATGAGGCATTAGAGCCTGTTTCCATTGCCAGGGGACCCAGCCCTGGAATAAAGGAAGACAGTGCCTCTGAGCATGTACAAGCTGCTGTACTGCAGCCCAACTGTATATTTCTAACATTAGAAAGTGGGGCGGGGGGCTTCACATTAGTCTGAGGTCAGAAAATGTGTCTGTTCAGAAATTAATGCCTGCCTTTGTCGTGCTGTCTGTTAACCCCCAGACACGAGTGTCTTCAGCATGAGTGCGTGTGCAAGTTTATAAGGGATTGTTCATTTTCCTTCTTCATTTTCTTTCCTTTTGTTGATTTTTTCCCCACATATGTAACCCTTGGGCAGCGCATTGCTAGAACTGTATTGGTGGGAGCAGGAGCTTCCGTTGCATTCTAGTTGTAGGTAGAGTGGGGAGCAGAGCCCCATACGCCAAGTCCCACAGACTTTGCCCTGGTGATTTGCCTGATACGGGAAAAGCATTGTGGTCATTGTCCCTCTCTTATTTAAAGCAGGTTCTCTTTTTCTGAAGGCCCCTGCATTGTCATCATATCTGTAGAACTGTTGTCATACCTGCCTGAAGCCCTTGGACAAAGGTGGACGGCAAAATAACCCCTCCCCCCTAGAGCAATGGGGGGGGAAAGCACTGAGAACATGTGCATCTCACATGTGCATATGCAATCATGCACAAGCTCAGTACAGGGAGAGGGGACAGATGACCAGTGTGTGTACATGTACACTCATGCGCAGATGCACATCCATGCAGGCTCTCCTGCCCCAACACTGCCCTGCAGCATTTTTGCTCTCCATTGCTGATACATGTGAAGGAGATGCTTGTCATGGACATAAAGTCTGCGAAGTACTTTGGGATCATGTTCGACAGCACACCTGACATATCACATACTGACCAGATGTCCGAAGTGATCAGATATGTAAAAATCAACAACAGGAAAGTTGACGTAAAAGAAGTATTTCTAGGATTTTTCCCTTTAAAGGGGAAAAAAGCTGCTGACCTCAGTTCCGACATTCTTAAAAATCTGGAAAGTGATGGACTGGACATAATGATGTGCCGTGCTCAAGGTTATGATAATGCTGCCACTATGGCTGGAATCCATGGAGGTGTACAAGCCATTATTAAGGGAAAGACGATTTGTGTGTCTGTGGCTTCATGTGAGAGGAGCTTTTCAAAGCTGAAACTTATAAAGAACTAGTTGCGATCTACCATGGGACAGTCAAGGCTTTCCGATCTTGCGATATTATCAATTGAAAGTGAGTTGGCGAAAGGCATTGATTTCGATGAAGTGATTCACAAGTTCACAGCTTTGAAGGCCAGGAAAGGAAAGTTCTGATTTAGTGGAGATGTTCACTAAGTGCTGAAATGCTTGTGTATTTGTTCCTCTTTATTTTTTTGGTATTATTTCATTTATGAGTATATTTCCATATGCATTTGTCTACAACTTCTACATTATCTGGGCCGTTATTGATTATGCAAACCTAATCCATTAATGTATCTCATGTAACAGTCAAGTTTAATGTTAAAATGAACATAATTTTGATGCAGTTCTTAAACATTTGTACTTCGAATTCTATTGTTTTCTTACCGAATTTTCACTTTAACCACATGAAACTATATATAAATGTAAATACATTTAGGCTGTGCGTATGATATTGTAATTTAATGGTGTAATTTTAATTTTGCTAGTTGTTTATGTCACTGCTATTGCCATTACATTCAGTGATATACGGGAATTACGATTTACGAGTAACATTAGTACAAAAAACATTACTAAGGATTCTGTATGGTCTGGTATGGGAGGAGGTCCATGGGGGTGACACCATGAGTTACCGCACTGGGTGACACCAACCCTAGTGACGCCACTGAACCACTGCACCACAAAAACTATGTAAAGTGTGCTCTGCTGAAGTGATTAAAGGTCCACGTCATCCAACAATATATTTCCGACAATGGGTGTGTCCAGGAAACAGAGCATGAAGGAAACAGCCCTTCCCAGTTGCCTGTCCCTCAGCAACTGGTCTGAAGTGGCAGTGACTGGCCAGGAACGGGATCTCTGGAACCTGGTGGACAGGTCAATTAAAACGTTGGCTCAGCATGCAGCCAGTCTGGGGGAAAATAAGCAAATTCCATTAGAAAAGGGATTGAAAATAAAACTGCCAATATAATGAGACCTTTATTATGCAAATTTATGGCACAACCACACTTGGAACACTACGCACAGTTCAGGTTGCCTCACCTCCAAGAGGGTATTGTAGAACTGGGAAAGATTTTAAAAAGGAAAGTCAAAAATGATCAAGGGCATGGAGCAACTCTTCTCTGAGGGAAGGTTTCAGGAAGAGTTTGGGGCTTTTCAGTTTAGGGGTGAAAGTGTGGTGGTGACAACATGATTGCGGTGTACAGTAAAACCATGCATGGTGTGGATAAAGTTTGTCTCATATGATACCAAAGCCTGGGGTCATCCAGTGAAGCTGAAGGGTTGGAATTTTAGGACAGACAAAAGCAAGTACTTCTTCACACAGCACATAGTTAAACTATGGAATTCACTCCCACAAGATGCAGTAATGGCCACCAATTTGGATGGTATTTAAATAGGGGGGGGGCAACAAATTCAGAACAAAAATGCTTTAAACAAAAAAAAAAACCTCCTCCAGAATCCGAGACCTCGTGCCTGTGAATGCCTATTGTCAGGAGTTGTGGGTAAAGGAGGGCTCTGGTGCTCATTTCCTACTTGTGGTCTTCCTGTTGGAGCATGGGACTCAAACCCTGTGGGAAGCAGGAGGCTGGACTAGGTGGCCCACTGGCTGGATCCAAGAGGGCTAACCCTCTATGCAAGGGGTAGCCAACATGGTCATCTCCAGCTGATGTACTACAACTTCCATCAGCCCCTCCCAGCCTAGCCAACAGTCAGGGGTGATGGGAGCTGTAGTCCAAAACACCTGAAGGGCACCAGGCCATCTGCTTCTACTCTGTCTAATCTCTGTTTAAATCCATCCAAGGGTTGTGGCGGCTGGTTCAGGCCAAGGTGTGCTCTCTTTCTGCAACAGGGACAGGGTGGGAAGAGAGTGACAGAAGGCACATGAGTACATATTTGCTGATGCAGAGCAATCTCCTCTTGGCCATGAATGAGGATGGGAGACATTTGCTTTTGTTCAACAAGCTGATTGAAAAGTCTATTTGTACAGAGGGGCCCAGACGCCTTGTGTATGCACCACTGTGAATACATTTCAAGCAGGAACAGCATAGGAAAGAGAGAAAGGAGCTTATGTTCTTGTATCTTGGCCAAAAGAAGGGAGAGGTTTCCTATTTTAATGTTGCAATGGGATTGTCGTAGTGTGTGATTAATTATGGGTGAATAATGTTGTGTAATTGGTTTTTATACTTTGTAAACCACTTAGAAATGGCCAGAGTGTCAGACTGGGAGGAGACCAGGATTCAAATTCCTGCTCATATATGAAGCTCACTGGGTGACCTTGGGCCAGTCACTGTCTCTCAGCCTCACCTACCTCTCAGGGTTGTTGTGAGGATAAAATTGGCAAGGGGAGAAGCATGTTTGTAGGCCACCTTGAGCTCCTTGGAGGAAAGGTAGGATATAAATGTAATAATTAATTAATTTAATTAATTAATAATTTTCTTATTAAATAAATAATTAGAATAACACTGAGTGGTCCAACTCAGCACAAGGCAGCTTCATGTTATTACATAAATGAATAATAAATATCAAATAAACAATTTAATAATAATAATAATATAGTCCAGCTCAGCGTGGTAGCTTCATATGATTTAATAAATGACTAATAAATATCAAATAAACAATGCATTATTATTATTATTGTTATTGATATTATTATTAATAATAATAATATTAATAATAATAAATACAGTCCAACTCAGCATAAGGCAGCTTCATATGGCTAAATAGATGACTAAATAATCTAATTTAATAGTAACAACAACAACAATAATAGAGTAGTCCAACTCAGCACAAGGCAGCTTCATATCATTAGATAAATGAATTAATAAGAAATACATAAATAATATTGAGGGCAGTCATCATCATCATCATCATCATCATCATTTGTCCAACTCAGCACAAGGGAGTGTCATATGATTCTGCACTCTGAGAGGGTGTACAGATGATTCCCCACCTCACCCCCTTGTTCAATGAAGATGTGAGGAGTGAGCAGGATTGCACCTGCCAGCCACCCCCTCCAAGCCAATGTGCCTCCTAGCTGCATCTCCCCTCCCCCCAAGTGGCCCCGCATTCAGCAATGGGATGGAGGTGAGCTACACACCCAGACATATGTCAGTAGGGCTCCTTCACATGAGCAGGAATCCTGGGGGTGAGCACACAGCCATGGATACAATTCTCTAGATTTTATTGGCTTTTCATATCCTAAAATCTGTTGTTTGACATAATGTGGATTTATGGGTTGGATCAGCAGCAATGCAGGCCGGTTGGTCCCCTTCAGCAAATATCAGCAGACTTGGATTCCTGCACCAAGCAGGGGGTTGGACTCAATGGCTTTATGGACCCCTTCCATCTACTGTTCTATGATTCTAGGCTTCTCGGAACTACTTGGACCATTTGCGAGGCCCGAGGTTCACCACAATGGGAGCCAGAGGCAAGATAATGGCTCACATTGGAGACCGACAGTTGCCTCCTCTGTGCCATTAGCTAGGATGACCTGCCTAGACAAGGGCAAATCTGTACCCAACTGACTACAGATCAGAGAATCTTAATAGCATCATTTGGAAGTGCGGGGAGGCTTTTTGTTGTTGCTATGGTTGAACATCCCCCTTTAGGATGCACACCTTAACATGGTGAGGGGGTTTGAGAGTGTCAAAGAAACTGAGAACAATGCCGTCAGGAGTCTAGACCAAGAGGCCAGACTCCTAGCAGGGGCACCCAAGGCGGAATGGTCAAAGCTGAGACACCAGACTAAGATGCATCCAAACTCAGAGGAAGGCAAGGGTACACCACCTCTGAATACCTCTTACCATGAAAGCCCTATGAACAGTTAGATGCTGATTGTCCTGGTGCGCAACCTATACTCTGGACAAGAGGCTTCTGTAAGGACAGAATATGGAGAAACTGACGGGTTCCCCATCAGAAAGGGTGTGAGACAGGGGTGTATTTTATCACCCTATTTGTTTAATCTGTACGCAGAACATATCATACGGAAAGCGGGATTGGACCAAGATGAAGAAGGTGTGAAAATTGGAGGGAGAAATAGCAATAATTTAAGATATGCAGACGATACCATACTCTTAACAGAAACCAGTAGTGATTTGAAATGAATGCTGATGTAAAGAAGCAAGCACAAAAGCAGGACTACAGCTGAACGTCAAAAAGACTAAAGTAATGACAACAGAAGATTTATGCACCTTTAAAGTTGACAATGAGGACATTGAACTTGTCAACAATACCTCGGCACAATGATTAATCAAAATGGAGACAATAGTCA